>NC_064759.1:31772965-32431893 GCF_011397635.1 Epinephelus fuscoguttatus | reverse complement strand
TCATGGCTAAAGAGCGATTTTGCTTCAGCTTCATCGTTTACGTGGAGGCAAGGGGGGAAATTAATCAAAGCTGAAGAGTGATTTTTTTTTCACGCAGCTCGCTCGGAGAATAAACATCAATAAACATTACTTAATACCCTACAACACAACCCCGCAGGGTCCCATTTAATTTCACTGGTGGAGAACGCCTAAAGTGCTACTGTTTTACACCAAATTACATACTCTGAAAGTTTGAAGAGGCAGCTAGTTTTCCCACCCTTGAGAAAGAAATTAAATTAGCTCAAATAAAACTGTGGGGAGAAAAAAAGGCGTACAGTAAATGCAGCTATTTGTCCCTAAAAGTCCGGTCTGACACCTACATTGTTGTTAGGTAGTCTGAAACATTGTATTTTTTTTTAGAAGAGTCCAAGTTAGCACGGAAATGAATAACAAAATTATCTGTCATACAAAACTCTCTTTCACTTTTTTCTTACTTTACCAGCAGCTGCTCAGAGTTCACATCACTTTGAGTTGTCGCGTACGCCGGCTGCACGGTGACACCCATCACAACATTTCACATTGTACTTTTCACAACATAGTTTTTTAAGGAACCACTTCGGCTATAGATTAATTACAGTGCAATTACGTGATGCCTCGCTGATGTGATCTCTGCGTTTGAAAATAAGCCATAGAAATGAGTGACACTGAGATGCGAGGCGCTCTGCTGCCCTGCAACGTCTATATTTTGTAGGATGTGCTCGCACACTCACACTTTCATTATAAACCAAGTGGTCGAAGGTTAGCGAACGAGTGTCATTCACTGTCAGCGCGTCAGGCACTCGTGTGGGCCCTTCATGCAACATGTCAGTTTAGAAACAGGCATTTTGCAGGTACTTTGTCAAACAGCAGGTGATGTTGATGCTGCGTGTTTAACACAGTTTGACCTTGTGTCAAACATGAGAGGACTTCATCATATTCCATCATGTTTCTCAAAGAAGTTCTGAAGAGGTCTGCAGTTTTGTGGTGTTTTCTCATCGGGTTTGATCATCAAACACAGACTTCCTGATTTCCCTCATTCTGGTGAAAACTGTCAATCACAGCTGTCACAAGCCACTTGCTGATTCATCATCGCACGTCTGTTTCTCTTTCATCATTTATTGCTCTTAGTAGATTGAAAGCTGCCTTGATGTCTTAGGAATAAGAAATAATTTTGTTCATTTTTCATCTTGTTATAGTGAGTGATAAGAAGGTCCCATGTCAGCCACATTTAGGACCAGTCTTCCCTTTAAATTGACTAGACAAATAAAAGTCTCCGGTTTAATATCATACAAGGTGAGGAATCGCAAAGGAAGAAGTGGCTGGTGGTCATCAACATGGCTCATGTAAACACCCATGGGAATGTCAACCATAACAGACCCTGGTCACCAAAGTAAGATTTCAACATGTGAGCACAGTAAACAAATCTCATACTAATAAGTCACATAGTATTGCTTTAATAGTGATACCTTAAGCCCACGTGTTTGGTTTTGCAATTTGGCAATGATATAGACCCAGGCCTGGCCAGTTTCAAGTACTTTACTCATACTTGTACTAATTAAATTATTTACGAGCTGGCACAAAGGTAGCTGTGTCATGTAAGGCAACCTAAGGCATGATTCAAGGCCTTATCAGGGCAACTTTTCTCCGATATCTTGCCTTAGATCACCAAAAAGGGCTTCAAAATAATCAAACGCCACGTTGGCTTCTATATTCTTTAATCAAAGTGTAACTCAAGGTTGTGAATTTAACTCAAAACTCAAGATTCTGAATTGTACAGACCACAGAATGTACACCCCTTTTCCCTAACACAAGATGGCAGCAATATCGTGATGTTAGGTTGACTTCGGTCATTAGCTTGCTAACGCCAAATGGCAAATCCACCATAAACCTTCCGAATTCTTGCCTGACTTCTCTTGAGATTCCCTACTGCATTCCAATCTCCTGCATATGGCAGCATCATGACTAGCCAACAGTGATTTGTGCTTCTTTTTTGGCATGATGCAAACGTTTGTTGTAGTTCCAGATTATAAGGTAAAGGAGATTTCAAAATGTTGGATTCCAAAGTAAAACTGCAGAGTATTTATTTAACATCAGTTACAGTGCCCCCGTGACTCTGAGCCCGGCCCCCCCTGTGGTCCCCCCCGCCAAAAAGTCAGAGGGGTAACGCAGAACACGGATCTAAATCGTCTCAACAGGTTGCCGGTCGGACCACTTAAAGAGGCACACCCACTGGATCATGCAAAATACACCACACAAGGAAGAAAAGGGCACGAGTTTTCCAGTGTTTAAATACAGTGTTTCCCATACATTGACTAATTTGCCCCACCATAGTCTCCAAAAATCGGCCAGATATAAAATGCCTCCGGTAAAATGAACGTCACTCTGTAGCGCGCCGGCTGGAGCGCCCACTGAGAATTCTCTGGCTCCCCCTCCCTCCCCCTCACCCTCCCTGGTCTCACCACAGATGTCGCTCTCCTAACGTGAGCTTGAGTTGATAGGGAGGACACATTTCTAAATGGAATACTGAGGAATACTGACATCCACTTCGTGAGGCATTCTTGAAAACACCTGCACGGCGACACACAGTACGATTGAAGCAAGCTCTGAAAACTTTCTCTTCCCCATTTGGCTCATGATAGTTACATGTCACATCATGTTCATGGAGCAGTGTAAAATACGGTCCGGAGTTTTAATGGGTATTTTGAAAATCGACCTGTTAGTTTCATCTTTTCTGCGCCTGACTTCCTGTTTGACTCATTTGGTCTGTGCAAACTGATGTGCGTCCATCAGAAATAGACCCGTCGCGTATTTGTAGCAGAGTGGAGCGCCAAGCCAAGCCGCTTCGAGGCCACGGCTGGAGGAGCAGCTTACATTGACTTGAACGACTGCTATTAGCTCCGGCACCCGCGCTCCAGCTGGATCACGTATGCCACGGATCCAGTGGGTTGCCATAGATGGGCCAGTCCCAGAGGCATTCAACTACCAGAGGACTTTTGATATCTTCTTTTCGAAGCCGCATAAAATTAAATGCTCTGATTCAGAGTGCCATACTTGCAAATCGTGAGGGAGGAAAGTAGTAATTTGTGTCTGTTTGTGTGTAATTAATTTGAGTCTTACCTTTTGTTTTCTTTTCGTATTGCGTATTTTGTATTGTTTTGCGTATCTGTGACTGTTTGTGAGTGAGAGAGTTTTAAAAGAATATTTTGTCTGCATGATTTAAAATTATAAAATAGCCCTCCAGAGGCAGATCAGTACGTCAGTGATTTTTCTTTTGAATACTGAAATGTTTAACCACTAATCCTTAGCCGTATTTTAAGTGTAACCCTTCACCATAACATACCACTAGTGTTTTTATCAGTAAAAATAGAACATTTATCACACATAAAAAGCACAAAGATGTTGAAATCTAGGCATATTCTGCCATCATAACTTGGCTCTCAGAATTCACCAGATTGATGTCTTTAAATCAAATATATACAAAATTTTCACCCGGGGGAGCATGCCCCCAGACCCCCCTACAGGGTTTGGAAAAAAAAAAATACATATACATATATATATATATATATATATGTATGTATGTATCTTATTGTTCAGACTAAGATATTTGACCCTACTTGTATGTGCTCCTGTATCAAAAGGACTGGCCCTAGCTTGGCCCCCCCATTGAAACGGGCCTAGAACCGCCACTGGTAGCTGGGGAGAGGGACTTGTGGGGCCTGCTGCCCCCGTGACCTGGCCCCAGATAAGCAGATGAAAGTGGATGGATGATTAAAAATAAAGATTAAACAAAGTGAAATCTTTTAAAAGAACAAAGAGAACAAACGATGCAAAGGCTGCCTTCCTGTACCCTTTTTGGGGCAAGTTAGGAGGGCATTGGAGGAATGATGGGACACACATAAACAAACACAAAAACTGCTCTTGTAGTTGTGGGATTTTATTTTTGAAGAGGTAAAACTCCAGCAGCACCTGTAATATGCAGAAAAACGTTATTTTTTTATCATTTGCAGTGTAGAACAACCCTAAATTTGTTCTGCATTGTAAAACTGTTGCTGGAGTTTTACCTCGTCTGACTTTTTCCCCTTCTCCATGCACCTTGGAGGTAGGTGAAGTCGTGCCAAAAATCCCTACTGTGCTTCTATAATTGACAATAATTTGATATGACTCCATCATACCAGGCAGATAATAAATAATTCTGTATCTTGTCAGTCTCCAGAAATGTTATCGATATGAGCGGGTCACAGTTTCAGCTGCAAATGATATCAGCTGTAGAGACTTTGCCAGAGTCCCTGCAGAGTTCCTCAAAGTTTAGTCCCCAAAAAGCCTCATTATAACAGTAGACAGGGTTGGGTTTGTGTACCGACTAACATGCCGGACTTCCAAGGACACAAACACTGTGCAATACGATTAAAATAAATGGTCAACTAATGCCAGAACGTATCCCTGCTGTGGTAACACACTTTCATTGTAAAATAACAGAGGGAACGATAGCAGAGCGTTCTGATCCAGATTTACTAATGAGCTGCAGGGACCTGTATCGAATTACAGAAGGCTAGATCGTGGACACCTGATTGGTGTGTTTTTTGGAAGATGAACACCTGTCGTCCCTGGCCGTACATCCCTCCGTCCATTGCTTCTCAGAAGCCCCGGAGGGAGGAAGGGCAGCGTGATGAACGAGCGGCACTGGCGAACACCCAAGGCAGTGATATCTGATCCGCCTCCCACATCCCAGCACAGGCAGAAGGACAATGAAAAAAGAAAGGAAGAAAAAAAAAGGCAAAATATGTCACATCCCAATCCTCAAAACAGGGACAGAGTGTAAGAGATGAGAGCTGTGTTTCCTGTTACCCCCACTCCTCCCCCTCCTCCTCCCCCTCCCTCTATTTTGATTTAAGAGCGGAGCCACTTTAATAGAGATATGAGGGGCTGAGAGAAAATAACAAGGCCTACCAAGAGATTAAGCCTTTAGCCACATGGCTGTTGGTGGAGGAGATACTCGATGATCACATCCAGTAAAACACATCTCAAAAGTTTACATGATCCTGTAGCTGTATGTCAGTACACAGTCAATCTATATTTTGCTTTGGGAGCTGAGGATCAGCCGTACAGATTGAGCTGGTTACGCTAAGAATGGCACTGCACTAAGAAAATAACTCCGTAAGTGCTCCATTTTGTAATATATTGCACATACATATTTCTCCGTATCGTCTTTCAAAATCGGGACAGACAACTATGTAGGTGTTTTAGATAGATTTTTCCCCACAAACAAAAAAGTCTGAAAATATCAGAGTAAATGTCTTCATACAGCAGAGGCCACACCAAGTAAGTCAGACACAGAAATATTAGTGTCAGTAAGTGAGTGGTGTTGCTCTGCGTTGCGTGTGTTTACAGAAAATGTCCTTCAAACTGGATCTCAGCAGCTGTGTCAGCAAGCATCCTGCCTGCAGAGGGGTCTTTGATCAACACGCTGAGTCCCTACAAGCTGCTCTGCTGCTGACCCTGACCTCCGACCCCTGTAAAGCCAAAGGAACACACAGTGTGCCTGTAGGGATCTGTGAGGTATTACATGATTTGACTTTTGTTTTTTACTTATGGTTTTTAATTATTAAAAATAAGC
This sequence comes from Epinephelus fuscoguttatus, assembly GCF_011397635.1. Taxonomy (NCBI): domain Eukaryota; kingdom Metazoa; phylum Chordata; class Actinopteri; order Perciformes; family Serranidae; genus Epinephelus; species Epinephelus fuscoguttatus. The sequence goes on along the minus strand of NC_064759.1, from coordinate 32,426,261 downwards.
TTTAGAGTGCTGAAGCTGAACCAGGACTACACATTACTGCTATGGTGCGCATGTTAATTGTTGCTCAGTGTCACAGGCATGCAACAGAAACAATGACAACAATGGTGCACTATGGTTTGTTTACACTTTGTCAACACTGCTTGGTCAAAAGACGACTTCAAACTTAAATGACACCACTTCCCGGATGAACAGTGTCGGTCTGCTGCACCCACTGTTGTTTGATCCACAAGCAGCAACAGTTTTGGGTCAGGCCAGTCAAACCAGCAGAACGTGGGGCAATTTTGAGAGTGGGATTGTTGTCATGAGGAGTGGAAGGAAAACTTGCATCGTTAACTGAGTTCATCGGTCCATATATCGAAGGGGAAGCAATAGTGACAAGATCTCATCATTTTGAAGAGGTAGCCTGTGCACCTCACTGTCTTTGCATCGTGAGGAGACTGCAGAAAAGAGGGAGACATTTTATAAAGTGTTGGTTATGTGGACAGATTTTTATTTTTTAAACAAGAGGGGGATCCTTTTTTTTTTTTTTTTTTTTTAAATATCTGTATACATGTATACAGGGCCTAAGATGGTTAATCCAGGCTACTGTTTGAAGGAACGGCAACAAGATCAATTGCAAAGTACATGTATGGTATAATGGCAAAATTTGCACCAACATTTGTTCAGTGACAGGCTAAATATAAGAATTTACATCATGAATAAATCTGCTTTCATGTTATTTGTCTCCTTCTACTGATGTTGTGTGAACGCTTTTGCCCCCAGGCCTTGCATGTTTGCTGGAAGGCCGCAACATGCTGCAGGAAATGCTGCAGGCGGCACTGGAGCGCAAACTGCTGCATGCAACAGCAAGACAAACACGCACAAACAGACACATTAACAAGACAGAGTATGTGTTAACAAATACGAACCCATGATTCCTACACCAAATACTCTTAGTACCTGCCTGACATGCACCCTGTAAAGTTCTTGTACCTGCATCTTGCCAGTACAGCCAGCTCTCAAACGCAAACATTCCCTCACAGGCTTTGAGTTGAGATTATTTTGTCACACAGTTCTATTAGAGCTTGGTGGTTCAGAGATTTGCTCAAGGACACACTGCTCATTTGTCTAATTGTGGCTTTGAACCTGAGACCTCCCAGTCACAAGACTGCCTCTCCACTGACTCACCACGTCTAGAGATGCATACATATTTTCAAAAAGCATGATTTAATTTGTGCCTTATCGTCACATCACCTTTAGATAAATGAATAGATTGGTCACTTGTAATCATCTCAGTGTCACTGACTCCTCCACCACCACCAAAAAAAAAAAAGAGATAGTCTTTAAAGAAAACTGATAAGCTTAACATTCACTGCACATTGCATTTCATTTCCTCCTCTGCGGGGATAGAATATCAAACAAAAAAACATGAAATGTGTTTTAAATCACTGGAGGACGGTGACATGATTGTTCCCAGCGCACACACACCCACACGCACACTGACAGCACTTCCCTTTTCTTTTTCCCCTCCCTTGTACGTAATCTGCAGAACAATCACACAGCAGCCACACATCACAGTGACAGAGATGCACCTCCTCTCTACCTCTCAGTATCGATCTCCCATCCAATCTAAATGACCCTGTTAACCATTCCCTTAGCCCACCCCACCTCTCCTCTTTACTACCCCTCACCGCTTTGAGCCCTACTTAGCGGCAGCACTAACCCCCCCCCCCCCCCCCCCGACACACACACACACCCACACAACCCACCCACCCACCCACCTTACTCCTCTTAGTTTAAAATGGCCCGGTGTGAAATAACTCACATCACTACAAGAGGGATGAGGTCATTAGAACATGTGACGCCCTCTTGAAACAGCAAGCATGATTGAAAAATCAATTTTGATGCCTGTTTTTTTCCCCTCCTCTCCACTCTGCTCTCCTCTCATGCTGTCTGTGTTTGCATTTCTTTTAGTAATGCTCTCAATAACACATTTGCGCCATGGAAACACTGAATCAAAAGACATAAAACTATTAGAGCAACACTTCTTGTACTTCAAAATGCCTTTATCTCAGCGTACCTCTCTGGCTTTTTTATCTTCCTGCTCTGATTCCGGGTTTGAATATGCAGGAAGAATAAAATTTTTCCAAAGCAGAAGTTGAGGGTGGGCTCTGGAGTACAAACTAGGCTGTCACACTGGAATGATGTTGTGCTAATATGTTATCATATACATAACATAGCCCCTCGCTCAGCGATATTTCAATCTAGCTCATTACTCGGAGCCTCTCGATAGGACTGTGGTCTTTTGGGAGTGCAGCAGTGGCTTTGAGTGATTTCTTGAGTTTTTTGATCTTTTTAGCAGATCGCTCCAGGTTAGTTCTTCCGCTCACCTCGCATCTCCCATCCATTAAACCGGAGTCATTTTGAAGCATGTTCTTATTAAACGGCTCCTGTGTTCTTTTGGTTGAATATTTTCACGTTAGAGACGCAAGGACGGGGCCTGCCCACGGCGAGAGAGAGAGACGGAGAGAGAGACGGAGAGAGACGTCAGTGTTTTTTTTTTTTCCTTTTTTCCTTTACCAGCCGTCAACCTTGTTGGGTTCAGTGTAACTTTCATTAGAGAAGGAGATTTAGTGCACTTGAAAAGACAGATGAAAGAGTTAGAGGCTAATTATCAGGAAATTGAAAAAAGATAGATGTACTGCAGCGACTACAATTAGTGAAGCACAGAATATCAAAGACTTATCAAGAGCAAGCGAAAAGGCTGCCTTGAAGAGCGAGCACAATTAAGGCATCTGCAGCCCATGTGAAATGAGAGAGAAGAGGAGGAATAAAAATATGCCGGCTTGAATAGAAGTCCTTTTTTCAACATTTCAGGGATGGTGGGGTGGGGTGCGTGTGGGGGGGGGGCTTTAGCGAGCCGGCAGATGACATTAAATCACCCTGTTAGATGAGCTTCACTCGCTGTGAGTTCTCCTCTTCCTCGCTTGCCCTTCTTCCATCCTCACTTCCCCTTTGCCTCTTTACATTCATGGTGCCTTTTCCACCCTGTGCCCCCCCCCCCACACACACACACACACATGCACAGACACACACACACTCACTTCCCCTGGATGGAGGGGATGGTGGGGTGATGTCTAGCCTCTGCTCTGACGGGACTCTCCTGCATGCTTCATTGCCTCACAAATTTGCACTGATCGACAGTCGCAGGTCACACATGCTCACAAATAGGTCATTTTGGGGCTGTGAGTGTGGGTGTGTGTGGGTGGATGTGTGTCCGCCCACTCTGCGACAAAACATTTTGTCACTGGCCAGCAACGCTGTGCACACTAACACTGAAATTCAGATAAATGACTGAATCACACTTCAAACAATAATGTGGTGATAAGGGGTCATTTTGGGGCTTTGATTTGTCTGTGTATGTACACTTTCTGCATCACATTAAAAAGTTATAGTAGAATTTGAATAAAAGTCCATATGAAACAGTAGCAGGGAGGCTGCCAAATTATTTTTTTGGTAACTTATTTGGAGTTTTATTACATTTTTTTTTTTTGGTCCAAAAATTTGACTTTGTATGGAAATACATGTTAACATGAATCCAACATATTATCACCAAAGATAACTTGGCCTTTTCGTAAAAATCAGAAAAAGCAAAACAAAACATTTAGTTTACAGTTACCCAAGAATCCTTGTGAAATCACGTTAGCTAGCTAACGCTACATCACAGTGCAGCACCTGTCCATATAGCGAGGCGAACTTGTTAGCTAACACACTGGTCTATTAGCTGTATTATTATTCCAAGTGTACAACATTCTCGTGAGCCATGTTTACACATGGCACTTTAGGCCGCCCTACATGTTATTGTAGACCCAGTTATATATGCAACTCAGTTTTATATGATATATTTAGTACGACATCTCTCCTTAAGTTAAGGGGTTCTTAGCCTGAACAATGCTAAAGAACTCTGCATTAATCTATTAGTTTATCAAAGGGGAAATAATGGGCAATTATTTTTATATTTAATTAATTGTTTAATGCTTTTTTTCAGACAAAAATGGTAAACAAAAGAGTTCTCAAAAGTAAAGATATGCTGCTTTTCTTTGTCATTCAGTATGTCATTGTAAACTAAGTATTTTTTGTTTTAAGTTTTTGAGTTTTTTTAAGTTACACTTTTGACAGTTGGTCAAACAAAACAAGATATTTTAAGATGTCACTTTGGGGCACTCTTGGACACTGGAAATGAGCATTTCATATATCATATTTTCACTTTTTTTGGACATTTCAATCAACTATTGAAAAAAAATCAGCAGATTAATCAGTAATGAAAATAGTTGTCATTTGTTGCCTTAGTCTCAGTCAAATTTCTCTAATTGAGAAAGAAATGTACACAAATACCCCAAATAGGGACAGAGTGTGTACATGTACAGTATATATGTTTTCATTCCCTGTTTGACATGTTAAAATCATCACCCCATTCTAAATGTTTGACGTGGATTAAATCCCCATAGGAAAAAAGTAGTAAGGTCACACACAGGTTATTTTACAGTCTGTGTCTGTGTGTGAATGAGTGAGTACTCTCTATGTCTTTCAAACAACAAAATGCAATAATGTCAAATCGTTTTACTGCATAAAACAACAAAGTCGCTTTTTATTGAAAGAAAAGGGAAATGAGTAGTATTTCAGTAATGACTGACATTAGGGGCATCTCACTTTGCAGCCAGTCCATGATTGGGACTCCTCAATATGTGAGAGATGCTTCGGGGTCTGTGCTCTTTCCAGACAGGCTTTTACATAAACTGCATGGCAGAGGCCTCGCCAAATCTACCATCTGTTGGATCTCTCTCTCTCTTCCTCCCATCTCTTCTCCCTCTCTTCTCTCTCGTCTGTCTGTTTTTTTTTCTCCTTTATTACAAATACGGATCAAAAAACGCAGCCATTCTCAGACTGTTTACAAAACAAGAGCTTTTGCTGGTTAGAACAGAGAGCTCAGTTAAGGCGAGTCGTCACGTTTTTTTTTTCTTCCTTTCTTTCTTTCTTTCTTTTTTTTTCTGCGGAGCATTTGTTACCAGAGATCTTTAGGGATACTGCAGTCTTTAGTCAGAGGACCTGCTTTTCTTGCCATTAGTAGAATGATATAAAACATGACAAAACAGCGTCTCTGTGAAGCCGGGTGTTAGACGGGTCTATTCTCTCCGGGACTGATATGTAGGGCAAGAGAGGAACAGCAGGAGGAGGAGAGAAAAAAAAAGGGGATGGGCCTCAGCTGGGAGCTAGGGGGCGCACTAGCACATGCACACTATAACGTGGACATGCACTGGCTCTAACACACTCACACTTGAGGTCCCTATTGGCATGGTGATCCATCTGAACAGTATTGCCAAAGCAAAAAATGCAAAATGAGCCTTCATGAATTTTCTTATGCAAATTGCAAAATCACTGATATCTAATAAAATCATACAGAGCAAATCTTTCAGCACATATCAATAGCCACAGTGTGTGTTTTTATGTCTGCGAGCGAGAGCACACTCTGTCTCGCATTCACACTCGCACATACTGAGAGATGAGATGAGATATTGGGAGGTGGTGGTGTCTCTTTGACTGTTGTGCCTCAGGCTCTAGCACATGGGATGGGGGGTAAAACAAATGCTAATGTCTCTCAGCCAACTAGCACACATGTCTAGCAGGGAGGGGGAGAGAAAGAAAAAGAGAGCTAGATTGGCATCTGTCTGTTAGCATTGAAATCGACAGTACAGCGGAGTGCTGTTTTACAGGCTCATTGTTTCACTTGCCCCTACAAGCCTCCCAAACATGAGGTGCCAGGAAATTAATTACTCTCTTTGGGAAATTTCTCTTTTTGTCAGTTTCACGTTGAATACTTTGTATCGTATCAATTGCAAAAACATGAAAAGCGTGTGTGTGTGTGTGTGTGTGTGTGTGTGTGTGTGTGTGTGATATTGGCAGGTTTTTTAGCTCTCTGCAAACTGACAAAATTCGGGATACTTTAAGTGCTGAGTGATGAGACACACTTGCAGCTGCCATTGTTTTTCAGTCTGAAAGAGTCAGGAGAACAACAGCGATCGGTAAATATCAGTGAGTGACAGCAGAATCCTTTTGGCTCAAAAGGAGGATTTTGAATTAGGATTTATTTTTAAGGGTTAGCATCTGCGAATGCCTTTGCATGCATGCACTCATGCACACGTTAATGTCTTCTGTGTGTGTGTGTGTGTGTGTGTGTGTGTGTGTAGACAAACCCAGAGCCACTATCTGCTGTCTCCTCATTCATTCCCACCACCTGATCTCCATCTGAATTGACAGCTGTAATGCTGACTCTTTTCATCCGTGCTACAGTTGAAAACAGCCAATAACAGCGAGCACGGAGCACGGCACTGCAGCACACTGATGTACGCGTGAGTGTGTGTGTCATTCACTCGCCGCAGACAGTGTTACAACTCACCCTGTATTTTTAACTCATCTCTACCAGAACTGTAATCTTGCCCATTGAACCTTCAAATTGTTGGATGTTACCTCAAAGGGAATTGGAGAAGAAAAACATTACCTATTGCCTATCGTCACCTCTCCTACCTCTGTCAAACCTGTGTTTGCTTCTCAGCCACCCTTTTATTCTACCTGCTACTTTATCCTGGTTATTTTTTTTCTCTCTCTCTTTTTTCTGAATGGGTGCACCCTCTTGTTCAATCTTTCAAGATTTTATTGGACTCCTGTGTGCAACATTGCCAAAGCGAAAATGTCAGTTTTCCCACACTGACAGGCATGTTTACACACTGAAATCACAATGGAATGATTAATAATTTAATTTGAAGTCATGCATTAATAGTATCTATAACAACACAGGACTGCAAAATTCAAATGCCAGCGAAGGCATAGCAACAATTTGGAGTTTGTGTCACTTGTTCTGTTTCTGTATTCCGTATTTATGTTGCATTACATCTCTGTTTGCTTCCCGTCTTCTCTCTCATACTTCACCCCCCGCTGCTTCTCTCTCTGTTTTGTTTTCCCTCTCTGTCCCTGTGTCTCTCACTCTTTTCTCTGGTTACAGGATTATAGAGCCGAGGGTCGGAGTCGGTGTGCGCTGGACTATGAGGCAGAGATTAGCCTCCAAAGTTCCTGCCCAGCACAGTTCATAAAAGGAGGAGGTGGAGGTGGTGTGCGGGGCAGAGGTAGGGGATGGGGATGGAGGGGGGGATTAGTCTGAGAGACTGAACTGAAACTCTGTAAGCAGACCCCTCTGCCTCCGACACCTATCCCACCCCCTTCCAGCAAAAGAATGGTACAGCCCTGTGTGTGTGCGTGTGTGTGTGTGTGTGTGTGTGTGTGTGAGTGTGTGTGTGTGCGAGTTTGTAGCTCTGCCCTGTCAGGCTTTTGGTAGGGTCCGGCCCAGGAGGAATGCTAACTCACAGAGCTAGCGCCTGTCACGGCTTCTCCGCTCTCAACCTGCACACATACACACAGAGGTAACACGCACACACACGTAACCACACACACATTTTGCTTGTCACGGCTCCTCCACACCGGGCTGGTAATTAAACTCCCACTGATTTATTGAGTGACACCAACAAATCCCAACCCAGCTTTTTTATGACAACCATACCTCCTCAGGCAACAGTCGCCATCTTTTTTTTCTCTCTTTGTATATATTTTTTTATGCTGTCTTTGTATGAGGCTTGGGGGCAGGGAATACTCCTACCATTTCTCTTGAAAACATAAAATACAAGAGCAAGAGTTCATGCACACATGTAAAAAAGATGTCGAACTAAAAGCACTATTTGTAACACACTGCTCTGCCCTTGCCTCCTGCCCCTCAGCCTTAAGTCACAAGATTGAAATGTGCATCTCTATGTTATAAATGAAGCCTATTATGAAGCGTGGCATGCCCGGGCACCCCGCCCCCCAACTTGTATTGTAAAAACTATAATTAGCCATTCCCTGTGACAGGAAGCCTTGCGGGTGTCTGACTGACCACTCATGATGTCACTGTGGGATGCTTCACCTTTCTAATTACAGCAGAGTGACGGATTGACAGGCTACTCTAAGCAACCTCCACCAACACAAGACTGAGAAAGCCAATGAGTGTCAGAGTCTTTTGCCTCTGACGTGAGGCCTTCATCGCCAAACCACAAGCAAGACTCATGTTTGTCGACAGGCGCTATCATTTACCCTTCCCCAGTCAGGCAGCATTAGCAGGAGCAGAGGGAGATGAGGGACTGTCAGTGTATCTGATTCCTCTGTAGGGGCTCTGGGATGATGCTTGGGTGGGTGCACGGGTGGGATAAGATCCTCAGATCCTTTGGCAGCTGCCAATCAAGCAGCTCTCTGAAGTGCAATCAATATCATCAGGCTCCCAGTCAGAAGAAAGCACGTCTTAGTTTATTCAGGGAGATTTACATCAGGAAATATGAACTAAAATGTCAAAACGTATCAATCATTCACACACCTCTTCTATTCTATCTTTTATTTGATGTGTGCTTGTCACCAGAAAAAGTACAGCACAAAGTGTGTTGCAAAAAGTTTCACTGTGGGAGAGCTGACTGGCGATTAGGTAGGTGGATGGGTGGGGCGGCAGGCGCCCAGACTGCGGGACTAAAGGTGTGTCACAGGGGTGGGGGAAGGGGCGGGGTGGCGGCGGATTTGCACTGACAGCTCGACACATGGAGGGGTTGCCAGTTCCCTCCTGACAGAGAGAGCGGCATACTAAATGCCTACCTGAGGTGCTACAGATGGAGGAGTCAAAGACAGAGGATCCTTTACAAGGCATTTTGGAAGGCACCATTAATATTTCATCAAAACTGCGTTTACACACGCAAACAAACAAAAAAGGAAGTGTGTCGCCTTAATCCGCCCTGCAGTCGCTCACTCACACACACATATCTGCTCTGTTCTATACTTCTGATCCCTCTTCACTCACTCTTCTTTTCTCTTTACTGTTTCACCCACAAGCCCTCGCCCTGCACTACATTTTGTTCTCTCACATTTTGTTTTACTCATTGAGCAAAGAGACCACATTTTATGTTGTTATCCCAAATGCTTAGTTGCTGCATTTCATGCAGTCTAATTGGACATTTTAAAAGCCAACTTGCATACATTTTGCATAGCATTAGCTTTAGTATTAGTGAAGAATTTTGCTTGAGTATTTCACTTTTTTACTGTAATTTTACCCATGAATTTTTCCTTGAGGCTGCACTTATCAATATTTTTAGATAATACATAATATTATGGGTCATGTGACTATATGCAGGGTGAAAGGTGCCACTCATATTGATAAACCCTCAAAAAATTACTCAGGTTTCCCTCAGCTACACAAAAGATTTTAGCATCTTTCAGCTCATTGTTTTACGGCCTACAACTTTATCTCTTTGATTCACTATCAGCGCTTTCATTAACCTTGTTCCAAGTTGCAATAGAAAGCTATTTTTCCTTGGCAACAACAGACAAAGCTAGCTTCCTTTGATGCTAGCTGATGAAAAGAGTGGAGCATTTAGCAGCTAAAAAGCCAGGTATTTTCCTCTGCGGTTGGTGGAGAACAAACCAGAGGTAAAAGGAGATTGAATATTACTTACATTTGCCAGGTGGATAGACACACAACTCAAAATGAATGCCAGTGTTCCTCTGATGCTGGACATTTAAATAGGTTAACTATTTTTAACATTAGGTGATTTTTACAATATGTAATGTTGCGTTTGCAGCAAGCAGGAAAGCAAAGTGCCAAAAACTGCAGTTCTTCAAATGGCCACTTGAGGCTGACTCCAAATATGAGTCTCCATAGACACTCATGTTAAAAGTCCCAACTTTACAGCTGAAATAAACATGTATACTGTTTTGGTCTCTATCTAAATTTTTTTTATTCAACTGTATGGGGCATGAATTTTTATATGACTCACTTGTTTACATTTTATTATGGCCTAAAGTTATGCATATTCAAGGGCGGGGCTGCTTGGGTGACAGCCTGTTTGGGAGGCATTGCTACAGTCAGATCCAGAGTCAGATCTGCCCCTCAACCCAAGATTGCGACAGCCAAAATGCTAAACTTGAGGCTTCAAAACAAGAGTCCAGAAACCAGTGGGTGACTTCACGGTAACTCTTGTCTATTCTTTCATACGCTATGGTTTGCAGGTTGTTGCACTGCCCCCCTAGAGGCAAAAACATCAATTAATGCAGGTTTATGTAACTTTAAATAGAAAAAAATATTATACAACTGTCATATATAAATCTCATATACTCCACATGTCTGGCTTGTAGCCTACTAAATATGCATTGATATAAAGTTGCATGTACTATCTCATAAAATAAATAAAACCCTGAAAAATGTTGCTGATTTAATATACCATGAAATCCAAAGAAAAACATTTGTTGCCATGCATTTTAATGTATTTAAATAAAATCCACAACACAAAATCGGATGCAAATTCAATCAGCCTTTTGACCCTTCACTGCATTAACTGCAGAACATAAAGAAATTCTCCCTCTCTGATCACTGAGTGCTTCACTCATGCAATGTGTGGCACTCTTGGATTGTTGGCCGATGTGATCTGAAGCCATCAAAGGTATTTATGGAAGCTGTCAGTAACCAGAGAAATCAAGAGAGCAGCGGGGTGGCGCTGCATTGGCATGTTAACTAAAGGCGTGGACTGTTTAGATTACAGATTTCGGGGGTGGTTGGAAATCTGTATTGTATGCTCAGTCACAGTAAAATCTAATGTAAATATCACAATGGTATGAAAAACAACCACTTTAATCCACTTAATCCAAACACAGAGTGGCCTAACTTGACTTTACAGTATTTGCACAGTGCAGAGTAACACAGTTCCCTTGCACGTTACAGAAATCTTCATATACAGCATACAGGAAATTAAAGGCACATATGAGAAGATTTATGCCAACACACACACTGTCTCTCTCCCTCTCTCTCTCTCTCTCTCTCTCTCTCTCTCACACACACACACACACACACACACACACACACACACACACTCTTGCAGACACACATGGCAACGGTGGTAGATCAACATGTGACGGTGAGAGATAGCAGCAGCTTGCCGTCTTTGCCGGGAGCAGCCATTAAATAAACATGTCAAGTTGTGTGCGTTTTAATGATGATCAGCCGAGCCCGGTTTCCCTGTGAAGCGCCAGCCAAAAAGGATCGACACAGTGCAACTCCCCAGACCTCCTCTCTCTCTGTCTCTCTCTCTCTGTTTCTGCCTCTCATCGACACTTCCCTCACGTTGACAGAGATGGAAAGAAAGAAAGAACAAGAGGCAGGCCCTTTTGAATCAGGTTTGGGGGTGAGGGGGGACTGTTTGTATGATGATTTTTCATGTGAAAAGAAAGAAAAACATCAGTCAAGTGTAGGCTTTTGTGAGGGTTTTAACACAGCTCTATCCCCGGTAGTGTGTGTGGTAGTTAGTTCTGAGTGCTATGTGTTTGACATGAGAGTGAATAACGGGCCGGCTGGTAAACGCTCTGTTTGTGTGTTTACGGCGTCGCGCGCCCTTAGGTGAGGCTGCTCTCTCTCTCTCCTTCTTACTTCCGTCTCGGCTTTGAAGAGCAGGGGCTCGGCGTCGGATTAAAGTTTGTTTGTTTTACGTTTAGCGAGCGAGAGCTGCCATTTCTCTCCTCCTTTCTCCTCATCTTCTCCCACTCGCCTTATGAACACACACACTCTCACACACATACACACAGTAAATCTCGCAAACACACCCTCTCTCTCTCACACACACACACACACACACACACACCTCAGATCAGAAGTAGTGTGGAGTGCTGAGGCTGCATATGTAAATGCTGAGAGATTGTCAAGTGTCTGGGTGTGCATACATCAGGGTAATCAAGCCAGCGCTGATGGGGAGAGCTCGCTCCAGGAGCAGATCCGCAGTACTGGCAGTCACACAGCCGTCACTGAACTGCTGCCAATAATGGGTTTGAGAGGTGCTGGAGGAGGGGGTAGAGAGCATGTGTGTGTGTACGTGTGTGTATGTGTGTTTACTCGCACACAAACATGCCCATCTGCAATCTTTATTTTGTATGGCATGTGTGCATGCATGTATGTTAATGTGACACCTCTATGATAGAAAAGCTGATTGAGAGTGTGAAGGTGAAGCCAATCTGCCCACAGAGGCGTTGGAGTTGCAGTTGGAGTGCTGCTGAGTTACAATCTGATAGAAAAATGCCCGTGGATAAACTGGCCTAGCTTCACCTTCCTTTGCAAAGCTACTGTGTCCAATGCAATAATAAGCTTTTACCTCCTATCCAACCTCATCCAATCATACTCTACTGTTTTTGGGTCTTTGTCCCACCACTCGTAGCCTGAGTCAGTCTATCCTGCCACACTATTGAATACCATATGCCATTCTACTCTATAATACTATACTGGGCCTGTCATGTCAAGTTTACTGTGTAGCCCAATATCATAGTAACAAAACATCTCAAGAACAATTATTTTAAGTTTATAGTACAATTACTCAAGCACTGTAATTCAGAACATATTTTGTTGGGGGTATTTATATTACAGTATATTGACTAATGTGATAGCATTAGATAGTTACTACATGAATTTTTTGCAAATTAAAGATTTTACATCCAACATATATGATCAGTTTATAACATATGCTTGAAATTACTGATGCTTTAAACGAGCTAGTGCATTACCAACAGCGTTGGGCAAGTCAGAAGTCACTTAAAAAAATGTAATCAATACTCATCACACATTACTAGCTGAAAGAGTAATTAAATAACTTTACTAATTACTCAATAACAAAAGTTATTGGTTACTTGAATCATGAAACATCATTAAAGTACTTACCATGGATTGTATCTGGAGTTATGGCTTTTGGCTGTCGCCATCTTGGAACTTTGGAGCCAGAAGTGACCAGATGTAGACAAGAGGGTGGAGCTGTGGAGGAATAAGAGGTGGACTGTGGTAACACCTTGCAGACAGTCCCCTTTGTATTTCCATGAATGTTGAAGTTAACTATAGAGACCAAAACTGCCTTTTGTAGCAGGCTGCAAACATGTTTATTTCTGCTGTGAAGTTGAGTATTTTATGGGGTTTCGCATGGGTGTACTGTCTTTCTCTCTTCTCGTTACTGAGCAAGAGCACTACTGGTAATTGTGTCAACATCTTCTTCAGATTACGACTCTAAATGTAATATAATAAAAACATGAATGACAGATTATGGCAATGGTCTCACTTAAACTAGCCTAACATTTACAGTGCAAAGTAACAGTTAATTTGTCACGACAGCGCACACGGGATTTTCTCATGATGTTCTCGCTAACGTCACAATATGGTGTTAAATGGCGTAAAGTTAACAAATATCTAAATATATGTAACGGTAAGTGTCAAATTAACAATATACATACAGATGATTCCATGAAAGATGTAAGATGAAAGCAGATGTAAATGGATTGTGGGAAAGTCCATCAGCATGTCATCTCAATTATTACTTCCTGTTTATTTATTTCAACTTCAGGTCATCTGACACCTGAAACTAATAGCAGAATTCACCACTAGGTGGCAGAAAAACAATTAGTGTTATAGCTGTAACAGAGGATCGTCAGGCTTTTTCAGCCCTGGATGTTACTGCTTCTTCGTTACCCAGCAAAGTTCCAACAGTGCCTTCAAACAATGCTTGCTAAACAAACAAGCTTCACAACATTTACACCTAACAGTTAATAAGTATGAATATTTAGTAACAACGTGTCTACATCTAAATAAAATTTAGTTTGTGCAGTGCAACCATATTTTAATTTAGTCCACTGTCAGAACTAGGGTGAGTTTGAAACTATGAACAGCTGGTACAACCATCTCCAGAGTGCTTTCTCCACTGCTGCCTCCTGGATATCTTACCCTAATCTACTGTCTGTTAACCCATGATACCCTGCTTAACTGTATCCCCACTCTAACCCACACCAAATACCATAGTACACTATCATGTCCTTTGCCTGCTATGTTATTCATGCTCAGCCTTACAATGCAATTCTACTCAGCAGTATCCTTTATCTCATCCTAGTCTGTCACGCCCTGCTCTCCTATTGTATCCTACACTAGTCTATTCCCTTGCCTGGCGAGAGCACTGGCACGTCTGATCAACTAAACAGATCCCCCAGCAGGCCTCGCTCTTCCCTGTGGAGAGCCCGGGATTGGGAGGAATGTTAACATTGCATTACAGTACGACGCCACGTACACAATGTCCTCAATGAACGACACGGCTTTATCTGTCTCTCCTGGGATCTCGGCTGTGCCTCTTCCTCTCTCCCCCTCTCTATTTCTATGATATTCTCACTGTCCCTTCCTCTCACCTCCCCCTCCCTTTCACTGCACACATGTGCGATAGACAGAATATCAGGATTACCGTATGAGCTGACATGGTGACATGGTGTTAATCGTCAGAGTCGTGTTTGTTTCCGCCCAGAAACTGTCACCCTCTAATAACGAGCCCCGAAAACCCAACACAATTGGCGCTGGAATGGCAGGAGTGGCACAATAGGCACAAAAACCCGGCAATCTTGTCAACATATACAAATGGAAGGCATGGAAGGAAGCTCCACACATCCTCTTTTCTCTTGTTGTCATAGAACACACATGTGTACCCTTCACGTCTTCTTCCTGAGTGGTGTCAGCAGAGGCCTGCAATTAATTTGTGTAATTGCCCCCCCATACACACATATCCATCCCAACACCACCTACCCCTCCATCCCACTCTTTTAATCCTACTTGAGTTTGGCACTGCAGTTGTCCTGTTTTAACCCTGATGCCACCAGCCATAGACACATACATACACAAACCCCCTGCAGTTTCCTTTCGGGACTTGGATGGGTTGCCAATATGCAATGGAAACACACAATTAAACACAAGACTTTGTTTTACTGACACCTGATGATCAATATATTTAAACTTTACCCAAAGGAGTTAAGGCACTTAAATACTGAGGGAAGAACTGACTTACTTAACTCTAAGTATAGAAAAGGCGAGCTAATATAAACACGGTTGGTAATATTCAGGTTTTAAAATGTGCTTTTGCGTGCATCACAGTTTGATTGGTCTGTCAAACCAGATCTTGCAGAGCTTAATATTTGGTACTGAGACACCAACAAATAGCCAACATCCTCTTCAGCTAGCTCCCATAACTCACTGCAATCTCTCATTCAGCATTTCTTTCATCAGTCTTTCTGGAAACAGACTGTATTCCCGGGGTTTACATTTGAAAATGTACAACTGTTATACCATAGCCTTTGTAACTTGATTTAATAGACCCTTTTAGATACGTCATTTTATTAGCTGGAGGCAAAAAATGACCACAGGGCTGTAGGCTACGTAGGAGTCTTAAAATGTCATCTTGTTGTGTTATTTGGAGCCAGAAAAGAAGGAGTCATGGTTCAAGACTTAAATTTTTTCACATACCAGGAGAAACTGCCCATCAACAAAAACGACAACTGTGGTGAATTGTGATCAGACAAAAGGACTGTACGGAGGCGATCATCAAAAATGTGTTAAAT
Source organism: Epinephelus fuscoguttatus (assembly GCF_011397635.1). Lineage (NCBI taxonomy): Eukaryota > Metazoa > Chordata > Actinopteri > Perciformes > Serranidae > Epinephelus > Epinephelus fuscoguttatus. The sequence continues at coordinate 32,410,772 of NC_064759.1, read as the reverse complement.
TTTTTCGCCCAACTTGATGTGTTTGGGAAGTACTGAGCATACAACTAGATATCTGACACTTGGATTATACTGCAGGAGCTGTGTGGGACTTTGGTTACTGATGTTTTGATATAGTTTTGCTGCTGTTAAATGTGGTTCCCAATCTATCCATAAATCAGTATGTTTGCTGTTTTTTTGTGGAAGCATGCGAGACAAACAAAATCCTCATCATCAATTCAAGGTAACATGGCATGGCTAATTGATACAAACCATACAAAGGGACCATACAGTGGGTTCTTTTTAGTGGAGTTTTTCTTTGATAAAAACTTTTTATGAATGTTATTGAAAAAAATCAAGTTGCATTGCCTTTCGCTTGCTTCGCGTGAAGCACATTTCAGTAGGCCTATGTCAGCAGCCTTTTCATGAGCAAGTGATTCTTTGTGTTCTTTGATCTTTTTTTCCTGAGGCTTAGTTGTTATTTGTGCTTATCACAGCCAAAGTGCGTCACACCACACACTCACCCCATTCAGTCGATAGTTTCAGTACTTGTCCACAGTTTACACCCAAAGATTTAACTTCTCTGCAAATCAGACATCCAAGCTTGTTATCTTTCACGATGAGCTAATTATTGGCCTTGCAGATTTAGTCACCTTAGTCCCTTGTCCAGCATTTGGGTGGACTGTGCCCATGGTTTGAAGCGTCACAGAAGCCATAGAAGTTGTCACTTGGCGGGGGGGGGGGGGGGCTTAGTGTTGGTGCTGCAACTGGTATCAACAGCATCTAAGTCATTTGCTTTTGTGTCATTTGTTGCCTTTGTACCAACTCACCAGGAGGTGGTCGTATGCAATAAGAAGTAAGGGTACTTGTGTAGACAAAAATCAGAAGTGCCGGTACTCAGTAGTTGTGAGTATCGGCCCATTTCAGGCACTGCATTTTGTTGAAATCAATCCCCAACAAACAAAGCACTTTTTAGCAGCCAATTCATAGTGGCTGTTGCTGGATACCCAGAGCTATATGATAGTTACCATAATCTGCACAAAAAAACAGCAGGCGTTGAAGCAACTCAGTGTAGTATTTGAGATTTTGGGTACGTCATTTATTGATTTAAACGGTAGTAATTTTGGGTAGCGTACAGTTCATGGTTTGTCAAGCTAAGAAACTTAGTTCACTTTCAGTGTTGCCCTGGGCAAACTGCAAGACATATGTAAACAAATTGTAGCCTTAACTACTTTCTAATGTTAAGGTTTAACGTTGAGCAACTGAGCTAACAACTGCAGTCAACTACAGTTGGTAACGTCATATAGCTCTGACGATCCAGCAACAGCCATCGCAAGTTAGTTGTCATCACCACCACAGATGGTCCGCCCCTCAATTCATCCATTCACAGGACAATGAAAAAAAACCCATGTCAATGTTGTTGGGCGCTTTTCCACTCTCAATTGAAGTTTTTTCAACTTGAGACATTGAGCAAAGTGCTTCACTCTCATTAAAAACAGTTACGAAAAGCTGAACTGCATGCTGTCTGACTGGGGCTTAAAATGGTCAACACTATTCAGTCCTCTTTGTTACTGCGGCCCCTTGACTTACCAAAGGAATCACCCTTGCTTTTGGGCCATGACGCTTAACCCAGAATGGTCAAGGGCTTGTGGGAAATGGTATTTGTTAAAGGCCATCCTTGCGCAGACTTATGGAGTGAACCACACAACACACTCTTGAGTAATGCTCTGTTCCGGGGTGTATTTTTTAGTTACATTACAAATGTCGATGGGTTTTCGAATGAGATTTCTTCTGAAACAGAATGTGGAAGTTCTGGTTTCACTTGGGCGCTCTATAGCTTGGAGAGTGATATCTTTTAAAAACTCATGACTGATATTAGATTTTAGTGTTTCACTGCAAAGACATGCAGTTATCTTATACTGTTCAGAGTGAGAAAGTCATAAAATAGTATTAAAGACATTAAAATAACTATGGTAATAATCACGGTAATCGTCATCCATCCAACATGGATAACACTGACTGCTTGATATGGAGTTTTAATTGACCAGCATGTCAGTGTTTGTGTGCTAGTGTTTGTGCTTTAATGGCAGCGCTCCTGTGCTGCCATAGGGAAAGTATGTGTAGAGCGGCAGCTGCAAAAGAGGGCCTCCCAAGCCCGGGCTGACGCGAAGTGACAGCTCTGTATATCTCTCACTGGCACTGACAGCTGACAGATGGATAGCACTCATACACCGCAGGAAAAAAAGACAGAGAGAGAGCGGGGGGAGGGCGAGGAGGGGAGGGATGGAGAGAGAGGAAGAAAGAGAGAGGGAGAGAGAGAAAGCCCCCAGGATGATTCGCCAGCATTGCTCTCTGTTCAGAGGGCCGGCGTTTGATTGAGTGCTACAGAGAATAATAAACCCTCCACTACCCGGTGCAGTGCCAAGCTTTCTCTCCCTCCTTATCTCTCGCTTTCCCCTCCCTTTCTCTCTAACCCCTCTCCTCCCTTAATTCTCTCCTTCTCTCCCCAACCCTTTTATTGTCGCCCCTCCTTTGGTGCTTTGCTCCTGCTCCTTTATGCTACGCCTCCTATTCCCCAGGCCCATCTTCAACACCTCGTGGTCTATCTTTATGTTTTTCTCTCTCTGCTTTCCCTTTCACTCGACTGCTATCTGCCTCTATCTGCCATCCCGGTGTATTTGTCTCTCTCTATCTGAGGTGTGAGAGACAGGGGTAAGAGGTCCCTGTCAAACAAACCAACAGTACTCACTCACAGCTATTCCCCTGTGTATCTGACTGTGTATCTGGATCTGTACAGCCCGCTCTGTTTCCACAACTACAGATACAGGGAGCGTACATGCGCACACACGCACGCACAGCAGCTTTCACCAAAGCAAAGGAACATGTGATGTACAATACTAGCAATGGCATTATATCAAAGGCAAGTTAACAGTCACTTTGTTTGGAGGCTTGTACTGTAAGGTTAAATCCTTATACAGTTCTGAGTAAAGTAGCAAATGATAATTTAATCACTGTCAGATAATCTAATAACTTGTGAATAGATGTTATAATTTTCTTGTGAAAGTATATTAAACATGTTAAATTTCCAATCTGAAAGTTCTTATAATCTTTTAACTATCACAGGAAGTGTAGTACAATTCTGATTTTATTACATCTTTCATGGTTTTCAACTTTAAACCTGCTTTTACATACAGAAATGGTCATATTCTGGCTCTTGTGTGCCAAAAACCAAGTCACATTAAAGGGACAGTTCACCCCTGAATCAAAAATACCAACACATGTCACTCCAACCTCGGCACATATCAAAGTTTGGTCATGGACTTTACACGTCCAGATGTGAAAGGTACCCTGGGTGCATTGGTTGGTGATGTTCTGGGATGCCGTGTCAAGTTCTGCCTGTAACGCACATGCTTCCTTCTGCATGATGATACGCTTGGCAGGTGTAGTTTGAGATCAGTACAATGACTTCTAGTAAGAGGTTTCTCATGAAAATACTTGCTGTAAGTGATATTCAGCTAAATGCTAACCCTTAAGTTTAAACTATATTGCACTGTGTGTTAGGTTACAATGTTATCCATAGGTGTAGATTGTGTTTGCTGCTCAACATTCAATGGAGAAGCCCCCTGACCCCCAACTCACACACATACAAACAAATACTACTATTGTGTACTTGATAGGACATTGTACTTAGATTCTTTCCCTGAAGGGCTTAACCATAACCACTACATGCTTAACCCTAACCCTGACCTCAACCTTGATCTGGTTTTAATTCAAACCTAGACCCTATCTTAAGTCAGACCCCATGGGTGCAGGATCTTTGTTCCCAGATAAGAATCGAGTCCCCACACATGCTTGTATGAACAAATTTTTGGCCTTGCAAAGTGGTGAATACACACACATACAGACACATGTTCCTGTCATTCAAACAATGCCTCTCTATTGAACTGAACTCTATACCATATCTATGGATGAAGGCTTGGCACAATGCGACAAGCGACCCCTCTTTGCACTAACCCCCCATCCCTGTCCTCTCCTCCCCTCTCTGCTGCTTTTATTTGGGAGTGTGAAGGAGAGGATTAGCCGTGGCTGTTGGAGGGAACGAGGGGAGTAGGGAGGGAGAGACGGAAGGGTAGAAGGTCGCATTGGGGAATTAAAGGTGTGTATTTTGTTGCTTTTTTTGTTGATGTCCACTGCATGGCAGAGGCATAAAATGGGCACCTCTGTGTTGTGGTGCCCAGACGCCTCTGAATGTCGCCGTTCATCCTTTCACTCTCTCTCTCTCTCCACACACACACACAGACACGTATGTTCAGTTCCGCTCTATTTTCCATCTCCTCCGTGAGGGTTAATCTGTGGATGTGTTCCAGTGCCCTCCTTCTCTCTTTCTCTGTCTCTTTCCCCCATTCCTCCTCCTCCTCCTTTTCTCTCCCCTCTCATCCCTCCATCCCTTGGGTCTGTAGACGGCCTGTTTCTCTGCATCCCAACATAGAGGGGAGAGAAGCTAAGAGGCTGCCTGGCTGCTCGGCCGGCTGGCTGGCATGGAATTGAAAGATGTTTACTAAATAGCCCCCATGTCCCTGCGCCTGGCATTTAGTAGTCAAGACTCTGCTTGCCTGTTACAGCACAATATGAAGGGAAAATGACTCATAGCTGCCGTGGTGACATGCTGCATGCATTGCGAGCTCTATGCGGGCCCTTGTGTTCACAGTTTTGAAACATTTTAATAAGTCATTTCAATTAACACTCAGTCTCGGTCTCAGAAATATGTTTTCTAACCGTTATACATCTGGGGAAACACTGGAGAATCGTTTTCACTTCCTGCAACACCCTGTTTCACATTCATCATGACAGACATTCACACTGGATGCAGTTCAAACAAAAAACAGTGCCTCCTAGTTGCTGAGGGAGAAGAGTGTTATATGCTTGCTTTTCAGAGTCACATTTTTTCTATCGTGTAGATTTGTAAAACAAGCAAACTTGGTGAATGTGATATTAATGACTTGTTAGAATGTGAATTTTAGCTGTGGGGAGGAAACTCATTCAAGCGCCTAGGCCAGCTCAGAAGCTCTTACTCACAAACACACACACACACACACACACACACACACACACACACACAGGGCAGGTCTCCCCATCTCCCTGGCTGTGAGAGGGACAAACCAGGCTCATCATAAATCAAGATGATAAATCCTGATCATAAGTCAGTCAGGCTGGTGTCGGAGCCAGCAGGCAGAGACATGCCCTCAGACGACAGGGACACCAGTGACACCCATCACCTTCACATGTCACCCAGCTGAGACACATGAAACACACATACACACACACATATATAGGCCTCTCTGTCTGCTACCACTTGCTCTCCTGTCCTTAAAACATCCCGCCAAGGACACAAACCCAAAAAAACCCACACACACCCAGGTACACACTGCACATATTCTACTCAGAATAGAGCTATCTGTTACCCACACAGCACCAGACAGAAAAAGATGACTGCATTCACTCCTTTCACGAGAATTTCAATGCTGTGAGACAGAGAAGGCCTCAGCTATTAGCCTGGGCCGACCTTCATTAACGGATCGCCATTGATTCCTCCCAACGAGCTGTTTACCTAATTAAAACCCGGAACCCCACATCGGTTTGCCTAAATAAATATGTCTATTAAAATATGACTTCACAGTGTGCAGACAGGAGGTGACGAGTGGCTCATTTCTCAGCACTGTGCTGCCAGGCTTTGTGGGGAAGACACGAGAGTTAAATCACACTCGGAGAGGCGAGTGTTTGACAGACCTGGTCCTTGTGCCGCTTGTCACGCACATTTGATATTTTGATAGCTTCCCGTCTCTTCCCATTAGCCCCTGGGGTCCCGAAACCATTTTAGATGTTTATCGGCAAAGCGCTGGGGGTTAATTTCGTGTCTCGTCAGGAGCGCCGGCACAGAACGGTATCGCACTGTCACCCATCGCGGCCAATCGTCGCAATCGGCCGGCTTATCAGGGAGAGTTGTGTTACACTGACTGACACATGACAATGACCCTGGCGACTCTCTGAGGGCTGATAGCATCTGGGTTTTCTTTTCGCTACCTCTCTTACTCTCCTGCACCCCCCCCCCCCCCCCCGTCTTTCTGTCTGACTGCAGGCAATGGAGAAATTGGGACTTTGTCTCTGGGGAAGTGGAAAGAGTAGGAGGGAGAGTGTATGGTGTCTTTGTGGGAGTGTATTACTCACACACACATGCACAGATAACACACACAAAGCAAACCCCTGTAAGCCCAGTGCACGCGCACGCACACACACACACACATGCACACACATACACATACAGTAGCTCTGACTGAGTATAGGTTGCGTGTGTGTGTGTGCATGTGTGATAATATGCATGCCTATCTCTGGCCATCCAGTTTTATCAGCGACAAAAAGGTATTGGTTTCAGTGTTTGGTGTGGAACAGCATGGTGCCACGGGGCATGCCTGCTCAATAATCTGCTAACACACTGAAAACAAGCACACACACAAAGATATTCATGCAGACGCACACACACACAGGTTTGTAAACGCAAACCAATATGCATAAGCATGCTGAACACACGCAGGTGGCACATGTAAAGCCGTATATGCACATGCGTTCTGCAAAAATCATCTCCAAACACACATATTCAGAAAAAATACACACATTCAAGGTACATTCTGGCTGTCCATCAAGACTCTCCCAGTTGTTTCCATTCCCCTCTGTCCTCCCTGAGACATGGGCTAGTTCTTTTTTCTTCCCCTCTGCTTTAATCCCCTATTTGCTTTCAGCTGCTGGTACTGAGGTAGCGTTTATCTTCACTCATACACACATAGTGTAGCTTAAATTAACTTGTATATATGTGATTGATTTCATTTGCAATACATCACAAATACAGGTAATTTATGGGACACACTTTAACATAAATAACACATGATATCATTGATTTTGAGATATTTCTATGACAAGCATGAAGAAACAAGACCATGGTGGCTTCAGCCGGCCTCTATGCTGCATTTTCTTTTTTTTATGTTGTCTGCAGCTGACGTAAGATTTTGTAGGAAACCAACTGCTATATTGCACAAAGGGAGATTGTTTTATAGCACAAAACAGGAAGAGAGTACTACTCTTCCAAAGCAAAAGGGGTTTTAAAAAAAGAATAGATCCTGGCAATGTCAGGTTGTTGTAGGAGTAAAAGGCCAGTGTTCTGAAAAATAATAGAACATTTTGCCAATGTTTTGCTACTAGTCGTCAAGATCAGTGGTTCCTGTAAACGGGACCCCTAAGTCACTAGACACTGGGTTACAAGGTGATTAAAGGTATAAGAAAGAAAAGTTAGGTTTTCTCTCCAGCCCATCTCTCCAGGGTGTCAAATACCGCCACTTTGTCATTCCCCTAGGTGTGTGATATCAACACTGCAGGCAGCCTTCAGCATCTTAATGCAACGGCCCATCAAATAAATGTAACCTATCCATGGCAATAGTAGATGCTGAGAGGAACTGACGTAGTATAAAGAACAAGCACGTCTGTGCTGGATGGGTGTAAAGTGAGGTGGTTGGGTCAAACAAGACTGGACTTTCAGCCTGGTGACCACAGTTCACGTCCAGTGTGAAACCAAAAGTCAGTGTTGTTTTATCATAACATTAGGCAACTGACGAAACTCATGTTACTTCTCTTTATTTAAGCCAAAACGTCACTTTTTTTTTTTAAACTTATCAAATAGTTCTGTTGCCTAAACCTAATCATGGCCGCTTTACAACATTAACCGCGTGTTTATGTTTCATCTCTATGGCATTTGAAACACAGAGGGGGCATGACAATTCGTTGGTATTTGATGACCTTGGATGATTTTCGGTTGCTCTCTCACACTTTAGCCCTATTCTTATGGGTCTAGTAGGCTATTACCAGGTGTGATTTAGAAGTTAGCCCCCCACATCTTTGTTTCATGAGGCACGATGCAAAGTCTGTATTTTATTAAATTCATTGACACTATCCACGAATATCATGTCAAGGTTTTGTTTTTATAGCAAGTTGCTGAGGAAAGGCGCAAAAATCTCAGATAATGAAGGCAACAGACAAGGATCTGGACCATCTCATACAAAATGACATCCATATCTACGAGAAGGAGTCGCCTGTTTTCTAGTCATTTTAAAGTTGTGGTTGGTGACAGTGAGTGCCAATCCAGGCTGGGTTTAGGTAACTTTCAAATCAATATGTTAGGCCTAATCTTTACTTTCAGTCGGAAAATGGCAGAAAAAAAGGTGCAGAAAAAACAAAAAGCCTTTTAAAAAATATGTCCTCAGTGTCACATGACCTCTGAGCTTTGAAACTATGGCAGGTAAATTGCAGTGGATATTTTACTTGACAAATTATGGACACAGCAGATTAGCACTGGATTACGATCCCAGACGGCCTCTGCCATAGACGTCGGAACTAGGGGTGCACCCCCTCCCATCCGCACCCCCGCACCCCAGCCTCCCTACCCATTGCATTACGCTTTAAAAAAAATAAAGAATCTGAATTTAAACTCAATTTGTCTGACTTACATTTATCTCTTTCATATCTTTAATGCATAGATCTATGCTTTTGATGTTATATGCAGCCTGCCTGACTACATACAGTAGCCTTGGCATCCAGGATGTTGTGTCCATCCTGCAAACCTTGCAGCCCCAAACCCGCTCCATGCTGTTGGAGGTGGAGAAGGTCATTAAGCTCTGTCTGGCCCTGCCTATATCTGTCGCGGCATCCGAGTGCTCTTTCTCAGCCTTGCGCAGGCTGAAAACTTGGCTGCGCAACACTGTGACGCAGGAGAGACTAACACATTTGGCCATTATGAACGCTCACAGTGACCTTATGGATGAAAGCGATGTCTCGACCCTGCTTAAAATCTTCATCAGTAGGTCAACTGAGAGAAGGTCCACTTTTGGAAATGCATGAAAGCCCTGAGTCAGGGGTGCAGACTTTTCTTTTTTTTCATTCAAGGTTACAAATAATGCTGTTATGTTCCTTAAATGGCTTGATTAAGTTATCAAAGTTTCATTTTCTTAACAATAAAGATGCCGTGTTCATCCATTCTAGTTCTCTTATAACTGCATGTTATTATAAAATGACTTCAGATCAAATCCTTAATCATTGATAAGTGTGCGTGCTTCCCCCGCCCCTCCCAACAAAAATCCCGCCCCCCATCTCAGAAAATAGTTCCAACATTCATGGCCTCCGCAAATATAACAAAATACCAGAAGTATACTAGAGGTATAACAGAGGTACCAGAGAATTACTTTTGTTTGTCTTTTGTGAAAAACAGGATAATTGAAAGTCTTTAGAGCCCCTAAAAATCATTCAGTCAAAAATATCCGAAAAGACAAAATGTCTCTTTGTTTGAATAGTTCATTAACTATGTCCTCACTAAGTTCAGAATCTGTGTTCAGTGGTTACATTTCTTCATTTTAGGGGTTCACAAGGCAGCAGATTGGGAACACTGGTCTAAATCACAGTGTCCTTTGTTTACAGTATTCCAGCGTGACACCACAGGTGATTAGAAGTTATTTATTATTGCAGGATTTATTGGAATTAAACAAACTTGTGAATCATACATTCAGTTCTATCATTTTTCTGTTGGACAGCAGTAGTACTGAATGTGCTACTCACAGTCACTAGATGATACATTTGTGGTTATTTGCACAAGTGAAGAAAGCAAAAGGCAAATGTGTATGTGTGTGCGTATGTGTGTGTGTGTGCCTGTGTGTAATTCTTTGGGCGCCAGCCATGTCAATCAGCCCCCCGCAGCGCAACTGCCCTTCACACTTCTGTTTATCTGCTGCTGCTGAGGACTGGGAAGACTGATAAGAGTACATCACTCTCTGTCTCCCTCTCTCTCTCTCTCCCCCGTCTCTCTGTCTGTCTCTCTCACACACATTACACACAAACACCCACAGTTTGTCAGTCGTCCCTTTGAGCAGTTTTCGTCATCAGTGAAGATCATCGAGCCTATGTTTCAGTGCAATCATAAGCACAATCATATTGTTTGAAGCGAGACCTGTTCATTGTTAATATTCACCCCATCTCTATGCATCCTGTGTGTATTCTACAAAATCAGATGTTGTGAGCATTTGGGATGTATTGCTGTCAGTGGATTACTCTGTTTATTCCTTAGATGTGGTAAACGAACACAATCATGTATCTAATGGTCAAGGAGAGACCATGTTCTTGGTTTTCAGCTTGCTTATTCAGACTATTCAGTGTGTTTGAGCTGTTTCAGATTGTGCCCTATATAATAATCAAGGATCAGAATCCATTTTCCCTATCAAAGCACTTGCCGCCGGCAATGTTGATTAGCACAAACCCTCAAAAAAAAAATTTTTTTTTTCTTTTTTTTCCCCCCACCACCACCTGAAATTTTCTCTTTTCATGTCTGACGGCCGGAGACTGCGAGGCTTCACATTTCCCTAGAGACTGGCCATTGTTACCATGGTCGCTGGACAATATTGGCGGCCATTGTGCCACCCATGTACACCTGTCACTCAAGGATGGAGAGGCCACTCTGAGCACACAGACACAGTCTATTGAGACGAAAACGAGTGTATGGATGTGCTGAGTGTTGAGAGAGCCCATACGTGTATATTGAGTGGGCTGAGTTTGCACGCCTCTATGTGTGTGTGTGTGTGTGTGTGTGTGTGTGTGCGTGTGCGTGTGCGTGTGTGTGTGCGCCCGGCGGTGTGCGTGTACATGTCTGTGTGTGTCCTCACTCAGTCAGCCAGCTGAGTCTGCAGTCAGTTTACGTTTGACTGCAGGGCAAAAGCTCGAGCAAGAAATGAATTCTGACTCACCGAGCGCCTCACATAAATTCCTTTTCTCATATTCCGACACAAAAGACAACATATCTGCATTGCATTAGCCCTGGGACTCCTTTCTCATTCTGATGATGATTTAGGGATGTTGAGATCTCCCCATGAACCTCAGAGCCGAGCCAAAGAGAAACAGTAAGACAGAGATAAAGAGGAGAGACACACTGAGAGATGGTTTCGGGTGTGGGGAGAGGAGGTGCTAAGAAGGGAAAAGAAAGGATAAAATGATGGTTAGGTTTCATGTGCAGCCAAAAATTATATTTTTTTTCCTCAATTATTTGTTTGCCAACGTTTGAATTTGCATGCTGTTAAATGTAATGTGCTAAATATTTTGGAAATGGGCAGCTGTAAAGTTAATGACCTAACATTACCTTGACTGTAATATTCTCTTGGTGATTACACTGTAAGAAAACTTAATCTGTGTTTCTAATGGACTCTGATGGAATGTCAGTGGTATATAAGCAAATTGTCAGTTTAATATCGTTTCATTTATTATCTAGTTGCCACAGTAACACGTTCTCATCATATTAAAACATTTTGCATCCTTCAAACCCTTGTATAATGTGCTTATGTCTTATATAATGCCTTACGTTTACCTCTTAAAGGAAAATGCGTGTCTGATGATTATATTGTACAAGTTTATCTTGGCCTTTAGCCACTTGTATTGGTTGTTCCACCATTATTTGTACCTGTTCAAAGCCTTTTAAAGGTGTTGATTTCCACTGAGAGACATTCATGGTCCGTTTTTTTTTCCTTTCTCCCTGCTGTCCTTTTGATGTATAGAGTGACATGTTGGATAATGTTTTCTTTTGACTGAAGCGATAGCCAGTGATGTCACTGTCTCAGAGACGGAGAGAAAGAGTGGGAGGAAGATGTAGAAACGGACGTGATCGATTCCGTTTTTCGCTGCGTTTTTTTATGTGAGCACCTGTTGTTTGTAAAGGTCGTTTGTGCGGCATGATGAAATTTCAAAGAAGGCAAAATACAGTATGTGCTCAGCTTGACACATTCATAAAGGAAATAGTCTGTGGTCTTGAGAGAAGCCATTTCCATGTTTGTGTCTTTTTTTGTGAAATGCTTCACACCACTCGGAGTCACTTCAAATCCCATGATGAGGTTAAGAAAAACTTTGGCTGTTGTTGTTTTTCAAGTGCATCTATGGTTGTGAAATGACAGCATGTGCTGTTAGCATCTTACTTTTGTTTTTGTGATGACAGCAGTGGTGGAAGAAGTACCTTTACTATTTAAATTTAACTTAAGTAAAAGCACAGAAGTATTGTCAGCCAACTGCACGTAAAGTATCAAAAGTAGCAGTGCTCATCATGAAGAGCGTTATAGAATATCATATTATTCTGTTAATGCCACTAACAAATACATGTAAGAGCAATTCAGTGTTGCAGTAGTCAACATGGAGTCAATTTTAAATACTTTATACTTTACTGGATAGATTCGTAATCCAATACTGCATCATATCATGTGTTTTTTTGTGTAAAAGGAAACTATGTGTGTCAAATACAGTATATGTCATGGAGTTAAAAGTATAATGTGTCTCTCTAAGATGTTGTGGTATATAACTAAGTAAACTAAAGCCCCATTTCCACTGAGCAGTTCGGTACAGTGTGGTTCAGGTTGGTACGTTTTTCTTCCGTTTCTATTGCAAAAAGTTTTGGATAGTATCGATGGAACGTTCCTAACCGTTACCATTTTGATACCCCTCTGTTGGGATACCTAGCAGGTGGAGCTGTGAACACTGCAGTCCGTTAATTGGTCAGTAGCGGGCCGTCACTCTGCTCAGGGCTGAGTTGTGGCTAGTTTTGAGGCAGAAGCCACTGTTCATATCGTGGACAGTTTAATTAGTAAACTGTAAATATGTAACGAAAGAATGTTTTGCTGCCTCTCACAGCAGACGGAGTTGGACGAAATATAACTTCATTCACTGTGTCGACTGCCAGGATTTTTAAGGTGGAACATTAATGCACTCAATGCACGAGCTGACGACTTGACTCAATCAACACACCTTGAATATTCTATATTGCAACTTGGACCATCACTTTAGTTTTTATATGACATACACTTTTAGTAATGAGTGGATCTTCAAGTGTTTATATGTATTAATTTTGGCTGCATATATTCTAATCCTCACTCGGAGAAAAGAAAAGCATTTCATAGCATTGGGCCAACGCAACACTTAACCCCCGCGCTTGCCTGAGAAGGACTAAAAGCACAAACCTGCTATTTTCAAATATGCCATGGAGAGAGACTCTCACTGCAGTCTGTTTTATTCTGAGCTATTTTGTTCTGAAAATGTTGGCGTGCAGCCTCATTCTGTGGACAATAAACGGGGTGCAGACTTTCCTCTGTGTCACCGGTAATGAGGAAATACAGCGAGTGCTGGACAGAGCAGTGAGTGACAACAACCCTGCCCACATTTAAAGGTACGGTTTGCAGTGGAAATGCTAGGGTCTAGGTACCATGTCTGAAGGGTACTTTCGGTTCCAAAGGTTCCATACCGCAAGCGTTTGGTGGAAACGGGGCTTATGTGATTATCAGGCGCAGTCTGTTTTCTCTACCATGTTGTGTTTTTAGTAACTCTTGTACTTAGCTTCTCTTGTTACTCTATTAGGCACTGGTTTTGCTTGTGATTCCTGAAAACACTTCGTATCGTGTATATTTGTATGTTTTGCCAGATATTTAATACTATTGTTTCTTACACTGGGCTCAGTGAGTGACCCTGACCCAGGGAACCCGCTGGTTGTTCTGGTTGTTACTGGTTGTGAACGTTAAATTCTGGTAACTGTACTTAGTGTTACTGTAATTTGAAGCATTCTCTGGCACAAGAATCACCCTTGGAATAAATAAATTGAATTGAAATTAATTGAATTGAACTCAAGAATTGAAAATACAAGTTTGTCAAAAGTATACTTGAGTTAATGTAGTGAGTTATATTTCAGCACTGAATTACAGTCAGGTCATCCAATCAGAATGATGAAAGAAAGACTGTCATTAGTTTGCTCTTGTTTAAGCATCACTATGTATCACATAAAAAATAATTAAAACACTGATCACAAATTTAAACACATGCAAGGCTGACTGGCATATTATTTGATGTACACACAGTCAAATTATGTTCACAGCCTCATGCGTTGTTTGGCCCAAAGGCTGGGCTCTATCAGTCAACCAATTTAGGACATCACCTATATCAAAAATAAAATTTGCATCTTGTATTTCCACATTCTGACCTTTTTCACATTTGTATAACAAGTTGCTGATTGGCCCGGAGGGTGGCTGCGTCACTGTAGCTCGACTACATGTTTACTGTTGCCTTGTTATTATTGCCGTGTCCTGGGCACAGTGGGGGAGTTGTCATTGAGGATGGTTTTAACCTTCATGGTGCGCTCCGGGGTGGAGGCGGAGGTAGGTCGAAGGGTGGGGGGGTTCTGTCTACATGTATGTGTGTATGAGGGGTCTCTTGGTATCAGGAAAGAAAGGGTAACATCCAGGTGTGAACCTCTCATTACCCAGTGGCATGTGTCCTGTCACTCAGTCATTGTAACTGGCCACGTTCACATCTGAGCTCTTTCACATTACTCATCCTCTGTTTGCCCCACCTGACCTCTCTCCCTCCCTGATGCACACACACACACAGTACGCTGTGTATTCAGGCAGACAAAGCTTCTGCGTACTACAATATTTATACATCTCAGTTGTTCTTGTGTGCTCAACTTAGAATAGGGGAAATTGTTTTACAAAATACTGCTTATTCATTATTTACCCTTCTTTCCCTTTGTTTGTTCTACTCACCATGCCTTTGTAGCACCACTTTCCGAACATGAGCATGGAGAAATCTTTTTACAGGATGTGTTCTGGAGCACTACTAATAGTTTGAATTACTTACTCAAAGCCATTGCATTAGATAGACACTTTGGAATTAATATAACAGGATTTCAAAAGCTTTCAGGTACAAGGATCATAACACTCTCCATAGACGCTCATGTCATCCTGCCTGAGGTGGGAGGATTTCAAGCATGTGCAAGAAAGTCTCAAGTCTTAACCTTTAAGTCTCAAGCAAGTCTCAAGTTACTGTGGTGAGAATCAAACAAGTCAAGTCCTATCATAGGACAAGCAAGTCATAAGTCAAGTCATGTGAAATTCTGTGGATCTGGTCAAATATTTGACCAGCCAATAAGCTGGCTAAAAAGATACATTCACGTAGCTTTCTTTGTTCATTCATTTTCTGCGACAGCTTATCCTGTTAGGGGTCACAGGGCCTGGAGCCTATCCCAGTTGACATTGGCTGGGAGTACACCCTGGACAGGTTGCCAGACTATCACAGAGCTGACACATAGAGACAGTCAACCACTCACACCTAGAGTTGTCGGTTAATCTAACCTGCATGTCTTTGGATTGTGGGAGGAAGCTGGAGCAACCCAAGAAAACCCATGCTGACACGGGGAGTACACATGCAAGCTCTGAACATAAGGCCCCCCCCCCCCCCCAAGTTCAAACCAGGAACCCTCTTGCTGTGAGGCGTCAATGCTAACCACTGCACTGCCAACTGCCACCTTTCTTTGTGGGTTTGTAACTAAGGACGAAATTGGAAGTTTTGATAGTTGTTTCACTGATTTTTGAGCGGACCTTGCATTCTCTTCTTACTACTGTCACCAACAGCATAATCCTTGAATCCATTTTTATTATTTTTGGACTTGCCCCTACAATGATAGCTGCCTCATGTGTTGGCCTACTGTGTCCTTACAGGTTGCCAAGTTTGTGTGCACTGCACCGGAAATCTGCCAATCATGTTCTAAAAACAAAACAGAACTTCTCAAATATCTGGGAAAATGCAAATATTTAATAAAAAGTCAAACCTTTTCAAGTCATCATTCCTCATAAAATTTGCAACTCCAGTCTGAGTTGAGTCTAGTCACATGACTCGAGTCTGCATCCAGCCATCTGTCCAATGTGAAAAACTGTACAATTTCAATTTGATATTAAAAACTAAACTGTATCAATAAAGCTTTAGAGAGGCATTAAAATGTGATGACGTAAGCACAAGGCAGAACTTCCACTGAAGATCCAGTAAGTTGGAAATGTGACAGTTTGACACTGTTCATGTTAGGAAAGCATTCATGAGTGAGAGTTTGTCTTCCTTCATGAACTGACTCTCCTGGAAGTTCCCCTGTGGTCCAGTCCCCATCACTGAATACAAGATAGAGAAGGTATGTATGTACAGTTTGTGTGTTTTGGGGAGTTGGGTGGAGAATATTCTTCTCTATATGCAGGGGAGCGCTGGATTTAGGGGAAAAGGAAGGGGGGTGGAGGGGGTGGGGTAGTTGCTGGTGTTGTACGCATCATTTCATGGGTGACAGAAAATGGAGAGCCCCCAGTGGGTGCCTCCTTCTGCTCAGAGAAGCCAGGGGAGAGAGAGACTTTGGGGACTGAGAGAGTTAAAGAGACGGAGTGTGAGAGGGGGGTCCTGCCATCACATGGGATGGATCAAACCACAGCTGGCTGATTTCATTCGTCCCTTGCCTCCCACTCTTCCCATCCACCCCTCTGTCCCCTTGAACCTCTTCGTTCCATTTCTCTGTCTGTTCTCAGAGTGGAACAGAAGAGATCGTAATGTTTTCAGCCTGTTGATCGTTTGCTGTTTGTCCAATAAAAACTTTTATGAATTTGACTTTTGCTTCTACAGATTCCTGCACTAATGTATTTCATTTGTTTTGATGAAAACCTTGTTGGTATTAAAATTTAATAAATAAGTTCCTGTTATGTGAAAAAAAAACTTTGTCAAGTTTTCTTCTAACATGATGACTATAGCGTGGCTTCCTTTTTGATTTGTCTTTGACCATGGCAATGTACCTTGTTGGCTATCTAGAAAGGTTAGGTTACCATTGGAATTATAACTAGGGCACTTTGCTTCATATTTACATCACACAATCTGCACTTCAGGTTATCACTTTATTTGCCACTATAGACGTGTCTATAAAAATGTCAAGGGAATATGAAACGAACTTTTGAAATGTTGCAAAAAGAAATGCAAATTAGACGTGCTTCCATCAAGTGGTTTAGGTTGAATAAATTATTCTCAGTTAAGTATAGTTTTGTCACAAATTGGTGGTATAGGCTATGCTTTATGCATGGCTGTAATCTGCCAGTAAACAGAGTAGAAGAAGTAGAGGTTACGAACCAGAAACAAAATGAGTGGTCTTGGCCATCTAACCCATCTACAAGAGAAAAACAGAGAGAAATCCGCAGGAATTTGTCTGAACTGAGCAAGTTTAAATTCTTTCATTTCAGACAGAATTGGTTGCACTTCGTGCTCTGTGGAGACAACGGAAACAGGCATCATGTGAGTTAAATATTTACTGTGTCAGAACTTATTTGGCAAAGGTGTTTCCGATATCATTTTGCGCATCTTTTTTGACAAATGCCAAATCTTCCTCGAGTGAGCATAGAACTTTTTTGTGCTATTGAGGTTTAACAAATTGAGCTGTTTCCATACAACTTTTCTGCTGTGATATGTCAAAACTGCGCAAAGGAATATATGTTCATGGAAACACGGCTAGTGAGAATACATTTAAAATTTGCGCTTTCATATTTCTCGCTTTTTGTCTGTAGAAGTTCTCCCCCTTTTTATCACAACAAAGTCCTGTGGAAATCACTAAAGACTGATGACATTTGCTTAATATCACTTGCCTTCTTCCAAACTATAAGAACAAATGACCAAACTCAGGGCTAAAAACAATGGAGGCATATGACCACAACCTCATGGCTATATTTCAATCAACGCTGTTACTCCCACCTCCCACGCTTCCTGCTCCATGCTCACCATTTTTTTTTTCCATGCAGAGGAGGCGGAGGAAGGAGCTGAGATCAGACCACACATACAGATCCAGGCCTCCACCCTCCACCCCCAGCCTCCAGTTCCCCCGCCATCTGTGCACGTCCCTCCGCCTGCAACTCCACAACAACAAGGCCCTGAACCTCCGTGGAGGAGTCAATCCATCACTGGAGAAAGAGAGAAAGAGACAGAGAAAGGAAGTAAAGGGAGAGAGGGAAAGAAGATGAGGGGTAAGGGGGGGTGTGAGGGGGTGTATGAAGAAGGAGAGGTGAGGAAAAGCGAAAGTGAGATGCCATGAAACTTAATCACAGAAAGGGTCGTGTCGGGCAGAGGAGGGGAACAGATTAAATTAGCATAGCATTAGATATGGAAAATGATCTCTGTCAAAATCATCCGCTGCACAATTATAATATGTTAATTACTTATTTCATTAAGGAAGTTTATTATGGCCTCGCAGATGAAATCATGCAGGCCAAAGACACCTGGAGGAAAAGCAGTGATGCCTGAATATCTCTCTCTCTCCCTCTCTGCCGTCACTCTTGAGTCTCATCTGCCTCTCTCGCCCCCTCCCCCCCTCCTCCCCCCATCCTCATTCCTTCACTCTTCTCTCTTTGTTCCCCACTACATCACTCACAGTGTCACACTTTAAAACGTAATGTTTAATAATCTCTGCGATTGCTATAGGAGTGTTATATTGACGACCACCAGAGAAGAGGTTTGATGTTTACCCCTCTGTCTCCTGTCTCATCAGTAAGAGTGTGCATATAAATAGTCTGGATCTGGAAGTGTACATGCTGTACAAACATCTGCATATGCAGGTTTACGTGAAGTTTTTTTTTTTTTTTTCAGTTTAGACACAAGCTGGGTTTTGATCCAAGTGTTATGTCATTTCTGTTTTCGCAAATTTAGAAAAGCTGAATGGTCTTAGTAATATTCGGCCAAATTTCCATACAGCTTTCTAATGTTTTTTGAAGTTTAAAATAATTGGAATGTAAAGAAATAATGCTAAATTGCAATAAATATATTCTTGTCAAATACATGATTTCATAGGCCTCATTGCTGGTTCAAAAAGGGGTTTTTAGGTGATAAACATCTGTTTCTATAGAGCGATAACAACTTGCCCAATACTTATTAATTATTCAGAGTCCAGTGGTTGTGTTTTTATTCATTCACGAAGCCAATTTATTCACTCTCAACCCAAGTGATTCTGTTTTTTGTGACATTTCAAAAGTTTGCATAAAATCTGCTTGACAGTTGGATGCGAACAGGGGGGCACAGGGCAGTTTGCATTTGTTTCCACAGCCCTGCTGTCTGGCTAGCTGGCTCGCTGCCTTTCTGGCTCGTCAACGCCGGTCAGACACACGGACGATGATGATGACAGTCATCAGGGATGTAGCAGCCTTCCGCCCGTCCATCCAACAGTAGGAGCGAGAGGAGCAGGTGCAGAAAATGCAGAACAAAGAGGAAGTAGAGAGACTGATGGAGGGAGAGGGAGGTTGTTTGAGGATAACAAAGGAGCCCTTCTTTATATGTGCTATTAATGTGTCAGGGGATATGTTGAATTAAAATCAAGTTCAGGAAATCAAGATATTCCCATCAAGCAAAGAAATTCCCAACTCCAAAGGTAGTCAAACTTCCAACAATTCACATAAAAAACAAGTATCAAAATGACGGCCTTCCTATTTATCAGCAAAATCACTGGAATGAATCTATGTACAAAGTTTCACGACATTCCGTCCAATGCTTACTGAGATCTTTCAGTCTGAACCAAAGTAGTGAACCAACTAACTGACCGACAGAGCACCCATCTCACATGTTATCACTAGATTGAGTAGGCATTATCAGTGGCTACTGTAACTGCCTCATACACATGGATAAGAAAGGGGCCTGCTACACCTAGTAGTAGGTTTAGAACACCGTTATCAGTGTTAAATGGCGTAGGGAGGAGGTTGGGGTGGTGGATGGGTCAAACAAACACAGGACTTTCACATATGAGGCCACTGTTTGTGTCCCATATGAAACCTTTTCCCTAAACCTTACCTTGTCTTGTTGACGAAAACTAAACTGAAGCCATTCAATGGGCTGATTACTGCTTCTGAACATACTAGTTGGTGTAGCAGGCTGATAACCACTGATAACAGCCATTTAATGTGCTGATATCATTCAAAATGGGTGCACTCATCAGACATTGCCCTCCATAGCTGATTTTTCATTTAAACCCATCTACTCATATTTTTGCTTGTGGAATAGTTAGTATAGTTTAACTGAATTGAAAAAATGTCAACAGTGAACACTTTATTAAGAACATTTGTTGTTATATAATTCATAATTGGGCAGTTTGGAATGAAAACAGTAAGATAAAACCTTGTCAATTACCACTCGCCAAATCCTTGTCCTAAAAACAAATTTCATCAAATGTCATCTAAGTAAAAGATAAAATAAGGAAGGCCAAAACTAAAATCAAGATAATAAATGGGAAAAAACATCAATAAGACAGCAATAAAATAGACGGACAGCTCAGATAAAGTCAGGATATGCTTTCTAATAGAAGTACGTTTTAAGGAGAGACTTCAACGAAGCCAGTGACTCAGACAGCCTCATATCCTCGGGCAGGCCCTGACTGCAAAAGCTCTGTCCCCTTTGGTCTTCAGCCTGCACTCTGGAGCAAGCATGATCTTTTTATGTGTATAGATATAATAAATTGTATCAAACTGATGTCAGCTACATATGTAGATCTAATAAGCAAAAACAGCTCTGTGTTTTTTAAATAAATATTATTTTTGCTTACACAGTCATTGTTTTCCATGATGATTTTTGAATGATTATACTTTATTTAGCCATCTCAAGAGAGAAATTTCCCTTTTAGGGGTTAAGTATCTTGCTCAAGGATAAACAAAGAGATATGGCCTGATGAGGGACTGAGCATGCCAAATCTAAAGGCCTTGTATCACCCCAGAATGAAGCCAAAGACCCTTTTATGAAGTCAACTTTTTCTTTTCAAGATTTGAACTACTGAGTCCACGCAGGAATCATGCAAAAGCTCAAAAGCCCCTGGAAAGGTCGGGTGATGCCGTGTTGGTTTCAAATGAAGCAAACTGATTTTCAAAGTAGATTTATAAATATATAAATATGCATATCACATGTTCATTTTGTAACGATAACTGCTACATCCCTGATTTAGTGATCCACTAATAGATTCAAATGCAAGAATCAGAAACGTTATATAAAAAGCTACAGAAAGATCAAAGATAGCTGATAAAAAGCTATAACGTCTGATGCACGTACAGTATGCAGCCGGGAACTGGGAAAAACAAATTCAGACGTTTAACATCTCTCCGATGATCCCAAATTTTCAAAACATCTCCGCTGTTTAACATGTTTAGCATTCCAACTTCAAAAAATCCCGTAGCTCCTCTCATATTGGCCGCGAGGCTTCAAGCGAAAACCGTATTGATCGCAAAGTGAGAGGACTTGCAGAAGATAAATAAAAGGGAAAAAGAAAGGAGATGAGAGAGGAGGATCAGGAGATATATATGGCAAGAGAACGAGAAAAAAAGAGAGGCATAGACAGGCCAAATAAACCAGGGGCAATATCTTCAGTATCTGGGGCTCTGTTCTGCAAGGAACACAAGGGGAGAGGGAGGGAGGAGAGGAGGAGGAGAAAAGAGGAGAAAAGAGGAGGAGAGCGAGAACATCTTAGAGAGTGTGTACAAAGAGAATGAAAACACACACACACCCGAAGGCTGGGGTCACAGTCAGAATGCTAGAGAGGTGCAGCGGAGCCGACGGCTACGCAGGAACACCTCGCTCTGCCTTTAATATACCCTGCCCACCCCACAGATTTCAAAACAGATAGTCAAAAACAAAAAAATCAACGCCCCCAAACACACATACACACCCGCCTCATGCAAACACACACCCTCCACCATGTACATAAACTCTGCAGCCCCCATGCAGATGTTGTGTAGTCTTGTTAGGTCGAGCTCAGAGGGTGGGAATGGGTAAATTCGACAATGGCAGCCTCTGGGGGATTGCAGAGTAGTCTCACACATACACTAAACACTTTTCTCTCTCTCTCTCTCTCTCTCTCTCTCTCTCCACATCATGCCCTCCCTATCTGGATCTCTCTCACACACACAGAAGCAGAGGGAGAAGTGAAAGGTAAGCTTTTCTTATGGTTTCATGCATAATTCTGCCTCACAGCGCCAAACATTGTGATGAATTTTCACTGGGGATTTTTATTTTATTTAATTTTTTTTTGTTTTGGGTTGTGTGTATTTTGAGGCCACGAGGTGCCGCGATGACAAGATAGTTAAGTTGGTTTGGGCAACAGCTTGTTTTCAATCAGGACATTTATGAGGGGTTGAATCATTTATGCGCCCGGCGTCCCGGGCGTATGACAGATCCCTTGGAAACACAAATTATCATGTTGACTTGCAACAAACACTGTGTAATTACATCATGGCCTGTCGAGAGGCATTAAGGAATCTTCTCCCTATCGCCAAAGTAATGAGACGCTAATGCAGCTACATATGACACAGTCATTGGCAGTTAAAAGATTCACCCAAATACGCTGCCACTGAATAATTATAAGATATCACAGTTTTATAGGTTATGATATTAGAGGGTCTCTAGCATGTCGGCTCAATTTCAATAAAGGGTTCAGTAATAGATTCACTATCAGGGACAAACGTCTCTGTGGCTTGCTGTTACATCTGCTATATCCCCTGTGTATCAGACCTGCCTCTGATTTCATTTATACATTTCTATTCTTAGGAGAGGAGTAAAACTGCCCCGACTTTAAGTCCCATTTGAAATCCAGCGGCTCCTGCCATGTAAAGGAGCCAGAAATGGGACAGTCCTCCTGCATGTGTTAGCACTCCACTTGATCCATCAGGCATCTATCTATTCACAGAGGTCTCTTTAGGAGCAGACCGCTCAGGGCTGTTTGCCTTCCCTATGTACGTGTGAGAGAAATTGGGAGGGCCGTAGCCCTTAATGGTGTTGCCCCCCTCCCCCCTCCCCCCTCCCCTCCTACCCACCTCCTATCCTTAAATCTGCAGGGAATAAAGAGTGCTGTTAAACCAAACTGGAAGAGAAATGGTTTTGTTCAATGGGAAGCCGCCTCCATAAATTCCCACTTAATGCGGCGGAGGAAGGCTGAGGCAGAAACAGGTGATTTCGCCGCAGTGAGGGACGCCATTCATTACCTCTCAGCAGAGGGGAAGAACAGGAGAAGAAAAGGCTGGGTACTGTAGATGGACAGATGGGTGGATGAGTGGATGGATAGATAAAGCGAGTAAAGGAAATTCTGGTCTTTTGTGGCCCAGACTCATAATTAGAACCTCAATTTTTAGGTTGGAGAATATATCGTTTGTCTGATATTATCCTTTTATCAAAAATCAGATAATGGCCACTCAGTGTCCTGCATTTCTGATTTGATAACGATGATACTGTTTGATTAATTATGATTAATTGATTCTATAGTACATGATTATAAATAAATATGATTTTGGTTGTCTTTTTAAAAGGTTTTTGTCTGAGTAGAATTAAATATTTCATCAGGTTCCCCTCAATAAGTACAGTGGTGTTGATGATACTTTAAATACTGCCTTAGCACCTTGATGAAAGTCACTTCAATATTGGTAAAACCAGGGACAAGTCATCAGTTACAATCTGACATCACTAGTAGTGGTATCAGCATTCAAAAATCTAAATAATGAGCCTTGACCAAAACACTTAGTATGTATGATAACAGTGGTCTAGAACCTATTTGGAGTCCCTGACTGTTGCCAAAGTGCTAAAAGTGATTTCTGTTCAATAATGTAATATCTGGGCAAATGGCCGGGGAAAGGAGATATTCTCTGAAGAGATGAGGCGAGGATAAGACAGGACGAGAGGCTCTGAAGGGTGAGATAAGTGATGGGGGGAGGAAAGGTAGGGTGGGGATGGAGGGTGTTGGAGAAACAGTGGTACAGGGAAGAGAACTGGAGTTTGGAGTGAGCGGTAAGTGAGTTATATTTAAACCATTAGGCAGCTTATTCGCTCAGTACAAATGCAAATGAACCGGCATTATCATCACGGCCTCTTCCCTGGAAATCGACTCCCTCTGTAATACCTCGGCAGAAGTGGACCGGTCGTGAACCCTCCTCCTCTGCAGTGCCAGCTAGCCCTCAAATGGCCTACATAGACAGCTAGACGCACACACACGTGCACGCGTCTACACGCACACCGACACGCACACACGCAGCCAGTACCCCTCCTCTGCTAGGCACCCGCCCAAATCAGAGATCAAAGGCTGGATTTGTAAAGCTAATGGCTGCTGCGCTGCAGCCAGGGACAGGGAATGAGGGAAAAGAGGAATAGAGGGAAAGAGGGCAAAACAGACAGCAACAGCGGAGGCAGAGTGACACAGACGCACGGAGGAAGAAAATGTCTTTGTATTTTTAACAAAATTACTAAACACAATGTGGACTGCGAAAGCCACGCTATTTAAAAATAAGGCGATATAGAATATAGTGGGAGGTATCTCCAAAACACCTAGACAAACGCCACACTGAGGCGTTCACACTTTAACTTTTACTGGGTGCAGTTTTACTTTTAGGCAAAGCGATGAGAGACACGTCCACAGATGGTGACTATCTCTCGCTCATCACTGTGTGGGATTGTGGGATTGATGGTGTTGAAACAGACCTTTCTCTTTGTCTCACACATGGCGCAAGTACTGCTGCTATTCCCACAGTGCAGCAAGAGGCCATTGAGATAAATGGCATGAATACAAGAAAAGGAGCGAGAAATGAAGAAAGGAAAAGGAGGAAAGATGTGTCTTTGCCTTAAAAAAAACCCCAGAAATCTTAAGCATTCAGTCTGCCAGTTTGCATTGTTCCAACATTTATAATGCTTTAAGCTTGTCAGTAGTGCTCAGTCACTCCCACTCATTACAGTACATTGAAATCCTCACTGTCACAAAGAAACAAAAAGCATTTTATCACGTGCAATGATTTGGTGATCACAGAAACATATTGAGGAGCATATTTCACAGCTAAAAACTCCACAGCATGTATACTGAATCTCATATAATAACAGCTCAGCTCTTGGCTTACTGTTTCCAGTTCGCTCAATTAGGAGCCATTTTGGTGGCGAGTGGCTCGCTGACAATGATGAGAGAGGAAAAGTAGCTCTTGCATACATTAGCAGTGGAACCAGGCCAAAACGCTAGATTTCTCCTGATGACACTAACACTGTGACTTCATTATCACGACAATAAACAAGCGAAATGAGCAAAAATAAAAGTGTCAGAGCAGCAGAAACGTGCCGGTGGCTGGTTAGAGCCTCCTCTATGATGTCGATACCTTATTCAACGTGTTAATCGAGACAGCTTGTAATTCTCAATGGAGATTTGATGGTTCAGTGTCCTGTTTTTTGACAGTAAACAAACTGTATTTAAAGTATTTTCGCCACTTTAATACCACAAACAGCCTTGTATGTTTCCCTGTGATGAAGATAGCCTTTGAGTGTACCGTCACCCCCACCCTCTTCCTCCCCACCCATGCCTGAGACTCCATCAGTCATCATGATGGGGCGCTGAGGCCCCTCCATATCCCCGTGAGAGAGAGGATGAGGAAGAGGATGATGCAGAGGGATGAGGGCCAAAGCCAGAGCTCTTTGTCAGGTGACAAAAGCTTTCCAACACAACAATAGCTATCAGTCACTCTCCGAGCCTGTCGGATTATACGGATCACTATACGGCAGCGGTGGTATGTGTAGGTGTCTGTTTAAGTGGTGGGTGTTGGGGGGAGGTGGGGGGTGTTTGGAGGTGTGCTGGGGGGGTTGGGTATTGTAGGAAAAGATGGACATGGTTACAACCTGCTCTGCTCCTCTTCTACACATTCAACATTCAGTCAGGGCAGAAGATCACTATCGTCCTGCTTACATAACAGACAACTCCTAAAGCAGCAAGGAAGCCAAAAGCTCAAACCTGGGGGTCAGACTGCTGCTAATGTCTAGTTGTTTACAAGGATGGGTTCTATATATAATAAGCTGTATTCATGGATAAAGATGGACATTAAATATTACAGTTAGCAGCTCATTTACACTAACAAGATTTGTTATAGTCCATCTTCATGTATGTGTGTTTGGAATGAATGTAAGTGTGTGTCTCAGTGTGTGTATGTCTGGAGAATGCAGTGCATGCTGTGCTGGAGGTGGGCGAGAGGGGCATTGACAGTGACCTCCAGCTCCACTCTCTCTCAGGTCAGGGTTCACGGTGAGGACGATGCTATAGGGTCTGACTGAAGGGAGCCTGAGAAAGGGGGCGGGCTCCCGGTAAAAAATCAATGCATGGCCGGTGGTGGGTCTCCTTCTCAATCAGCCACCATGACAGCTGCTCCAGATGGCCACTGGGTAAGTTGGCTGTCAGGCCATCAGTATCATCATTACCCATAAGGCCCGGCACGGTCAAAAGGTCAAGGGGTGGCCTCTGTAGATTTGTCAACCTGAAACACCAGGGAAGCACCAAATATTTGTATCGCTGTCAGCGTATGTGACATTTATCTATTTTATGTAAATGGCATATTATAATGCTCGCTGAACGCAAACACACAAACTCCAAAGCAGTGGTGCAGAAAGGGATAATTCATCATGAGAAGTCAACACTTCACATTTCATTTCTTTGCAGAATGGTATAAATGCTGGCATGGAGACAATTGCAGCGACATGTGTTTTCCTTTGTTTTTATACAACAGTTTATATCACCCTGCAGGACAGCCCTACCAGGAATAATAATCTAAGGGTGTATAGCTAATGGAGTGTCTGTGTGTCTTTGAACAGTAGATGACCCATGTGAACTCAGAACTAACACTGCCCTGATGAATCTGAGGTCACTGGGTCATGACGGGGTCATGGGTCGCAGAGAGGACTCTTGTCTGACCTTTAGCACTGTGTCTCACTGATAACCTTGCTGTGGAATGAGGAAGCACAGTGTGAAGAGAAAGTTAAAGGGAGACATTAGTCCATTTAGTCTGGGGTATTTTTAGTCATACTGCTTTAGCCCGACCTCTCCTACTGTTGTGCTGCTTTTATTAGTCCTCTCCTTTAGCCAGAGCTCCTAATGTTAAGCTTAGCCTTTGCCAATGAAGCCTAAGTAACAGAAATAGTATGACATGTGGGAAATAAGCTTATGCACTTTTTGCCAAGTGTCAGATGACAAGATTGATACCACCACTTAAAGGTGGTATCAATTAGTTAGCGGCTGGTTAGCTTAGCTTAGCATAGCATAAAGACACAACACAAGGGTAAACAACTAGCAACAACAGACTCCATCCAAGGTAACAAAATCCACCTACCAGCACTTCTAAAGCTCAACAGTTATCACGTTAAATCTCATTTGTTCAATCCATAGAAACACACTTTAAAAAAGACATTGGTTTTACCGGGGACTTGCTGTTTCTCAGTTTTTAGTCTCTTTGCTAAGCTATGCTAACAAGCTGCAGGTCATAGATTCATATTTTTGACTCTTAATTAAAACACGTATTAGCATTATCGCTTTACAGTAATAATATTACTTTTTCCAGTAATGAGTAGTGTAACTAATTACTAATAAAATATTCTAGTAACCCCAAAACCAACCAACTCCTTACTCCTTGTTACTTTTGTTATCACTGCTGACTTAAAATACATTACATTAGTGGACTCATTTTTGTAATAGTAGCGCCACGCAGGCACATCACAAGGCAGTAGGCTAGTTTGAAAGATGGAAACACCGACAGCACGACAACGTGAAGCTCCAGGAAATACACCCAACAAAAGGTGAGCCCTCCTCGACCATGGACATTGGCCGTAGCGCTACACTGGCTAAACAACCAAAACTGGATGTTAACTGTGGACAGCTGCAGGCTGCAAAGAAGTAACAAAGTTTTAGTTAGTCCTAGCTTCTTTAGTCAGAGCTACCGAATGTTAAGGTTAGCCTTTGCCATTGAAGCAAAGGCTGGATATGTGGTGGATGAAATGTTGCTTCTCGAGTGACTCTCCGTCTTTCAGGCAGAGCCTTGGGAAAATATCGGTCACAGGCAACTTAAGATCCTCAGGTAAAACAACAAACAAAAAACGTTTGCATGCTATCTATCCTTAGCTACACTTACTGGCGATTACCCTGACATTTAAACAGAGGCAATTGTATGGTGTGTAACGGAAAAGTAATATAATGAGTAGCTTAAGGAATTACTGTTGGCAAAAAAGTTAAGTTATATTATCCATCCATTTTCGTAACCCTTATCCTCTTGAGGGTCTCGGGCTGGAGCCTGTCCTAGCTGACATCGGGCGAGAGGCCGGGTACACCCTGGACAGGTTGCCAGACTATCACAGGACTGACACATGTGGTTCTACACAATGTTATTATCAATCAACGTTACAGTGACCCTTAAAGGTGAGATTCCCCATCTGTTTGCATATTGTTTTTCAATACCATAGATAAACAAATGTACACAGTCAATTTTCATACCACGGTATACCCTACAACTGGTTGCGCGGCAACCCTTGCTCCAGGTTTAGAAATGTAATCCGGATCTTCATGTCCTCTGAAAGTACTCTGTATGTCCTACTAGAGTGTGTAAACCTATATTCTTCTGAAGCTATAATATGTGCTTTCAGTAATCAGTCAACATTCAACAGAACTACAAGGTTCAATATTAAAAGGCAGAATGAATGAAGGTAATGTACTGCCACCTTTGACAGACAGCTATAATGATATATGTTCAGTTTCCTTTGCTGGCTTCCTCTGATTAAACACAATGTGGGATCAACAGCATGTTTTTATGATTGCTGTCTGTTTACTGCCCTGCCTGGTCAAAGACTCAGAGTGTGTGCATGTAAACATTATGTGGTGTCTTTCACACACACACACACACACACACACACACACACACACACACGCCTGTATGGGAAAACAGCAGTCGTGTAGGAGGGAATGCAGTTGCAGTACGTCTGCTGAATCCACAGTCTGACACGACCCTCTAAACAACAGATGCAGTCGCACACATTCCGGCAAACACACACACACACACACACACACACACACACACATACACACACACATACACACACATACACACTCTGACTAACAGAAGCAAAAACACTCCCATACATCTACACATGCAAAAAATACATGCACTATATGTGACCTTGCCCTGACAATGGCACCCACCTACGCTTCAATCTGTGTGACAGTGGAAGGCAAAAAAAAAAGATGAGATGCCCATTCTTCTTGAAATGGTATTTCTCTGTGTTGTTGTGGTCTGTCGTGAAGTGATTGCAGTCGAAACTGACAGAAATCTATCTCTTGTGAGCTAACAATGCCGAAGTTGAAAAGCTGGAATAGTGCACTTAAAAGATGTTTTTAAAAATTGATAGGTCAGTTTTTAAAAGTTTGAAATTGCAGATGAAAAGAAGTGGCAAAGTACTTTACTTCATATTGTGTTCTTTGTTATACGTGCACTATAGCTGTCTAACAGGAGCTCTACTTAAAAGATTAAACGGCAAAAAGAAATTATTTTCAGAATAAATCTTGCAGATTATCTCAGAAGAGCCTTTTGCAAATGTTGACAAAGGTCAAGTTAACAAAGAATGTTGCAATGAAGTTTTCTTGATAACATTTCTTTTTTTTTTTTTTTCAGAATTTAGCCGTTTGTGAGGAGGTCTTAACTCAAAGGTCTGTGGATATGTTTTACTGTGATCTTTGATGGGTTCCAGTGGACTATTTTAGTGTCAAAAGATGGTCTAAATCGTGCCTCCACTGTGCTAAAAACAAAATTTTGAATGTAGCCACAAATACTTGTGTTAATATTAACGATGAAATTTGTCAAACTCACTACTCTTAAGAAGATTGCATAAAATATCTAAAATATCCTCTAATATCTGTATCTGTTTTCCAAAACTCATATTGTTCAAGCTCTGATCTTTTGAAGCCTTTTTTAAAAAGGGGTGGAGAAAACAACAAGAAAACCTAAAGGCTGTTGAACTACATTTGTCTCTCAGACAGCACCTACAGTCTGCTCTGCCAGCAAGGAAAACAAGGAAGGAGCAACCAGACGGAGGGGGGGCTGTTGTATTATCCTCCTCACAGGGGGGTGGGGGGATGCTCTGCCATGTTATTGAAATCTCCAAGTCCTGAAGCACTCTGCTGTACTTCTCATTAACCGGCGCAATGTTTGCCGGGGTGTCTCTTTCCTCTTTAATAATAAAACAACGCTCCCCTCTTTTCTGCCGACTTAAAGGATTTCCTAATTTAATCAACACGGGCAGGAACAATAACAACAAAAGCATCAACAATGGTAACATGGCCTCCGGTGTCTTGTCTGTACTTTTGCAGAGCAGAGAACCTGCCTGGATGTGGGAAAAGTCATGTGTGTGTGTGTGTGTGTGTGTGTGTGTGTGTGTGTGTGTGTGTGTGTGTGTGTATGCTTGTGTTTGGGTTTCTGTGTGTGGATGAATCGAGGATGGGGGGAAGAAAAACTAGAGAGGAGATGACATTTACTTCAGTCTGGATGTGCTAATAATGCGGCTGTCAGTCCATCAACTGCTAACTGATTAACACAGGTGAGGAGGATACTGTGTGTTTTGTGTTTGTCTGACTGCATGTTTACACCAAAGCATGACACACAAACAGTTTCTCAAAGTGAGCCACGGTGACCATTGCTTGACCCCAGTAGCACACCCCAGTCTCAGTGTACATAGGCAACCTGACCTGACTCTCACCCCGGATATCACTCCAACACCCCTACACTCACACATGCACACATGTACACACACACACACACCACTGTTTATAGGCTCTACTGACCTCATGATCACCCTCTCATAGTCCAGCTGGCCTCTCTTTCACCCCATGACCTCTGGATCACCCCAGACAGCACCCTGAGAGAGACAGAAGGGCCGGGGTTTTAGGTGAAAGGCTGCGGTCATCTTCCTCTCAGTGGGTGTTGACAATCCATTTCCCAACTCAAGACAGTTTATACACCAGAGTAGATTAGATGTGAAACATAAAGAAAAGAAAATTCAGGTACGCATGTTCAGCTGCATCATTCTTTTTGCAGGCAGGAATAACACTTTTAAGTGTAACTGATTGGAGCCATGAAGTACATTATCTTACAAGCAAATTACAATTTGAATAGATACATTTTACTTAAAATACAAAATATTAATCATATTCAGTTTTACTTCACAGTAATTCACTGAAAAATGTAACCACTACATTTTCCCTATATTGTATTTATTAGATGTTATATTACAGTGTGATGCATTTGTGTAGATTTTGGGTGCAATATACAGGACGTGTTCCCCTCAGTATTTAAAAATTGTACGTGTCTGCCTCTCCATAAAAACATTTAGCAGGAGAGGACTTTTTATTTTGACAAAATAAAGACATTAATATGCAGAAAATACATAAAAAATCTCCAGAATGCATGAAAATAAGTGTTTAATTCTCAAAATGTTCTGGCAAAGGACCCCCAAACCTTCTGTGTCATATGTCCCTCCCCCCCAGCGTTGAAGCAAAACCTGCAACCTTGGTATAAAGCACGTTTAAAATTTTATATTAGTTGAATCTCCTGACTATTACATCTCCAAACTACATGTAGATTTAGTCTAAATAAAAAAGAAACTGTGGTGAAAGAAAGAAGAAAAAGTTCTCAAGAAATTATATAAATTTGCTTAGACCTATTTGGAGACGTGCATCACGAATAAAATATCATGTTGAAGTCATCAGAGTCTCTTAAAAATGTACTTTTTTTGAAGTTTACTGTGATGCACAACAAGCTACTCAAATATATACATTTTTCTTAAAAATGCAAAATATTAATCATACTGGGTTTGACTTCAAAGTTGCCCCTCATGAAACATTTAACCTCCACATTTTCACACATTGTGTTGTTATGTTTTCATACGTTAGCTTATAATGCACCTTTAAAGTCTAATAGTGCCCTATTAGCTCTTTTTCTAGGCATGTTTCTTTTTGAAAATGAACCTCTCCTGACATGTTAGTGTTATTTCACTGCCCAACCACTTAACTGGATCAGACGATGTTCCTATGGGATTCCATTAGCAGTCTTGTACATTGGGTAACACTGACATAGGGAGAGTCGTTGTGTTAAGAAAAGCTGTACATAATTCACCATTGTATCAGAGGAAATCTAATTTAGTCTGCCAGTCCAGTGTAACATGTTACATACAGTACAAGGATCCAGAGAAACATTGGGGGAAAGGTAGAATTTTGTGCACAATATGCAATAGCTCCATCATATTTGAAATGCAAACCGGCTCCTTTGGTGAGAGACTAGTGGGAGTTGGAGGTGCACTGCAATGGCTTCTGGGAGTAGAAAACAAACAGCGCTGTCAAAACAAATGCTTTAATGCCTGCGGAGGCTGTCCTGCACTCTGCAGTTAGCAAGACTGGTCCATACCAGCCGGCTTAATGGGCTAATATGGATGAGAGAATTTTTTCCTGGTGCTTTTGTAAGCTGAACTTTACATCAAAGACCCATGATTAATTACTGATAAGGGGTTAATAAAACATTAATGCTTTTTGTAATTAACTACGACTCTGAAATACAGTACACCCCCCCGTTGCCACCACTTCTCTCCTCACTCACCCCCAGCTATGTCTTGTCTTCATCTTTTTATGTCACATTCTGCTGCATCGTGCCATCTTGCATTTTTTTTTCTCTTTTTTTTCCGAGGTTGAAGTGAAATCATTAAAATAGAGTATAGGATGGGCCAGAAGGGAACAAACACAGCCCCAGATTTGTTTATCCTGCTCCAGAGGAGGACGGGGTGGCGGGTTTTTAATTAAGGGCTTTTGAATATTAATTTGGAAGGGTGATGGAGGCTCCAACAAGGTCAAGATAAAAAAACAAGAGCTTCATCACACTGACTTTTACAAGAACTGAGCCTCCAGAAAACAAAACACTCTCATTAATTGTCTCGCACAGGCCAGTGAGAGGGTTCAGACAAAAAGTAACGTTGCATCATCAAAATGGGAATTCTCGCTGTTTTCTTCTACCTGAGTCAAGTGCACAACACGAAACAAAAAGTATTGAAATATAAACACTTGAGAGGTGAAGCAGTGAGCCTGTGGCCCCAGATACTCTCACAATGGCTTTGCTGAGTGAATGGCATCCGGTATGAAATATGCACTGCAAAATATAATAATAATATCATTTTGTTTTGTGGGGCCAGGATAGTCTACCTTACTCTGCCCTGTTTTTCCTGCTTTCACTGGCGCCAGAGCCAACTTCCGTAGCCGAGGATCGGACCGCCAAGGCCCCCGCCTTGGTCTGCTGCCTGATCCACACTGCACCAAACCCTTCTGGATCCCTCTGCGGGTGGTGGGCCTGCAGGGGGACGAGCCCATGTAGCCGGTTCGGACCCCCATGGGTGAAGGCCCGGCCACCAGGCGCTCGCCCATGGGCCACAGCCCCAGGCCTGGCTCCAGGGCGGGGCCCCGGTAACCCTCTGGGCCGGGTACGCCAACTCTTGTTATTTTCCATCATGAAGGATCTTTTGAACCGTTCTTCGTCTGACCCTTTGCCCAGAACCAATCTGCCATGGGAAACCCTACCAGGGGCGAAATGCCCCCAACAGCACAGCTCCTAGGGTCATTAGGGCACTCAAACTCCTCCACCACGATAAGGTGACGGTTCTCGAGGGGTTCTTTGCTGAGGCTGTTGCCCCCGCGACCCGGACCCGGATAAGCAGAGGAAGACGAGTACGAGTACAAGTACGAGTCACTGGCGCCAAGAATATTCTTGTATTATCAGTGGTGATGTCCTGGTTTCAACTTTTCAATTGTTCAATTTTTCTGTAACTAATATGAAGCTCTTACATGACTTTAAAATGTTGTTGTTGTTAAAGGGGAACTACATCCTTTTACAATTCAGAAATGTTATGACCGAATTTATCAATAAACATAGAAAAACTCTTTCCAAATGTAGAAAAAGTTGGGTCTTAAAACTCAAATTTGTGATGTCACTAAGTATAAAGTCTGGAGTAGCTCCATAGACAGTAAAATGGGATAAGATATTATAAATGACACTGAGAGCACCCACGGAAATATTCTGAGTACAGACCCTTTTACTGCTAGTAAATAGTAAGACGTTTTTAAGTTAGTCTGAGGCAAAACAATTTATCGGACACATTAGCTAGTGCTAGCTAGTGAGTTCTGATGGCTTGTTTTAGACAATGGAGGAAGATGATGCGAGGGTGTTAGGGTGTACTCTGGCACAAACTGGACCATTCATAAATTGGAATTGCTATCGAAATGTTCCGTCTGGTTAACCAGAGCACTGCAGTCTTCGCACTCTAACTGTGGTAACGGAGCAGCAGAGCGCCAACTGGAGTGAATGTGTGATCAACTTAACTGTTTGTTAATTTATATAGAAATATAACGCTGCATTTCTTTGACCAACAGGGCTCTCATTTGAATGTAGAACATCAGACTGAATTTAAGAACGCACCATGTCAGGTCACTCACTCTCCGGGACCGCAAGTGTTACTTGAATAAATAAACACTGACCAATGGGACCAGACTAGCCGACCCGTATGCGCTCACTGAGTGGATGGATGGTTGACAGTATTGCTGAAGCTTTGTGGTTGGTTACTATGCCAATCTTACAAAGGAGGACAACACTTGAATGGATTCCTCCAGTTTGTTTTGCTATTGAAGTTGATATTTGCTAACACGCTAAAACGTCTGATAGAGACGTAATACCTCCCCAATATCTGATTAGGTGGACATTCATTCATTCATTCATCTTCTAACTGCTTCATCCTCTTGAGGGTCACGGGGGGGCTGGAGCCTATCCCAGCTGACATCGGGCGAGAGGCGGGGTACACCCTGGACAGGTCGCCAGACTATCGCAGGGCTGACACACAGAGACAAACAACCGCTCACATCAATCAACCCACGCTCACATTCACACCTATGGACAATTTAGAGTTACCAATTAACCTAGTCCCCAATCTGCATGTCTTTGGACTGTGGGAGGAAGCCAGAGTGCCCGGAGAGAACCCACGCCCGGGATCGAACCGGCAACCCTCTTGCTGTGAGGCGAGAGTGCTAACCACCACACCACCGTGCCGCCCCTAGGTGGACATGATAACCCTTAATACACATAACGTTATTCATCCCTACAACAGTAAATACTTTTTCCCTAACCTGATATCAAGTGTGTGCTGCACATGCGAGAATTTTTAATGATCGCCATAGTTGTTTTTGTTGTTGTTGACGGGTAGTGGCGGCTGGTTTGTGATAAAATTAAAGTTTTATGCTATGACTCCTTCTATTCTGGCTCCCAACAACACAACAAGACGACACTCTAAGGGCTCATTTATGCTCCCTTTACATACGAAAACGTATATGTCCATTTCAAACGATGTTACCGTCACTGCCCACATACCTCCATGCATCCTTTACGTTGGCATGGATGTTAACCAATATATCCACCAGGGGGCAGGGGCAGCCCAGAGTGAAAAGTTTATGAAAACAACAAACTCAAAAACAAACATGGCGACTGTGGAGGAGATATTGATAATGTACCTCTTGCATAAAAGACAAAAACAGAGGCAGCGTTGTAGGAGGCGGTGGTCGGTGAGGCTGTTAAATACATTGCAACTGGAGGACGGAGAATTCTTTTCTCTAGTACTGCCAATGAAAGAAATTGAATTGTCATTTCTTCTTCGTGTCTCACTAGAGCTACGTATCGGGTAATGACAGCAACACTGCCCCCACCCTTCCCGGTGGTACTGCTCCGTTTGGGCCGTATCCGTAAGCTTTATGGAAAAGTGCAGAAATATGGACGAAATGAATGCAGAGCACGGACAGAAGGCTCTGTGCGTATCCGGATCCGTATTTAACGTTGAGCATAAATGAGCCTTAAGCCTCCTGTGTAGCCTACAGCCCTGTGGTGGTGAGTTTTTTGTCTTGCTTGACATATTCTAGAGACAAAAAGTCAGGATATGTCAACCTCTGCATTTTTGATAATGTCCATTTTTTCATCTCTCTCTCTCAAATCTTCCAATTTAATTGAAAGTCTAATACTAAATTACTGGGGTACCTCTTTAAAGATCCCTTGCAGACACGTTTAAGATATATAAATATGCTGTTTGTGACTGCATCTTGCATGGTTGCGATGTTATCACGTTGACAAAATCTGCATAGACAGACATATAAACAGCTGGCAAAGTACTCAAAACCGCTTCTGTTGTAGTTCCCACTACAAGGTGTCTCCAGGACCACATTTTGTCATGATGACACACACACAGCCTCACAAGGTGAAAACAATACCAGCCATAGCAATTTTGTCGTGGCTGTTAATTAGTAGAATTGGCTGACTGCAGTACTTAATGACAGCGTTAAGACATTTATGTAGTGTGTTTTTTTTTTTTTTTTTTGTCAGAGAAACGTGAGGAGGACCAACAGGTCACAGGATGTGATTGATCTGAGGAAGTTCATCGTCATTACACTGACCAGTGCACCCTGACAACACACATCCAAAAAACACTTGATGCACACAAATATGCACACACACACACACACACACACACACACACACACACACACTGGACACAAATAGAAAGGTCGCACACGTAGCTCTCTCTATCTCCCAAACACACACATACACCTATACACAGTGGATGAGACAGCGGGAATGTGTGGTTAATATTTAACAAACAGGAACAGAAATAGATGGGCTTGTGTGTTCAGAGCTGAATAGGTTTCAGCAGAGTGGCCTCTGTGGCGCATGAAACATTTAACACACTCCAAACAGTAAATCATAGGAAATAGAAAAGTAAAGTTTACATCAAGATAGACTTGTAAAAGAGCTTGCACTGGACTGGATGAGGTATGTAGGTGGTCCTCCATTTTTTTTCCCCCAACAATGATTAAAAGGTGCTACCCAAACGGATGTTACTGCAATCAAAAACTGTATGTATATGTCACAACAGGTTATTTATAACATATTAAGATATAATCCAAAACTCCAGTTAGTTGTTAGGGTAATGAAAACACAATTTGATGATAAATGATCTGCACTTTAACATGAATGCAGGAAGAAGACTTAAATTTACTGCATATTATAGATTAAGGCAATCACCCACAGTAATTCAAAGTGATCATATTACCAGGTTTACCATGTGTAAGCATCACATTTCCCTAAAATGAACAAGCATCTGGTGTATGAGTTTGTGAGCGTGTGTTGTTTTTGCTTTTCTCTGCTTTTTGGGGCCTGCACATGTGCTACCTGTGTGTATGATAAATCTGTTCTCTCTCATAATCTATGTGATTCAAAATGTGATATATGTGAGCGTGAACTTTGAATTATGACCCGCACGGCGGATCGTAAATCTCTCCTCCCAAACTCTCTCTGAGTATACACTCTTAGACTCTTTGGTTTGGTCCACTCATAAATCTCTCCAAACTGGAGCGGAGGTACACACTCTTTCTTTCTTTCCTTCTTTCCAACACCCTCTCTCACAGAAGTTGGAGCCTTCAGATTAGACAAAACAACAGCGGAGAGGCCAGCTGACTTTTGTGAGTATGCATATGAAAGCAACAGAAAGAAATGATGGACTCTGGGAAGAGCTTATTTTGATAGTTTGCTTTAAATTATAATGAAAATTTGCAATGGATATATCAAGGAACATTTTTGATTTATTAATCCTTGAAAAGCTTTCAGTTTGTAGATGACAGAAAATCAAATGGAAGACATTTATATTTCCATTTCCGCCAATTTGTTATGTATTTTCAAATGAATAAATCACCAAAACTTGCAAGCAACCAAAAGCAAGGCGGCCAACAGTATTTCTATCATAACTTGCTCACATAAAAGTAGACATGAAATTCCAACTTGCACTTGAACACTTTGAACAATAACAGTTGTTTTGGCCAAAATCTCCCACAGCTTCCAGGCTGACCACTGGTTCAAGGACTGGAGCCTTGAGGGTGTTTTCCAGACGGTGTTTTCTCTCTCTGTCTCATTTGTGTCGCAGCCAAAGGAGATTTCAGGAGAATCACAGCATCAGCAGCCGCAGCCGGAGTGGTGAGAGGACAAAAGAGTCGTCTGCTATTGTTACCCTGGCTCTCAATAATTTGCAAGTTAGCATGAGGTGCGATATCACAAACAAACGCCCTCAAACAAAGAAAAAAAATATTGCCATCTCGGCATCCTTCTGTCACCTGTGAAAAGAAGCACCTGTGATGAGCGAGAGCCGGTGCATGGTAGCGGCACGATTGGATAGTGAGTATTCATAGGCCGCTTCTACCAGATACAGTACAGCCAGTGGACCTCAATCAACACTGAAAATCTGTATGAGTAGTGAGATGGGCCACCTACGTCTGCTTCCTGGATTATTTTGTGACATCAAAATGTGTATGAATGTATGAAATATGTTTAAAACAGCTTTTAAGATGTTTTGCATTGCATTGTTAAAGAAAGCCTTGCTTTGTTGGATAAGGTGTATAATTGCTGTGGACATAGTTTTGATCTTTTAGCTCTTGTCATCAACATTAAACAAAAAAATGTCAGATATAAATTTAGATTCTACTCACAGTAGCGTAAATAGTTTGTGGTGAGTATTTAGATCTTTTAATATAAGGCTCTGTATACAGCATTCAAAGCATATAGCATGGAAAACTATTTTCAATGTAATGATACAGAGGAATGATGGTGTCCTGAGCAAAGAATGGAGTCACTCTCCCTCTGTCTTTGGTGTGTTAGTAGGTCTGGCTGTGCCTGCATGTTTGTGTCTGTGAGTCCATATCCCACTGGTTAGCTAACTGGTGCCATTCTGCAATGCGCTCGTGTGTGTGTGTGTGTGTGTGGGGGGGGGGTGGGGGAGGGGTGTTCCAGTGATAAAAATGGCGGTGTCGTTGCAAAAGTGTAATACCTATCCACCTACCCTCTGATAGTGTAATACCTATCCACCTACCCTCTGCTCTGCCAGCATTGTTGTTCTTGTGACCGGTGTTTGTACTGTTAGCATGGTTAGCAGCTAGCTGCCAGCTAAAGCAAGATTTCTACTTCTGATGTGAATCGACGCCATACCTACGGCGTAGGGTCTGCCTCGACGTAGGCCTGACATGCACCTCCCCAGAAATGCATCTACGCATCGCGGCAACGTAGACCTCCTGTCTATTTTTGCAAGCTGAAAGTAAAGCTGAAATTAAGCTTTTATTTACTTTTATTTCACATATTAGAAACAATAAATTGTGAAGTCAGTAAAGCCGCCACAAAATAGCATTATTTTAAGTCTTGTGTGTGATTTATCCTAGCTTCATATGAGTAGAGGAAATCTCTGCTAGTTGCGAGGCTAATTTATACAATGTAAAATGCCTTGAGCTTGTGCTAATAGTGTTAGCATGTTGTATTTGTTTGGAAAACGTGTTTATTATAAGACAGTTGTCTTGTCGGTGAATCTTGTGAGTTGTAATGGAGCCAAATTTTGTAATGTTACTTTTGTAAGAGGAGGAAAACTCCACTAGCCACTAGGCTAATTTATACAATGTAAAATGTCATAGGCTTGTGCTAAAAACATTAGCATGTGGTATTGTGGGGGAAATGTGTTCTGGGAGTTAAAGAGAAGCCAATTTGTGTACTTGTAATTTAAATTGTACCATTAAGCCATGTTTAATGTGTGTTTTGGGTTGTGTTTTAAGTCAAATAAACTTGAAACCACTTCACAGAAACCACACCACCAACTAGTGTTTTGGAGGTGTAACTGCAGAGTGACACAGACACACCACCACACAAGTATAAACGCTCACAGCGTAGGCTTCGACGTAGGCTCTGCATAGAGCTGACGCGCAAGTATAAATCCACCTGAAGCCACTTTCATGTTGGTAGCTTTGTGCAGACAATCCTGGCTCAGACTCTGAACCCTAGACATGCTCTGAACACATATATCTCCTTTAAATTAAAGTAACAATAGAAGAAAGTCACAAGTAAGGCTTGCATTCAACATTTTCACTTACGTTTGTGCTAAAAGTATTAAAAGTATTTGTTATACAGATGAACGACCCTAGTGATTGCTATATATTATTAGATTCTACGGCATTTTACTATTGTAGTTGGCTGATCTGGTGGTAATTTAACTACTTTTTGAACTGTTGGGTATTTTACTCTCAACTATGTGTCTTATTTAATCATAATGTTTTGTATGTAAAGGATTAACCAGCAAAGTAACCAATATCTTTAGCTGTTTAATAAATATAGTGGGGTATAAAAAACAATTATTAGTCTAAAATGAATTATAGAAGAAGTATAAAGTAGCATGAAATGGAAGCACTCAGGTAAAGTACCGCAAAATTGTAGTTAAGTACAGTGGCCTACTTGAACAAATGTATTTGATATGAGGCATGCCACCATTACAAAAGAGGACTATTTTGGATCAGTGTTCCCTCTAAATATCAAGTTAGGTGACTTTCAATTATCATAGTAACCAGATAATAATATCTTGTCAGTATCAGTGATAGTATTTCTGCACTTTGTATCTAGAAATTCAGTCCTGGTGATTTTTCATACCAGACGCAGCTTGCATTTAGTGAACTGATGCACCTGATATGGTTCATTATGATTGTCATTTCCACTTCTGCTCCTACTGGTGCCGCTGCAGCCGTTTTGCTGCTGCTAACGGTGCTATATGGAGTAATTAGCATGAGTGTGTCGCGGTGGGTTTTACGGGACGCAGCGTCGTCGCCTCCATTACGGCTGACATTCATCGCTCATCAGTCCACTCACAGATGATGATGATCAACATACGGCGCATCATCGCTGCTAATGAGATGCGCTTTGCTGATGAAAGCCATTCGTCGAAATTCAAGCGTAAAAAATAGAGAAAGAGAGACAGGGGGAAAAAAACACATACACAGGAAGGCGCATTCGGACAGCGCTCATCTTTCAATCTAATGGTGTTAACTAAGATTCATTAACCACCAGCCATCTTTGTCCTGCAGGAATCTTGGAAGAGTGTTTGCGTGTTTGTCTGCTCTCTGTTTCTCTACCACATACTCTCTGTCTTGTGTGGCATGTGGTCATATTGTTTGTCAGTGTACTGTATTTGTATGAGTGGCCATGGGAATCAGAACCAAATTAATCTGTTTCAAAGGGAAGGTTCACTTTATGCCATTATCCGTAGTAGAAACAAATTCACAAATGACTTGCTCCTGGAAATGTGGCCATGTGTGTGTGTGCGTGTGTGAGTGTGTGTGTCATTGTGGGTGTGTGTGGGTGTTGTCTGTGCAGACGGGGTGCTCATCATCTCCTGGAAGGATTGATATGAACATTCTGTCACTCACGGGCAGCACAGATGGCTAATTTCCGGAAAAGAGCAGATTTGAGCCAGGTTTTAAAGGGAAAAAAAATAGAAATGGCACTTTTTCAAAGTGTGTGTGTGTTTTGGGGAGAGAGCATCAGTGTATGTGTGTGTGTGTGTGTGTGTGACTGCCTATAATGTAGCGGGGGTTCAGTCAGGCTTGACCACTGACAGATAAAAGCTTTGTGTTGTTGAGCTGCCAGCCCAACATGGCTGCCTGTCAGAGTGTGAGTGAGCAGTGTGTGTGTGTGTGTGTGTGTGTGTGTGTGTGTGTGTGTGTGTGTGTGTGTGCAGTGAAACCTCCAATGTGATCTAGGCGCCCACAGCTGTGGAGCTCTTCCAAAGTGCTAACATTTAGACAAACAAACCCTGCTCCACATCCATTGGAGGAAAAAAAGAGAGAAAGAAATCCAGATAACGTCACTTCAATACCCATTTAACACTCGCTCCTCTCGCCACCAAACATTGGCTAAGGCTTTGTGGAAGGACGAGGGAGAGGTTGTGACAGGATTATAGTGCTGTTTACTGTAAATAACCAATTTAATGACCGCTGGCAAGCTTCAGGCCACAGGCCAGAGGCTCAGAGAGAGAAACAGAAATACAAATGTGAGTCATCTGGTCTACTCCCCATAAGGCGAATTTAGCGGAGGTACTTTGGAGTCGCGCTTATGTGATGCCACGAAACTTGGCTATGAAATAAAATACTCAACCAAAAGTAATGCATTTACATAAGAGGGACTTCCTCTTTAGTCAAATGTGTTTGAGTTGGAATAGGGTGATCTGGTGTGGCCATAACCTCAAGAGAGACAAGCTGGGGCAGAGGACTACAGACTACACACTGTAGGAGTGTGTGTGGGCACACACATTTTTTTCTTGCATATGCCACGCCTGTGCAAAGGTGTTTATTTTAAAAAGACATACACACATCATACATGTTACTGCATTACTGTGTCTTCATACAGCATGTATTTGTGTGCGTGTGTGTGTCTATTTGGCCTTATAACATGTTTAAGGCTGCTTGTAGGCTCTATGTGCATATGTGCATGTGTTTCAATTTGTGCATTTACCTCCTTGTCTTAAATAGATGGACATGTTTATGTTATGTGTGTGTGTGTGTGTGTGTGTGTGTGTGTGTGTGTGTGTGTGTGTGTTTGGCATGCAGCGCATTGCCGCGTATCTGTGTGTTCATCTGTACTAAGCAGATGAGGGACCCGGTGAGCAACGCTAAAACATCCAGCTTCTTGTCCTTGCCCTTGTCAACATGG
The DNA here is from genome assembly GCF_011397635.1 of Epinephelus fuscoguttatus. Lineage (NCBI taxonomy): Eukaryota > Metazoa > Chordata > Actinopteri > Perciformes > Serranidae > Epinephelus > Epinephelus fuscoguttatus. The sequence goes on along the minus strand of NC_064759.1, from coordinate 32,368,482 downwards.
CGCCGTCCGTTATCCCTCACCTAGCAGACAAAGACACTTCTTACAGGAGGGATCATCAGTCGCCTTTGCAACTCTGCAGATTCACTCCATAAATCCTAATTATACCCCTCCTAAGTCCCCCCCCCCCCTCTCGCTCCACAAATAAATGGTCAGAAAGTGTAAAACATCTGCTGCGTGGATCATCTCAGTGGCTGTGAAGGTAAATCATCCTCGTCTGTTTCTATTATAAAGGCAGGAGAGTCAAGGGACTTCAACTCTGCTGAATGTGAAGCATCACTTCACTGACTTGTTCCACCACGTCACTTGACTTTTCAGCCATTGAGGCTGTGAATTGTTGTCTATTACAATTTTTTTTTTTTTTTTTTTTGTTATTGACCACTAAAAGTGCTGCTCATTAGGTATTAGAAACACATCACAAGAGCAATGCAAAAACTCAGGGTATGATATAATGAGCACAATGTTGCAAAAGCCCCAGTTTAATGTTTTATGGGGCTTATAATTGTAACAGATTTTTTCTCATGGCTATGAATGAAAAAAACTTTTCAATGCTTCTGTTTTCTATTATTCTGGAGTACATGACATTTGACCTCAATTCAATTTAAGCTCTTGATTTATTTCTAAAAAAAAACTGGCAAATCATTCACTCGAACCATTTAAACAACAAGAAATGTAGTAAAATAATTATTAACAATGAGAAAGATAAAACAGTGTGTTTCTTGTGCAGGCGTCTGGTAAATTCATGTTTACAAGTCAGCTGTCTTCTTCTTCTTTGTTGATCCATTGCTGTGCTCCCTTGAACATTATTGCCACCAACTACCAATCAACAGCATGATGTGAAACCAATGGCAGAATGTGACTCACATCGCCCCTGCTTTAGTAATATTTAGCAGTAACATTAAAGTATACATGGAGCCTAAGAAAATAGCTTAAATGCGTGACACAAATGATCATACTTTATGTTTAGTGTATGGTAGTGTGCTTTCCTCAGTTTATAACTGTAACTACATTGACTGTGTAAGAGGTAGTGATCACTGCCAAAATGAGAGTGACAATATAATACTGTGGCTGAACATTTCCTGTGTAGAAACAGACATTAGCCATTTATCCATGCATGGTGCTTAAAGCTGTCACTTCTTATTCACAATTCGAACAACAAACTAGGACAAAAACTTGTAATATCCAAACTGTAATAACTTATTCAAGTCCAAAATTTACAGTCATAAGCATAACAGACAATCTGAAGTAGTTTGTGTTGTGGTTCAGCAGAGAGAGTTCTTCACTCAGCTTGACCCATTGTTTGCCCACTTGACCTATCAATAAATTAAGCTAGTAAATTAGAATGGAGGAGGACCCTAGCCTAGAGTAAAACCGTGGAAAAATACATAAATACAATACCAAAGCATCTGAGAAGCACCCAAGTGACGCAGCAGAGGCCCCAGAAATAAGTGGAGAAACGTCAATGGGGCAACCTCATCTGATTACATCCTTAGGACCACTGCCAGAAGGTCATAAAAGGCCTTCACCCATACCATCACAGTCTATAGACTAGGATATGAAACCAATTGGAATTGTGTCAGTTGTGGACCATTCACATATTTTCGGTATCAATCAATCAATCAATCAATCAATCAATCAATTTTATTTATAAAGCCCAATATCACAAATCACAATTTGCCTCACAGGGCTTTACAGCATACGACATCCCTCTGTCATTATGACCCTCGCAGCGGATAAGGAAAAACCCCTTTAATGGGGAAAAAAATGGTAGAAACCTCAGGAAGAGCAACTGAGGAGGGATCCCTCTTCCAGGACGGACAGACGTGCAATAGATGTTGTACAGAACAGATCAGCATAATAAATTAACAGTAATCCGTATGACACAATGAGACAGACAGAGACAGAGACAGAGAGAGATGCAGGACAGACGGTAATGACAGTAGCTTACAACAACATTAATGAAAGTAATAATATTATAATTAATAATAATATATTAATATCTGATAGTATACATGTGTGACAATAATCATGTGTGTATAATAACAGTAGAAGTATGACTAATGACTAATGATGGCAGCAGCAGCAGGAGGCATCTGGCAGGACCACGGCAGCAGCACAACCACACACGTCACACTATCCAGGCACCGCTGCAATACGAGTTAACCTGAGAGACAGTGGAGCACAAAGGCTCCGGAGAAGAAGCCGAGTTAGTGACATCCAGAATGGCCGAGTTAGCAAGATGCAGTAATAGGACATGAGAGAGAGAGAGAGAGAGAGAGAGAGAAGGAGAGAAGGTGCCCGGTGTATTATAGGGGGTCCTCCGGCAGACTAGGCCTAAGTCAGCCTAACTAGGGGCTGGTACAAGGCAAGCCTGAGCCAGCCCTAACTATAAGCTTTATCAAAGAGGAAAGTCTTAAGTCTAGTCTTAAATGTGAGAGGATTTTCAGGATAATAACAGAATTGGAGCCTCAATAGAAAATTCCAAGTCACACCACAATCTCAAGACACATAAGCCTTGTTCCCATCCCACCATCCAGTTCAGATCAGCTTAGTTTGTTACATATTAGAATGATTATTTTGCATTTCCATTGTCAAAAGTTGTAGATACTACCAGCAAAACCATTCCATTCAGTCATGTTTTTTCATCACCCCTCTCTTCAGGTACCCAGCACACTGATCAAACACAAAAGGTGGAGCTAGAAACATCGCAATCCGTTGATTGCTCAATAGACACACTTGTTTGACAAGCATTCAATGCACAAACCCTAAACCCTCTGTTTTAGAATATCTCATCAAATGTGACAGAGACTCTAAACACTCCAGCCTGCTCTTTTTTTCCTCTGAAAGACTTGCGCAACCCTGTTAGTAAACTATCAGCGAGGTGCAGATGTTCCTCTGCATCACCAGTGAAGAGGAAATACAGCGAGAACTGGATGGAGCAGTGACACAGCTGATAACAACTCTGGACACATAACCATCTGGTAACAACCTTTCCTGCATAAGAGAAGTGTCTGTGGTAGAAACGCAAAAAAACAAATCAAAGGTTGAGGTACATGTCCATACAGGTTGTAACAGTTCTAAGGTACTATAAAAAGTGTTAGCAGTTGCAGTTGTTTGACACCATACAGGAAAATATATAGACTAGGGAAAGACTCTTTCTGACCAACAATGAAAAGACATGGTCAGGAGGTACATTATGCTATACGTACAGAGACTGTCCTCCAAAATACAGCCATAAAGGTCATTTGTACAAGCAGCAACTGTGACCCATGCTTACATTTATTGTTAGTAATTTTGATTGTAGTAAAGGAGGAAGTTAGGCGCTGTAATATTAAGAGCAACAAAGTTCGTTTAGGGTGGGAAGGACAGAGATGCATGGGTCAAAAAAACACAGGACTTTAATCCAGGACACTGCTCCTCATCTCCTGTGTGAAAACAAAAGACAATCTTACTTCAACAATGCAACTTAAAATGTCATAGTGGGTCATGTGATATACATCACATTACATTACTATATTAGTAACAAACGTACTTAAGCTTAACTTGAAGCCATTAAACCCTAATCATTTTTCTAAACCTAACCAAAGATTTTTGTTACCGAAACCTAACCACAACGTTTTGATGCAACTGCAATCATTTCACAACATTACCCACATGTTTAGAACTTGGACTGTTAACTGCCATGTATCATCTATGCTGTTGTCCACCAGTAGGGGTGCTAATTCAGCAAACACTTCTGTGGGTCATATTTAAGACTATATGGATTAGGTTTGAATAATTCAGATGAGTCAGGTCTTAGTCTGTTGTTGTTCAGACTTGAGTTTTTGAAAAAAGACAACCCTGGTTTGTACACCTCTAACAATATGGGGAGATGTCGACTGTATCTGACAGCTCCATGACTTTACAGCACAGAGAGAGGTTGCTTTACAACACACAAAGGGCGCTGTTTAGCCACTACAAACAGAGATTATGCTTTTTGACTTATTGACGACACCAGATGGTGGGGGAAGTGAAGGGCTGATGGGAAAATATTTCCACAACATGTTTGTCCTCCTCATCGACTCCAAAAATACATTGGATGGAACAAGAGAGAATGGAGTTCATCGAAAATGTGGATTTAAATTGAAAAATGCTGGCGCTAGCAATACCACTGGCACGAGAAAGGCTATACCATTCACCCCATTCAAAAATACTAAATGTAAGACCTTTAACTTCTGCAACTACAGTAATTTATTTTTGTTAAATATTAAACAAGTGTACTCACCCGCCCCTGTTGCTATTGACAGTGCATTGTTGTTTACTTGTGTAAAAAAACAGATGGCCTTAACATATTTGATGTTGGGGGGAAAGGAGGGTGGCAGCGGGTTCATGCTAGTTTAGTTTTGTGTGTGTTTCTTGTGCAGGCGTCTGGTATTTTATTTGCCCTCGTCCTTTTCTGCCTGTCTCTTCTCCCCTTCTCCCTCTCTCTCTCGGCTCTCCTCAGCCTCCAGCCAGCCTTGCTGCAGACAGGAGGTCAGGCCATGCCACTCCGCTCTGCCTGCTATGAGCGCTGGGTCACCGAGCCAGATAACACCACCAACTGTTCAATATTTGAAGAAATCAAGCATTCTGTTTGTTTGAAATTTCACTATTTGTTCGCATTCTCTCCACCTCCCCTGATAAATCTTGCACTTTATGCAAAACAGTGGAGCAGTTCAAGGGTGGAAAGTAACAAATTAAGGCTTTGTGAAAGCTGTAAAGCAGTAGCTCTTTTGTTTTCTTGTACTTTAGGATAAATGTATGTTTTGACTCCTGTACTTTGCTACATTTCAAAACAAATCCATTGTGGAATACATATTTCAGAGGATTAGAAACAGGCCAGTCATAGCTGTGATGAATCAAGTGAGTTATTCCTCAGCCTAGCTTCAAACTTTCAGTCCTCTTTTCCCTTTACATAGACCTGCAGCCATACTCAAAAAAATATTTTGAATCAAACCTAACTTTTTACTCTGAGTACACTTTAAGTGTGCCTCTGAATTTTACAGCAGTATGTGAATTTCAGTTTAGCAACGGTGCTTCCACTCAAGTGGGACATTTTGGCTCTTCTCTGTTGCTGTTTATCATGAATATTCAAACTGTGTTGCATTCCAAGACTGAGACACCAAACATGCAGATCAGTGAGAAAATACACTCCACCACTGACAGGGTGCTAAAGCTTGTTTTAAACTCTGGCTAATGTGAATGTACATTTCCTATTTGGTCACCTATAGTGAATGAAAGCAACCAGTGGTAAAACAGAGAGCCACTGTTGGGTGTTGTGTAAAAACGTGCTGTTTAAAATGGGAGTGCTCTCATGTGCAGCTGAGCCACGCAGTTTCCTCCACAGTAAAAAGGTGATTTATTTAGTGTTTGGGGGGCTGTCAGGCCAAGCACGAGATTTCACAGGGTGTAATTTGATCTTAAATTGCTTGGCTACATTCAGTTTTCACAGCCAAGAAAGGGACACCCACATTGGTTTTTCAATAAAAGGATGGCAGACATGTCATTCCAACATAACGCAGAAGTTGTACATATGCAAGGATAGCCTATACAAATATGCATGTTAACACATTGCCATAAGTGCCAACATGCCAGCATGTGGCAACACATACAGAGAAGTGATGTGTCTTCAACAGAGCCTGGTTTTCATCATGTGCAGAGTTATCAACTTTTCCATCTCTTTTATTCATGTGATGAACCAGATTCCAAAGGAAGTATACCAACTTTGAATATCAAATATAAAATGAAGATGACATACCTTATAATCACTTAAAGTTCACTCAAAGTTCCCATGGTTCTGAAAACTGGTCTTCTGTGAAAAGTCATGTGTTTGGTTACCCATCCACTACCCCAACCTCCATCCTTAAGAGGCAGCTTCCTTATTTATTCTTTAGTCCCATCAGTGCATTGGTCACATGATGGCAGCCCCCCCAGATATGTGGTTTATACACGAATGGCTCATGATTATGTAGGATATGTACGAATTCTGGTGCAGAACTTTTCATAGGAAAGCATACAAACAGTGCATGAGAACAGCCTGTTTGAAGTCGTGTTTCTGTTTTTTCACTTTCCTTTTAGCTCTGTTTTTGGTCTCAACTATTTTTTAAGGAAATATTTGGCTCTCTAGCCAATCTAAACCTGCGAGCAACGATGAAATGCTAAGGGATGCTAACAAGATGCAAGTAGCTCTGTGAGACCATAGTCTACTCTTGGTGGTGCTTTGAGCAACATCCTGAAAGCTTGCAGGCTAAACAGCTCACAAATACAATGCTAACATGCTGATTGTTTAGCAGCTAATGTTTACCACTATAGTTTAGCATGTTTACATGGTAACATTTGCTTACACTAAACACAGAGTGCACTGAAATTCAACCCACAGCTGACATAAAGTCTGTTTTGGAAATAACAACCAACACTTGCAAAAGATGCCCTCTTGATTGGCCCCATGGTAGAAAAAATAAGATTAAGGAGATCATGTGGAGAAATGATAACAAGGTGCCCTTTATGGTCTATTTCCAGTAGTCTGAGTGGGCGGAAGTTTGCTGCATAGATGAGCCTCTCATTGGGCGGAACAAGCCACCCGCTGAAGTCCCGCCCTACCACCTCCGGTAGCAGTTTTCAACACGTCCTTTACTAACTTTCGCGGTGTTTGATCTTGCGGGGATGTAGCCATTTTTCTGCCATGGTTCGCGTCCTGTAGACGATATTTTTGTGGGCGTGTTACACCAAAACCTGTTTCCCCCCGGCAATATTTTTGCAAGCGCACCGTTGCTGTGGCACCGCCCAGAACGATTGTGATTGGTTGAAATAAATAAAAAAAAAAAAAGCCGGGGCGTTTTTTTCTCCAATCTTAAAGTGAGAGTCGGTGCAGCCAGACCTTTCTTTTCTTGAGAAAGGTCTGGTGAGCGAGACTAATTTCCAGTGAAGAAAACAAGATGCAGTGCCCTGTAGGGTGGCTTCAAAATTGAGAAAACACAATGCAGTGCCATATAGGCTCCCCTACAAGTTAGAAAACTTTCTGCAAGCTGGTGCCTCAACGATTGCAGTTGGTGCCCTTTTTCATTTTTCTGGCCCCTGTCCCCCCGACAGCCTGAGTCCACCACTGGTTTTCTGTTGCCAATGTGAGTAGGTTTTACTCCTCACTGTCAGATGATCTCACATCATCTTCTACTTTGTCTCTCTCCGCAGGTTCTCTCTGCCTGTCTTACTAACTCTCTCTTTCCATAATGTCCTCTCCAGACACCAGTACACTTGAGGGGTTTAAGGTAATTGCACTCAGGGCTTCATCTTAGCGCTGCTCTCTCACATGTGGAATCATTATCCAGGCTAACAATTACAGCCTGCTCTAGTAATTGATCAGAAAACTGTCTCGAGGAGGTTAAAAGGTATTAAATATCACCACTTTCTTAATTTACTGCGCCTGTCAAATAAAAAAGAAGGCGAAAGAGGAGTGAAAATGAGAGTCTTCAGCCTTTTTCCTCTCTCAGCTTAAATAATGACCCCCAATTAGAGTTCTTCTCTGTTACTATGCACTGCTCTAATGCAGGTCTGTTGGCCCTGTGGCTAATTTTGTGTACACAGGGTCATGAAGATTTTAATTTATCGTCTTGGCATTGTAGGCATGTGTGTGTGGGCTTGCTTTTGTGCGCTTGCATATGCATCTGCGTGCACAGCGAGTGTATGTGCATGCATTTATTTGTGTGTTTTCTCTTATTTTTCCACTTTACTTTCACCAAATCACCAATTCTAATGAGTTGCCACTGGCAATTATTGCCCACTTTAGCGCTGACCCTACAAGATGGGGGGGTCAGAGTGTGCTACTTTGTGCCTTTGTATGCATCAAAATGGGGAGGGAAAATTATCAAAATGTGCAAAAATAAACACAAGATGTTCATTGTGGCCTAAGTGGTCCATTATGTGCACAAATTTCCCTTTGTATGCTATTATAGCACCCTTTGTACTTTTATTACAAAAAATGACTTGTTGGATGTTAAAGCAAGAATATAAAACATATCAGATACTGTGGAGCGATTAGTAATTTCTATTTCTATTTTTCCACTTTCTTTATGTTGCTATAATAAAGCCAACTGGTGAATAATGTGTTTTTTTACTTACTGATAGACACTGTGTCTGATCCCACAAACACCATCTATTTTTTGACATGAGGGCAGGCAAAATGTCTACATTCTGTAAGATGGTGTCATCTCTCAGTCATTTTCAGAATTAAAGTTAAGGACCACACACACACACACACACACACACACACACACAGATCATTGAAAACAACCCCACCATTGTTGCAAGTCCAATCATTCCTCTTTACTTCTATTAAACAACCAGCCCCAACCAGTTCTTTACATCTCTCCTTGTTTCTCTCTCCCAGTAAGGATAGCTGACAATGATAGGCAGACAGGGTGAGGTGGAGGGGGTGATAAGAGGAAGACGAGGGAGGGATGGAGGGATAGAGGGTAACAGCAGGGGACAGCAGGGCTAGCAGGGTGAGCGACGCTTGGTGCCTCTCAAATCAGGTCCATTTTTTCATTAGCTCATATCCTTGCCAGGCTTTACAGCTGGCTGATCAGCAATCAGTGGCCGTTTGTTTCAATCAGGCAGCACCTCCACTGTTACAGACAGGGCCAGATTACCGAGAGAGGGAACAAGGGAGGGATGAAGAGGGGAGGAGAGGAAGAGGAAGGCGAGGGGAGGGGAAGGGAGGCAGTGGGGGGAGGATGTCTATACCTTGCCATCACAGAGATGAAAGGGGTGAAGCAGGGGACATGCAAATACAAAATGTACAAAATGGAGAGCAAGGCAGTCGCAAATGTAAGGGATTGAACAATGGAGTGAACTGTACTGGAAATGAGAAAACGCTCCCTGTCGCTGCAGAAACAATGGAGTGAGGCTAATTTTATTTCAGCGTTGCCACTTGTGTGCTGGAAAAGTTAAGGGAGAGAAAAGGGAGAGCTGAGTGATTGCTATACTGCAAAAGGTATCTCTTTCAACAACTTTTCAGTGAAGTCTTTATTTTTTGTGAAACAAGTGAAAAGAATCTGTCATCGGGCAAGATAGAGATGAGAATTCCTCTTGTTTTACTAGATTCAAGTGGAGAAATCTGCATATTCTGCCCTATTTCAAGATATTGTGGCGCGTTTATAACACAAATCCTGTGACAGATGAAACTGCCTGAGTAACAAAAGGAATTATCTTATCCAGGCTGTCCAAATTACCTTCTCATTTCAGGAAAAATAAGACTTTAAGATCAGATATGAGATTAAAAGACTTATTGAGAGAGGGGTTGTTTTTCTTCTTTTTTTTTTTTTTTTTTTTTGCAGTGAGAGGAAGCACGAGGAAATAAAGAGAAATGAGAATGATATCTCTCTCATCCCTCTTCCAGTCACCCAGCCGGCCTCTCAGCCTCTCAGTGTTGAAAGGAGGGAGTGAAAAAAGATGAGAATGAGGGATGATTTAGGGGGGAAAGCCAGCACCGTGCCCAGGGAGGCCTTGTGCCTACTGAGCGTGCCCAATGAGTGGCGGAGACTGAGGCGTGTTGGATCTATAAGCAAAGTATTTATCCTGCCAGAGACCCTGAGAGATTAGCCTCCGCAATGGTGATTTATACTGACACACAGCCATCCTTTACCTTATACTACAGACACCCTCTCTCTCTCTCTCCCCCTCTCTCTATCCGTTCATTCCCTGTGGATTGTGTCTGTCAGTGGGCCCTGATGCCCAGTTAGCCTCCAGCTATGATATTTGATCATAGTAACTACTGACTCTGTCACCTCCATTTCTTTTCTGTTCAGATACATTATATATAAGGCTGCTGAGACTTGGATGTATGGTGGATAGGGTAGGAATCATATGGAGATGGATTAAAACAAGTCTGATGAATAGAGCAGCTTCAGCGTCTGACACGTAGGATGCAGGTTTATTTAGCTTCTTGACAAGCTGGTTGTCTCTCTGTATAAACACGACAGCATGGAATATATCACACTAATCAAATTCTTGAGATGCTATTAAATTGTAGTTATATAAAACTGAGACTAGTGTCAGTTACGGAGCAAAAAAGTGTGGAGATATGAGCAAACTTTGCTTTGAAGACAGAATCTGATCACTTCAACCTATTCACTGTATATACACCTCCTCTGTTTGTGTATGAACTGCTCACTGGGATTGGTTTGACATCTAGGACAGTTATGAGACAGAAGTTGATGGTATAAATACATATTTTGTATAAACTGTGTGCCCTGTCAGTGAGCAAGCTAACTAGCTTACTCACTGACAGTAGCGCAGCGGATGACTTCATACATGATATTTGAAAAAGAGTAGGACTTTGCAAAAAAAAATTCTACAATATACAGTACAGGCCAAAAGTTTGGACACACCTTCTCATTCAATGCGTTTTCTTTATTTCCATGACTATTTACATTTTAGATTCTCACTGAAGGCATCAAAACTATGAATGAACACATGTGGAGTTATGTACTTAACAAAAAAAGGTGAAATAACTGAAAACATGTTTTATATTCTAGTTTCTTCAGAATAGCCACCCTTTGCTCTGATTACTGCTTTGCACACTCTTGGCATTCTCTCCATGAGCTTCAAGAGGTAGTCACCTGAAATGGTTTTCCAACAGTCTTGAAGGAGTTCCCAGAGGTGTTTAGCACTTGTTGGCCCCTTTGCCTTCACTCTGTGGTCCAGCTCACCCCAAACCATCTCGACTGGGTTCAGGTCCAGTGACTGTGGAGGCCAGGTCATCTGCCGCAGCACTCCATCACTCTCCTTCTTGGTCAAATAGCCCTTACACAGCCTGGAGGTGTGTTTGGGGTCATTGTACTGTTGAAAAATAAATGATCGTCCAACTAAACGCAAACCGGATGGGATGGCATGTCGCTGCAGGATGCTGTGGTAGCCATGCTGGTTCAGTGTGCCTTCAATTTTGAATAAATCCCCAACAGTGTCACCAGCAAAACACCCCCACACCATCACACCTCCTCCTCCATGCTTCACAGTGGGAACCAGGCATATGGAATCCATCCGTTCACCTTTTCTGCGTCTCACAAAGACACGGCGGTTGGAACCAAAGATCTCAAATTTGGACTCATCAGAACAAAGCACAGATTTCCACTGGTCTAATGTCCATTCCTTGTGTTTCTTGGCCCAAACAAATCTCTTCTGCTTGTTGCCTCTCCTTAGCAGTGGTTTCCTAGCAGCTATTTGACCATGAAGGCCTGATTCGCAGTCTCCTCTTAACAGTTGTTCTAGAGATGGGTCTGCTGCTAGAACTCTGTGTGGCATTCATCTGGTCTCTGATCTGAGCTGCTGTTAACTTGCGATTTCTGAGGCTGGTGACTCGGATGAACTTATCCTCAGAAGCAGAGGTGACTCTTGGTCTTCCTTTCCTGGGTCGGTCCTCATGTGTGCCAGTTTCGTTGTAGCGCTTGATGGTTTTTGCGACTCCACTTGGGGACACATTTAAAGTTTTTGCAATTTTCCGGACTGACTGACCTTCATTTCTTAAAGTAATGATGGCCACTCGTTTTTCTTTAGTTAGCTGATTGGTTCTTGCCATAATATGAATTTTAACAGTTGTCCAATAGGGCTGTCGGCTGTGTATTAACCTGACTTCTGCACAACACAACTGATGGTCCCAACCCCATTGATAAAGCAAGAAATTCCACTAATTAACCCTGATAAGGCACACCTGTGAAGTGGAAACCATTTCAGGTGACTACCTCTTGAAGCTCATCGAGAGAATGCCAAGAGTGTGCAAAGCAGTAATCAGAGCAAAGGGTGGCTATTTTGAAGAAACTAGAATATAAAACATGTTTTCAGTTATTTCACCTTTTTTTGTTAAGTACATAACTCCACATGTGTTCATTCATAGTTTTGATGCCTTCAGTGAGAATCTAAAATGTAAATAGTCATGGAAATAAAGAAAACGCATTGAATGAGAAGGTGTGTCCAAACTTTTGGCCTGTACTGTATATTGCGGAATGAAAATTAATGGTTGACTCATTTTGACACCACTGCGTTCATATAAAACTCCTATATCAATGCAGGCTAAAGTCCATGATCTAACATGTCATATTAATAATTCATCTTGCTTTGGTTGTTTATCAGACTTGTCTTGTAGATTATCTTTAGTGTTAACATTTCCTTTCTTTTCCTTTGAGATGTCAGGGTAACGTTGCATTAAATAGGTGCATTATTTGTTCTGTGCTGCTAACACAAAACACGGCCCTTTTTACATTCATTAAGCTGAAGTCTGAGCCTATCTAAACACTTCTGACTGACTTGATGAGTACTATAGCTTCAGAAAAGCTCATCGGTCCGATTACGATACTTTTCTACACAAACATGCACGCAGGAGAATAGGCTCATTCGAGAAAAACTGCACCTTGCCTTGAAAGTGGATGAGACCAGGTAGCAGCAAGGGGCGGTGACGAAAAGCTGTGGTTTTCAGATGTTATTCCTGACATTCCACTCACTACAAGTCTTTGTGATGCAAATACATAAATAATTAAACTATATAGATTACATATAGTTTATGATCTGTGATGAATGTATTTTTTCTTTCTGACTATTAAACATCACTGTCAACCACCCAACATGCAGCATATTCTATAAAAAGAATAAACCTTCAAATCAGACAAAGAAAACCAAAAGCTCTCCAACTCAGCAAAAATGAAAAGTATACATAAGACGTCATATTGTTGTTCCTAAACAAATCAGCTGTTAGATCTGGTCAGAGCCAGACATCTTCCATCATGCCCTGGCTCTTGCAGTCAGTGGAGAGCAACTGCAGCGCCTGGTTCTAAAAGCTGCAGCCGCCACGATCTCATGAGAACATCGTTGTCCACTTTTGTATGATGTCAGAGCAAGTTGGGATGAAGCAGGTCCCCAGGAAAGCCACTCAGCCTTGCAGCAAATTTTACCCAGTGGCAACTGGCAGTATTGCAGCGAAAAAATTGCCTGCAGCCCGAAAAGCATTTTCCCCATAGACCACTACGAGGCCCATTACGAATCTTTCTATTCTGAATTTTTGAGCCATGGTTGTTTTATATTTGTAAAAGTTTCCTCAAGACGAGAAAAGCAAATTAAATTAATTTGATGTCATCACAACGTAAAGTCAGTGAGCTGAGTGAAAACTGACAGCTGCTGTGCATATTCAGTAGTCCACATACTGCAGAAGTAAACCTGGAAGCTAGAAAACTTTTTTGGCGTACGTGCCAGGTGACTCCATTGGAATAACCAGGCACTGTCTTGGCATCTGGTATCAAGTTATTATTTTAATTTTGGGGATGAAGTCGGACACAAATCTAACCGGCTTGCATTTTGGACAATTGCCGGTGATCGATTCTGCGCAGGCCTGGCTCATCTCAAACAAGCCTAGTCTCACTTCCTTTAACAAACAGTAGGAGACTATGTTACACACACACAAACCTGTCTTTAAGGGTTTGGCCAGTAACACTGGTCAAATCAGTGCTAAGTGATGCTAACCATTTGATATTCCTCTATTAAAATACAAAGCAAACATCAGTGATCTTATGCTTAATGACTGAATATCTAAGCATGGCCAAGCATATTGTCAAGTCCTATGTTGTCAACAGGGCATTACACTTCCATTGAGGGTAACAGCCAGTGGGATGTGGCCGATCATGTGAGCCTCTATTTGCCCCCATTGTAGACCCCCCCCCCACCCCCCCTGCGGTGCATCGGTGCTGTAATTGGCTGGGGCTCAGACAAATACAGTGTGACAGCTAAAAGCAGCAGACAAGTTGGGACATTATGCTAATTATGAGATGTCATTACATCTTTAAGGGAATGGCTGGTGGGCTCAGAGAGGAAGAAGGATGTCGGTAGAAGCCATATCAACACAAGCTCAATCCATTAGACGCACTGCTCCATACCCCCACAACCCCCCCTTTCCCTCTTTAACATCTCACCCTTGACACCAGCACCCTACAGCCCTGTAATTGTCTAGTCTGACCCAGTTATGCAAACACACCAGTGCGTTGACATATCGTCTCAAGGCCTCACCTCAACAGGTAATGATGACGACTGTTACTAATGAAGGCAAGCATGTCATTGACAGCTTCTTGGTTTGATGCCATTATGTTATTACACAAATCTAGTATCCAAAATTTTGCTCAGTCAAACACACTACATACTACTATATTACCCATGATCCTCCACCACCGCTGCTGAACAAATTTTTGTAAAGGACAGAGGGACTAGGTAAAGCGCCAGACCTAGCACACTCGACGCCCTAGGACACTGTTGCTCCTTCCCACAATATTAAACAACAAGATATAATTATATTAAGAGCAAGAGACAATAAGAAAACAACACAAATAAACAACTAAGCTAACAAAAAATAACAATAAATACCAACCAATGAGAGAATACGGATGTGCGAATTCATGCTCAAAGATCCGCCTCTGACTACACAGAATAAAGAAAATATGTCAGTCTGAAATGTTACGGCCTATTTTGAAGATTAAAAAATATAGCCCAGATATACTGTCTGTACATATATGAAGTAGCAGTGTGTGTTCTCACTGGCCATTTAATGGCTTTGTGAAATGAGGGTTGGTGTTCCTCTGTGAGGTCACTGAAAATGACCTGTCACAGCAGAGTGTCAACTTAACAGAAGGTAGGTCTGGACAAAATTGATGTAGTCATAGTGATGAAATATCTATCAAATACAACTTAGCAATGCAAACTAAAGATGTCATACTGTGAATCTGAGTGTATTTGAATGGCCAAATTAGAGTATAAACTGCCACGGGTGTTGATAGTGTTATTGCTGTGTCGCTGAGGCAAATGAGACAATATCTGATATTTTCTCCCACAGTGACAACAGGTAGAGTGGGTAATCAGAGCAGTCACACACACACACACACACACACACACACACACACACGGACTCACACATTCACACTCAGGCATAGAGCATTCATCTCTCACTAATCTAACCACAGGGATCCCTCACAGTTTTGGCCCCTAATAGCAGGAGCTGTCAATATGGACAAGGTTAGTGAACCCAGGGCCATAACAAGCCAGACCCCCACCACCCGCCACCGTAGCACACATACCCCACATCCACACAATAAATACACTGCCTGGCTTTGATCACATACATGAACATCATGAGTGTAATTTCAGAATATAGCGATAAATGTGTGCACTGCACACGCCTTAATACACCTCAGTCTGGTGCTAATTGAATTTTATCCATTATACTCCAGGCTCCACGGTGGTATAAGGCACAACATGGCATATAATTAACCATTCATATTCAATGGCATAATATTATATGGATGTTATCACCAGGCCTCTATCAGGGGACTTGTATTGATGAGCTCAATACGCTCATCTGGAGTAAAAATCTAAATGTATAGAGGAAGTGCATGTGTTTTTCCTCTGCCCATAACTGAGATTAAATTAGAGTAAAAGAAAAAAAAAGTCAAAAGAAGAAGAATCATCATGCCGATAATAGGATTATTGTTTGTTGTTTGTTTGTTATGGATGGCGGATTAAAAAGAAAACCAGGGTTAAACGCAGGGAAGATTAGCACAGGCTGCGTGGTTATCGCCCTGCCGTTTCATAAAATTAGCAAACGCAACAGACTGAGAGCTCATTTGCATGAGGAGATAACGCTGGCATTGTTGTACGAGTGTTGCCGCTAATTAGAGGTTGTGCGAATACTGTTATGATGAATTAAACCCTTCATCATTAACACTGAGAAAACTCACAAATGATTGGACAGAGGGGGGAATAGCTGAAACAGGAGCTTGAGAGAGTATTTACAGGGTGTCAAGTTGACTGACATCCCCCCCAAAAAAGCGTCTAGGGAGGGGCGGCTTTCCCTTTCGAATATTATCAAAGTCAGTAAAGCCCCAGATTGAAATATTATGGGGTTTAATAAGACTTGGGGGGTGTGACCTGCTTCTGTGTGATGGGTTTGTGTGTGTGTGTGTGTGTGTGTGTGTGTGTGTGTGTGTGTGTGTGTGTGTGTGTGTGCCTTCTGGATGTGTGCACGTGTGCTTGTGAGAGTGTGTGTGTGCGATACGCGTTTCTGTACCATACTGTATGTGTGTTTGCTTTATCTAAAGTGGTTAATTAAATAGGAGAGTGGAATTGTCATTTAGTTTTAATTATGTGCCATAAATGAGGAGAGCAGCCGGCTCGCTCTCCCTCTCTCTATGAACTGGTCCTTCAAAAACATCAGTGAATAAAACCTAATATACGGTTCAGTTCGGAGTTATGCAATATGATGAGGGGAGGGTGGGGGGGTTGTAGAGTGGGGGTGGTGAAAAGAGGGGTGGTGGGGGGGTAAAAAGAGAGACGGTGCTAATTAAAGTCAGCTCTCTGTCAGTTCTGGTGGATAAACACTTCAAGAAGCTTTGCAGATAGACGAGAGATGCCTTTGTGTCAGGGAAATCTCTCTTACGTGGAAACGTACTCCGCAAAGGGTGACAATCCCAAGGGAGAAAGCGTCTGATAAGGACCTTGTCTCAGTTTTTAAAAAGCCAGAACAGGCCTCATTAAGGACCAAAGTCATATAGATATGCCCTTCGTCTAGTTTCTATAGCCAGCTACCAAAAAACAATGGAGACACTTGGAATGCAAATTGTGCTGCCTACAGATGAACGTTAGGTTTTGCCAGGGGAAAATATAAATTAGTGATATTTTGTTGTGACTAACAAATAATGATCACTGACTGATTTGATTAACTGTAACATACAATGTAGACATCTAATGTCTGGCTTCTGTTAATAATAATTAGCATCTACTTAACAGAGAACTGACAAAGTGCTTCCCATTTGCTGGAGATGCCTTCTCTTGTACAATAAATTTGTTTCTAGCAGCATGTTGCAATTGTATAAGATGTACTTTTTGACTAATAACCACATCAAAAAGTTATACGACACCAACAGTATTTAAGCTCTGAGCTCATTTCAAGCTCCGAACTCTCAAGACAAAAACATCTTATTACAAATTTTAGTATTTTGGTTTGCATGTGGGATAATTCTCAGTTTGTTCATGAAGTATCTAATTCAAGCTTTAGTCTTTTGTTTTGCATCGGTTAATCTTTTCTGACTATCACATTCCACTGGTGACAACAGTGCTTCATGTGGTTCACACCTCATTCAGCTATACAATTAAAAAACAAAACTCTAGTCTCATAACAATCATTAGCCCTAAAACCTTTTGCTAATGATGACAGTCACATCTGCTAGAATAGCACATAGTGTAAATCTTAGGCAATGATTAGATGTGCCAGGCTAAGACAAAATGATATAGACGCTTCATCAGAAAGAGGACAAACTTTGGAGCTACTTTGTTGCTTTGAGCTAAATGCTAAATGCTAATGCTAAATGCAAGTACTGAACACTAAGTGGAACAAACACTGATTTTTATGTCATTAGTTTTGCAGGTATTTGGTCATAAACCAAAGTATTGGACAAATTTAAATTCTGACCTGACCTGGGGAAGATTAATATCTGAACCAAATTTTGTCCCAATTCATCTAGATGTTGACATATTTCACAAGATAAGAAATGTGTTTCCCCTAGCTGGAGAAACATTTTACCATTCAGGGCTGTCTATAAAAGATTCATAGTTCAGGTAATCATCTTAGTACGTAGCTAATTAGCTACCAAGCTACCTTAATGAAAGAAAGCACACAATATCTGGCTGAATAAAAGAAGCAAAACAAAATGGTCGTGTTTCTTTCTTTGCGTTTAACTAGAAAATGTTGTTTGTAGAGGGCCACAATGTTACATTAAATTAATTCCAAACTAGTTGTTACTGCAGTTGTGATTTTGTACATGTTTCCAGAAGTGTAACAATGAGAGACACTGGAAGATGTGTTATGCTGTGTTGGGGTCATCGGCAGCAGTGCTCAGTGGTTGGATCGTGCAGTGTTAATTCTCTTTCTAATAATGCTCAAATGAGCACCTCTTCAAGTGTTACCAAATTTTTTTTAAATGTCATAAATGTCTCCTCCACATACCATCGGAGGTTAATGGCAAAGTAACCTCTTTCATGTTGCCAGGCGTTGATCCTGTGCTCATTTGTCTGCTTTGCTTTGCTGATGTTATTGTGTTACTTCCTGGTCAGCAGATACAGCCGGGGCCTCTGTTCTCGTAGATGTTGGTTGAGGGATGAAATGAGCGGCTGCTGCAGCTCCGAGGGGCCCCGTGCCTGCAGGCAAAGCTGACCCCGCCGTCCTCCTCCGACTGTCTGTGATGAGGCGGCGATACTCGCTTCAGGCTACGAACGTACAAGGGGGGGTGGATGGAGGGAGGGGAGTGGGAGGGCAAGCCTGCATGGGGCAAAGGCTTAATTTGCCTGTTTTGTCACTAAATTTAAAAAGGGAGCTGCTCAGAAGTGTAACATTTTACACAGTGTTTAATCCCACTCTGTCATGGCAAACAAGGGGCTAATGGGGAAAAATGGGGTGAGGGAGTCGGGGGTGGGATGGTTGAGAGGTTTTCCCTGAAGTGTGTGGAGCCAGTTGACTGGTGGAGATTTGCATCCTCTGCATAGCCAAATCTGCACCCATTATTGACAGCACCAAATGTATTTAATTTGTAATTTAAACAATGTACTCTGCAGTCAAGATAGTAACCTATCAATTTCATAAAGGATGATTTTCAAAACTGATATTTTAAGCATAATTTTTTTTCAAAAATGGTCCCCACTGAAAAATTACAGCAGTAGTTGTTTGCCTTCAAATGATCTGTGTATTTACATTTTTCTCTTGCAGTAAAGAGAAAAGGGTGAGAGACATATTGACCTTACATTGCCACAAACCTCTTAAGGAGGACGGATGGTTGGCCTTATAAATATTAGTCTAATATACAAACTGATTCAAATCCGAGCACAGAAATCATCTAACAAAAGGGTTCACGTGTGATTCATGGAAATTCTTATCTTGGCAGGAATGATCAGGCATTGATAGGTGTGGAAGCTGAAAACAACTGTCATTTAAATATACCGGCCCAGTATATTCTCGGTTTAGAGGCTTCACTCATTGAGTTTACAGTATGGAAATGCGTAACATGGCCAAGAAGAGAAACTTCTCTGCGCTAGAAATGAAAAAGTTGGCGTCCCAGGTCCAATTGAACTAATTGCTTCTGTTTGGCTGCCTGAAAAGTGGCATCAAAGGAAACTGAACTTGAGGTTGGAATAATTCATGAATACATTATATGTACTAACCTATAGATTACATGTATTAATAACATTAGCCCTTACATCTCATAATATTGATATTGTTATAATATTTCGATACATTCTCACTCCGACCTCGTCAGATGTCATCGCCTGGACTTTCGTGGACTTTCCATGTCGACATTTGACACGCAAGGTAGCGTCTGTTGTTGATGTTCTGGGACGTCGTGTCAACTTCAGCCTGTTACGTGCATTGTCTATTTTCAAAATACACTTCCCTTTTCACAGGAAATGTACACTTTGCATTCAGTTTCTTTCAAGATAAATGTGCTACGTGGGTACGACGCGTATGGTTTTTTCCTTCGACAACAAACATATGTGGTTACCTTTAGCCAACACACATGTGATTGGGTTTATGCAACAAAAGCATGTAGTTAGGTTTAGTAAAATATTAGCAGAATTCAGCTTTACATTCATACAGGAAGTGAACACCAACCTCCCGTGTGAAAGTTGATGAATGTTGGACCCATCCACCACTCCTCAGATGTACTATTTGGCCCTTACTTATGCTGTTGTTTGGCCATGTTTACCCCTGATGACCCTTTAAGGTGCCATTACTTGCAGTGCAAGTCCACACTGACTCAAACTCTCCCTTACGTCCACACTAATAAATGCTCAGCTTTGTGTAGAAATGACCATACCCCCAGTTTTCTGTCATACGGTCATATCGTAAATCAGGGCCAAAGCGTGTAACAACATCAGAAACTGCAGTTTGTTTCCTGTTTCCTTCCTGCAGTCAATACTGGTTTCTTGGGGTCATGACATGCTCATATGAGTTGCTTTAGGAATATTCACATGGATCAATTTGAGAGGCAATGGCAACCAACCCATTTTGTTGTCTAAGTAGTCTGTGACAGCTAGTATTTTCTTGTGTTAAAATGATTCTGTTCAAAGCAGAACAAAAATAATGACCCACATTAACTGTGTTTACCCCCTTTCTAAGTTTACTTGAATTATGTCCAGGTGGTATTGGTGAGCTGTATCCTATGTTAAACAAGGATTCTTCATTAATCATTATCCTTCTGATTATCACCAACAGCTGAGTTTACTCACCTTTTTATTTACTACAGTAACACTGTGCATCGCGTCCTAGTGGCTGCAAAAAGGAGAGATAGCAAACAAAAAGGTATTTGGTGAAGGGGTTTTTTGGAACTACACCACATTTCTCTTTGACTGACAGCCAGCAGTATTTTCAAGGCTTTCCTTCCTAGTGTAGCCCGGGCGACAAACTGCACATCACAAGCCGGCCAAGATGGCATCCATCGCACAGCCCTGCCACTGATCTCACCGCCATCGGCCGCCAATCAGACTCATCACATAGCTGCCTTCTGCTTGCTGACAGCAGCCAGGGCCAAGAAAGTTAACTCTTCCTCCACCAGTCTGGACCAAAAAAATACTAGAATAACTGGCTCTGTCTGTGTCTCGCTTTCTCTTTGTTTCTGGTCAGATTGTACCTGCAGAAAACAGGACTGAACCACAGCAAGCGATCACTCTCTCCAGGATCCACCTCAGCCTTCTCACTGTCACCAGGACAGCAATGCAGCTGTTTTTTTTCCAGTCTTTCTTTTTTTACAGCTAGGCCAGCCTTATCATCTCAGTTTGCATACACAACACTGTGGTGAATTATTGTGTGAATGTGCATAGTGAACATCTCTAACTTAATTGGGAATATTGAATAGCAGATAATTAGATATTTGATGTGACACGTGGCGTCTAATGGGCTTGATGCAGTGGTCTCATGTTGTTCCCATAGCGAGAGGGATTTTTGATGTGTTGTCAGGCCCCAGTGTAAAAATAACTGAAGTGACAGCAGTGACTTGGTTGTCAGTGTTGTCGAGGCTGGTGCGGATTTTCACAGCCGTGGGTCCTGTGTATGTGTGTGTGTGTACGCCTGTGTATATGCGTGTTTGTGTTGTGTGTGTGTGTCTGTGTGCATGCCCACACTTGTATACGTGTGTGTGTTTGTGCACGGCAATGTTGTGGGTGACAGTGCTGATCGCTGTGTGATGACAGCCTATCATTGTCGCTGTGCAAGAGTGAGAGTGGCAGGGGGGCCTTTTTGGCATGTGTTTTCTCCACGCCTTCATCTGTGTCTATGGCACTCCGAGCTTGGCTTAACAAAGGAGAAGCAGGGTGGTGAGGTGAGGGGGTGGGGGGGGTACTGGGTGCCGGATGTCGGAGGCTGGGTGGGGCTAGTCGTGGAGAAAATGTGTTGGTAACGCAGTCACATGGTGTCACTTCCATCCACGGTTCAGGAACAGGAAGCAGAATTCACAAACTCTGGGGGGCAAAAAGTCACCATGGCAACCAGCATCTTTTTTAAACTCTTCTTCTTGTGTGTTTGCATATTGCTGCTGCAAAAAAAACACAGCTTACTGATGTTTAACTATCAGTTACATTTAAGGTGCTCACAGTAGTTGCCTCCATTGCTGCACATTTGTCAGTTTCATGTGGCACATGAGGATCCAGAAACCAGATCAGTTGCATGAATTGGTTCAGCTGTATTTCACATGGCAAAAAATACCAAGCAAACCTGACATTATCAACAAGTGCCATGCGGGAGCAACCATTTCTTTCTCTGGTCCGAAATTTGGTATGGGGAAGGACTTTTGTAAAAACTTGCCTTAAGCCATTATTCACAGTGTGTTTCAAGCAGACGGATTACATGATTCTCTGTCACAACAAAGCTCTGCAGCACTGGCCTGGAAACACTGCGAAAAGCCTCTTTCTTTGTGCTGTTATTACTGTGTTCATATATGGAAACCTAAACAGCATTCATGTTGGAAACGGCTGTTGAAAATACACACACATACACACAACGGGTGAAGTAAAATTATCTTGGTGCAGTGACAAGGAAGTGACAGGCTGTCCATTAAATCAACACCCAGGAACTGCAGCTACCTACCTTCCTACAACTACGGTGATGCATGGCCATTAACTGGACTGTCTGCCCGTCTGTACTCTCCACATTCACCAAAGCTTTCACTCATCCGCAGACTCCTCCATGGGGAAAGCGATATGAAATAGATCATATACAGTAATTGTACTCTTTAATTATCTGACCTGTCAATCCTTTTTTATACTATAATATAAATAATGTATAATAAATGTGAACATCTTTATATTTGTTATTTTCTAACTTCTCAATCCCCCGCTTTAATTTCTCCACAAGTTCAGGTTGAGTTTACATTTTCTCTCTCAGTTATTTATACCAGGCGTACTGTGACAAAACCTGTCACTTACTCTTTTATCAGAGGAGAGGACAAACTTTTCAGATGCCTCAGAGACAATCCGCTGCATGTTGTAAACTCTGAGGATTGTGAGAAACGTACGCTTGGTAAGTGTGGAGGCAGTTAACCTTTGATAAACAGATGGACAACTCCAACTGGTGCTGTGAAATTAACAGGCTCGAAATAACAACGGGACAATTACATGCAAGCTGCCTACAGTGGCAGTCTGCTTCATTTTCCCTTGATTTTACTTTTTGTTTCTTATAACTGATACTGCAGTGGTCAATGTTCGGACTTGGGGACACCTAAGGGTCCTCAGCAAAGTGAGGACAGTGACATTTTGAGAATATAGAAATGCCTAATGCAGTAACAGGTTTCACTTTATTATTCTAAAACCTACAGTAGTAAATTTGAAGAAGAAATCTACTGCCATAGTTGTACTGAGTCATATCCAATTTTGCCCGCAAATAAGAATTAATCTTTAACACATGGAATCAGGAATAAAGACCACAGCATTCATGCCACACAAAGTCCGTGTGTCAGTTATTTATCTCGGCAACAAAAAGGCCTCTCTTGATAGTCTTCTGTCTTCATTGCAGTCCAAGAAACCCCGTCAGCAACCTCTGACTACAAAAACCAATAATGTTAATGGAGGGTCACAAGGGAGCAGTGATTGAGCTGGTTGGGGGTAATGCAGGGATACTGCTTCCAAACAAACACATTGAAGTTCTTTACAGCAAGGGAATGAATGTACACTACATGCCCGTGAGGTCCAAATCCTCTGGGAAATAATCATTTTATATAAGTCTTAGAAAAAGCATTTAGAGCTTTACAGGACACTAAAACTCTCCATAAAAAAAGCTTTCATTGCAGGTTTTCCCAGACTGTTGAAGAAATCCCCCCACACCACACTGGAGGTATTTCTGTGGCCACATGTCTGATTTTAAAGTAATATTAACAAAAGTGATATTGACTAGTTGTGGTCAGGGGGGAACCACCACGGGGCCCATGGAGATTAGAGTGTCTGTATTCTGTCCAGTGTGAGATAGTGTCTTGTCTGTTGTAATCAGGGTCTGACACTAAATTTATATTATGTCACCACATTTTTGTATTTCAGCACAAGCAAACGTTTATTCTGTTGGCACCAGTTTCAAAGACTTAGTGTAGTTCGTAGCTTGAAAAGCCTAAAGCAAATTTTTAAAATTCTGGTTCAGTCTGGTTTCAATTGATGTGAATGTCGCTGCCTTTGAATCACCATTAGCCAGATATTATAGAAGATTTTCTGTAGAATAATAAGATTTTAAAGGAGCTGTATGCAACACTCGGAGCATATCAGTGTCTGAGCCGGGATGGTCTGTAAACAGTTCTCAACATAGAGGTGGCTGAACTGGCTAGCAGCACACAGTGCTAATAGCATGAACAGTGCTGACAGAGCTGACAGTGCTAACCTGGGAGGGAACTGGAGGGTAGTAGTTAAGTTTTCTGGACGTCGCTGTCACCATTACCAGAAGTAACTGCCTGTAACTGCTTCATAAGCACAGTGCAGAGTGGCAGTGATTAGTCAGCCAATGGGATACAGACACAGGGTTTTAAATTCACTAACATGCACACGCAGTTGGACCAGCATTAGACATATAAGCACAGATTACAGCACACAGAGAGGTAGCATGACTTCATTGTCCGCTCAGTAAACCAGTACTTCACAATATCTTTATATAGCAATGTAATTGTTGATACTATTTTAATGTTCTGAGTGTCTTATAAAGAACCTTCAAGAATTTATTCTTGATTAAACTCGTTGGAATTCATGGAACTCTTGATGCATCGTTCTGTCAGATGTTGACTGTGTATTACAGTCTGCGTCACATTTACAACCCCTGTATTTTACTTTGCTTGCCTTTTTTCAAATATGCAAATACAATGTAGATAGAAAATAGGTTTGCTTTTGCATATGATCACTTACATGGTAAAAGGTTGTTGTGATTCTAAGGGTCCACTGCTGGAGCGGGTCCGCAAACATTAACACAGTTCCCCATATTCTCACTTAAATCCATGTACAACCCTATTGCCAGTCAGGATCTTGACTCTGCAAAATCCTGTCCAGTGACAACTTTTGAAATGAGTTTGGTTTTTTTTCTGCAGTATCTGTGCAAGGCCATGGTATGGGTAAGGTATGACAAATAAACTATGATTAAGGGATGGTTAGGATTGGGCATCTAAAACTCTAAAACTTACGTTAGCAAAAAGAAGTGGTAAACATTCACCGTAGAGTTGTGATGGTCTCCCATATGAAAGTTGGATGGGCTACATGCCAACCCACCACCACGACCTCCACACCTTTCATTTCTGCTTCTCTTCATTAAGGGCACACATCTTCCTGCAGTAGCACTCACTGTGCGTTCCAATACCTGTACTACCATGCTATATGGTATACCAGATAAAGATTTAGTATGTTCCAATACATAATATGTCAAATGCAGTATGACAAAAAATACCAGGATGTTTTACTACATCCAGTCTGATTTTGCTGTTTGCAATCTACCATGTTTTTTTGGCTATTCTGACCCACAATCCTCTGTGCAGTGGACAATAAGTCACATCAACTGAGCCGTAAACAGATGACAGCTTGACAGCTCACTGACAGCTGTTTGACAGCTGTCAGATGTTGCAATGGCGGATGACCAGTTGAATAGCAATAATAGGAATATTGATTGTTAAAGTGAACAAAATAATTATAAATATTACAAACAACAACAGGAAATATCTTTAAAAATAATAATGACTCAGACCTGCTGTCGTACTTTCACTGTCGCCAATACAATATGTTAGAATCGACAATCTGTGCAGTTATAACTTTTAAGTTAAACTACATACGTTGTAAAGAAACTACAGCAGAGCTGTCTCCATCTCTGGCAAACTCAGTGAGTGGCATTTGTTTTATCTCCAAGGTTATGGATATACAAGCAAGGGAGTCAAGTTCAGGGCATAATATTATGAGAACATAGTATGTCTCAATTGTGTGCATACTGCATGCAACAGTGCATACTTTCTAAGGGCAGCTGCAGTACCTACTAAAAGTAACAAGAAAAAGTATGTGATTGGAACACACCCTAAATGTCAGTACTGGACTTAAATGGTGTGTTGCAGATATGTAAACACATTTCATGAACAGAATTCCTAGGGTACAAGGTGGTTATGCTTTATAAAGATGTGTCAGGACATATTAATGGCTTTCCATGGAGAACAAGACAAGCAAAACCTTTCTCCACAATCACAGTCCAATCTTACTTCTGAATCCCATGATTGTTACATAAACCTGCACGGCAGAGTGTGGTGAAACACTGAAAATGGCGGTTGGAGATGCTCTACATACTCCATGCTCCTGATTAATGTGAATCAGTTTGGTTGGATCACAGTTATGTGTTTGACACATAAGTGTTGTATAGGTTGAGGGGGCAGAGAGTTGTAGATTGCATCTTTAATGGGGGGTCAAAGAGAAACAGGTCTAACATGGGAATGTGTAAAACATACCTATTAAATCAGGCTTGTTAGTGAACTTTGAAGCCTTGTTTAAACGTTTGATTAATGTGATTATCATATCACAGCAGTCTCAAGAATACAGTTTTAGCAACAACATGTAATGTTGCGCCTTTCTTCCCTCAATGGGGCCCCATAGGTCGTTTGTACAGCAGCTAATTACGACCCATGTTTATGTTTAGTAGCCACAGGCAGCGACCTCGAGGACGTCAGGTGACATAGTATAAGGAGCAACAAAGTCCATGTAGGGACATGGTCAGGGTGGTGGGCGGGTCAAAAAACACAGGACTTTTACCCAGGACACTGCTGTTCTTGTCCCGTGAAACCAAAAGTCAACTATGAGTTATTTTTAAGTCTCTAACTCCATAAACAGCGCTAAACAACAGCAACAGTGCTGATATCCTACAATAAGCAGCCAAAAAAGCACATTACCTTCTTAATGTACAGTTACATAATTGACATAAAGTTACTGAGATTAGGTTTAGGAAAGTTCACTCAAAGTTTACATGGTTCCTAACATGCAACTCCAGTGGAAAGTCCCGGGAAAAGTCTGCATTTTATGTGGGAACACATGACCTCATGGTTGTATGGGTTGGAGGACTTGTTGGTAAAAAACCTACACTTGCTACAGGGTGTAACATATCTTTTTATAGCAGCCATGAGGGAAATTGGATTGTGGAACTACTCAAACTGTAAGACAGCCCACCAATAGTCCTGGTCGTTCAGGTGAGTAATTCGGTGTTGTGAACCCTCTCAAAATGCACGTCAAATACTGACTGATCAGGATGAATCCATACACTGTCTGACCAGCTTTAGGGTTCATGGCAACAGACTGAGCTGAGATTAAATTAATGTTTCCCATCAAGCACCAGCATCAGTACAGTAATATCAGTGGACAGGTGACCAACAGGCCCTCAAGACCTACACATCCTCATCCATGCCTGCCCGGGATGAGGCCTGTCCAGAAAAAGGCCCAGAGGGCCATACTGTACCTCACAGTCATGTCTAATTTTGGTTACTGCGGCAACGGCAGGGATTAGGAGCATGATGAGGGAGGGGCTCCTCTAACAAGACTGGTCATATGCATAATTCATGTAAACGAGCCAGGCAAGAAGGCGGGGGCAGGAGTAGTTGATGCGTGATGAGCACTTCCGAAAGACACACACACATAGCAATTCACAAATAACAGTTAACGCTAACCATAAGTTAACTGATATTACACTGTTAATGTTCATATTAACTAATTTGTAAAACATCAACACACATGCACATCTGCCAAGTTTAGTTAAACATGGCTGTTATCTACCCATATGTGCTGTGGCCTTTATAGCCACACCTACTTACTGATTTACCAAAAAGCACCAGTCAACGCACAGACATGCCAACATATAACATATCTAATTAATGCTTTATTCACTGAAGCAAAAATCATGTGAAGCTGATGAGAAGCGGTGTCAGCGGTGCCTTAACACCACGCTGCAGCTGAAGCTTGGAAAACAATCCCATCTAATGAAATGACAGAGGGTCATGTCAACAATATTAGTCATTTTTACTCATGAACAGATGTCTTAAGGGACAAGATTATGGCTGTGATTTCACTGTGACTCAACACGCATATCACCAAAGCATGAATGTGCGTGTGTGTGTGGGTGCGTGTTAGAGCCTGGGTGTCTGTATTAGTGAATTTGAATGCGCTTGTTTATGTATATGTTGCTTCTCAGTGGACATGACAAATGTGTCGCCCCTTCAGTGTGTGCTACACCAAGATGCCGCCATCCACCGCCCCTCAAACACACACACACACACACACACACACACACACACACACACACTGCCACCTCTGCGCCCTCGCTCTCCTCTTCCCCCCCCCCCCCCCCCACCTGCATAATAACCCCCCCTCTGTCTTCACTGCCAGAGCGCCCATGTCCAAACCAAACACAACAGATCAACAACTCGGCATGCAGATCGTGTCACAGGATAAATTATGCGCAGCGTGTCAGCTTCATACGTGGGCTCTCGGCTGGCTGTCCGTGACATGTGTCAGGGTGCCCCTGCATCTCTGCCGTGCAACGCTAATGACGTGATGCCGGGTTAGCCTCCGCTGCACCCCACCCCACCTCTCCGCCTGCCCTCAACCACCCCAACCCCTCTACCCCTTCACCCACTCCCCTACCACCCCCCACCCATCACGCGACGATGAGACAGTGTGTCACCTCCAGAAGGGCGGAAGGGGAAAAAAAACTCAGGTTTTAAGGGGATAAAGATGGACAGCAGTGTCGGGTCCAGTGTGAGAGTGTGGTGGTTGATGACTGAGGGTCCTTAGATAGAAGAGTGGGACCAATATGATCACTAGTATTACTCGGTATATGTAATACATCAAATATGTTGATTTTTGTGCTTTAAAAAAAATTGAATAATCTTCCCTCCAAATGTTACCTGTTAAAATGGGAAAATTTTCAATTAAACTTTTATGTGAAACCCACATAACATATTTAATTGTCAGTAATAACAATGATAATATTACTTTTGCCAATACAAGTACATTTCTTTTAAGAGGTATACAACACTAAACCAAATGCCAAAGGCCAGTATCAGCTCTCTATATCGGTCTAACTCTTTTACATACACAACATGACATGTAAGACCTTTTTAAAACAATTTACCGGTCTCCCCTTCCTCCCTCCCTCCCCTCAAATCTCTAACTTCTCTTCCCGCTCAAGATGGTGCATTTTTTATTTATGCCCTCCTTTTTTTCCCCCTTTTTTTTTTTTTTTTTTTGTTTTTAGTCTTTGTATGCAAATCCTGTCTGACTTGTCTGAATTATGTGTGTCTGTCCGGGAGCCTCTGTGATTCGGAGTGACTGAGGATTGCACACACGGTGATTGCATCCACTGGGCCTACTCTGAGCCTTGCATAAGTAATTGAGATGTCAGTATGTGTTCTCATATTCCCACAACAAAACTGTAGGAAAACATGCACTGTTGAAGGTCATTTGAATAATTCCTTAATGGAAGGGAGGCCTTGTTTTTCGGGATGCATGAAAAAGCAAATGTCAATGATCAAAATCAAGCAGCATCATATCTCACGGAGGCAGCACTGATTCCTGGAGCACTTCACCCTCTATCTCCCTCTCTTTCTCACTGAAAAGATAGATAAGGGATAAGTGTCTTTGTGCATATCAAACACAACACAAGCCACTATTTCTCAAGGGTCTTTTTGAAACACAAATTGGTTTTGAGACATTTTCTATGTTGACCTCTTTGATTTGAAATAGGAAATGACAGGGACATGGTAGTTCTCATATTCAGAAAACCACTGGGAGGTCAATGACTGAATCATACATATACACACAGGATAATGGGAAATGTGTCATTAATCTTTCATACGTGGATTGTTATTGTAGCTATAGACACGTCCCCAGGTGATCAGGCAAATAGAGATGGATTAGCTGATATGCAGAGAGAGAAATGTGCATAGAAAAATATGTAACAGATATATTTAAAGAGGAATCTCAGAGATATCAACATGCATGGTTTATTATTTGTCTAAATACAAGTCAAAGAAATGGAGAAGCAAAGATACAAAAAAGAGGGGGGGAAAGGATGAAAGAGAAACAAGGAAAAAATTACAGTGCAGGGTAAGAGGAGAATGGATAGGTATCACGTCTTGTTTTATAAAACCACATCCCTCATCCAGCAAGATGGAGGAAACATTTCATCCCCCCTGTATTCTTTGTGTTTTGTCCGGGCTTGTGATGGATGAAGGGCCTGGCGACACACACCTGCAGTTCTCATCCACCACCACATCATAACTAAAGGCTTGGCAGACTCAGATGATCTCCTACATCCGTTAGCCTGCTGCTGTCAAACACCATCATTCTCCAAAGACAACTCTGTCACATCAACCCTCCCACCACAAAATGAACCCACCTTGATGAAAGACTGCCGCGTGTCCATCAAAGAAATACAAATACACCGCTACTGACACCAGCTGGAGTGCTGCACTCTCGGTTACAGAGAGGTGAGTATCACACTGTAGTGCCTGAAATGACGTAGTCTTCTTCAGTGTATCTGAATCAAAAAGAGGCAAATGGATAAATTAATGTAAACAAATCAGACAGCTTTTTGTAAAAACAATGTGTGCTGACTGTAATAGACCCCATCAGGTTACCTGTATAGTTAATGCAATGCCCAACAATAGAGGGCCTGGTTTAAGCTATGTAAAAGTGCTTAAATCTTTGGTGGAAAAAAGAGTTCAATCTTTTATTGTAGATTCAAAATGTCATTATTTCTTAAATACTTTTACTGAGCCATAAGTGCTATGTAAAGAATGTAAAGAAACATGCATCCATCACCCCTTTGGAGACATTTCCTGTGCAGAACCTAAATGCAAAATTATATACACTCTAGGAAAACTTTGACAGAGCAAAGACGCCCCCGCACACTGTCTCTTTATGCTTACAATAATCAGAAATTTATTGGGAACAATGTGTCCGCGCAGAGACCTTTATAATGTAAAAAACTAAAATATTAAAATATTTATTATTCAAAATTACCTGATGAAGGTTTTTCCACCAAAATGTAATGATGTTGAATGTGGACGTTCGCCTAAATTTCTGATCATTGCAAGTGTAAAAGACATTATGCAGGAATTCTTTGCTCTATTATAGTTGGCCCCTCCTATGCACCTGTCATGCTACAGGTGTGCAAAAGTTTTGCTGCAGGGAAATCTTTGATAAAACTACATACTTGGAAATAAGGCTTTAAGGACCCAGGTTTTCCAGTACCCTGACATCTTTAACAGCTAAATTAATAAAAAAGAAATTAATTGTAATATTGTATACATCCCTTTTCAGTGTCTGTGATTACACTGTCTCCAAATCCAAAAGATGGTTGCGACACAAACACAACCTTTATGACACTATGCAGGACATGTTTTGGTTACTGCATATGTAGAGTAGAATTTCGCAGATCCTGTACATCTTACAGTATGAAGCAGAGCAACATAATTGAATCAAGCCTTCAAACTGACTCAAATCAACATAAAAATAGAGGGAGGTATCCTGTGCAAAAACGTGAATCCTGATAACTCCTTCCTGAATGGAATTCCCACAATGAGGAGTTTTATCGGGATCCAAACAGATTTCTCCGACTTTAGTTTCTGATCCAGTGCAAAGGCTCTCAGTCGTCGTGGCTTTGTTTGTTGATTCCCTGTCAGACATTGTTTGTTTGGTTTGAGGTATTTTGGAAGGGTATTAAACCATACGTCACAGTTGTGTGCAAAGTTGGAGGTTTTACAGATGGCAGACGTGCGCGCTGGGATCCTCAGCAGGCGCTTTGTCTTTGTTTCGCGCTTGACAATGATCTTCATGCCGCTATCATAGACGAACCAGGAACAAGGACCATGAACATATGAAGCCTAACAAAAGACTTGTTTGAACCCACAGGTGTGAGTGTGTGTTTGCACTGAGCATACATACATTGGGGGTAATAAAGCACCTTGAAGGTTTAGAGGTGAACATCAAACATCAGAAGCACTGGCATCAATATGCCCTCCCCGTCTGTGACTCCTAACTGCAGAGTGGCACCTCTCTGTTACTGCCTCTAACAGATGACACAAATATACACAGTATGCTTGATGTAATGTACAGAATCAGAGCGTGAAGTAGAGTACACATTCCCATGCAAACGCCAATACACCTCTGTTCTATCTCGGCAGAGGCAGATGCGAGTTATGCAGGTTAATACTCCCTCCCCGTGTTCCCACCAGCCCAGGTAATTTTGTTATTCCGTTTGTGCCCTCTGTCTACACCCACCCCTGTCTGCTGTACATAATGGTCCCAGCCCTGAGAGGAAGCAGGCATTTACTTATACAAAACCTTGAGGAAATCCCTACCAATCCTCAGGGCTCACGTTCAGCAGCGCCCAAAACACAAAGGCTATGCAAATCTGCCCAGCCTGCGTTTATCTACCCTCGGTTTCCGTTTGCACCACGGGAACCAGCATTGTGCCGTGCGTGGCGATTATCGCATGTAATTTACATAGAATACGCACAGGAAACAGTGCACTGATCTCTAACAAAGCAGGAAAGAGTCTCTATCGGCTCAGCAGCTATCTGACGGCACAGCAAAATTACAGGTTTAGCTGTGGGGTATTAAACCTACAAGGTGTTTTTTTATTTCTGGTGTGCAGGGAACACTATCTCCTCCAAATGTTGCTTGTTTATCTGCCTTGTTTGTTTTATAACCCAACTCTAGCAGCCCCTTTTCCGAGGAAGCTGCATCTTCAGCCGGGCTAATCTGCCCTCTGCCTGTGTTTCCTTTGTCACTGAATCCATGTATCAACACAGCGAGGTGCAGCCAGATCGAGGAGGTGTGTAATTGCACAAAGACACTCGCGCTAATATAGCCGGGAGAGCGAGTGTGTGTGACTGACTCAGCCGACACGAGACACGTTGTGAGTGTGAGGAATGGAAGTCATAACACTGCAGCATGGCGTCATCCATACAAAGGCTGGCACTGTAAGTACTCTATCAGAAACTTGAGACATGAGGGCGAGATGAGAGATCAAATTCCTGATGCAGACGCTTCACCTGCAGGGCTGCCTGAGGAAGAAAACCCCACAACTTGCTGGGCGGTCATCCAGAGGTCATTGTACACAACGAATCACTTTCAGCTCTCGCTAAAGCTAAATGTTAAGGCCGTGGTATACACTGAAAGGAGTGAGACCTCAAGCTTAAGAACATAAAACAGCACACAAAGCAGAGAGTGCTTGTAAGAAGTGGTGAGAAAAAGCAGTGGCCACAATGCAACAGAAGAGATTGAAGGACTTGGATGATGTACAGTGGAAGCTGCTTGATTAGCCAAAAAGGTGCAGACATCTTCTGTCATGCTCGGCAAGCAACTATGCAAACAATCATTTAGAGGAGACAGGAACAAAGTAAATGAAGTGAGGAGGAAAACGGTAACGGTTTACTGCACATTTTTTCACTGATCTTAGACAATCACAAGCTGGCTGTGGAAATCAAAAAGGTTCAGCCAATAGACCTGTTTGTGCTAACAATGCTGAAGTTACACTTCATCCTGCGAAGTTGTGTTATCTGAAGAAACCTGCTAAAGTACAGACAGGTGTGTTGAAAATGTGGCATGTACTGCACTCATGTGCATTAGATTCTGGCTCTGACGAATGATGCAAGCAACTTTAAATTTAAGTAATAGCTCTGTTTTGATTACAGTCTCCATCTTGCCAAGATTCACAGTAACACCTCTCCACTGCCCTGTCACGAAAATCAATGTCACTTTTTAAATGCACAGTGTTAAGATACACAGAGTTTTCTTGTTAGCAGCATTGCAGCTTCTTCCTGTATCAAATGAACAGCTGTGTTAATTATTGGTTGGTACAGTGTGGCCAGTCAGGAGGCTGTATCAAGCAGAACAGACACCCATCTGATTTTGTTCCAAGAAGACAGGCAAAAGTACACTGCCGTCATTAATATAACACTGATTCTTTCAGAACGGGCCCTCCGAAGGCCAGTCACAAGCCTAGCATGAGTTCCTTACAGTACAATAGGCACCCTTACAGGCTTATCATCCCCGTCATCTTCATCATTATAATAATCATCAGCAGTATGATGTGGCTCAGTCATCAGTTACAAGTATGACACAAGTGACTTTTCTTCTCCTCTTAAAATTTTCGCAAACATAAAAGCAGGCCTGTTGCAGAGTATGTGCTAACAGTGAGACAGGGGCGTTTTGGATCTCACCTCTGCCATTCTTAAGTGTAACCCAAAAAGTAAATCCTATTACACTGAGTTAGGATTTGACATGGGTATGATTGCTTTAATCTGTCGCCATGCTACAGAGTCAAATTTTATGTTGAGTTGGGTGCACCGCCATGACAAATGAACACACAACCACAGATGTATGACTGTTAACAACTGCTTTGGGGTTTATTTTACAATTGAGAAAGAAATGAAACAAACTAATCGGTGCTAAAAAGTTTTTTTTTCTTTTTTTTTTTACAATATTGTCGATAAAACATTGAAATGTATAGTCATTGTGCATCGCTTATTTATTTTCCACACCATTTCATGCATCAAATTGGATGCAAGTATAATTAAAATCATTTCTGTAAACCAAGCCAAAGAAGCTAAATTTGTATTTTCTTTAAAAAAAGGACATTTTGTAGCTCTACAGCATATATCTATATACACCATCTGTTTTTATTTTTTATCATTTTTGTATATAAAATGACAATATAAAAGTTAGAGAATGCACACACCTTAAGATACAAAGAATGTTGAGCCGTTTCAAATGGTAAGATATGTCTTATGGAGTACTGACATTTTCACTGGTAATCATTTACATGTAACGGACTGTTCTCTTTACAGTTGAATAAAGCGACACAATTTAGAAAGAGAATGTTGTAACAAACCATACAACTGGAAAATTGCTATAAGGTGATACTTCACAACAAGGAAAAGTTTTTTGAGCAAACTTGCATACTGACGGCCATTCATTTTTCACTGATTGACTCGTAACCAGAAGCAGCATTTCAGTTTTTCCAAATGTTCACGTGATCTTTTTTTTCTAATACACTGACAGATTTATGAGCAGGCCATTCATCATCAGAAACATTGCAGTGACAGGAACCCAAAAAGGAGAAGGGGGGAAATGATAATCCTTGATCTTTGAAATCAATCTGATTTTGACAAATGCAAGATATTCAAAACATGGTCTCTTTACAAATTCAAAATTCAACTGTCTAAGGTGCTACTTCAGTCTTTCAGGGTATTCTTTCATTCTTTTGGTGTATACATTTAATTTTTCACCTTCTTCATATCAAGTATTATACAGTTTTCTCTTCCACTAATTCTTTTTCCACTCACCACTCTTACCATTGAAGCAGTAGTTGTATTTTTGCCATGAAAAGATTAAAATCTTGTGTTTAACCTTGATTCACTAAAATACATGCACAGATCAGACAAATAGCATATAAATATATTACAAAATAAGTGTAAAAAAGCTTGGCAGAACAAAAACAAATCAACATGAAAAGACATGGTCCAGTCAGGCAGTTATCACAACAAAAAAATAATAAGACCGATTTTTTTTTCTGGCGGCTCAGTTCGGCCCAGTGCAGTAACTGTGAACAATGTCATTTTAGTGCAATGAAATTCTAGTCAGTTCCACAGCTGTCAGTCTCTACGCTCAGCTCGAGACCCCACTTAAACCTTCTCCATCTTGTCTAGCTTCTCCAGTTTCTCCAAAGCAGTGACAAACACCAGGTGGTCCTCTGGAGACTTGCCATGGGTCTTGCTGAGGTGCAGTTTGACTGCGTGTTTGCTGACGAATGTCCGATTGCAAAGTCTGCACTGGTACACAGAGCCTGTGTCGTCCTCTGCCGTGGTCAAGGCTGACAGGGGGCTGCCGAATGTCATTTTGTCTGTGATCACCTTTGAGGCAGCCTGCTGCTCCCGAAGGTGCTCAGCTGACAGCTTGGACAGGTCCTTCAAGCTGAAGCCCAGGTGAGACTCCAGGTGGCTGATGTAGGAGGAGGGAGTCCTGAACTGGGAGGCACAGTCACCACAGAGGAACACAGGCTGGCACGAGTCCATGTTCTTGAGAAACTTGGTGCCCCCAGTCCGTCTCAGCTGGTACTTGACATTAGCCAGCCAGTGGGATATGGTGGTCATGGAGAGGCCTGTGAACTTACAGATGTGGACCCTTTCCTGGGGGCCCAGGTCAGTCATGGCATAGCGGCCCTCTGAGGTCTCCCTCAGGCTGGAGGCAAACTGTGCCTGGAGGATGAGGAGGTGCTGGGGATTCCAGTTGGACTGCCTCCCTTTCCTCTTCTGCACTGGGGAGAGGTCCTCTAGGGCATCCTCAAACGCACTGCCGTCAGCATCCGACTTCTCTGAGATGGAGGAGGGAGTTGAAGATTTGGGCGTCAGTCTCCCAGTGAGGTTTTTTACCATATCGGAAATGTCCATCAGAGCATTCTCTCTCAGAGGAGAGGACACTGAGTCAGGGAGGGAAATGAGGGGTTTGTTACCATTTACACTATTGTTGGTCAACAGCACATTGCTGCTGCTGTTGTTATTGTTATTGTTGCTGTTAACAGTGGATTTATTTTTACTCAGGTCTATGGGCTGGTCACTGTTTTCATACAACTGATAGTGGTTGACGGGCTCAGCTGGCTTGCCCTGAGGAGTTGGGTTGAAAGCTGGCTTATCCATCATGCTGTTGCTGATTTTGTAAAGCATAGATAGTGGGTCTGCAGCTGGGCTTACTGGTTTGGAGGCCTTACCCAGGTGTGTGTTCATGATTGACTGGAGTGCACTGAGAGGGTTAATGAAGGGACTTTCTGGTGAGTGATCGGTGATGATGCCAAGACTGTTGCCGTTAGTTACTGGGGATTGGCATGCCTCAGAGCCGTTCTTTGAATGGTTGTTGTGGCCATCTACAAGGCTCTCTTTGGGCTCCTTCTTGCAGATGAGCTCTG
Organism: Epinephelus fuscoguttatus; assembly: GCF_011397635.1. Classification (NCBI taxonomy): domain Eukaryota; kingdom Metazoa; phylum Chordata; class Actinopteri; order Perciformes; family Serranidae; genus Epinephelus; species Epinephelus fuscoguttatus. Next base: position 32,331,953 of record NC_064759.1, on the reverse strand, counting down.
AATCTACACTGCCTGGGCTGCTACTTCTCATACCGGATGGTTTACCTACAGAAAGGTCATTTGGAGATGCTAATTGTTCTCTCTGCTCTCTCAGTGCAGGAGAGGGGGATTTTACTAACGACGGGGGCCGGCATCGTTCCAGGCTCACCATCTTCTCCTCCTTTTCTTTCTTCACAGTGGCAGCTTTCCCTGTCACTTTCTCTACAAGCTCCTCCATGGCAGTGACGTTGCTCCTGAGGGGGGTAGGGGAGGAAGGGCTCCGAGGCGAGTGGATGACTGAGTTGGGGTCATTTACCAGGCCTCGTAGCCCACTGTTAAACATTGGCTGCATCTGGACACTCTGGACCATTGGGGGTAGAACAGTAGCAGAGCTCTTCATGGCACCTTGCAGCTGGTAGGCTGCATGGATGCTAGAGTAGCCACCCCATGTCGGTGTGCCTGTCTGGGCTTTGCTGATGGCACTGGATACCGTGTTCTCAAGAGATTTAAGAATATCTAACCCTCCTTTTGGTGCCTCCTCTAGATCTTCTTCTCTAAGGTATTTGTATGATGTGGCATCAGACTCAGATTTCTCACCTGAATCATCTCTCTCCTCCTTGATTTTTCTCTCCACTGGCTCACCTGCTTCAACCTTCTCATCCTCACCTCCTTCCCTCTTTTCCTCTGAGCATGAGGAAAGGGCAGGGGACACCGGCTGGGACTTAACACCACTGGGAACAGGGAGTCTGGTGGTGGTCGGTGGCAGTGGGATAGACTGAATCTTCTCTTCTACCACTGGATCAAAAACCAGCTGTTTGCCCTTCTTGGATGCAGAATTTGTAACCTTCAAAAAGTGACCAGTAACCATCATGTGGGCAGTCAGCTGTTGCAGTGTATCATGAGAGCTCCCACACTCCATGCATTTGAGGATCTGAGCTTTACGAGCTTCAAACTGCCATGTGTAGCTGGCACCATTCTGGTAGCCGTAGCGGTTGTTTGGCGTAACATAGGGGTTAGCTGCAGATTTTGCGTCTTTGCCAACATCCCCTAGGGATACACTACCACCACCACTACTAGCGTGGATAGAGTCTGGGGAGCATGGGGAGACTATAGCATCTTGAATCGCTCGTTTTTTAGCTGAAGTGGGCACCAGTTTAGTGGCCAAGGCTGGCACTGGTTCTTTGAGAGGCACTTTCTGGTAATGCTTGGTCTTGATCATATGAACACTGAGATCTTGCAGAGACTCAAATGAGTGGCCACAGTACATGCACTTCAGCACCTTCTGGGCATCCTCTTTCCCCTCCATCTCCATCAGGGAGCGCTTACGTGGTTTGGACCAGCGCTTTCCCTGATCCTCCTCTTTGTCCTTGTTGTCATCTCGATAGTGGCCCGTCTCATTCATGTGGACTGTTAAACCTACCAGTGTGTCATAGGCAGCGCTGCAGTCTTTGCAGCGAAACTTGCTTGCACCAGTGAAAACAGAACCATACAGCTTGTTGTTCTGCCGGTAGAGCTGCACTGTGCTGAAGAGGCTAGGCTCTGGTAAAAGGTGGTAGGGGGTCTGCTGAAGAGTTTTGGCAAGAGCTGCCTGGTGCCAGTCATAGGCTACACCACTACCATTACTAGCCCCACCACTGCTGCTCCCACTGCAGCTGGTTGCACTGTGGCTGCTAACAGAGCTAGCTGCTGTGCCATTAGTGTTGCCACTCGCACTGCTTGTGTGGTTGACAGTGGTGCTGGAGCTCCTGCCGTTATGGTGACTGCTAGCCAAGTTGACCGCACTGCTCTTGTTTGTGGTTGTAGTCGTGGAGACAGAAGCAGTGGGAGCAGGCTCTGGAGTTGTGAGGGCACTGTTGACACTGCCAGCTGCAGCAGGCTTGGATTTCATGATGTCCATTGTGATGCTGGACCAAGAGGCATCTGAGATGAGGTTTGCATAGACGGCTTTCATCTGTGCCAGGCTATCCTGGAAAGAGAGGCCGTTGTTGGGGCGGAAGGGCAAAGCCGTGCCTTCCCTCTCCTGACCATCCCTGGAAGAGGTGCTCTTGAAGTCCGTCAGCCGATCGCTGGTATCACTGAGCGGGGACCCGTATCCAGCATCAGGGTTAGTGCCATTGCTGAGTGGAGAGTCTCTGTAACTAGGCGGCTGGCCTCCATCCACATCTTCCTCTTCCTCATTGCACAGAAACTCAGTGTCCTGGCCATCTAATGAGAGGCCGTCATCCTGCAGGTGCTCTTCCTCATCGTGAACGTCTGCCTTAAGCTCGTCCTCGGGCATGTACGCTGGAGAGAAAGAGAGCAAGAGAGAGAAGACAAAAAGGGGGAGGAAAGAGGAAAATAAAAAGAGGTCAGCTCAGTGAAATTAAAGATTTACAGCACACCAACAGGACCAGTGTCAAAATAACATGGAATGAATACTCAACGATGGGAAACGTAGGCTTTTACTCTCATCCGTTGTTGGTGTGTCCATGTGTCTGTATGCATGCATGCATGAATTTGTGTGTATTTCACACACATGTGGCTCTGAAAGCCAGTGGTGAAAAAAGCCTCCAAGGGAAAAATAAATCACTGAGCTTCTGACAGTTGTCCTTTTCCTTCCCAACTCCCTATTCCTCCGCACATGCCTCATGTTCCCCAGGAAATGACTGGCTGTTTGGCCTTGTTAGCCAGCTGCATGCTTGCATGTTCAACTCCCCCTTTTCTCTTTTCTTTCTTTCCTCCCCAAGCTTTATTGCCTTTCACTCATCAAGTCAGTGAAGTTCAGCTGCTCACATGTTCAGGTTATGCAACTGATCAGGGAGGGAAAGAAACAAAACGCTAATTTGGAGATATTGCAGCTTTTCCTAAACCCACTCTGACGAGCTGAAGGTCATTTTCATTTGTGCTATTAAGCAGGAACTGGCAAAACAATGGCGCTTGGATGGAGAATGTCACAATGATTGTTGAAGGAAGGAGTCTGGAGCATTTAAAAATAAAACAACTGTTCTGTGATCCAAAATGGCATGGACTGTGCTTAACAGAAAGACGGATTAAAAATGGAAAGCAAAAGGGAACTAAAGAAGGCTGAGATGTAACAGGTTTACCAGTAAAATTTATAAAGGCAAATTAGAGAGGAGGCCAGACCATGTGTACGTAATGTATGTGTGTGAGTGTGTTCGCATGCTAGGGAAGACACAGCAAGCATCAGTAAGTAGGAGAGACAGGAGGTGGTTAGGGGAAGATCAAGTGAACGAAAAGATGTGGGGGAGAAAGAAAAAGTGAGCAGGAGGTGGTGGGCTTGGTGGGTGGGGAGACGGGGTGTAAGAGAAAAGGGAGAAAGAAGAGAGAGGGAGAGGGTGAGGGAGGCAGGGAGACAGGAAAGACGGCCCCCTAGCTTCTTCCTTTATCTCCTTCCTGCATGGTGAGATGTGTGTCCTAGATGCCAGTATCAGTCTCTCCTGATGAAACAGATGTGCTGTCAGCTTCAAACGGCACGCTAACCTGTCATATCATAATCTAAGTGGACATAATACCTGATATATATACACTGGCAACATTTACTGCTGCCTGAGAGGAGATGGGTGGAGGAGGTGGGGGAGGTGAGCAGCTGCACCGTCGACTGTGACTGTGCGATGATGTGCATGTGTGTGCGTGTGAGTGCCTCGGTAAGTGCCTGTTTGCCCGCATGCTCACCTCCCCATGCCTACGTGTGTACTTTATGCACTCTGCAGCTCATGCATGTTTGCTCTTACAGTGCAAACCTGAACCCACCGACCATAATATTGCCTATAAGTCTGAGTTCGCTGTGTGCTACTGATACACCCTTCTCCAAATGAGCAACATACTCCCCTAACGCCTGACAGGATTTCAGTGAAATGAGAGCACTACAGGAGAACCTGGCTGCGCTTCAATCCCACTGACAGACTGAGACCGAGACAGTTTCTAAAACTCCTGAAAATCCCTAACACAGCAGATTAGCATTATGTGCTGTACTCTCTACAACACATCTGCAGAGTGTCTTCTGTTACAGTGCCTTCCCCCTCGCTAACCCGCTTCCAGAACAGGAGGCTATCAATACATATCAGCCATTTAATATACAAAGCATCCTGCAGGAACGGCTATTCGTTCCTCACGAGCCCACACGAACAGTGCAAACATACAGTAGGAATTACCTATGTGAGTCACTCATAACGGCTGCAGCCAAAAAATAGCTAAACCCCGATAGCTGGCAGTGCTTAATACATACACTCACACACACACACACACACACACACACACATACACACACATACAGCAGGAATGAGAAGCAGCAGATCAGAAATATCACTGGGTGAGTGACAAAACAGACTGCAGCAGGGAGGGGCTTCGAACAATGAGCAGGTCGCCAGGGAACCCTTTGACGATCCCTGTCAATCAATGCCTGTCCTGCCATGTTGTCATGGAAACAACAAAGAGGGAGATATCAAAAGCACACAGACAAAAGACTGGCAGAGACAGACATCTGTAAAAATCACAGGCGGCAAGTGGACGGTTTCGCAAAGCATAAATGTACAATATTAGTGATTAAACGTGAGTCTGAAATAAATGATCCCCCTCGTCTCTTTTGAGATGCTGCATCTATTCTGACAGGATGCTAAAAATCTGAAGCACGTGGAAGAGCAAAATATTAAGAGCCACACATCAACTCTATCTGTTCAGTCACTGCAACTTGAAGATGTGTGATTCTGACTGGCGACCAGATTAAGCTCCTTCTCTCGTCCTGGACGCACATATGCAGAGCAACACCAGCAGCAAAGGGGCGGGCTCGGGAAGGGGCAGGGCTGGCGTGCCGTCCCTGGCGGTTTGGTTTGCCGAGCGGGTGATGGCTGTGAGCAGGGCCATCTGCACGGGCGCCAAAGCGCCTGTCACTTTTGCTCGGGGACGTGCCGCCATCAAGGAGACAGGCGGCAGCGTGGCCAGGATAGCACTGCAGACTCACTGTCAGAAGCAGCAGCGATCAAGCCCGCCACCAGCCATGCCAGATCACCAACAACACACACCAAGGAAGCCAGAATTAGCATTCAAGTGCACTGATCTCACAATACCTACACATATGGTTAATACACTGTTAGCAAAAAGGGATCTCAAATATGTAAAGTACCAAAAAGGGTTGTAGGAGTCCCTTTGGATGTTATAAAGAGCCTTTTTAAAAATGCATAATGCACAAATGGATTGACACTTTACGGTGCTGTAAAGCAGGTGTTATCAAAGGTTTTCATGTCTCAGGCTACCAAATATACTTTGGGACAGGCCTTTATTTTATTAGAGATAAGAGCTCAAGTGTGTTTTGTTCTCTTCTGCCTCATTTATTATTATTCTTATTTAAATAAGAGAGTTCCCGAAGGACCACCACAATTTAAGTACCCATGAAGCACCCTTGATTCTGTTATGTACCTAATATATGAAGATGGCAGATTTTGCATTTGAATCTGTGATCAGGTTTGTGCATTTAACATTGTTGCAAAGAGACCAGACCAGAGCCTAGTCTGCAGAACAGACGTCAATTTGATATGTTTTTTCTGACGAAAAGTCTGTGGTGAACGCCCTGTATCTTGCCTCGACACAACACTGGGCCTCACAACGGGACAACATGATCAACCTAAGAACAGATCATCTCTAAAACATTCCCCCTCACACACGGCTCAACTTTGTGTATGACTTGATTTTTGTAAACGATACCAAATGAAATACAACCAGCGGACACGTCAGCGTTTTGGCAGCGAGCAAAGCAGAAACATATCACTCCTTTTCAAAACTTTGCTATCTTTCCCCGCCCTACCCATTTTTTGCCTTCTCCCTTTGCTTTGCTGAGAGTCTGCCGGTTGTTAAATCAATAAAACTCTCTGTCAGGCTCGCGGAGCTTCACCATTTGGCCGATGTCAAAGCCAAACAAACCAGATAAGAAAAGGCAGAGAGGCGATGAAACGAGAGAGAGGAAAAAGAAGGGGATGAAACCAGTCAGCCTCCCCTCACCACCACCTCCACCACCAGCCCCATTTCTCCAACACCCCTCCTTCTATTTATTTACACACATTTCTTTATTTATTTGATGTGAGTTTGGGAAGAGGGGGCAATCACGGCAGTCATTTGCGGCACTAATGTCCAATCACGGGCCCCTTCACTCATGTGATTTAGGCAGTGTAGGAGTGGGTTCGCAGCAGAGAATGGTGGGGGGGTTAGATGGTGGGTGTGGGGGGGCCGAGGCCGTTTAGGCCGGCCCCTAATAGGAAACTGGCAGTCTTATTCCTTCCCCAGATTCTGTTTGTCACCCCGCTCTCCATTACGTGCCTCTCAACCCTGATGGCTTTGGACAGGAGCTGATCAAAAAGCCATCGCTTGACCTACACGCTGTGGCAGAACGAGACTCGCGCCCTGCACAGGGAGAGTGGGAGAGAGGGAGATGAGATAGACGAGGCGAGGGGGAGAAGGAGGGGTGTATGTCAGTGTATGTGTGGAGAGGAGAAAGAGTGTGGTGAGGAGGGAGGGGAGGATGGAGGAGGAATGAGGAGGGAGGAGGAGGGGGGGGGTGATAGCTCTCGGACCGGGACAAGAGGGCTGTAAATAAAATGACATTATTATTTCCTCTGTCCCGTCATGTAGAAAAGCCAATTATGGTAATGCTGCTGCCGGCGTGTCAGAGGGAATGCTGGGATGTGCTTCCCGTGAAGCGGCTAACATGAGAGCAATGCCCTGATCAGGAACACAGGCCTCAGTTTGACAAGAGACTGTACAGATAGGGAGAAGAAGAGAGAGAGAGAGGGAGAGAAACAAGAGAGAGAAAGAGGTATGAAGCTAACAACAAAGCTGCATCTGGGCCTTGTTTAAGGTTAATATTAAGCTATCAGCAGAAGAAAAGATTTCTTAAAATATGAAGTTTGAGGATCCAAAGTCTGAGGGGGGCAAAGTTTGTTCTTGCCATTTACTTGGTATTACCCTAATGGTATTTCATTCTCATTGCTACAGTCATATATTTAAAACATTCCAGTTACATGGAGTTGTGGACATCCCTTTTTATTTTTGGAAAAATACAACAAGCAACAAATCAAACACCCATGAGAAGGTGTGCCGTACAGAATCACACTAAGTGCAGTGCCACGATATGAACATGATTGAAAAGGCCTAACCTAAGGAAAAGCTATCAACCTGAAAAGTTCAGGAGTTCATGAATTATACTCTGTCACACCTCAAAATTTGACGAGATGAATTATGCAAAGACGACGGTGAGAGAGCCGGATATTGAGGGTGAAGGCGATCATTTACGTTAGAAGCTAATTCGTTCTCATCTCATCTCAGGCTTCTCCAGGTATCCCGTTCTCAAAAAATTCCTCCTACGCTTGATAGGGGGGCTCTCCTTAAAATAATACCTCAGCTACCTTTTCTCCTTTCACTCCCCTCCATCACCCCCTCTTTCTCTTTTTCCTCCCACCCTCCTCCTCCTCCTCTCTCCAGCCTTGCTCACATGCCCACATGGGCCCCTCCCAAGCGGAATAATGGGAGCATATGGCCTAGGCAGCACCTACAGGGCCTTAAATAACTGCTGCAGCATTCCAGCTCGCTGTACCAATTTATCTCTCAAACCCCCCACCCACCCCCCACCCCCCACCCTCACCCCATTTCAAAACACTTCTAGCCTGAGTTGAGCTCAGCAGACAGCAGGCGGATGGGACATGTTGTTCTTGAGACACACAGCTACATTATGGACTGACGTAGAAAGTGGTGTGAATGTGAATAAGTGCTGTGCCAACAGGATTAGTGGTGGAATTCTGTATTATTGATATTCATTGAGTCAACCAGCAGCCTTTCCGGTGATCGTTTGCACCGGTGGCTCCACGCAAACACTTCAAGTCACGCTGAGTTACAGTTAGCCCGTAGCATTATGTAAAGTCACAGCACTGATGTTTTAGAGAGCAGTTTGTTAGTGTGTTTTGCCTTGCAAGCAGGATGGCAATGTTGGATTGCCTGCCAGTCTGAAGTCCACATCTCGACAACTAGGGCTGCAACTAGGGATTATTTTTGTTGTCGAGCAATCAGTTTATCGATTAATCGATTAGTTGTTTGGTCTATAAAGTGTCCCAAAATCGTGAAAAAATAATAATAACAATGCATTTTATTTAGAGCACTCAAGAACACCTTACAAGACACGGCTGAAAAAAAGCAAGCACTAGACAGAAATTGTAACTATAAAAATTAGGTATAAAATCATCATCATAAAGTCATCATCAGTGCAGTGTGTCTCCATTAAATCAGACCGAGTAAGCCATCTTGAAAGGATGCCTTTTTAGACGGGATTTAAAAGTAGAAAGAGAGTCAATATTGCGAATGTCGTGGGGATGAGAGCTCCAGAGGCGGGAGGAAGAACGGCTGAAGGCTCTGGAACCCATGGTAGTCAAGAGGGCAGATGGTGATGCAAATTGGATTGCAGAAGAGGATCTAAGAGTACGTATGTTTTAAAGTGTTTCCCAAAGCTCAAGATCAGGTCCTCATTTTCTTGTTTCATCCACAAACCAAACATATTCAGTCTACTGTCATAGAGGAGTTAAGAACCAGGAAATATTCACATTTAAGAAGCTGGAATCAGAGAATTTTGAGCCTTTTTTTAACTAAAAGAATCATTAACACCAATTGAATATCAAATGAGTTGGCGATTAAGTTAATAGTTGACAACTAATTGATTAATTGTGCAACCACTGCAGCTCTGTTGACGACTACTGGCCAGGCAGAGATGGGAGAGAATTCTTCCTGAACTCAGAGGGACTGTTCTGTTACTGAACGGGTTCAGGTTCAATGTCTTTATCGGCTAATGCTGTTTTATCACCACTTTGGGGAGAATATTGATCGTCTACTTGCTAATGTTACTTTGAATAAAGTATCAGCTAAATACCAAAACAAGCACACTTTTGTAAAGTAAGGTAAGGTCAGAGGTCAGGCAGGGAGCCAGCGCTAAGCTTGTTCAGGTCATGCTCTCGTGAAAATATGTCAATACGACCCGCAGATATCCTTCTATCTGACCTCCACAGAGTGATGTATGAATTGATGGGAGGTCTAGGTGAGTATTTATGCATACTATGATTGTGTACGGGCAGGTGATACAAGAGGCATGTGGGCAGGTTTGAATGTGTGTGTGTGTGTGTGTGTGTGTGTGTGTGTGTGTGTGTGTGTGTGTGGTAAGTGAGAGAGAGTGAGTGTGAAAGGTGCTGCTGTTTTATTTATAGAGCAAGCGCTATTTATACCCAACTCAAAGATCAGTTCAGAGAAGCAGCTTGTGGGCCACAGCCAAGATCACTCTCCATTACTGTGCATGCACAAAACCAAGTCTCACACACACATACACACTCACGCATACTGGAAGCCGGGGCTGCAAGCTCAATCGTCTCCGCTTTTTACACATGCATGCAGTAACAACACAGGGAGACATTTACAGTATATCCAGCCGTGTGTTAGTTGGTGAAGGGGTGGAGGAGGGTGGGGAGATGGTGGTTGGGGGGGAGGGGGGGGGGGGTTGAGCCCACACTGACTGACTGAGTGTTCTTCATGGAGTACAGCAGGCTTTAACATGCTGGGGGATCAATACAGTGAACCAGCGCCAATCGATTGCAATTCATCTGGCTCTTTTTTTTTAAAAATTTCATTCTCACCCACTCACACTGCGCACTGAGCTGCTGCTGCTGTCCTGCGAGGCAATACATAAATAAACATGCACACACACATATGCATACACATGAACACATAAACACAATAGCACGCGCACACACCTGAGTGGCTGGAACGATTGCACCCTCCGTGCAAACGCGGGTTCAATAAACCCCGTATGGAATTTATTTATTTTTATTGAGCATATCAGCCCATCCTGGTCTTCTCTGCATAACAAGGCCTGTATAATTAAACCATAAATTTCAGTGCGCTCCTTTAATTACCACAGACAATGTCAGGAGGCAGCAGAGTAAACAAATGGCTTTGAAGTGAGCAAGAAAAAAAAATGCTTCGACACAGCAATGGAGAAGCTGTTCATTTTGGTGGGGATGTTGTTGCACTTGAAAAGGATGAAATGTTCAAAAGAGTGTACGTGCATGGGGAGTACAGTATGTATTTTTTTCCCCCTCCTGCCTTTTCTAAGAATGCTTTTGAGGGATGCAGGTTTGCTGTGGAGGGAAGGGAGGAATAATCAGTGCAAGTGTATCGCTGCGAGCATGACGATGTGCAAATATGTATATTTGGATGAGCATGGCACGCTTACGACAACTAATAAAGTATGTCAGGAAGTGTGTGTGTGTGTGTGTGTGTGTGTGTGTGTGTGTGTGTGTGTGTGTGTGTGGATGTGTGTGTGTTTAAGCAATTGTTTTTCCTGAACACACAGAAGGCACCGGTTTGTTTTTGTATGTAATTTATTGGGAGCCACGGGTTCTTGTCCCTCTTGACCACGACTGGAGACATCTGCAGATCGGTGTGTCTTAACAGTATATATATGGCAGTGTGAGTGTGTGCGTGTGTGTGTGTGTGTGTGTGTGTGTGTGTGTGTGTGTGTGTACGCTTTGGGTCAATGTCAACACACAGACCTGCTTCCCAGCAGCTTAGCTAATTACACAAGAGCCCTGAAGGCCACTTAGAACAGGTTAGCTAATTAACAAACAGGCTGATTGCAGATTAATTGAGAGGTGTTCCTAATCTTCACCCCTAAACGCAATGACAAATGCTAACTGGCGCTAATTAGGCCGGTATGGAGAGCCGAGAGTGGAGGTTGTATTTACAGTTACCGTCGCTCATATGGACGTGTGGCTTATATCCAGCTGGCTTTTACAGATCTGCCAAGCAAATAAAACTTCAGTGAAACTAGTCAGATGCTAAAGTGTGTACAAAACAGTCTCAACAGCTCGCAGTCTAAACACTCCAGGTGTAATTTTAAATGATCTTTTTAATGAGTTTGTAAATTAGCTCTTTGATATTATTAAAGTTGTTCTTATTATTTTCAATTTTGGTGATAAAAGTAGCGATTTATTTTAATTATTGCTTGAAATTTTATTTATTCAGGTGGTTTATTTTTACTTAAGTTCACGCTAGTGTTATCAAATATGTCAAATACACATCTAATCTGAATGTTTTATTAGTTTCAACACTAATTTTTCCCAATATCATTACTATCATTATTAATTTCTTGATGAATTAATGATTTATATCTTTTTTTTTTTTTTTTTTTTTTTGTAGGTTGGTGCATATGCAGCCAAATGGAAGTTTCAGGTGTCCTTTCCCAGAAAATTTTGAGCACTGAACACTGAATTTCCTGCATTCTGGTGAATTTGTATGCACCATTTTGTGCATTTTATGCATCGATTTATAGTGCAAGTCTCTTTAATTAAGTCAAAATAAAAGTCCTCTTCTACTTTCATGCTGTTGTTTTTTTTGTTATAAATATTTAGTGGGACATGACTCCTGTGTCCCACCTGGACCGTGCTGCTGGGCACATTATTCACATTATCCCGATAATGGAAATTTGCCAGGATCAACTTATTGTGAGTGATTTTTATTGCAAACCTTAATAAAATAGTGTAGCGTCCCATCCCTACTTCTTATACTGAGATAATGTATTATGATAAGTAGTATACTGTAACTACTTTTATAGTGTTCCATAGCTGTGGATCTTAATTACATCACACATACGTACATATTTCAGCAATCTCTTTGTCTAAGCTCTACATTCCAAGTTACCTGTGATCATAATCTCCTGCACTTCCTTGGAAAACTCCCCCTCATATGTTCACTGAATGCAGTGTTAAGACTATAATGTTTGACCTTTCTGTGTGTGTGTGTGTGTGTGTGTGTGTGTGTGTGTGTGTAGGATCTGGGTGCATTAAAGTCTGCTCCAACATGAATAGCGTGCGTAGATCATGAAACCTGAAACGGCTGCTACATAAAGGGCTGCGGTGGATTACAACGGCAAAATGAAGAGAAATAGGCCCCTCAGCAGGGATCTGAACCAGCACCCATCTGTGTGACGATCACCTGCCAATAGAAAATAGGCTCCCTCACCACCCCCCTCCACACATACACACACTCAATCTTGCAATTTTCACAGCCACTAAAACTACTCCCCAAGGCCCGACTTCTTCCAACTTCCATCTGCCTGGATACATTTATCATACAGTTCCCTTGTCTATCACACACACACACACACACCTGTGCCTTTTAAGCTGCCCACTCCCCCCCCAAACACACACACACTCTCAAATTCCACCTGGCCTTTTTCAACCTCTGACCCCACCCTCACCCAAGTCTCCCTCCCTCCTATAATCCTTCCCTCCATTCGTCGACGCCTTCGCTTCCTTCTGTCTTCTACACCACCTGCGCTTTTTAAATCCCCACATCAGGATGGACCACTTTACCTGCACACACACACACTCATGATTGCCAGTAAATACACACACATAAGCACATGCAAGCACCCTCACCTAAATCCCAGGAAGCACACACCAACATACACAAGTATGTACAAACACACACACACACATGCACTGTCCCTGACAAGACAACAGCCAGCAGCAGCTGCTTCCATCTCCTAGCAACGGCCGGCCTGATAGATGACCCAACGATGGATAATTACCGTAAATCACCACAGCTCACACACGAAAGGAGAGAGAGGGGCAAGAGAGCTCGAGAAAGAAATGGAGAGAGCGAGAGAGTAGGGACTGAAAGGGATCAGAAATAGAGGGCTGGGACTGGTCATGTGTGCACTAATGCACCTTGATGAGCTCAAATTCGTCTGCCTTTTAAAGCACACACACGATGTAGAAATGTAGACTCTTGTGTACCAACACATACGCACAATTCATGCACAGTGGCACACAAAATAAACCTGTATATCTGCACAAATGCTCATAAAAATGCACATATATATATATATATATATATATATATATATATAAGTGCATGTTCACTTTGTTTACAACACACAAACACACATACACGTTGTCAGCATTGTCGCTGTAATCTGAAACCACAGGCCCCACCTCCCTACAGAGGCACATGTCTGTCACAGATTCACCTCTTTTACACAGAGGCGCCAATCACAGGCCAAGCGGTACTGCAGGGTGAGTGTAAGTGCTTCTCCGTAGAGCAGGGAGTGTGATATACTGGACAAAATTAATACAAAACTGACACCTGACAGAATGGATTTTCTTTGTTAGTCTAATATATGATGTTGTTACACGAGCTGCACCTATAAGTCTCCCCTGTATATGACTTTTAGTTAACTTGATTTCTAATAACTTATCTTTTAATCCTCCAATAATGATGATAAGTATTTGCAAGGCATGACAACTGTTTGTATTTCACGTGTTCTAAATTAAGCAACACAATAAACTACCTTCAGAAGTTTTAATAATTGCACTCCGGTAAAAGTTTACTCCAAATTATCAACAGATCTCCGATATGCACACGCAGCTGCTCCATTTACTTCCCTTTCATTTTCTGCTCTCTCAGACATGCAATCTGTCCCTCTCTTTCCCTTCTTTCTTTCCTCGCTCCCCCCTCCCCACCCTCCCTCCCTCCCTCCTACCCTCCCTGTGCGAGTCCTGGCTGCTGCAGACATTTGATCTGGCTGCCTTGTGATAGATTGACAGGTAATGAGGAGGTTGAAGGGGCGTTGGAGACAGGAGCAGGTGTTCAGCACAGTCTTTTTGGCCAGCGCTAAGCTGCCATGTCCTTCACTGCTGCACCGCACCACTCCGCTTCCTCCCTCTCTCACTCATTCTTTCCCTCCTTCTCTCCTTCCTCCTTTCCACCATCCCCCTCTTTCTCTTCCTGAGAGAAGAGGACTATGCAATCCATCACACGGTGACACTGTCGGACATAGACTGTCTTTATATGGGGAAAAACGCATGGGCTGTGGAAATAAATAGAGAAACGAACATCGAGTCCCATGCTGGCAGCAGCAAACTAGGCCTCGGACTGATCAGTCAAACTGTGTCGAGGAGAGGATGAGACTGATTTGGAGCATCCTGCGTAGAGGAGACCGATATGGGTTTTTGAGATGCTGATACTGGTACCGACATGACATCCATCATGCTGAAAAGATTTCATTATCATGCGTAGCCACTCAAAATGCACTCTAGTTAGATTAGAAAAGCATCTGAAATAGCATTTCAACCATGATACCGTTCCAAAAGTCTCGTGAAAGCCAAACTAATGACATTCCTTTAGATTTAGCAGCTCTGCAAAGTGGGGAGCGCAGGTTTCATTGCAGGATTTACACACTTAAGTTGGTGAGTAAATCCTCCCACACCACACTGAGATGCATTTTTCCGGTCAGACACCTGAAATAAAAACATTACTAACACAGTCATCTTCACCTACTGTAGTCAGGCAGAAGGCTTCACTACACCACATCAGAGGTGGGCAGCCATGTCTGGCCGAGCTCCAACAAGAAGCCAATATCAGCAAACATACAGTATACAGTATATCGGTCTGACGCTACACCTATCTGAGTCACTCTACACTTTGACCTGTTTGAATCCTGCTGACATAGCGAAGCACCGCTGTGCATCATACCTCACAAACTAAGGAGGAGGAAAGAGCAGAGAAGAGGAGGAGGATGAGTGGGAAGAAAAAGCAGAAATCTGAGGCTGTGGAGAAGTAGGGACGAGCTGAATCGAAACATGGGCTGCAAGCATTTTTTAAATGTGCAGTTAAGATTATTTGCTTTGTTTCTGAGGGTGAATTGTTGCTTTGCTGCATTAAGGCATTGTTTTGGTTGCATTACACAACTTAAATTGTCAAGCAAAGCTAAATCACAATGATATACATCTCCTTCATTGGTCAGGAATTTAGTGCAGGCAATACATTTGTTCTGGGGTCGAACTTGTCTTTAACTTGTACTTCATGGCAGGTTTGATCCAAAATGACTAGAGCTGCTTGGTAACTATTCCCCAGCAGGGCTGTAATCACCTATTGACATTAGGAGGGACCATTTTCAATCTAAACCTTCTGCAACCCAACCCTTCACAGGGGTCTGGGAGGGAATACACCAGGAGACATTTTTAGAAACTGAAAAGTGACAATTTTAGAGCGTTTAGTAACAAAATTTTTGGATCACGAGTCCTCCAAGTTTTCATGACTCAGTGCCATTTTAGGAGCCAGCATATGACTGAAGGCCACACAGGAAAAGTGCACACACTATGGCTTTTTTATGACCGTTTTATGACATACTAACACTTAACCAAAATTATAACAGTCAACAGTGATATTGCCTACGCAACACAAATATCATATTCTAGTTTTTCACTTAAGATTTGACAGTAATGAAATAGAGAGACAGTGTTTTACACTGATTGTACCTACACACGGCAGTTTAGTGATGGCTTCTGCTGGTGTATGGCAACACCACGTGGACAAACCACATGCAGAGCTGCAGCACGCCGTAATATTAGAACCCATTCATACCGAAATCTGTTGAGTTTATTTAGGATTATGATTACATTTGCTAATGATTATTTAGGACAGCGGTGTGTGGTTGCCTATTGTAGCACGGTAATTTTTTTCTTTGTTGTGTGCCCCAACATGTATTACAATTACTGCTTAGATACCCAGCGTACCGGAAAACTTTCTCTGTCAAATTTCTGCGTGACATATGGCTAACAGCTAAGATGGAAACCAACAGTTCTGCTAAAGCTACTGTAGCTTTGAAAACACCTTAAATGCTTTGAGGGTGGAGCTTGCATTGTCGTCATAGGAGCCAGAGGACAGAGACAGTGGGGGGAAAACAAGGCCTGAGCCTATAAATCCACCCCTCCAGTTTATTACCCAACATTAAAGGACATGTCACCCTCCTAAATCAGCAGGCCGAGAGGAGACAGCAGGGCTAAAACAGGGAGCATTTGCATGTTCCCTCAAACATTCCTGAGAGGTGAACAAACCGCTCGACCACCTACCTCCACTTATATCAACATCACAGTTCAAACAATTTGGGATTACGCACTGCGTGATGGATGCCATTCGGTTGCTGTCATGATGGATCTTTCTGGATACAAGGAGAAACTTATGTGTCCTGTTATCAAGGTTTTTGTTTTTAGCTTTTTCCTGCAAATGGATTTAAACATCCAGCACCTGGTCAGGCGTCTGACCAGCTTTCCTACTTATTCATAGCTCCAAAAACAGCTTCACCTGGACAGTCATACAGACAGTTTAATTATTTCAAATAACGCTAGATAAGAGTGTGTAGAATTAAAGAGGAAGCCACCAAGCTTAAAATTAGCCTTTCCCAATTGTCACCCTACTCAAAGAGAACCTGTTTTCTGGAAAAAAAAAAAAATGTCATTGACGTGCAATCACATTCAAACACACTCGCCTGTCAGTTTATAACTCTCCTACTCACACACACACACACACACACACACACACTGACACACTCGCACCCGCACACACAGACCAAACGTTGTCCAACACACAAATAGACACCCACACATACACACTTTTTAAGCCCTCGCCTGGCATCAGCTGTCACACAACCTGTCTCGGAGAACTAAGCAGAGACAGACGCTGTCAACTTAGAGTGCCTCAAATGCCCACATCCAGCCAGGCAGAGGAGAAATCAAGCCTGTCTCCCAGTATAATTTGCGCTAATCCTTCATGGGAGATAGTAAAGTCTATGGCATATCTGCCTAATAGCATCAGTCACCGGCAGGTTCTAATCTCATATTTAGACCCATTTCCATCACGGACTGACGACAAAAGCACCAGCACAAAGTGTGATTACCTTCTTATTTTTTACATTTCTGCATGACTTGACTCCTGATAATGGCGGGGTGGGGGGGGATTTTAAAAACATGAGAAGCGAAAACTTTGAGGTTCTTTTCTTAGTGGAGGAAGAAGAAAGTCATTTCAGGCAACTACAGACGACAGGTAGACAGAAAAGAAAAGAGGAGTAAAGTAAGTGGCGGACTGTATCGGGAGAGAAAAAGTGGAGGTAAAGAGAGTGAAAACCTTTCAGTCAAGAGCCTGCACACACTCAAACACTCACATTTACACATCCTCGCGCACACACACACACACCCTCACACACTCTCATACACACTCTCCTTTTCAAAGCGTTTACAACCTGTGGTGTTTGTCCTGCTCTGCTGGCTGCTTTACCACGTGCATTTGAATGCCGACTGGAGTGCATCCCTCTCTTTCAGACAGCGCCATAAAAGACGACACACACAATGAGAGCTCTTTTCAGCCGAGTGGGGCTGCCTGGGGGTAGGGAAGCACCTCCAAAAACCGCCACGGCACTTCACAACTCTCAGGGCACAATGAGGTGCCGAGCCTTGATGAATAATAAGAGATTATTCATAAAGATGACAAACAGAACAGAAACAAACTATACAAGGTGCTGGGATGAAAAGTCCTTTAGCTGTAGCTTTTTCTTCTACAGAGTGTGTGTTGTCTGTGAGTGTGTGTCTCCAAGAGTGACCTGGCGAAAGCAGGGAGACAAAAAGAAGGGGAGGTAGCGCAGGGATCCTAATGAAGCCGTAAATCAGAGTCCGATGAGAACGGGCTCTGAAGGAGGATCACATCACTGGAGATCAATGCAGACAGCTCCACACACACACACACACACACACACACACACACACAGACACTGACGAGAATAAAGACAAGAAACAGTCAGACGCAAGCACATGCCAGAATTCCCAAGCGAGGCCGACTTATGAAGGTACAAGCGAGTACATGAACATAAGCACACACATTCTACACACACACACTCTCATCTACAATCTATTAAAGTTCCTCCACGCTGTCCCCCGCAGAACCCACCCATGGGCTCAGGAGTCCCACCTCCTTGTTCAATCCCGCTCGTCTGAATAATATCGGCCGTGATGAATGGCGCCATAACTCTGATATCCACAATCAATCTCTGCTTTAAAGACGCATCCATCTTCTGTAATGCTGAAGGTGGGGGGATGGAGGGTGGTGGGGTGCTCGCCTGACCTCCTAGTGGGCGGGTGGGGTATGGGGAGAAGGGGCTCAAGGGTGCCGACGGGGGGGGGGGGTGGGGGAGGGGGGGGGTGCACTGAGTGATGTCTGTCAGCTCACATCTGGCTGCAAAAATAAATGAGGCTTATGAAGACAAATGAAAAAGGGGCCGTCTTCCCGGTCCCCCACCTCCCTGACACACACTCAAACACACACAGACACACACCATGCACAGAGACGATAGGACAAAGAGAGAGGAAGAAGCTGAATAAGAGCGGAGCCTAGGTTTTTTTCTACGTCTCAAAGCTACTTCTCTCATTCTTGATCTCCTTATAAACACTGAAGTTGTTGAATACACACTTAGCATCAACAAGAGCTGAGTAGCCCGTAGGTGCCAAAATGTGCTTCAGAACTGTAGCAGAACTGTGTGAATAAGACTGTTTTGTCGTGCTTTAGCTAAACTTGGCTGCACGTTACAATCAATGAAAAGCTTTTACTGCTCAAGACGATTTTCTCGATGAGAAAAAAGGAAAACAAAGATATCAAAATGGCCACTGTAACTGAACCCTGAGTTCATACTTATAGCTGTGTGTTCAGAGGAGGGGGGACGGGAGGGTACTTAGTGGGCTGGGGAGGGGTTTAAAGAGTGAACTATCAATGACCTGTTAGAGAGGTCATCCCTCAGTGACACCGCCACTGAATATTCTTCTTAATGATGTACCATGTCTTTTAACCCCCGCAGACAAAGCAAGGAAACATTACACTGTCCAGAGGGCTCCCCCACAACTTTGTCTTTTCTTTCTCTTTTCCCCTCATTCACTCACTCACTCACTCACTCACTCACTCAGTCACTCTCTCTGTCTGTCTGCTCGCCACCTCATACTGCCCTGAGTTGGATTTTTAATTATTAAACAGACCTTCACCCAAAGTTTTTCAGCCGTATTGCCTGCTACAAGTAGAAATACACTCTGTTTAAGCTGGTATTAGAAAGCGAAAGTGAGCAAGTGGGTACAGTTTTCAAAGAAGACGCATGCTTGGAAGACAGATCAAAATTTTATGTATCTGAAATCCCTAGAATGCCTGGAGAAAAAGATGTCCCTCTACATACATTTTTATACGTCCTGACCTGTGGAAAGGTCCTTGCCTGGTTGCGTTGACTTCATTTTAAAAGACATAAAACTTTTATTTATTCACTGTGATATGGTAAGCCGATCTAGCTACTCAATGGTAACACTGGTTGGGAATTATATGATTTAATTCAATATATTTCAAAATAAACTGAAGCTGATTTTACCTCTACTTTGGTCGCACTTGCTCACAAGAAATGTTCAACCAAATAAGATGTCGCTTGGTGGTGGACAAATGCTGCAAGAAGGCATTCTACAACCAAACAGGTCAAGGAGCAGATTACAGTGTTCTTAAAAGTCTAATCTGGCCATGGTGGAGGAAGGCAAGGGCACCCAGGTGAGATAGTTTATTGATTCTGGAAGTGGCTGCGATGGAGTTAACCCCAGCAGGGGCCGACAATGGGGGTGGACGAAGGGTTGGGATGAAAGGTGAGCCGATGATGGATGAGAGGAAGCTGGAAATGGAGTGCGTGCGGTGAGGTAAGACATTAACACAAAAAAAGTTGTAGATAGGCATGCCATGACTGGACTGACACCGCTTGCTATTGTAACTGACACGTTGGTTACAACAGGCGTTCCTGTGTACAAGCTGCTCTGCAACGTAATGTGTTCTTAAACGGGCCCCGAGCGTTCAGTGCCGTGACCCCGCAGACCTCCGACTGGGGCCCGACCAGCCGGGAAAGCTGTAATCTCTCTGTCAAACAACTCTTCAGTAGCAGGTATGAAGAGTGTGTGTGTGCATGTGTGTGCATATAAATGTTTCCAGACCACGAGGAGATAAAATGAATAAAAATAATGGCAAAATAAGAGAGGTACGTGGAGAGAGTTAACAGCTATGTTCTATTACAGCTATAATAATAATCAGACAGATAAAGACTGTCTTTAGCCAGATCAGAAACAGGAAGACAAACAAGTTCCTATCCAGGAGGAGCATGACACACACACACACACACACACACACACACACACACACACTTCATTAATCCAAGTTGCTGCATTAAATACCTCTCTGTACCAAAATGTTAGGACTAAAGTATCATTTATTATATCATATGGTGATAATTTTATGAATGACTTTAACAAATCCGTCCAGGTTGTTGCTTCAACTGTTAGCTTGAAGGGTTTTATGCTTTTTAAATGTGATTTATTATTTCAGATTTTCAGAAGTTGGACTGACACTGGCTTTAAGGTAAAGCAAGTGCCTGTATTCAGTGGAGCAACCCTACGTACACAAACACACACTCACACTTACATACGTACACACTCGGCAGCAGTGTGTGAGTACAGGGAAGACAGAAAACATTACAGAGCCCTTTTTTTGGCACCAGGCAAAGTGAGCAGGGAGGGTGGAGGTGGTCGGAGCGGGTGGGGGCAGAGAGGAGAGAAAACGAGGAGGAGAGTGAACGGCTGGGGCGGGCTGAGGGAGTAGAGATGAGGGAGGGAGGGAGGGAAGGAGGGAGGGTTGAGCGTTGGAATGAACTCTCTCAGGCTTTGTGGTGCACGTTTCCCAAGGCCCCCGCCTGGCCCCTTTGATAAATGACACATGTCATTCTGTCAGCTTGTGACACTGCAGCTGGGAGGCCCTGTGATGTATGGCTCTGCTGAAAAAGGAAATCAACTTTTTTCCCTTCTCTCTCTCTCTCTCCCCCCCGTTTCTGTCTCCCTCACTCTTCCCTTCTTTCTCCCTCCCCTCTTCCCTCGGCCCAGGCTGAGTGCATGGCCTTTTTATATGAGGATTTAGGTTTCCTCTGGTCCAGTAAGCTCCCACCTCCTCCTCCTCCTCGCACCCCCCTACAGCGATAGACAGGCATGCATGCAGCCAGGTTGCGGCTGGTTTGTTCTCCCGTACACACACACTCGCAGTGACGCAGCTATTATGATCGTGTACAAAGCCGTAACCCGAGGAAAAGGGGGCAACGCCACCTTGGAGGTGGATCCAGGATTTATGGCGAAAAGCCGAGGAAGTAAACAAAGTATGCACTCTTTAGTAGGCTGGGGGGGGGGGGGGGGGGGGCGGGGGGGGAGGGGGGGGGGAAAGATTCCGGTTGGGCAGGATGGCTGGTGTCTCCCACTGGGTCATCTGTCATCCATGTGTCTGACTGGAGGACGAGCACACACAGCTCTGGAAACATCGAGCATACACATACACACTCCCACAGGAACTGGGATGAACTAAGAAAAGTATGCCACACACACGCACACACACACACCAACACTTACGCGGGCACATACTGTACAGATGCAGGCAGATAAATATTCACACTCCAAAAGAGATTTCAGAGCAAATACCCGCACTATCAATCTTCAAACAGTGGGAAAAAAAATGAAAACAAAGACGCGATGAGATTTTATTTCACAGGGCAAATGAGTCTAGCCAATGAGCTGCTCCCGTGAGGCCTGCCCTAACCCTCCCTTCCTGGCAGATTAGCCTATCACGGCATCCCATTGACCCCTCCACTCCATGCACCGCCCACGCAATGGGTGAGCCAGCATAAAGAAGACCAATCTCTCTCTTTCCCGTTTTTTTTTTCTCGTCTGCACACACACTTTCTTACTCTCTCTCTAATCATATCCTGGTTCTTTCACTTCCTCACTCGACCCCCCCACCTCCCTCTGTCTCTCCCTACATCCCTCCTCCCTCTAGTTTCTCTCTCAACGGCTGACCTGTTATCAGCGCTCTGGAGATTTAACGGCCAAAAAAAAAAAAAAAAATAACAGCCGAGCGTGAGTCAGGCGTGACGGAGGGACGTTTCCCAGTGTCGCCTCTCAATCTTCATGTGATCTCACACACACACACATTCACTCACCAACAAGACAAACACATTGATTTAGAATCAAGCAAATGTCCAAATATCATCACCGGCGGTTACTCAGTTCCGGTCGGGTTAAATCACGGTGAGGTGATGGATGTGTTGGTATGAAATCACAGGAATGAGGAACAGGATTTCAGGCCATTCAGCGGGGCTGCATACACACTAATGAGTAAGAGTTCACTATGTGTTGCTATGGGGACCAGGGCTACTTTGACTAAAGGAGAGCAAAAGAGCGAGAGACACAGAAAGACACAGGGAGCAGAGAAAAAAGAAAACAGCATGAAAAGGAAGAAGAAGTTGGTGAGGATCCAAAAGACAAAGATGGAAAAAAGGAGTCGGGTCAGAAATATTAATACATTTGTTTATCAATATTTAGCATTTATTAAATATGACCCACAGGTCCATTATGATGGATATATTTCATCACCTTTATTACTAAAAGGTTACACAACTCTGTTGTCTAAGATAAGCTATTTTAACTGTATTTAACAGTGATGCGGTAAACAAATATTTTTAGTGCTATTCTTATTATCATTGCTATTATTATTATTGGCTTATTGGCTTAGAGCATTTTAGCATCATATAATTCTGGTTGAAACAGAAACTATTTGGAATTTTTGGTGGCATGAAAATTGTCAAATTAATACCATGCAGCATTACAAATATCAGCTATCTGCACCTTCCAGCACCGAAACATTGATACTCGCTGTAAAGGGCTTGTGTCTGTTTGAACCTAAAAGGAATATAATGTCAGGCGAGGAGGAGAGAAACTGAGCCAGAGAGAGGGAGAGAGATCAAACCAAACCCGCAAAGAAGTGCAGCAATCGTCCGGACTGCGGCCACCTGGGGGTCACGACCTGCCTTCGACCCCTTCAGATGTGCACTCAGGGTGGTGGGTGTGTGTGCATGGGAGTGGGGGGGTGCACAAGGCATCATTAGGGCTGAGTGATGAGCGGTGGCCATGTCTGACGACTGCAGGGTAGAGCTCCACTGCAGGAGCGACACTGCATTTATAAATGCCAGAAGGCCTTCACAATGCTGTCAACAGCACCAGTGCAACAACTGTGTGTACGTGTGTGTGGTTAGAGGAGGGGGGTGGAGGGTAGGGGGGTGAACCACCACTGGTATGAGCCCCCCCCCCTGTTAACAAGCTGCCTCTGTGACCCACAGGATATTGCTATACACATGTAGACAACAAACACATTGAAGACACACAGCGCTGCCGCCACTGGAAGAGCATTCCTCCCGCTAATGTCCATCTACATGAATAGTGTAGCCACTGTAGCCATTTTGTTTTTGTTTAGTCTCCTTCTTGCCCAAAGTTTGAGCAGTTTGATTTTCTCTTTTAATCACAGCTGGAGGAGAGGAAGAAAGAGACATGAGGAAATGAAGGAAGTGATATGACAAGAAGGGCAGTGTGTGTGTGGAGGCGGGTTCCTGGGAGTGTGTTGTTGTATGTGTGCGCGAGAAGGCAGCAGTGTTGGACTCCAAGGTCAGCCGATAAACACCACATTCACAAGTCAAGAGCGGAGGAAGGTGTGGAAACCCGCAACCTCCCATCTACCCCAACTCCTCCGATCCTAGCCGAGCATTCACCTCAATTAATCACTGGAATTGTTACACCATGGTAATACCAAAAACAATCTCCATGATCACACGCACAAACAAAATTTCAAATTGCTATCATCCATCTCACCTGCCCCCGTTAAAGGCACGGGGAGGGGAGGGGCAGTGGTGGATGGGTGAACCATTCATTGGCCTCCCTCTCGCTCTCCGTTCTAAAGGCCTGGCCAGTGAAATGATGGTGAAAAATTAACGGCAGGCAGCCAAACAAGTAAAGGCGCCAGGGCGAGGGGATCAATGCGCGGCATCCGCGGCGGGAGCAGCTATGTAAAACACTTGCCTTAAGTCAGCCGCATCCGGTTAATATTTAATCCCTCCATCCATCTCCACAAAGAGCGTTTCCCTTTTAGCTTTAGCTGCCGTTTACTTTGATTACACACAACCGTTTGGGGTGGCTGGGGTAGGGTGGGGTGGGGTGGGGGGGGCAAAGCAGGAATGATAAGAGAGCATGGTGGGTGATTTGCATGGGGATGGAAAATATTCTCAGGTTTGATAATCGCTCGGAGCAGTCTAGTGCCAGTGTGAGACAGAAGAGAGGAGCTAGGCCTGAAGAAAGAATTAAATGGAGAAAGAGGGAAAGAGGTTGAGAAGTAAAAAAAGAAAAAAAAAAAAAGGTGATGCAGAATGAAGCTCTGAAAAAACAAACCGAATTTCACTCCGAGGGGGTTGCCTTATTTAAAACAAGAGATATGCAAATAAAGCAGGAGTAGCGAAATAACACTGATATTATCTTCCCCGGTTATTTTCTGTGGCAAATGATTTCTAGGGAGGAAATCCAAAACTGTAACTCCCAAGTGAACATGCAAATCCATCTGTGTATTCCTGGGGAGCCTTCTGCGCTCACTCTCATGTTGCTTTTTCGCGTTGCTGTTTTTGCTTCCTCCTTCCGATTGAAGCTTCTCATGTTTATTCTGCGCCGGCACTGAAAACTGCATTTATTACAGACACCAAGTAATAACTGCACAGTGTCAACAGCGTGGCACACAAGCGGATAATAACTTTAAAATTCATAGAACACATGTGCATGTGAGGGTAAATTATATGGTGTATAATTAGAAATAAAGGTATGTAACACTAAACTTTATGTCTCCCTCTTTATGACTAACACACATACACACTGGCCAATGAAATCGCAGTCTCACACACGATGCTTTCTATTACACTTTAATAATTAAAGGGAAATTAAACTGCATGCCACCGCACTGATTTAAACCCCTCAAAATTGAGAAAATATGGCAAATAGAGAACACACACGCTTGAATTTCCTTTTTTTTTTTTTCGCTGAAAAGCCAGAAGCCTGCCGACCCCAAAATGTGTTTGTCAGCCAGCGGGTTTACTGGAAGGCAGCCTTCGAGATGGGCAATGGCAACTGTTCATTTTCTCACTCATTGACCTCAACTCCCCACTTTACAATGTGGAATAAAAGCCGCCCAGTATTAGCCAACACAGTGAGTAACAAGGGAACCAGAATCTAGGTTACTGTGGTACTGCTGCTGAGCAAAAGGTGAACACACCACACACTGTGTTCAAATGCACCCAGACACAAACACAGAGCAGGGACGTAATGAAGGGGCCATTTAACCTGTAGAATGGAGTTTAACACTGTACTGTGTCCTGATCTAAATCTTTAGAAATGAGCGTTATTAAATGGCACGATGAAATGAAGTTAAATCATCAGTTTTTGGATGCGTGCGTCATCGCATTTTTCTGATCATTTTTAGTTACCTGATAGCAGAGCAAGATCCAAACAGCAGATCGCAGTTAGTACGGCTACAAATGGACAAAACTGGACACTCATCCACCTACAGACACATCACCACAATCGCCCAGCTATTGATCAGTGAGCCTCTGCCGCTGGCCGCCGTTTCAAAAGGGGGAAGAGAACCGGGGCTGCAGGGCCTGTGACAACACTGACAAGGGTAAAGTGTTATTTCGCTCGCACGCCGACAGCTGGACAAGGGGGTGGGAGGGTTGGAGAGGGGGGTGGTGTTGTAGGGAGGCAGGGAGGGAGGGGGGCATTCGGCCGGCCGGGCAGTAATTCTTAATTGACACCTGTCAGGATAATGGCGGCAGTCACAGCTGTTGCAGGAGAATTTGTCCATCGTCCCGTTCATCTGTCAGCTCTAATACCCATCCTAAAAGCTGCCCCCCCTCCCTTCCCTCCCTCCAACAACATCCCACCACCTTGCCATCCATCCACCCACACAGACCCCCACCCAATAACACCATCTTCTTTGATATTGCTGCTGGACTAAACACTGGTGCCCGCTGCCATCATCGAACATCCACTCTTCCCATCTTCCTCAATTGCCAGAGCTGTTTCATTACGTTGCTCTACGCGCTCAAACCATGTTGAGATGATTAAGGATTTGGCGAAAAGCAGCTCCAAAAAATCAAGAATGCACAGTTATAGTCTTTCGCTCCTTCCCCTCATTTGTTAGCCTTCCCTCAGCTTTTCATTTCCCCGACGATCTCCTTTCTAACTTTGTCTGATGAGGTACAACCAGCGGGGGGAAAAAGGAGCACAGTTTAAAAAAGAAAAAAACAAACATTTTTTTCATCCACCGTTTTTCATTCACCCCCACCCCCACCACCACCACCACCACCAGCACTTCTCTCTCTTTTCTCTTTGCTTTTGAGTGGCAAAGAACGAGTATTTATCCAGAAGAGAGGGGGATGTGAGATGAGAAACATGCTGGAGAGGGGAAAAGAGCAAGAAATAAAGGGAGAGGGAGTGCCGAGAAATGAGAGGAGAGATGAGAGGTACGTGAAAGAGACGGAGAGAGAGAAAGAGAGAGAGGTAGAGAGGCATAAAGGAAGAAGAGACGGAGGAGAGGGAGGAGTGCGCAGGGGTTGGGTGTCCCTGGATAGGGCTTTTGCTCTTCTGTAGTGGGCCCATCTCGTTTGTCTTGTTTGTTTGTTGGCATCAAAGAGCTGCCTCTCACTCCCCCTGCTAACTGATGTAATGAGTGGGTAAGCTACATGTTTTTTTTTTTTTCCTGCGCCGAGGAATTCAAATACTTATTAGACAAAATATTCTGTAATTGCTCATCTTTTATTGATAGAAGTAACATGTTAAATTTGGCTCTAGCAGACTTTCCCATAGCCTCTCGAGGAGGCACGGCACTGATCAAGAGAGCAAATTTACCCTCGGCAAATGTAATACTTTACTTAAGAAAATTTGAGATGTCAATTTTTGTGCCTTAAATGTTGCACGACTACTTCTCTTGAACGCTTCCCCTCTTATCTTCCTCATGTCTTAAATTATGTGCCGGAGAAGAAGCAAAAAAAAAATAAAAACACAACATACGAACAAATTTTCATTAATGAGCTCTTAAGCCGTACATCCCCACTGTGGAGCCTTAACAAAATGTAATTACTCAGCACAACACAAATATTACATAGTAATTAAGCACACTTAACAAAGAGCTGGTAACAGCAGCAGCACGCCATTTATCAAAGCTTTGAGTCCAATCTGAATTTCACGAAAGTAACAAAAAAAACGAGTTTGTTATGCTGCTGCAACATTGAAAAATGAGAACAAAAATTCTTTATTTGGGGGAAATTGTTTTTCTATGGCAGTCAGGAGTAAGACTGCTTGTCAGCCCAGTCCCAGAGGGCTGCTTTCTATCTGTTTCAGACTTGATTTTCTCAGACTTGGGATTTTTCTTTTTTTTCTTTTTTGGATCCCATGACTTGCTGCTGTTTTTATGTGCTGCAAGGCAGGCAACAAAGCACATCTGGCTGCTTTAATGATATGATTTCCCATCATACTAAGCCACCTCCATTATGACCTCCCACAGAGACATGCTGGCTGCACTTAAGCATTAGGTGTAGGTGTGTGTGTGTGTATGTATCTGTCTGTCTGTCAGTCTGACTGTCTGTGTTTATGGTTGACGGTGTGTGTATGTGTGTGTGTGTGTGTGTGTGTGTGTGTGTGTGTGTCTAAAGTGCAGCGAGGGCTACACACTGCTAGTGATGGTAGCAGCGTGCCCTGAGGGCAGCTTTTGTTGAGAATGCCCCGGAAAGAATTAGAAAGAAAGAAAGAGAAAGAGACAAGGAGGGGTGTTATTGCTATGGTGTGAAATATATCCTTATCTTTGTGAGCAGAAAAAGCTTAACACATGCTGCTTAAACCTTGCTAATACCTTCCATTTGATTATATTAGAAATTCACTGATAATCAATACTAAGAAAAAACCTTTCATGTTGATCTTAGAGCTGTGATGTAAATGGGAATGTAAGAATTTTCTGTGTGCAAAAGGACTGTGTCTGCAAGGATAATAAACATAGCTAATGCATGTAACTAAGAAACAACTACCACACACACAGACACACACACACAAACACAGGGGCACTTGTGGTGACTCAAGGCATTAGAAGAGCGAGCTGAGCATGTTTGACCTTTGACTGCCTCAAATCCCTGATGTAAATTTAAC
The DNA here is from genome assembly GCF_011397635.1 of Epinephelus fuscoguttatus. Taxonomy (NCBI): domain Eukaryota; kingdom Metazoa; phylum Chordata; class Actinopteri; order Perciformes; family Serranidae; genus Epinephelus; species Epinephelus fuscoguttatus. The sequence continues at coordinate 32,304,012 of NC_064759.1, read as the reverse complement.
TAATAGTTTCGGAGGGTGGCGCAGGAGCAAAAGTGGCTATCGACGAGGTCGATCGATGCCACCTGCTAACGACACCACCGCTCCAATTAGCGTAACCTCTAGCCGAGTCCGACCGCCAAACACACACACGCTAAAGGGAATGCCCAGGAAACATACAGCACAACTGAACGGGTGGAGGGAATAAAACTGGCCACTGTGGATCAATACGTGTTCCTGCTCTGTGCGATATCCCTCGTTTTGATTGGGAATAGGGAACAGATATGACAGTCAGAAGTGAGAAATATGTGGAGCTGCTGTTAGAGGTTGTTTTCGTGCTCCGGTGGGGGAACTGAGAGGGGATCTGAAGGCAGGCCCTGCTAAAGAGGATGACTAACACGGCGTGGTTACCGTTACACTCGTTCAAGTTATTCATTCCAGGAAAACTAACACCGGTCAGTGCTAAGCTACAAACACACACGCTCTCTTCGCCTCTGTCTCTCTCCCCCTCTCTAACTCTCAAACACACACAAACACACACGCTTTTTTCATTGAATTCTAACATAAACTCCTCATTTCTCAGAAGCTGTGGAGCCTTTAAGCCATCGGATGTAATAAGCTGCTCCAACTTTCAGGCCAAAGACACTAGTTCCTTTGCTGAAAAGCAACTTTTTTTTTTATCAAAACAGGACTGTTCTAATTCTCAGGAAGGAGGGTGGTTGCAGATCCGGCAACATTAAAAGTAAAAATAAAAAAAAACACACCTAGAGGCTATACACTGCTGCACTCCTCAGGACGTTGGTGTAGACAGAAGGGGTGGGGGGGCCACATAAATCTCAGCATGCTGATTATTTCGAGGGGAGAATATCACATAACAGCATCGTCAAGTAAGAGCACAAAGGTCGCTGTGTAATCTTAGCTACCCCGGGCATGCAAAATCATTAATCCCTGGGCACTGTGATTCTCCAGCTCGGAAATAAACTGGAGGCCTTCAGCAAGGCGGCTCCAGCACCGAGCTGGGAGGACGCTCAGCCAAAGTACGTGGAGACCGTGTTATGATGTGTTGGTGATTTACTAGCAGGGGCTGCAACACATGCAAAAGTGTAAAAACATCAACTGGGTGTCTGCATTTTAAAAAACGGTCCCTGGGATTAGTTTGGAGTGCTGATACATCAAGTGGTTAGAACAGGCCTGAGCTGTGACATTAATATAAAAATAAATAAATCTCTCGCAACAGTTTGAAAAATTTCCAGCCTCACATTCCAGCCGAAAACAAGGGGAAACTTTAAGAAAGCGCGCCGCTACTTCGACACGAAAATTAAGCCCGGTAATTGAAGGGGTTGGAATGAAAACAAAGGAACGAGATAGTCGAAAATAAAAAGAGAGGGAAAGGTTGCGATGTGCTGTAGCTGGTCTGACTTGCTTATTACAAGGTTATAAGAGTGGCGGGGGCGGGGATGGGGTGAGGGCTTACCGAGGTCATTAACTGGCATTGTCTCCTGACGTGATTAGTCAGGTAGCAAAGTCCATTTGTCACCTGCACAGGCAAATTGAGTTGGTGCTGCACTAGGGGCTATGGGGACTGTATAATATCAACTTGATTACATCAAGGCAGCTGCGGACTTGACACCTTACTGAATTTGTCAGCATTAATCGTTAGGGCCTGTCACAAATCCATCAGCTCCACAGATAATTAGGGCTCTCTCTAATGAAGCCAACGGGAAGCAACCTTACCCCCACCACCACCCTCCCATACCCACACACACACACACACACACACACACACACACACAGAGTCTTTCTTATAATTAACCATCGTGGCTCCACAGAAACAAGAGCGACTATCTTATGTGCTCTTCCTCCATGTCTTCCTCCTGTAAGACTATCTAAGCCTGCCTTGGATGAAAGACGGCGTCACTCTTTTTTATTGTTCCAGCCTCCCCTCCTGTCCCCCCCCCACCCTTAAATCCAGTCGTTTAATGACGAGGTGAGGCTACAAGTGTAATAACACACACAGGATTGTGCATCTGTGCACAATAAAATGCATATTGGAAAGAGGAAAATATACATGTACTTTTTTTTACACACTCTGTACTGCAGGTTTTCAGGCTTTCTTTCCATCTCAGCTTTACCACTTGGATTTCTAACTATACATGGATTCTTAAATAAAACTATGAAAAGATAACAAGTGTAATGAAAGCTACATATTGTCTGAAAAAAATCCTTTTGTCCTTGTGGCCATTTTCTGTGAATCTTAACACTACACACACACGTACACACACACGTACACACACACACACACACACACACACACACACAAAAAATGACTCTTTGAAAAACTAAATGTAATTTTGTGTCAGAATCATAATTGTCTTTATGTATATGTAATATCTGTTTTAAAATTAATCAGAATTTTTAAGAAATTTTAAAATTTAAGGAATGCAAAAATTCAGTTGTTGCTACACGACCATGACAGACATTTAATTAGAACCTGCCCTCATTATCTAAAAATAAAATTTGTACAACTGATTGTTCAACTCAAAGACATCCACAATTATGGCTTTCGCCATCTTTGGTGTTGTGGAAAATTTTGTGCCAGATTTGTGGCCTTCAAACACTAAAATAATCATTACATAACAAATAATATTCTCCCAAAAAAAGGGTACAAGGTGAGAAAAAAAAGAAACCTGTCGAGACAAGTCTGCTATTGTTGTTTTAATTGTCTGAGCTCTTATTTCCATGCTCCATGTCCCACCATGAGCAATTTCCTCTCTGAGTAGCAGCACAGAGAGGAAGCCACAGGTCAGTACCAGCTCCCAGTGGAGCATCAGGCTAGCCTAGTGTGTGTGTGTGTGTGTGTGTGTGTGTGTGTGTCTGTGTGTTGGTTATTTGTTGCTACTGGGAGCATGGAGTGGAGGGCGTTATCTCTGACCGACTGTCATGTTCATGGAAGAATGGAAAACATCCCGTCTGCCAAGCTGTGATTGACCATTACAACCCATGATGCGCATGGCACTCAGTGGACAGTGTAATGGATCAATGGTGTGTGTGTGTGTGTGAGAGAGAGAAAGAGTGTGTGAGCGTGGTGGGAGAAGGGGAGGGAAGGGAGGGGTCACAGCGATGTCATGTTTTCATGCCTCCATCTACATGCAGAAACCTAACAGAAGTCACTCTGCTCCCACTATGGCCGACTCTTTCCAGTAGGCTATTTCGCCAAAACATAAACCGAAACACACACACACACACACACACACACACACACTGAGGAAAGTAAAGTGAGGCTCGATATCTAAATCTGAATCCTGTTTTGCAGCGTAGGCCACGTGAAAAGCGCTTTGCTAGAAAAGGCAAGGAAGAAAGAGAGAATTCCACAGCGAGCACCGGTTGAATGTTCTCCATCCTACACTCCTTCTCATCCTCCTCCTCATCCTCATCACCACCACAACCACCACCATCATCACCAACTCCCTGCTTAAAATGATAAAACCTGCTGAGTTCAAAGTCTTCGTCGGCTGGCCCTCCTGTTCGACCCGCTTTGCACCTCATATTTCAAAATCTCTTTAAAATTCTGTAACTGTCTTTTGTTCACTCCAGTTGTTAATGCCTAACTTCAAAGGCTCGGCCTCATTAGCACAGAGGTAGAAACCCCTGTCACTCATTTACATTTGTTTAAAGGCTGCAGGGAGACGAGAGGAAAAAGGGGGGAGTCCAAATCCAAACCACTAGAAGTCAACCTTGTCGGTCCTCTGCCAAGACCTGGTTTTATCAGTTGGTCACATTGCAAACATTATACTCCCCTCCAGCAGTGGATATTGATTTCATTACTGGACTGATTCTTACAGTGAATGTGGGGTGAATTTGGATGGGAACATGTGAAAAAAAACTCAACGTATGTCTCTGAAGAAAAAGCATTCAAACACCTGATTAAAAAAAGGAGTGTTTGGGCTGTGATCTATCCAACATACAGGCCGTGCTTTCATCTGCTTTTAGTACCTTCCCCTGGAAATAAAACGAGTTGAATTTCCACCCTATTTTACAACTTTTTATGCGTTTCAGTTTCTGGTTGAGACAACAGGAGGGTGGTGTGTTCGAGTGGCCAAAGCTACCAGAGGCATGCCTGTCTTCATGGAAGGATTTATTGATGTTTATCAGGGATGAATAGATCAAAGACTGCCACATGACAGGCGATCAATCACGCATCAAATCAAGGATGGCAATCCTCTAATAAAACTGAAAGAAAGGGAAAAACCGGCTCTCACCAGTTTTCTCCCCCTTCTTTCCCAGTCAATTATTCATCATTACTCACTCTTGAACCTCAAAAGCTCCCTTTTATCCCCATAACATGCCATTTAGTTTATCTCACCATTCTTAAGAGAACTTTCCTGGCAAAAGAGGGATAAAAAAAAAATCTCACAGTGGCATTGCGCAGATATGTGCGTCATTTGCGCAATTAGTCACATTTAAAACACAAGTGTGGGTCAAGGGTTGAGCTGCGCGCTGTGTTAATAACACAACAAATTAAATTTAAACAGTTGTAAAATAAATCTCAGCATGCAGCACAGCTAAACAATGTGATGTGAGAGGCGATATTTTCATTTGGCAGTTGTAAATAAAAACTAGTTGGCTACTGGGATGGGAAATGGTCGTTATGGAGGGGCGGGTTATACCTGCTGATCGCCGCGGCTCTTGCTGCTTTCTCCTCGGCATAGTGACCGTCACTTTCCACGGTGCTTCTCATGCAGGAATTACAAACAAATCAAGTCTATCAGTTTTGGAAAATCATCCCGTTTTTCGGGGGAAGGGGGTTTGATCTCGGAGCTGTCTTCTTTTCAAACTGGCTGCTCTTTTTTGGACTTAATAGCTGGGTCGGCTTCGACAATAAGCACGAATATTACGAAGGGATTCGGCCAGCTCCTGACACCTTCATGTCCATCAAAGATCATCTTCCTTCATGTCTCTTATGGCAGGGTAAAAAAAAGAAGCAGCAGCAGCGACAAAGCACCTTGAAACCCAAGTTTTCAGTTCACTCCCCTGGAAAAAAAATCTCCCTAATCTCCAGTGCTGTTTGGAGGGGGACGATACTTTGCTGCGCCTTTTACGCACACCAAAACTAAAAAATAAATAAACTCTGGCGGTAACAAAACAAATAAGTCCCGTGTGAGCGCAGCGCACAGCTCTGATAAGTAATGTATCCTTGTGTTTCCTTCTCTTCTTCTGCCAGAGACCTGAAAGAGAGAAAGGGAAGAGGAGAAAATAGATAGACAGGCATTAGATGGGTTAATGTCAGTCCCGTCACCACCACGCCACCTCAGCCCGGATCCAGCCTCACCAGTCCGGCGGAGACTTTTTCCTCCCTCCCCTCCTTCCCTCTTTCTCTCCCATTGAAAAAAACCCCCACAATAAACGGGGCTTTCTCTCTTACTTACGTTTTTAAGAGTCGTGGAAATAATTTCCACCGCTCATCTCATCGCATCTTGGACATAGTCGGGTTTTTTGGAGGGGTGGCTGATGCGGTGGAGAGGATATCACTTGAGAGAGAGGGGAAACAAACAAGACGCAGGCGCATCCAAGCTTCGCCAACAACAGATCAGATCGACATGGACTAAAATATTTGTCTCTTAGAAAAGCAAAAAAGAGGGGGGAAAAAACTCCAGGGACTGATCCGAGGTCTCCCAGAAAAGAAAAAATGGAAACGCGGTGGATCCAGAAGCTGTTTCAGACAGTCTCAACTGATAGACAGACGCATCGAGTGGCTTTTCCTGCTACATTTTTACTCCTCCCCTCTCCACAAGCGTCACCCCTGACAGAGGAGCCTACCTGTCAATCTTTTTAATTGTCTTGTTTTCCCCCCTCTCTCTCTCCTTCTCCCTTTGCTTTAAAAAATCCCAAACCTCCGACAAAGGAAAGGATCCTTTCGGAACTTACCGGGAGATCAACTGAAAGCAAACTTATAAACATGCATCGCAAACCACAACAAGTCCCACTGTGTTAGTATGAGCCTCTTACAACTTAAATGTCATCTTTAGCGCATAAAAGCGTGGCAACTGACACAGCACGAGTTAGAGGTCTCCCACAGGGGGTGGGACGAGGGTTCAATGGTCCAATATGTTGTGATAATAGTGATACATGATTTTTGAATGGCCAGAAAATGACAGTCAGATGATCACACATAAATGAAACGTGCATGCAGACAGGAATGCAAACAACACACTCCTAAATGTCGCTGATCCACGCTTTGGTTACAGGTGTACATGTGGGTGCAAACATGTTTCGGCAGCAGCCCCCCCTCCGAGTCAAAACGCGAATTAAACTGGATCGCAATGGCACAACACGCGGTGTGATTTATATGTGTACATGTTTGAAAGGATCCGGCGGGGTTGGTGTTGGTTTTCGTGGGAGGAAAACGGGTTGAGGATACGTTAAGAGACGAGGATTGATTTGTTTCACCTTACTAGGAAGTGAGTGTTGTGTCCGGGAAGGGGAGGGACTCCGACAACAAGTCTGGGGCGCTGCTGTGCTACTTACAAGGCTGCACCAGTGCAACGTTTTAAACCTAAATACTCGATTCTAGTGCTTGTTGTTTTTGTGCGTAACAAACAGAGGCGTGCTGCAAAGCATCGCGGCTTTTATTTTTGTTTCAAGGCGCGTTTAGCGCGGCGCTGCCCGGCCCGGCCTGCACGCTTTGCAGAGGGGGGGATAAGCCTATAGCGCAGGCTAATGGCAGCCGGGCTTATTGCTGCCATAAAACGTACGTCAAGTTTGTCCGTGAACTTTGTCACATTTCGGAGCCATGTCCAGCCTGCTGCTGGTGAGACACGGAAGAAGAGCGGTGTCGGTAATCGGCAAGGGGCGCAGAGGCACCGACGCACTTTCAGGAGTTCATCCGGTTGCGCGGCGCTTCATCATAGATATGTCCTACTCAGCGCACTTCATGGATTTTAAAGGATCCTCCATACCGAGCAGTATGAGAAAGCTGGTCGTGAACAAGCTTAGTCCTAATTTCAGAGAGGCCGCTTCTCTGCAAACCGTCGCGGTACCGACACCCGGAGACACGGACTTGCTCGTCAGAAATCGGTAAGTTGTTGTTTTTGAAAGGTGAGGCACAAACAGACACCGGGCTGCTGCTGCTCTCTCCCTGCGCGCTCGGAATAGCAATAGGTGACCCAAAGCGTGTCATGAGTCTATCAGTGGAGCATTATTTGATGCCGATCTATCACAGTAATGTTGAGAAGTTGTATAAAGGGGCTGCGCTTACCTCGATTTACCCATGTCCAGCACCTGCGATCATCATCATCATCATCACAAGATGGCAAAATACGTGAGGAATAAGCGCTGTACTGTAATTCCAAGTTCCGCCCTCTCTGCATTTGTCTATCAATCCATCTCGGCATCTCTCTCTCCCTCTCTCTCCCTCTCTCTCTCTCTCTCTCTCTCTCTGTCCTCCTGTCTCTCTACGTCACCAAACTGCAAACAGAAAGTCATGGGGGGTGGGTGGGGGGGGAATCAGACTGGCATCAGGAGATGGAGATGATGGAGAAGGAGATGCAGTGTTACATGGCGCGGGAATTGCAGCATCATTTCTCTCATTCTCTCTCAGCAGCAGAGAGTGTGTTCACAGTTAGGGGAGAGTAAAGGCACCTGAAGTCAGTTTCCATGCCTCCTGTACCATCACACTCACTACATGATTATTATATAAACTGATAAACTACACGCAAGGTGGAAAAAAGCATAAGTTAATGCTCTTTTGGAACATTTCTGTTTCTATTTCTGATTCCAGCCGGAGGTAATATCTTACCCTAATTTTGATTTACTACTATATAACCAACTGTATGTGTTCCTGATCTGATTTCAAATGTTATATTAGCCTCACACAAATACACCTCAGGGTTTGCTGTGCTATTTACTGCCAATAAAATATATATTTTTCATCAGATTGGGTGCAACACATAGTGCATTAGTGTCTTATTGCCTTGACAGAGATCGGTTGCGTAAGACCTTTGACTGTTAGGTTGCCTGTACTAGTGATGCGTCACAGTCCTGGGATCAGTGAAGATGTTTTAACTTAAAGAAAAATAAATATATTTGTTTGTCGTATTGTCCAAATTGAGAACCACTTATTCCATATTGCACAGCGTCAGTGCTATTCTAATGAAACATTGCGTGAGAAAGTGTGAAGTGATGAATTTAGAGTGAGAAACTGATCATTGCAAAGATCACGACTGCAGTGAAAGAGGTGGACTGCTTTGTATGAAAGAAATAAAACAATTTCATTAGTAGATGTTACTGATGATATCAGTGAGGCTGGTCTTTGCAACATACAGTCCTGTGCGCCCCAGAGTGTTCGGCACCTCCACACCCCCATGTCATTTTGAGTAAGTCTATACAAATACATGACCTACACATGAAAGACAGAGGTGGTATCAAATTGCAGGAAGTGCTTTTTGACCTGGATCATCATGAGTCCAGTATTCCACATTTTCTTTTAATTATTTTTGATCAGAATGCACCTAAAACAAATAATTTGCATACGTTTGATTGTCAGCTATGCTAGAAATAAATAATACAGGCCTTGAAACGGTAAAATTTCATTTAGTATTTCTTCCAAGTGTTGCATATGTGTATCAGTAATACCTATCATGTTTTAATATTTGATGGTAGTGTTGGTTTTTACAGTTTGCTGTGCACTATGTCATTTTATCGTATTGGTGAATGCTGTGTTATTAGATTTAAACAAAGGTGCATATGTGAACAGACTTTACTGCTACAATTATCAGCTCATTTTAATTATTAAACTCACATGGCTCAGTGTTTTTGCAATTGTATCTTTGATGTTCACATATTTCCTGTGAGGACACTGATTCTATAGATGTAAAGTAGTCAAATGAAGGTGTTTTTTTCTATCACTGTGACCCATCTTTAAGCCACAGAAGCATTATCTACAAGCTCAAAGTACATGTGTGACATGCACAGTAATGAGGCACAGCATGCGTGCCGCTCTAAAAGACAGTAAATGATTTATTTATACATTCCCCTCTCACATATTTGTTCCCAACATGTTACCAAAGTAAGATGAAAACGGCCGTCTTCGTGTTGAGGCAAGAAGCAACTATCTAAGATTTTAAAAGTGCAGTTTGTTGTGGGTGTCTCTGAAGACAATGAATCATGACATCATGCAATGTGTTTTGTGATACAAGCCTTTCCCTGTCAACGCAGGACTGTTCTCCTCCAAAGAAAAGGGAATCATTGCCAAAACAAACCAGAGTGTTTGTGCCCCGTGCAGACATGTCTAGAGAAGGAAGTTGAAGTCTTGACCTTCAGAGAGAATTTAGGAAATGTGCGCTCACACTAATGACCGCATAAAAGCTTTTGTACATGATTGTGAATACATGTGCATTTTATTCACAACTAACTGCTTTATTTTCTCACCTTTAATCCACTTTTTTTTCTGTTTGTGTTTCAGTTTTGTGGGAGTCAACGCTTCTGATATTAATTACTCAGCAGGCCGTTACGACCCCTCAGTGAAGCCCCCCTTTGATGTTGGTTTTGAAGGTATTGGTGAGGTTGTCGGCCTCGGCCTTAGTGCCAGCTCCCGTTTCACCGTCGGGGACACCGTGGCCTACTTCAGCAGTGGTGCGTTTGCCGAGTACACAGTGGTGCCAGCCAAGGAAAGCGTGCCTGTGCCTGCAGTGAAGCCAGAGTTCCTCACTCTGCTGGTCAGCGGCTCCACGGCCTACATCGCCTTGAAACGTCTGGGCGACCTGGCCAAAGGTGAGACGGTCCTGGTCACGGCGGCCGCGGGGGGAACAGGACAGTTTGCCGTGCAGTTTGCCAAACAGGCCGGTTGCCATGTGATCGGAACCTGTTCATCCAACGAGAAAGCGGGCTTCCTCAAATCCATCGGCTGCGACCGGCCGATCAACTACACCAAAGAAGACCTGGCTAAGACGCTGAGGAAGGAGTACCCACAAGGCGTAGACGTGGTGTATGAGTCAGTTGGAGGCAGCCTCTTAGAACTGGCAGTGAACTGTTTGGCCAACAAGGGCCGGCTGATAGTGATCGGCTTCATCTCAGGGTACCAGACTGCATCAGGGATCCCACCCTTCAAAGGGGGAACACTTCCGGTCAAGCTGCTCCAGAAGTCGGCCAGCATGCGAGGTTTCTTCCTGCCCCACTTTCTCAGTGACTACAGGGAGGCTCTGGGTAGCATGATGCAGATGTTTGCAAAGGGGAAGCTAGTGTGTGAGGTGGATTTGGGGGATTTGGCACAGGAGGGGAGGTTCATAGGCTTGGAGTCAATCTTCCGGGCTGTGGACTACATGTATGCTGGCAAAAACCTGGGCAAGGTGGTGGTGGAAGTGGCACCACCCCCTGTTAGCAACAGTAAGCTGTGATTTCACTGATTGTTAATGCACTAAAAAAATCATACTTGAACATCTGAGCTTTAATTATTTTTTATAGAGATTATGTTCTTTATTTTTGTCAGATGATCTATACAACACTCTTAAGTCTACACACTGCTTCTACAAATAAAGTGAGCCACTTATTTTCTGTTATGATGATTTTGGAAACGATGCAGTATGAAGGTATTTTTTATTATTTGTGTGAGGCTGTACGTCATTTGTAATTATTGATTTAATATGAATAAATATTAACATTAACTAATAACTACGTACTGATGATCATATTGGAGAAATATTCTGATTAAAACTCAGAAACAGTACACTCTGTTTCCACCCAGAAACTATTTTTTCCTAATCTTGTGTGCCCACCTTCTGGTACAAGTCCACCTCCAAAATTAATTTAGACCAGCTGCCATAATGTGCTTGCTTTTAGCACTCTCGGGCACTTTATCTACCATAAATGTTTTATGATAGACTTCATTGTTTTTCTAATGGGGGCTTACATTGGTATGTGCTTGTCAAAAGTGAGTGCTGCTCCAGGTGTGCTTGGTATTTTACCGCCTGTTTGTGGCTGACAGAAACGGCATTCACACAATCAATCTTTTCATTCACATGCCCCGAAGCTGCACATAATAAAAAAAAATTAGCCCAGCTAACCAGGAGTTGGACTAGAAAATGCCATTACTTTTCCACACTGCGAGTGAAAAAAAAACACTCATAGTGAATGTATTGTGAAATGCCCTTTGACATTTTTTTTTTTCATTTCCATTTTGTTTTGTATTTAATTAAGTTTTGGGAAATAAGAAACGAAACAGCACAGCGTAGGTTGGGAAGTTTACTCACATGGCAGATAATTTCTACATAAAGAAATACAGATTAATATTGTCATATAAAAGACAGGACTTGAAAGATAAGTATTTACCGCGACTTGAAAAGCCTCAATAGGTGAAAAGTTTCCAAGATTTCTTAAAAAGCAAGAAGCAGAAAAGAGCTCCCGTATGTCGAAGCAGTCCATGTTGTATTAATGTACAGTATGTAGTCTAAAACAAACACCTGTTCCTACCTGGCAGGGAGGACTGTAGTGTTCATGCACTGTGAACATGTTATTTCCTCATCCAGGTGGCCACTCAAAATATAACCCAGTGTGAAATACGTTACAGGTGTGACCCCAGCATGCAAAGCTGCTACCTTCACCAGACGGTGCAGGAAATCAGAAACACACCAGGCCAAGGCCATTTTACATCCATAGTGTAGGAAGTGAGAACAGCACTGTTACTCTAAGACATAGACAGTTAACAGTTTCAGGTGTAGTTACAGTGATTACTGATGTTTGATGTCATATAATATCTGTCTTGTACAGATTGTTTTTTTTTTGTTTTTTTTTTTTTTTTGATTGGGGATAGTTATCAAAATAGAACAAATTGTGGTGGGCATTAACTACAAACAATGAAAATATTAAAGTACCATTTTTGAGTTTTGACTTGATCACAAAAACAAGAAAATAGTGTTTTTGTTAAAAAAAAAATATATCATTAGAAAGAAACAACACTGGGTATTGAATTCTCCCAGATGCCACATCTTCTCTTAAGTTCCTTTTCTTGGCTGGCTTTGTCTTTATTAAAAGCTACAACATAAAATTTGGACTCATTCAGGTAGAAGTTTTGCACGTTTTGCACATACCCATGACCTTTAGCTTGACACATGAGATTTAGAATGTATGCCTGCAGAAGGTTTATAGACTTCAAGTGACCTGGTTTGATCTAAATTCATATCACCCTCAAAGAACAAATGAAACTGCTGTGAAGTGCATTGAGTTCATCTCACAAGCAGAACAAACAGTAATCATTTAATAATTGCAATCACCTCTGTAACGCTACTGTTTGGTCAGGCGTTATGATGCAAAAGCAAGCTTGTACATGCCAGCCACATAAGGGGTGAGAGAGGTGATGATGCACATGGATGTCTAGATGAAGTTAGCACGCCCAAGCACTGTGTGCATCCATGCTGCACGGCGAGGAGGAGGCCAGGTTTAGCATCTCTTCAATTAACAGGAGAGGCCTCGTCTCGGCGTCCTCCAGGGCCTACCTGTACCTCCGCTGATTAGTGAGCAGTCACAGCCCCAATTAGAGAACACAGGAACCTGGAGAGACAACACTCTTTATTTAATTGGATTGTGTTGCAGTCGGAGGCTGCTAACTGGCAACGTATTGAAGCAACCTGGAACTGCGGAGCGTAAACAAGACATTAAAGATAGAGAAGGGTCTTTTAGAGAAGAGTTTTGTGTGATGGTGAAAGTTTGGAAACATTTCTCTATTTGAGGCATTATGCTAAGTGTCGCTCTCATTTTAGTCAAGGATTACTGTGGTGCTTCTCTGCAGAAAGGGTCATTAACACACCATTTAAATTGTTATGTACATTGAAGTAATGGAGGGTGATCTATGTAAATTAAGATATGCTTTGTTTTGTGAATGGCTATTTTATGGTTAATGCAACTTTATAATAACCAGTGAATCAGTGTTCTTAAGAAAAGACACTTAACTGATGGATTTCTGAGATTTATTGATGTTGGTGAACTTAAAGTTTCTGTATGTGACATTCAGAGCATTACCGGTGCAGTAAACCATTATTCACTATGTAAAGATATAGTGGAGTAATGGCATTCCGAGCAGAGAGTGAAGTCACTCTCCCTCTGTGTGTGTTTTTATCTGAGCTTCTCTGTCTGCAGTTGTGGTAGACAGTCCGGCCCACTTGTTCCACTGGCTAGCTTGTCCTGCTGCTCTGCACTGTTTTCACAGTGGTTACAGCTGATCACACCTTCTGTCAATACTGTTGCCATTGTTAGGGCTGTGTACTGAGTTAGCACTGTTAACTGCTAGCTGCCAGCTCTGCCATCTCCATGTTTAAAACCATATCCAGGCTAAGGACGCATAAAGAGACCTGGATACAGCATTGGAGGCAGGGCCCCATTCATTCCTATGAAAGTTGCGCAGTGGTGCATGAAGCCAAAATGGTTCAACTGCTGCTGCATATAAAATTATCAGAATGTTCTGCGCTGCTTCCACAATATGCAGTCCAAGAGCAGGTGCACTCGAATCTTCGCCAGCTGAGCTAGCTAGCTTCCAGTTTAGTGCTTCGTTTAACTTGAATGGGGATAAAATAACTCAACTGTACCACTCTTCTAGACTTTCTAAATGTTATTGGACCAAATGGATTAGGTTGTGACACTCAAAAAATATGTTCCCTGATTTACAGATGTCTCTTTCACCATGTTAATAAATAGGAATAAGTCTTTGGGCCCCACATCAATTGATGGACCCAGAAGTTGTAATTCCACCATCTGGCCACTACAAAAATAGGCTTCAAACCCCGGCACACTTCCTGGGGGCCTTATCCCGCCCTACACTCTGAATCTAAAGCCCTTTTTCAACAGAAAATCTGCTATAGGCTGCAACGAAGGCCCTCATAATGTTGGCTTTGCTTTTTTACACAAAACCAAACAGTGGTAGCATAACAGAACCCTAAGGTATGATTTTAGGTAGCATGCTGGTGTCAGGGAAATAAAAGAGGCATGGCGGGCGTGACGTTTAACACAACAGCATTGGCCTTTAGTGTGACATACAACATAGGCATCAGGCAGCGCTTTCTAAACAATTACAATCATTTTTACCATCTCTGTGAGAGGGCAGTTGATGTCATCCTCTGCTTGTAGGTTGGGGAGCTCCCGGATCTCATTGTTTACCCATTTGTGGACATCATGGTCGCTGTTCTTCTTCTCTGAGTTCGCCACTTGCTGTTTTTAAATCTCTGTGCTCATTCCTTCCATGTAGAATGTTGAGGCGGAATATTGACGTAACATTCCCGCCTTGAACAGCCTGTGTAGAAGGGGTTTGGATATACTCTGAATGTTGCATACAGCTACTGCAACTTTTGAAAAAAAGTAATAAAAAATTCCTCCTCATACAAATGGAATTACACCATTGTTAACTCCAGCGCACTCAGGGGTTTTGCTGTTTCAGCTTATACTGGCTGATGTTAGGTAATGTTAGCAAACTAAGCAGGTATTTCCGTATAACTGACATTGCTTAGTCAGTTTGCTGTCCTCTTGTGTATTTGTGCTTCTCTTCCACTATGTTTTAGCATCTACCATTATGCAGTAATTGTCACTTGTGGCCACAGTGGCCGCTGCTCAGCGAAGGTCACATACTCTTGTTTTAAAAGAAGAGGTTTTCATTTTTCACCATTATATTACTGTTTTGTTGAATCACAAAAAATCCCTTCTCTGAAATCAAACTTCTTGACATAACAACTTTTTGTAGCTTTTAATCCATTTAAATTTTCAATCAAAGACCAGAGCACGGAGCTGGTTTTTATTGTTGCACGTTGACATTCAGAGTAGCAAAAATTCTCAAAGGTCTCTCTCTCTTCCTTTTTTCACTAAACCCTCTTTTTCCACAGTTTCCCATCGCTGGAACATGTGGCACGTAACAAAGACATCACCCTCATATTGTAGGATGGTAGTCTACCTCCAGGCGCCTAAGGGACACACTGGCTGGCTGCTTAGTGCTGCCAGGATCCAGACAGTCCAGTTTCTTTCTGTGCAAGTCAGTCAGACCCCCTCAACTCCCCGAGCCCCCGTCACTCCTACCTCCGCCTAATTACCAAACCTAAAACCCCACTCGACTAATTAGCCACAGCAGACCCAGGAACTGTGAGTAAAGGTAAAGAGATGGCTTCATTCAGGAGTGTGTGTGTGTGTGTGTGTGTGTGTGTGTGTGTGTGTGTGTGTGTGTGTGTGTGTGTGTGTGCGTGAGAGGGAGAGTGAAAGAAAGAGACAAGAAGAAAGGGGAATGGAATATTCAAACCTCCTTTAGCGAGCACATCTCTACAGCCAATTAAAGTCATTTATTAAACTCTTTGCGAAACCTGAGTTGTGCATGACAGAATGATAGGGGAATGTGTTTGTTTGTGTCTGTGCATGTGTTTCTGGATATGTCGATGTGCGCGGGGGTTGCACGCAGACACACACACATAAACCACCCTCACACACACGTCCACATGTGTCTCAGTATGGCTGGCAATCTGTCGGCTTTTCTGTCTATCAGCGGCGTGAGAGCTCAGTGGGACATAAATTACAATATGCAGCAGAGCCACTTGTGTAAGTCTCAATGAAGGGGAGGAATAACTTTCTTAATCAAGTTCCCCTGATTAATTGTAATAAAGGTGTCATCCGTAAATGTGTCCTC
Source organism: Epinephelus fuscoguttatus (assembly GCF_011397635.1). Classification (NCBI taxonomy): domain Eukaryota; kingdom Metazoa; phylum Chordata; class Actinopteri; order Perciformes; family Serranidae; genus Epinephelus; species Epinephelus fuscoguttatus. The sequence goes on along the minus strand of NC_064759.1, from coordinate 32,288,393 downwards.
CTGATTGAGTAATTCGAGGCCGGAGACAGTAAGCACATCCCTGGTGATTGGGGGGTTGGACAGAGTGGGGGGAGGAGGGAGAGGGAGGAAGGTGTGTGGAGGACATACTGAGACACAAATAGCTCCTGGGCACACTGGCAGCCTTCGCACAACTGACAGTTATGAAATACAATTATCAGTGTGATCTGCTTAAGAATTCATCAGCGGCTTCACCGGCCAGTAAAGACGTTCATAGAGAGACGGGGAGGGAGGGAGGGAGGAAGGAAGGAGGGAGGCTGACACAAGAGGAGAGAAGGCCTCACTGATTAAATGAGATTTTTATTTTGTCCAGCAGATTGTTCACATTATGTTACACTATTGTGAGAGGATTATCTTTTCTGCTGTTTTCCTCTGTTAGAATCACCTGCGTTGTTTCATATTTTTCATCAAACTTGAGTCAAAACCAACAGATTTTTTTTTAAAAGGATGACCTTTTTGAAACATTGTAGTGATTCTCAAGGTCATAGGTTCTGTTTAAACATTAGTGGTGGTGGTGGGGTGGGGTGGCACTTATGAAATGGAGGATTTGGGGATCTTCTACCAGAACATTTTCAGCATCAAACACTTGATTTTCTGCATTCTGGTGAACTTTTATACACCAGTCTGTGCATCAATTTGGTGCCAATGTCTTTAACTTTATCAAAGTAAAAGTGCTCTGCTACTTCCATGTTTTTATTGGTGGGGACAAATGCACATGTTCAAAATACGCAGGGGGATGTGTCCCCCGCGTCCGCCGCGTCCCCCCTGAAATCTACACCTATGGTGACTCAGTAGGCATTGATTTGGTGATTTGCAGGTCAATAGATGTTTAGATATGTATGTTAAAAGTTGAAAACTAAAAGGTTTTTAGACGTTTAGGTCAGCGGTTCCTAACCTTTTTTGAGATGTGGCCCTTCAACATGAAGGAATATCTTATTGTGACCCCCTTGTAGAATTTATTGATATAATCTTTGGAGGCCTGAAGATATTAAATTATCCAGTGTTTTATAGTAAAAGGCAAAGATAAGAGTAAAAAAATAAAGAGAAAAAAATAAAAATAATTTGGCTCTAGAATCCAACTATGAACATAGGTACAGGTGTATTCTTGGAATCGTTTTCCATGCCTCAAAATATTACAAAAAATGTTAGATGAAGAGCCCCCTGATGATATAGCATAGTAGGTCCATTTTTCTGTTGTAGAGACTATTATATGTGTTCAAAGGTCAAGAGTACTGGTCCCTAATAGCAGTATACCTGAAAGAGGAATGGGTGAGTAATAAGTGCTGGGGTAACAAATATAACAATAATGATAATAATAATTATACAAACCATATCTGATTGTGGCTACTGCTATTGCTGATCTTTTGTTTGTTTTTTGTTTTGTTTTGTTTTTGGTTCTTATCGTATCATTTTTATTATATCTTGTCTTAACGGTCTTTGTATTGTATAATTTTGTCATTGTTGAAAATAGAAAATATTGAAAGATAAAAAAAACAAAAAACACTTATTTAATGGTTGTACAAGCACTTACCAAGGAAGACTGTGAACTTTTTTTTGGTGTTTCTTTTTTTTTTGTCATGTTTTTCTTTTTTTTTGTTTGTGTTTTTTTTTGTTTTTTGTTTGTTTGTTTGTTTGTTTTTTGCAAATTGCTTTTCTTTTTTTACCTATCTTTTTTTTTTTTTTTTTTTTTTAAATCTCATGACCACTCTGATTTCTCCAGCATACTACAGGTGTTTCACCATCATCTTTTTGAGTCTATTAAAACTAGAAAACATGTTATAAAAGAAACATTAAGTTCGCTTAAAACAATATTTAGATGTAATCTAGACATCATCAGCAAAATTCAGCCTGGTTTTAACAGAAACACTGAGACACCCTTTGACCTGCAGATCACAGAATCAGTGTTGTAGTAGAAAACATCCAGGCATGTAGATCAAACTATTGTAAATAACAATATTTGACAGATCATAATTTGCAGGTAAATGTAGCCAAGTTCAACAGCAACCCAAATAAGCCCATAATTTAGAAATCATGCTTCAGCATTAAGAACAGCTTATACTTGCCACTAACAACACAGTTTAATGTGACTTTATTTTAGCTCGCTGCACTACCTGCAAACCTAGTGAATAAAAGATCAAAACAAGTGCTAACATTTCTATTTGACAGATAAAATCACACTCGGCAACATTCATCATCTCGTTCTACCTACATTAACCCTTTAGGGCACCTTCTGTAGCCTCTGGAGGGGAGCGAGGGTCCCTCACTGTGTCTGTTCAGATGTAGATATATATTCAGGTGAAAGGCAAGGGCGCTATTCACCACCTCAGGATTAATGACAACATCATCGCCATTGCCATGCTGACCAGCCCCATATTTCCATTGGCTGGATAAAGAGGAGAGGGAAGACAGTGGGGGAATATGAGCATCCTGTCGGCAGGATGACGGACAGGTCCTCAGTCCAGCTCCCCCAGGTCCCCCCTGTCCTCATTCTTTACTGGCCCGGGCTGGCTAGTGAGGCAGCGTCTCTGCGGCCAAGGACACAGGGGTGTCAGCAATGCGTCTGGATAACATCGTTCATCAGGCCGCATCGGTAATGGGTAGCTCTCTGTGACAGTGGTCATCAGGACACAAAAGCAAAAGGGCCCATAAACATCACATGACAGATGGCTGGGAGGACAGCTTCGGACAGGGAGGGAGGGATGGAGAGCGAGAGATAAAGTGAGATAGAGAGAGAGAGAGAGAGAGAGAGAGAGAGAAGGACAGAGGTGGAAGAGAGATCTCAGGCTGGATTGTTAAGTCTTATGAAAAGTCTTGAGCACTGGATGGTTTATGAATGCCCATGTTCAATGGCAGCTGTGAAGGGAAAAACTGGAAATCACGGGGGAAACAGTTTGCAACTGATGTCCATTAAGAGACCAAAAGTGAGGGTAGTCAGTGCAAAATAGCTGGAGTAAATCAGCTGGTAAGCTGAAATAAATACAAAACATTTTGTGCAGTAAAAACATACTGACTCTAACCTTTTGGCTGCATAAAATAAATCACTTTCAACCACGCATTTTGTTGAAAACATGACGAGAGATTGTTCAAGATTCTCAATTGACTGATCTTACATTACGTCCTTTTCTACTTCCTCTAGTTCAAGGGTGTGAGTTCCATTTCAACACTGGGGTGGACACATACGAAGTGGGGAGTTTTGGGGTCCTCCCAGGAATTTTTGAGCATCAAACCCTTAATATCCTGCATTTTGGTCATTTTCATGCAGCAATTTATGGTGGAAATGTTTTTGTTTTTGACAAAATAAAGGTCCTCTGTCACCTTAATGTTTTAACTGGGGGGACAAAAGCCCATGTTCTAAATACTAAGGATGATGTGTCCCCTGCGTCCCCCCAAAATCTACACTTACACTCTAGTTGGTTTGCCTCCATGTCACTGATGACTTCAACCAGTTAGTGGGGTGAGACTATTTAATGGACGGACCATTATGAAAGAGGCGTTTGCCTAAGAGCCTAACATAGAGGGAAAGTTCTGCTTGAAAAGAAAGAATAAGAGATTGTTGAGGAGATGTCTTCACAGATTCAAGCCTGCAGCGCCAATATGTCAAAAGATTCCATCAAAAGGATGTTTGGCACAACTCCGGCTTTGAAGAGTTTGACAGATAAGCGCGCCGTGCCGAAAGAGTTGGCCTGAGGAGGAGGAGGAGGAGGATGTTTTTAAATAAATTACGGTCTAAGCAGTCTGAGGTGGGGTGAAAGTTAAGGAATAATTATGGAGGTGATAGCAATGACAGAATGCGAGAAACAGGTTGTGTGAAAATGAGGTGAGGTGAGGGTGTCGAGGGCTGTCAGAGAAGTGACTGCGGAACCTGTTGTAGGTCCCCACAGAGGGAAGACAATTGTTGTGTTAGCAACACCTTTGTCACCTCAGGATGTATACTTTGTTTCCATGTGTTTACAGGGAAATCAGGTCCCAAATGTGAGGTATCATCATCAAAAACACGGGGAAATTGTAGCTCCGTGCCCTCCAAAGTGACGCTGCAGGCTGCGCTGCGTCTTTCTTTGTTTTGTGGAAACAGCCTTGCCCGTCCATTAATCGTCACCCATCCATCCTGTGCACCTGTATATAAAAGGGAAATTAGAATATCCATCACTCGAGCACAACGTCAGCGTGATTGATGGGTTAGTCACAGGATCCCCTTCGTTCCTTACCCCAAGTCTGTGTTTCAGGAGTGAGAAGTGAACATTATCTAGCGCCATGATCAGATTTAGTCCATGCATTTCCATCTAGGAGAGCATTTTGAGTGGATGATACACAATCCCTACGAGGAGGCAGCCAGCAGAAGGTTTATGGAAATCTAATATCATAAGGCCTTTTGGTTTGTTAGACTTGTTATTCATGGAGTGGGCTGGTGACACTTTTGATGTAACAGTATGAGACAATGTAACGAGGCAGAATCTCATTTTGTTGAAGTGTTTCTGTCAAACTATGGTCTGAAGGATGATTGGGAAAATCTGTGCAAACAGGTTTTGAGTGGGGTGTGCTAAGACTAAAATACCAACTGTTCTCAGAGAAAAGCCTTTGGTAAATAACAGGAAACGTCTTCTCAGAAGGCGATATGAATGCCAGCGAGCGCGGGATGCACGTTTGCCTTTTAAGTTGAGCAGGCAGTATTTAAACAAAAGGCATAAATAGACTCAGTGCAAACAGACGATGAGAATTAATTTGATGTTTCACACCAGTGTTGGGCTTTTATTAATAAAACTGCAGGCTTTAGTGTGATGTGATGGTGTAATGCTCTATTGCAAAAATATTCTCAGTCTTTGCATTTATTTTGGACTCAAAATCAGCACTGTCAATCCCAAAATATTGGCGTTTTAAAACCTATATCGGTAAACTTTCTGTCTCTCCTTCTCTGTCTGTCTCTCTCCCTCCATGTGTGTGTGTGTGTGTGTGTGTGTGTGTGTGTGTGTGTGTATGTGTGTGTGCTTTGACGAGGTGAAGACAGGAGCCCTAACGCTGCAGGATGGAGAAAGGTGAACAGGAAACAGAAGGTGCCCATGGAGGAGGTATATGACATCTGTCAGGATCCAGGGTGGGTGGAGGATTCAGCGCCCCCCCTCCGCCGGCCGAGGGTCACCCATCGCACCGCAGTCGCTGAAGTTGTCACGACACCATGACACTTCCTTGGCAATGGTGGCCGGGAGCCGGACAGCCTCGGACGTTCAAGACACACACATATTTTTGAGTAAATTTGTCTGAGGGGGGGGGAGTGGGGTGGGGGCGTTTTGTATGTGCTGTTTGTTCTTTCTCTGTGCAGAAATGTCAGCGTCCTTCTCATTGTTGTGTTTTTTTCCTTCCCCTCTCTTCAGGGTCCTGGATGGAGGAAGGTCAGCTGACATGGCAAGGTCGACAAACAAACAAACAAACAGAAGGAATTAAAATAGAGAAAAACAGAGCAGATGAAACGTGGCGGTGTGTTTTTATCGCTGTGAGGTTGATTGCATGTAGCAGCCATTACTCTTTGTTGTGTCCTCTGCCCCCCATTGGCTGCAACAACACCGCCTGGCAGGGCTGCCAGTGTCACGTCATCTCATACTTCTGCTTAACTACGCGGACGACAAAGGCCACTTCACACCTGCATCGTTTTGCTGTTTCTTACTTCTCAGGTGGTTTTGTTTTTCTCAAAGTGGCAAAGGTCGTTCTTAATTTGATAAAAATCTTTTCTAAGCCAGCGTGAGTTCAAATTATATCTTGTAGTTTTTATCATCTTCACGGAGGGAAAAAGTAAAAGTAAAAGAAAATCCCAACAAATAGTCCTTATAATAGCCTGGTTCCAGACCTCTGACTCATTATCACCTCTCAGATTTTTTTGTTAACGGGAAATTCAGTCTGATTATCCCGCTAATTGGAGCATTCCCAATGTTCTCTCCAAACTAATGATGTCTGCTGACTATTTCCTAATTTATCACATAAACCAAATCATAATTATTGTCAGCAACAGATCATTGCTTCAATTCCGCCGCAGAAGTTTTGGTTTGTAAGTTGTGAAAAGCAAAACTTTAGCACACCTGATGGTCGGCAGGTGTGTAGGAGAAGACCACTGGCTGGCTATCATAGAACAAAGAACTCCCGCACACCGTCTGCTACACCTACAATAACAGGAAATTTATTGGTAACAAGAGCAACATTTTGGTATGGAGACCCTACCATTGTTTTTGGTTTGGTAGTTTTAATTGGGAATAATTTCTGATGAAGGGATACTGAGAAAGAGAATAAGGCTTTGCACACTTAGGAGCAAGCATTTAATGATAAAGTCACTCAGTCACTACACCTTTAGGAAACGTAATCCTTTATCATTTTTCAGTGAATTCATGCACTGGAGCCAAGCCTTATTTTCTCTACATTTAATCTGATTGCAGTCTTGCACCTCAGTATTGTGCTGTGAGTGTGGTGAACTTCTCAAAAAGATCTGAAATGACAGCTTTGTTTAGAATTCTGTTAGATTTCTGTACCATTTTTATTAATATTAAGACACTTATGCTTGTATATCTTGCAAATAATTACTGTGGTCCAGCAGAAACACAACTTCCAGCTGAAAAGTGTTTTGCATCAAGACTCAAAAATGTGAAAACAAATGTGTTATTTTGGGGGCTGACTGAACTGATAACCTCTACGTATAACTGTGCAAGATTAATACAGTTGTTTTATCATTTCGACTTCACCCTAAATAGCCAGCAGAGCCCCGTTTGTCATGACTTTGAATCCGTTTGGCTCAGGCTGCTGCAGGTGAAGCCTGGGCCTCACCCTCACCGATCTGTATGCAGAGTGTGCCTTTAAAAAAAGCATGTTTCTTTTGTTTATTCTTTGCGTTGTCTTTTCCTTTCTGTGTGGAGTTTTGACATTGGAGATGACAGGTGTCTGTGGGGTGGAGGAGAAGGAGGGGGCGGGGGAGGAGGAGATGCTGGTAAGAAAACAATCTTTGACTGCCTGTGGGTGAAGGCAGACTCCTCTAGGCAAGGCGGCCTTCAGCGTTTAGCTGGGGGCGCAGTATCAAAATCACAGCCACTGCTGTACCCCTAAGGCGCTAATCTCAACCAGTTACCGTCAAGTGCTGCTTCTTCTTTATATAATCCTTCATTCCCCCCCTTCCCTCTGCTCTCTCCATCTCCGCCATTCCTCTACTGTTTCAGACCCAATCCACAGAGGTGAGAGGATAAATGACAGTTTGAGAAGGTGCAGTGGAAGCCAGGCATCTTGAATCCAGCATCGTTTCTTTGCTTACCTGGGTTAAGAGAAAAAACAACAAAACAAATCCAAACTGTAGTGCTTTCACAAAACGGTTTACTGGAATTTGTAATATCATAATTAGCAGGGCTTCTGTGCTCATCTGTACCAAACTAGGCATCTCACCAGATGCTGAGGAGACCTCTGCCGTCATTCAGTGGGCTAGATGGAAAAGGGTTGTTGTTTGATCACTGGATGACTGCTAATTTAATAAGTGTTAACTGTGGAGCAGCCGAGCGAGGGAAAGAGGGAAAAATGAGGGAAAATGTAGGAGTAAAAAGCATTAAGATTAACTGATGACATGTTCAACTGTGCGCATAATATGAGGCTTAGTTAAGTACGCACATGCTGTTTGTCAATTATTTAAAACCCCAGGAAATTAAGTCCAGGTAATCTCATAAGGTGTAAATAACATTCTTTTTTGTGGCAGCTTAATTGAATTAATTTGACGCTATTTAGAAATAAGAGAATTAGATTTGCTTTCACATGCAAACCAAAGACCGTCAAGAGGCGTTCTTTGGGAAGGTGAAAAGAAGAGGAATTAAAGTTATAATTCAAACAGATCTGAAGGGATCAGAAATGGGAATAATTGAAAGTACATAGGATTCCTCGCGCCTTCCCACGGAGCTCTTATTCCTGCACTTTGCACAAGAGCTGCACTCAAGTCCATTATTCAGTTGTGACGTAGAACTTAAAGCTGGTGTCACTAAATGAACATGTCAGCTAAATGCTTTAACTACAGGACAGATGGTGACATAAATTGATGATCAACTTATGTGAGTATAAAAGTTGACATCAGGACATTAACATATTTCTGATTTAATTTCAAAGGGGTTTTCAAAGCTGTTGTAATCTCTGAAATAAAGATCTCTTGTCCGTCATTGTATAGGCTAACAAATGCATGCTGGGAATCTTTATGAATACTGGGTGTTCTACTGTTGCATTCATTAAAGGTCCTGTGTGCAGGGTTTAGTGGAATTGTAGTGGTAATAGTGGTTTGGTTTGTCCATTCTGAGCAACTGTAGAAACAACATGGTGGGCTCAACAACTCATTCTGAGGTAAGGCAAACACAACGATTCTTATTTTCAGGTGATTATAAACTAACTAAAACATAGTTATGGATATTATATGCCATTTCTGCCAATAGCTGCCCCTAAATCCTACACACTGGACCCTTAAGCTCCACTGTATTAAAGCAACCTAAGTATCAGTAAATGTGCAGCCACTGTAGACTGCAGCAAAGATGTTTGACAGTGGGTTGTAAAGACCAGGCCAACCATGCAGATACAGAGACAGTGGCCTCAGGCATTTCTGAATTGGCCTTACTAGTGGGATGGCATGGCTTGACGCTATTTACACACACACACACACACACACATACACACACACACACATACAAATAGATAAACACACCCACAAAGAGTCTTGATGTAGACTCTAGGTGAAGGCCGGTATATGTCTGTCTTGTCTTGTGAGTGAGCGGGCTGGAGACGGAGGTGGGGGAGACAGATTGGAGGGACGGAGGGGAAGAGGGGAAATGGAGGGATTAGATGAAACCTTTCAGTGCGTGTCATCATCCCTGACATTCTGTAGGGCTTGACCTTAACAGAGCAGCATTGTGTCAGAGACAGGGTCTCATCACCGCCAGGGAACACACATACACACACACACACACACACACACACACACACACACATATGCACACACAACCCATCAGAGATCCTCACAGCATCACCCAACATACATTCTCACATACAGTGTAAACACACACCTGCAGTCACACACATACACTGGGAAATTGACAGATAAGTGGGCCTGTACTAAAACTCATGTGTCAACCATCATCTGCCTCTGATGTGATGCATGTGATGCAGTTTGAATGATTTCATATTTACTGACTAATAGATGATTAAAAAGCCATTCTAAGGAAGCTGAGAAAAAGTGGTGAGACAATATTGCTGATGTGCCGCTGTGTCAAAGCTTCACACAGTAATAATATTCATTCATGTACTGCAGGGAACGTCATTTGCTTTCACAACTGTTGTTCAATCCATTTGATCCTGACCAAGGGAAAAAATGATACTGTCCTGTGTGTTAGTTCTGGTCAAGTTCTTACTTTTGTTCACGCAAGCTTTTTTTTAATTTTTCATGACTGGAAATCACACAGCACCATAGATTTTATCAAGTGGACAAAGCCACTGTGACGTCACCAATTGGTTTGAAGGCTTGAGTTCAGCATTTTGACTGTCTCCAGAACTGACCATACTTGGATAGAGGGGTGGGTCTGATCCTTTATCCTGATTTACAGGTTGCAGTGGTAGCGACTTGTCAGTCACAAGGTAACCATGCCCTAAAGCATACCTCGCTCTATTTTCCATTTTTACTCTAAATGGGACCATTGTCAACAAAATGAACATCATGTTGTGTTGACTCCCTGCTCATCATTAAAAAGAATGCAAGTTTAAAGCATTCACTCATTGGCTGCACTTTCAGACCCAAAGGCTACATCCACTTTTTTCATAGACCGTTTCAGTCTTAACAACATTTTAAATTGGTCCCTCTGTATTTTCTGTTGGAATATTTTACAGTGTATGTGAATGACATCAGCTGACAGGAAGTAAATGGACCCAAGCTGTTGCCTCGCAATGCAATTCTAGTGAAACTATGTATAGAACGAATAGCAATGTTTATTTCAAATAACTTCTGGTTGGAAAATCCTCGCATTACATTTATAAAATCAAACAGCACTGAGTAAGCGTTGTCTCATTCATTAGTTTTTGGCCACTTGAAAAAGACTCACCAAAAAAAAAAATCAATATCAGTTTAAGTGTACGCTATATTAAAAATATTTTCACTGCTTTACCTTACCGTCAGACAGCCCTTTCTGACCAGGAATTGAAGTCATTATCTCAAAGCCACCAAACTCTGCAAACAAAAACTGTCATTTTACCTAGCAGAACACTGAGTTGCTGGTCCGCTGTTGCCTTGATTGGTTAGTGTGTAAGTAGTGTAGCAAATATTAAAATACAGGGTACACTTACACTGTTACTGATCTGCTGTGGCCCCATCCACAGCACAAATGTGCAAATCCTAGGATAGCAAAGGAAAGACCTGCCCTCCTTGCCCTATGATTGGCCAGTACTCGTTGCCGTCATTGGTTGGATTGGTTAGGTGTAGGCAATAGGCGTGGGATTGGTAAGGGTTAGGTTAAGAATGTCAGGGTAAGCCAGTCAGAGGAAGAGTAAGGCGGGCCCTTCCTTCAATATCCTAGGAAACACAAATTTGCGTCCATAGGCTACATAGGCTAGCTTCCATGCCGGTAGATCTGGTTTATCAAAGATGATAGCAAAGCATAAAGTAAATAAAATAAGCACAACAGAAATGTCAGAAAGGTCGGACCACAGTGTTTAACTATATACCTGTAAAATATTACAGTCACGGCTAAAAATGACAACAGATATAAACAAGTTCGGCGATTTTATGCAGTTCATAACAGTTGCCAGTTGTCTACCCGGGAGTGATTGTGTTTGTGCAATATCATGGTGATTCAGTCTGTACAGTGTATGCACGGCACTTGACTGCTTCATGTGTGCATATTTTTGTTCTCTTGTGTCACAAAGAGTTAGGAAACATTTGAAAACAGCTAATTATGAAATCTCTGCTGTAGTAACAGTGAGTCGTAAGTGTGGCAGCTGCTGCTCAGCAAAAGTTCTGTAGTCTCGTTTTAATGCATCATATCTACATTGGCTACTAAAAATATGCATCTGTCAAGTCCTTACATACATATATCTATATTTATATGTACCATGACTGAGGCTATCGAATACTGCTGCCGCCGCATGTCATAACTTGACAGAAATGTACCTATAGCCAGCCTATAAAACACAATGCATATCACAAGTTCCATCTTCCTATCCATCTCACCTATAAAGACGCAGGTACTAGACTTTTATCTCTCACACCTCATCGGTCATGCTCCATATTCAGAGGACAGATTTAGATTTGGCCATAGGGCTGCTATTATAAAAATATGGTTGACCTTTGAGGACCAGGGATGGTTTAGAGCAGGATTGTTCCTCCCCAGCGCTGTTTGGACAGCCCGCTCCTCTCAGTCTTATTAACATATGCCAGTCTCCCTAAATGTTCGCAGTCACTTTATTAAAAAATTTAAGTATAACAGTATAATTTTTATTATGCCCATAAAGGAAGAGCTAGCTCGCATTAATTTTTTCATGAACAGTGAACTTTCGGAGCGAACCGCAATGGATTACATAATTAATTTCTGCTTTCTCTTAATCCGTCGCCATATATTCCAAAGTCCTGCTCTTTTGGTTTCTTTTGGCTTTGTTTTAACCTTGTCATCTATCTATCTATCTATCTATCTATCTATCTATCTATCTATCTATCTATCTATCTATCTATCTTAAGTGCAGTGAAACTCAACCTTTGCTGTCAGTGTGTTTGAAGGCCCACAGCTGCACATATTTTCTTCATTTCTGCCTTAAGCGAGTTCGAAAAATATTTTTGTGATATTTTTCCTATTTCAATACATCATAAGTCACAAATATAGCTGGATGGAAACACATTTTGGTGTCTGTGTTTGTCAGTGAAAGTGCTGCTAGGAGTTTGCAGAAGCAGTGCAGTGGTAGCAGTGTGTTTCTGACCCCATCATGCTATCTGTTCTAATGATGCTCAGGCCTCCATCAAAGTAGGGACCCCCCGTGGCTCCTGGGGGCCCCTGGGCTCAGGCGCAGTTGCTCTGGTTCGGTTTTTTTCCCCTCACTGCTTGAGGCTCGGCACAGTAATGAGAAACAGAATTTAAAGAAAAGCAAAACAAAACAACAAAAACCCCTCCATCTTAGACTGACATCCAGTCTGTGTTCAGTCAGCTTGCTCTTTTTCTCCTTCTCTGTATCAAAAACAAAGATTGTTTTAATGGAGCAGTTCAAACACACTGGGCAGCTTTTGTTCAATGCAACATTTTTCTCTTCCCTCGCGCGTACACACACACACACACACACATACTCACACGCTCACACACACAGGGAGGATTAGTGTAGACTGTGCGCACATATGGATTGATATGTTACAGCTTACTGGACCGATGCAAGACAGAGGGAAAAAGTATTGATTTTTTGCCAATATGGCTGCGTGTTGATCCCGGGGCCACATTCATTTTCATCACTCAGATACAGGGGGGAAAAAAGCAGAGAAGTGTCACACTTGTTTTGCCAGTCTCCATGACAACAATGATCATCCAAGTCGGAGGAGGTCAGGCCACTGGTGAGAGGCGAATGTGGGTTCACTGAAATCATTCATGAAATGTCCTCCATCCTTCACTCTGCGTGTCTCTGTCTGTCTCTCCTTGTGTCTGTCCATCACCTCTGCTCACGTTGCTCTTTCTCCTCTTCCACAGGCATCAGAGCTTCTTTTAGCTTTACAACGATTTTCTGTTGCGGTCCGCTTCAAATTCCCACATCAGCTAGGTAAACCTTTGATGGTACTTTTGAATAAGGCATTGAACCCCCAGCTGCTCCCATGGAGCCACCCAGCAGCCACCGCTACAACACTGTTGACTTTCCCCGGATGAATGAAGTTTAAACACATCACTCAGTGCTCTCATGTCCCTCCACTCTCTTCTCTGTGCTGCAGCTCTCCGACCAGGCTGCATCCTTCACCCCTCATTCTTCCTGATAGATTAGAGTTTATTACCGCCATCCCAGATTTGTTGTCACTGTGTATTTGGGTGGTAATATGTTTCCTGGCTCCTCATCCAATTTGCTGGTGGTTGATGGGCAGCTGATTTCGAGGGAGGCGTGAGAAGGGAGAAGGGTGGCTGCGAACCGACTGAGGCCAAGCGACTCTACTCAGGTGATAATTGGCTGCTGATGCAACATCCAACCCCTCGTAATTAATCTCTGCGGTTTTGTGTGTGTGTGCATCACAAACAACATGTGTTCACCTCTTTATGTAATCTGAAATTTTAATAGCACAAAATAAAGAAAAATTGTGTTGGTATCCAATGGGGTGCGACTTTAAATATATATACGAGTTTACTAGCAAAATCTGACCTTAACACCCAATATTTTCCATCTTTATTTGATTATATTTGCTCTCTGACAGTGCCAATACTGCTCTTTCATTACTGTAAAAGTTTAAGGTCATAAGTCAAAAAAGTTTGAAAAGATTTCACCTAGTTGCCACAGTGCAGGATAGTGTGATAATGCACACAATATGAAGTGACATCTGCCTCATTATCAGAGACTGTCCTCCCCTAAAAACAACACCATAGGTTGTTGTTACATCAGCATTACAACCCATAAGAAGTCAGGTGATGTAGTATATAGAGTAACGAAATCGATATAGGGAGGAGGTTGGATTCCATGGAAACAAACACAGGACTTTCACACAGGAGACTGCTGTTCATGTCTATCAACTGTATAAAATAATGGACGTAGCTACCGTGACATCACCCATTGGTTTGTGGACTCCTGTTTTGAAGCCTTCAGTTCGAGATTTCAGCTAATGCTAACAAAAGTGAGCATATTTGGACAAGGATCTGGCTCACAAACTGTAGTGACGCCTCGTTGTATATAAATTTACCCACCATACTGTTGTCTTGAAGGTTGAGATTGGTTATAGAAATCAAAACTGGGTTTTTTGTACCAGGCTGTTAACATGTTTATTTCTGCTGGAAAGTATTTTCATATAGCAGTTTATGGAAATCTGGAGCCAGCCTGAAGTGGCCATTTGAAGAACTGCAGTTTTTGGCACCTCCACGTTGGCTTCATTTTTCAACCTGTTGCCACTTGTTAATGTCCCGTGTGAAACAAAAGCAGTATTGAGTAATGTCAAGTTAAATTAACTGATGTAATGTAAACATTTGCATGTGATGTCAGTTAGGTAACGTTACATATGTGACATTAGGGATATAACAAACATGCCTATGATAACCTGATCCATGACCTTTTCCTAAACTTAACCAAGTAGTTTTATTGCCTAAACCTAACCAAACTGCCAACATCTCACAACATAAACTATGTGTTTAAAACTGTGTCCATTAACAGTAGCTATATGTCTTGTTGTTGTTGTTGTTGTTGTTGTTGTTGTTAATCTCCTGCCACTGGTAGGGCAGACACCCCTGTGGGTCTATAAGAGGGTAGGAACAAATGATCTATGTGGTTGCATGGGTTGTAGGACATGTTGCATTATCCGCCTATACTGGCACACCTTAAAGTATGCTTGAATATCATTAAATTGATGTTGTCCACTCCTGATATGATGGAGATGTAGCTTGTTTGATTGATTACTTAGAGTAAAATGTGTTAGCATTTTTACTTTATCATTGTTATTCAATGCTTCTAATACTAGAATCATTACACTAACACAGCCTTTTCCTCACAAATTATGTCCATAGTCGAAATTTCCACACCTCAGCAAAGACTTTTCTAAACGTAATCTGGGGTTTAAATGGACAGTTACACATAGCAACTCATGATTTTCTGACCAACCAACCAATTTTTTAGAGAACACTATTTTGCAAATAGTTTCTTAATCATATAACAAAGTCCACCTGCCAAGTACCTCCATGTGTTGATGTTGATATTTGGATAATACAGTATATTGTTAATTCTTTCGTGTCTGGCAGTCATTGGGACATCAGTGTATGGGATCCTCCTGAATAACTAAAAATAACAAATAATTAGTTTCTGTAAATAACAGCAAAGAAAAGCCTACAAACTTAATTAGAATCCATTTTTGGAAAACAATATTACATTATAACGTTTCACACAATACACACCAGGTAGTCCATGTTATTGCAATGCAGCTGGTGATAAGCCGTGAAAATAACCTGACAGAGTACAAGGCAGAGATAAGAGGCAGATAGAATGAGCATCTATCTCACTGTGTTAATTAAAGATAATCAGTCCTTAAAGACATCCAACCCTTTAAATTAACACGAGATGGTGAGTCCTGCACCTCAAAGAGAAAGGCAGAGAACAGAGCGATATAAACAGTGATAGAGACAGAGACTGTATCATCCAACTGTCAAACAAATTTTATACCAACTTTTGAAAAGTCGCCAAAAATAAAATCTTAATTATGTGTGTTTCCATTGTGTTGAAGTAGCCATATATACTTTTTGAATATAGAACATAGCAAGATGCCAGAGAGAGGCATATTTCATGTTGTCTGTCGAAGATCTACAAAAAAATTTGCATGACAATCCACTAATTAGGTTTTCACTTATTTCAGGTTTTCAGATATTTTTGGACTGAAGTCAGGGATAGCTGATGTCTCTGGATTTTGATGCCACATAGATAGTAACCATCCCCAAATGTTTTACTTGTCAAGAGAAAACTTCTGAAAGTGAAGTCAAGATTGTTAAGGTGAGGTGACCTTTTGACCTTTTCAGTGGAGGCTATAGGAGACATTCCTTCTTTTAAGGCAGGTGTTAGTTTATAGGAAACATTATTAAAATTGTCAAATAGATATTTAAAATGTCGTTACAAGTTTCCCAGACCACTGCTTATGGTATCTTATGTGAACACAGTCCATTCAATACTATGTATGTGCAAGCTAGCGTATTTTCCAAAAGTTAATGACCTAAACAGTTAGTAAAGACACTCTGGTTACATATTTTGTAATGTTGGCAAATATAAATTCCACTGGTATCAACAAAACCAATAATCAGATTTAATCTTTTTTCTATTACAATATATAATTTGTAGAAGAAACGGTTGAATGACAAACCAACAAGAACGGCTTATTTTTAAGAGAACGGTGTCAGTTCATCATCTATGTCTTTAGATAAACCACATCAGTTAACCAAATGCCCGTCCGGGTGTCTTTGCTTTTTTTCCCCCCAGTGATTCTGGTGGCGAGCAACAGTAGGAAGCTAAGCTTCCTCGCCAGGCTTTGTTCTCTGTGACTCCCCTACGGTAGCTTTCATTTGACTCCCAGTGTGAGTTCCGTGTTAATTAGGTAAATGAATACGTGTGTACAGACGGGGCCGCCCCGCACTAATAGCGACACCAGCACAATCGCAACAAAAGGGCCCCACCAGCTAAGGCTAAGTTTGTGATTAAAGGAAAGGCCTCTATGGCGAGGTGTAACAAAACGGCATACAGCGGGCTTTGAAGCTTATTTATGGCGCTTTATCTAATCCCTACCACCCGTGGCTATGGAGGAGATATGGATGTATTATTCATGATAATGTATGGTGGTGACTCTTATGCAGATTCACAACAAAGGCAAACTTTCTTTTTGTGCCTCTAAACGGCCAATTATTTTTTTTTCTTTTAGACTGATGCGGAACAGATCAAATGATGAAGGGAAAAAAATGGTGTTTCTGACGTTCGGTGGACCAGTTTACTGTATGTTCTTGTCTGTCTTGTGAGTCTCTGAGCCCTCGAGCTATGGGCTTCCTTGGCAGAACTTCTGACTGCAAATCACAGTTTTATTCTTCTCACCTAGGGGATGCCAGAGATCCTCCATAGTCCTAGTAGTAAAATTTGAACTCAGTCCAAATCCACATCATGAACACACAGGTCACAAAATGAAGAGGGATCCTTAAAGAAACAAATCTAGCTGAAAACATCTGAAAATAATTGGCAGTGTACCTTGCACTTCTGGGTGCTTTGTATTGTTTGGTGGTGTTTTTCTTTCTTTCCCTTTGGCCTGTTCTCCTCTTGATTTACAATGTGACATTGAAAATATGATTTGGATGGTTGAATATTTGGTTAACACATGCAGCCTTTACCAGGAATTTCTACTGGGTCACATGTCAGGGGGAGCAGGGGTCAATATTCGGTTGTTACCAACAGTTGACCCCATTTGACCCAATAAAAGTTTTTTACAATGTTTCTTTGTTATGATGAAAACTGTTGGGTCAAATATTTGCATGCTGTGGGCCTATTGAACAACCATTCAACCAGTGTTTGACCCCTCCATATGAGACTGCTTTCACGTGTTAATCTGTAGTCATTTACCTTGCAGTATCACAAGATCACATGAAAATCCATCTTGTCAGACTTCAAGTATTGTGTTGGGTCAAAATCTCAGTGGTTCAGACAAATCAGTATCCTGTGAGGAGCTACTGGCAGCTACAAGCGTGTTGGTATGCTGACATGGCGAGGTGATTGTTCAAAACATCTGTGGAGGCTCCTATAGAGGTTAGCATAGATGCTGCAATAGCATCAGAACTGAAGAGTATTGCTTCATTAAAAAGCAAAGAACTGAAGGCATTTCTCGATGGAAAAGATGTTCTTGCTCTTCTCCCGACTGGCTTCGGTTTTCATGATAGACAGTGATAGGTTGGCTGGTATATCCGATTACCTGCCAAGAATTTTTTGAAAGTGCCTACCCTTTTCCAAATAGTTTGCAATGATGGCTTCTTAGATGGTACTGTGCAACAAACCATCTATACCTTCTTATCATCCTCTCCAGTCTGCAGCTGTGGGTCCATATACATAACTGCTAAACCAGAGAATAACACAAAAACATTAGCCCACATTAGTACCAAATTATCACAACATCGTTAGAAGAACGTTTAATTCCAAACACAGACACCTGTTCACCAAAACAAAGTAGCGTCCAATCTGCATCCAATCCAGTTCAGGACAAGGGTTAATGACCAAAATCACCTCATGATTGGCCCATTAAGATGTACCGACAGCCAGCAAGGGTTACAGCTAAATATCTTGCCATCAAAAAAAGGTTTTCCGGTCAGCATAAAAGTGTAAAGTCAAAATGTTTTGGCTTCAACCAAGAGCACGTTCAATCCATTTACTCATTAAATAAGTAATTCTTGCCAAGCAGCTCCCTGGCCTTCTTAATAGCCGATACATCAACCAATAACTGTTGTTTGTGTTTTCAAAGAGCTCTGTTTTCTCACTGCCATGCTGATGCAGCATTTGTACAATACAGGTTGAGCAAACCTGGGTTGAATTAGTGATGAATAGTTACAGCTCAGACATGAGAGAATTTTAGTGGGATCGGCTATCCCCCATAACGTGACAATATGCGGTGCCCTGTATCTCCATGTTACTGTCCAACCATCATGTTGATGTCCAAACCTTCGGAGGCCAATAATAACTGTCGCCCAGTTGTTTTTACATCGCCAGTGATGAAGTGCTTGGAGACCACTATTGTTGGTCCCCTGGGTTTTGCTTATCAGCCTATAAACAGGTAGACAATGCTATTCTGGCCACGTTACATCTGGTCCACACTCAACTTCAGGGCCTTGGAATTTTTATATTTTTTTATGATCCAGCTCAACATTTTGACTTATCAGCACACACCTGAGGTCTTCCCAGTCTAATCATTTGCAGGAGTTTTGAGAGGTACAGCAGGTCAAAGTGAGTTCTTTTTAGTTGAATGGAACACCAATATGCTTGTCCATCAGGGTTGTGTTTAGCCCAAACTGTTCTTTAAACTGGTTAGTTAATGAACCGATGAAATGCACGTAGGTTTCCCAAACAGGCACTTGATCAAGTATTGCCAATGACACAGCTCTAGTCATCCACCTCCTGGGTGACGAGCAAGAACATGGTCTCATTTCAGAGGGCTTTATTACATGTTGTAAGGTAAATCAAGTTATGTACTTCGTAACGTGATGGCGTAACTTAAGATAAGTCAGTGCTGACTTAGTTTCACAAACCCTGGTCTCCTGTTTGACGCATCCACCACCAACTACCTCCCTATACAGACTTTGTTGCTCTTTATACTGCAAAACCTGACTTTCTCCTATGCTCTTATCATATGATGGAAGACAGTCTGCAGCACATAGGTCACGTAATCACAGCCACAGTTACATGGGTATACAGCTTAGTAGGTGTAAGTATGAACAGTAAAATGAGAACAGCCTGGGTAAAGGGAAGTAAATATCTAGTTGTGTTTCTGGACCATAAAATAGAGTTAAATTGTGGCAAACACATCTGAGGAAGACATTTTTCTAGTTCATGTTCGGCATCTCCAAGTTTAAACGAGATATTTTCCCAAGTGTGCTTTATTTGGCATGGCATCAATAGGATGTAACAAGTTTTCACCTTTTCTCTGGGCCCTTATGAAAGGGTTTCAGATAAAGTAGGAGCAAGCCAGGTGGGAGTTAGAAGGATTAGGTTCCCAACAATTTGGAGTGTTCTTGTATGAGAAAATCCTTAAATTGTTTCCTTAAACATTAATTTTCAAATCATCCTTATCAGTGGATAGTGTAAGATTGGCACTGGATGGGTAAGTCAACTCCAAACAACCACACCAGAGTTACATGTGCCAAATGAAAGACTGTCATTAATTCAAAAGCAGTTAATAATGGATGAGGGAAGACATCACTGAAAGCTATTTACGGTTTGAGGAGGCAGACATATGAATAGATGACCCTTCCCTCTCTCGCAGTGACAGTCGAGGGTTACTTTACAAAACTGTTGGCAGCAGAAGATCTTCCTGTAGCAGACAGACAGAGCTGCTGTCACTCAACACTGAGCTGTCACCCTCTGCTGAGACACTACGAGCGTGTGCGTGTACCTGTGTGTGCGTGTGTGTGTGTGTGTGTGTGTGTGTGTGTGTGTGTGAATGTGACAGGTCTGAATTAATGAGAGGTATGTGTCAAGGGGAGAGAGAGACGTTGAGGAGTAAGGAGGGCAAAGATGGCGGCTGAGCAGTGGCGATTACAGCTCGTGTGTGTAGGATCGACTCGGGAAAGCATCATTTCATTGTTTCCTGCCTGGTTATTTCAGGTGAAGCCAGAATCAGATAAATATTTTAAAGTTACAATATTTGACAGTTTCATGTTAAAACACCTCCGGTTACTCCATGTTCCTGGTGTGAAGTTTCCAGTAACTCCAGTACATAAAGGTTTTTATATTTGCTCTCAGAAAAACTCCAATGGTGTACAGGAAGTGATGTCATTTATATTTTAGGTCAGCTTGGAATAAGAAGAGCACCAAAGAGAGAGACAAGAAAACCAAAAAAAATAGGAGAGAGAATCCTTTCCCATTGCCAATAGACAAGTATGCCTCTGTGTTTGGTAAAACAGAGTTAGTAAATAGAAGAAAGCAGCATGGAGGGGGCGTCAGTGAAGATGTTACGGTGGTTAATTGTTTTTTATATCTGTTACGTATTCATTTTCTCTTTCAAGCTCGGTGTCAATCAATTTGTAACAATGTTTAGGAGCTGCCTGGACAGAGAAGGTCGGACTTTATGGCTGAGATGACAAAGACTTGCAGCAGTTAATGGCTCTTGGAGTGTTTATTGGAGTAATTTGCAACCAGCAAATTTTCTCTGCTAACCAACGGAGGAAGGCAGCTAATGGCTAACTTGGTTTGCAGTAAACTATGACTAACAGCTGAAGTGATGTTAACAGGGTAAACATGGAGGCTCCATGCAAAGTGTGAACCAATACGACAATACTCTTTATTATTTTTCATTCTGTCACAGCAGTACATTACTGCTTCACTCCTTCTGTTTACTTTCCACAATAAAAGACCACCGTCAATTACTCTAGCATTAAATTACTTTACTTAAATTACTAGCATTTTGCAAAGCAACTCAACAAAACAGCATACACAAGTCGCCAAAACTCAGTCTCTGTCTTTATCTTCAGAACTTACCAGGTAGTCTAATGGCTTTGCGTATTAATCTCCAAGCCCTCTTCTTTCTGGATCTGTCTCTATGCAGTACTGACATTGAGTGGTAGAGCTCCGGCCCACAACTAGATCTCAAAGCTGATAGGCTTTAACGACAAGGCGTCACATGAATTTCAACTCGCACGTAGATGCGATAACGTGATTATCGTGCATTTGCATCACGTAATTCTTGCATTCACATCACCTGGCACAAATTCATTTCTACTCACATCTTTGCATGAACTTTATATGTAATCTCACCATACAAAAATGCTTGCATCACATTTGGTGTGAACACACCATTAGGGTTAGGGTTAGGGTTAGCTAGAGCTAAGGGCTAATTTACACATGCCAAAATGCTCAAAAGGGCTACGTTAACTATGCTAATATTTAGCAATAATATAGGATGCGTAAAGTTTAATAAAATTACAGAAGCCCAGCTAGCCTTAGTTTTAGTCCCTAGAGGTCAAATTTAAAAAATGCTGGAGTGTACGATTCACATAATGCAGCTGGATAGCATCTTTAATCAGGTGAAATCATCAGGGTTTAGCTTCATCCAGAGCCACTGTTTCCTCAGTCTGTGAAGTTCTCCTTGTGATGAGTAAACATGTGTAAAATCTGTGGTGTGCTGCTTAAAACTTGCATCTAATCCAACAGTAATGTTTGTTTCCAGAGACTAAATCCCAGTACATACCATAATTGGAACTAATTCCTACCAAGGAAAGGGTCCTACAAAACAGTTGGTTGAATTTACTCTTGAAGAATTTGTCCACCAGCAAAATCTTTATGTCCAGACTAACCCGTCTTTATTGTAGTGAGCGCAAAAGACTAACTAAAACACATACTGGGTGTTTTAAAATTATTATAAAGTAATAAAACATTGAATAATCATAAACAAATGAAAACATTTTTAATAAATTCTTAACTTTAAGTTCTTTAATGTATAACAGACAGTAATGCTTTATGAACTGCACTGCTTTCTTTCCTAAATAGCATGTTTGGTCAAATATGGCGCCTTAGCATTTGAAAGGAAGTTTTGCTCCACATAAAGAGAAGATGCACACGGGTGACTCAGATGGGTAAACCTCAGTTTGTGTGTGTACATTACTCTGTGTGTGTGTGTGTGTGTGTGTGTGTGTGTGTGTGCCAGTTTCCCCTCCTGACTGAAGGAGAAAAACAGCCAGGGAGAGTCTATCAGCGTGGCACCCTGCTCCAGAACATTCTTGATGAAGCAAAGGTTGTCTTCATTAGGTGCATTAATATTCATGACGAATGGTAATTTTGACACAGAAAAGGTCTCAGTAACCTTTTCTCGTGCATTTTTTCACTTCTCAAGGAAATTACAGTCCGGCAATGACTTAATTAATGCTTGGTTTCCTCGCCAAGTCGTTTGAGGGCCTGTCACTTTGAGGTTGGGGTATCTGTCTCACACCGACAGCGATTGAGAGAGAGAGATAGAAATAGAGGGGGAGAGAGAGGAAAGTAGGATTTCAGAGAGATAGGGAGGGACAGGATGAGTTGCTTCTACACAGGCTTATTTACCATTAAATCCTCCACTCTGTTTTTTCTCCGTACGCTCCACCCCTCTCCCCTCTCTGTCTCCCTTTCTCTCTTTCTCTCTCCCCTCTGTACAAACCACCCCCTCCGTTTCTCCACCTCCTTCATTCACTGCGTCGTGGTGTGTTGGTATATGGAGGATGTCACCCTCAAGGCCCTGCAGGCCTCACATTTCAGCCGGGAGATCATGAGATGTGACAGGATGTGACTTTTCACTTTCCTCTCTTTATCATCTCAGGGATCGTTCTGCAACATGGCTTCAATGCCGCCGAACAGCGAGACACTG
This sequence comes from Epinephelus fuscoguttatus, assembly GCF_011397635.1. Lineage (NCBI taxonomy): Eukaryota > Metazoa > Chordata > Actinopteri > Perciformes > Serranidae > Epinephelus > Epinephelus fuscoguttatus. The sequence continues at coordinate 32,265,625 of NC_064759.1, read as the reverse complement.
CAGTCCTCGATGCATTTACAGTCCAGGGGCTACTGCAGAAACAAAAACAATCGCTGTCACATACTGCTGTCTATAAAGAGTGCATACAAATATGAGCTTTGAGTGTCTTTATTCAGAATAAGCATATAATATTTAACACAGCTTTTCAGCTCCCATAAAACACAATTGATCTAGATTCACCACATATATACTGATAGTTTCTTTATCTGATAATATGTAATTACAAGGAGGCCAGAGAGCAAAAATAAAGTGTCCAAATATATTAAGGGGTCCTCTAAATTTGTAAAATTAATAATAAAATAGATTTATTTAAAAAAAAAAAAAAAAAGAAAAGAAAAATTAAAAAAAATAAAAATTATTTTCTTTTTTTTTAAGTGGTTATTTTTCAGTTATTATCATATCAGTATGGTAGAGTTATGACACGATTTGGCAGTGTATTACATTTAAAACTTTATTGCATTTTAACCCTTTAGAGTCACATTTTTATGAGACCGTAACCAACTGATGCATTATCCATCAGTACTGTCTGCCACATACACACTCAAACACAAAGATCAAAACACACACACGCACACAGCAATCTAAAACACTCAATCCTTCCCATTTCCTCTAAGACAATAAAATATTTGAACATAAGGCAGCATTTCCTTTATCATGTCCCATAAAAATAGTAATTTGCCGGAGCCCCTTGTAGCACAATATGGTAGGCAATGTGTTTTCCTGATAATGTAGCGATGACAGATAGGTCCATACTGGGAGGTTTCACTTCACTCTGGATACCAGTGTAATAAATTGCACAGGGGAGGAAGGAGGAGAGGGAAAGATAGAGCAGGAAGAGAGGAAGATAGGGCAACAGATAGAGACTCCTCCGACATCTCTCTTCTCTGGCCAGTAGAAGGCTGCACTGTGGGCAGTGATTATACGCTATGAAAATGTAAGATTAATTAGGCCGGCAAGGGAAGGCAACCCTGTCTCATTACTGGCACACTATTCCCCCTCAAAGATATCACCGCTAACACGGCCATCGCACTAATGCCAGCAGACAAAGTCCTCTCTTTTCTGCCCATCGCCCTTATTATCTTATTTAAGGCCACTTAAGGAGGGCCTCAAAGGTGGGCGACACCGTAGATTCTCTTCACCATACGTCGCCTTAATCAGAGCCTCGCTTTTGCTTTCACCTAAAGTTATATAGAGAAAAAAAACGTATGCGTTTCAGAGGAGAGTTTCCTTTTCAGTTTAGCGCTAACATGTGTGATTGGGTGGAGCGGGGACAATGGTGGCACAGTTTCCACTTTGTCACAGGAATAATTAGTCTATGGAGACTCTGCCCTCACTGTGTTGATCCTCTGTTCTTCTCGCTTTATCCATTTTCATAGATAACGTGTCACACGGCCGGAGCCTTCCCCCTCCCCATAACATCTGTGATTCTCCATCATACACTGTTCATCTTCCAGGTCTTTATCTTTCCTATTCGTCAAATGTTTCACATCACGGAGGGATAATTTCCAACACAGCCGTGCAGATGATCTGAAACTTTTCTGTATCTTTTTTTGTAGTGATTTGAAATGATCATTTAGGTGATAATCTGTAATACTTTTTCCTTCAGTGGTGGCAAGTGAACACAGCTGTGGTATTTTGTGAGGATTTTTTTATTATCATTATTATTATTATTATTATTATTATTTCCCTTCTTCAGTGTATTGGTCAACAGATGACATGCAATTATGTTGATACCTTTTAAATATTTTCAAGCAAGACTGACAAAAGTTTGTTGGTTTCATCTTCTCAGATGTGGTGATTTGATGTCCTTTTTTTGCCATATATAATGATAAATAAAATATATTTGGGTTTCAGACTGTTGTCTCTGTGAAAAAAGTCATCTGAATTTGTCACCTTGGCCTCTGGGGAATTATAGCAATTTGTAATATTTTCAAACAATTTTATGTATCAAAAAATCCGTATTATTATTATTATTATTATTATATATTTTTTCTTTGTGAATGCTATCAGACAGCAAATGTAATGGCAGAGTAGTCTACATGACTTTCAGTAGACAATATATATAAGCTGGGAAATTAAAAAAAATGAAAATGTATTACTATTAATAACAAAGGTATTGTTCTTTTAATCATATTGTATGTAGATGTAATTTACTTAAACAGTGATGTGCACCCTCATAATCCAAATGTGAGCCAAACTAAAGACAACATTTCCTTCACTGTTTTCTCTCATAAGGTTACTGAAAGGTCTCAGGTTACAAAACAAGACACATAATGTCGGGGCGGTGGCCACTTTGTGCTCAGCGCTTAAAGAATACGACCTCTTTGCCCTGTGTACCATCGGCCTCACTGCCAATTGTTACAGGTTGTGGAGCCTACATAACGAAACCTAATTAGATTGTTGAGTCAATCAGCATCCCACAGGTACATAACATGGCTGTAGAGAACAACAAGCCTGTGTAATTGCCCTGAACATGATTACACCTCTCACCAGGGCCGAGTGCTTCAAACACGCTTGTTTTTGTTTTTGATTGCAAAGTCGTAACATGTGCTAATTGTGGCGTGCAAACCTGTTTGAGAAGAGTGTCAGCCCTGAGATGGAAGTCTAAATTGATAAACATTCAGCACAATAAATGACATTCTTCCTACTGCACGCGCTCCGAGCTCGTTGCCTTGGAAATAAAAACAGCTTCTGTGCGTGTGTGTTCGCCTAACTCTGCTGTTTATAACCACTGCGAGAGTCTCACCTCCTCCGAGCCAGACTTAGCCGAAACATAATTACCCAGGGCGCTCTGCGATAACGCCTACTGTCACTCCTCATTTACAAGGCCTGCTGGAACTCCACTCAATTAAGTAATAAAACATGTTCTCTACTATTACCCTCTATCACATGAACATTTCAATAGTGCACATCCATAATTGACGCGAGCTGCTCTCCCTTTAAATTGGCAGGAGAGTTGTGTGAAGAGGAGAGGAACATCATTTAGTCAAAAATGTTGCAATTGGTTCAGGATTATTCGGCTGCAGAGGGTGACATCTTTGCCGCGGCTCGTCCTAACTTCTTAATCATTCTGCTGCAGGATCACCTGTTAGTGATAAGCTGCAACATTTATATGTAAATACATGTCCATTTTGCTCCTTAATTATAACAGATTGATACATGAAAGCGTATTTGTTATTCTAAACACCTGGCATGCAGGATTTTTTTTCCCGTTGAATAAAGATAAAAGCATTACCTACAAAATAAAAGGCTTCATCAACAGACAATTCTGAGGATTGATTTGAAATTGACTTACTGATTAGAATATCCATAACAAATGCAACAGAGATCCCAAAACAATCAAGTCCTGTATTAAAGAGTCTTCTTTGTATGATACTGTGTGTTTAATGAACTCAGGCTTCAAAAATGCATCCTGAGTGATAGCAGAGATTTAAAAAATAAAAACCATGGGATCTGAAAAAGGAGTAATGAAAGTGTCCTCCTAGTATTTATATTCCCACCAACTTGTTGTTGTAATGTGCCTCCTCTGGAGAGTCAGAAAACTATGATGTCTGTTGTTAGTGCAGCAGAGAATGGAGAAAGTGTGTTGGAACCTGGGATTTGTGGTCTGATGCAAATATTGCTGGGTCCCCAAATGCCGACCGGTACTCCTGGCCAGTTGTGACCTGACTACGAGAGGAGAAATGTAGTGTGATGCAAACGATGAGCTGGCCCGCAGTCAGAGCCCTTAAGTCGACCCTGAGGCAGTTAGCTAACTCCCAGACTGCCACGTACAGTACTGTGGAGGTACTGTAGTTGCACTCGAGCTGTACTGTAGCTGCTGTGCTCAATGTTTTTCCACTAGGTACTCTCTGGGGCCACCCCCTCCTCCCCACTCGCCTGCAGTGATGTCTGAGGCCACCACTACAGGCAGCTGCCACACCTCTGCTGAGGCAAGAGGCTCCTCTATGAAGTGGGGTAACATTTCAGATGTGTTGCCATTGAACACCCAAGGGACCCGCTGTATCCACTGTTTGGAGGAGGGAAGTCAGCATGGGTCTCATGAAGAACCACATAATACAATTTACTGCTAATCATGTGGGGCAAATATATTTGGCTGCTTATCAGTACATGTTAAAGTTTTTCATCCCCATGTACATCAGTATGTACATAATGTCGCTATCCTAGTTTCATGTGTCTTAACACTGCAGCCTGGAATACAGTCGCTACAGTACATTAGGTGTTGTGTCGTTGCTCTTTTGTCCACTTGCTTTAATGGGACAAACTCCTTTGATCATTCCATGCAAGATGGTATTAAGTGTCAGAGATGAGCCATAGCTTCTTGTTTTCTATTCTAACTTGGGGCACAGAATCCTCAGAAAACAATGACTGTTTTTGTGCAGTCTGAGTAGATGTTCTTGTTTTATTCATTCTTCTGAGATGAATGCGGTACAGGTTAAGTGGGGTTACGATGATATCAGCTGTTTATCAACTGTAGATCAACTCTACACTTGTCTGCATACAAGTGATGCCTATAAAAAGATCAATTTTCCTGCTTTCATTTGTAGTGTTGAGCATGAATGTGCTAAAAGAGCGTGTTCACTGAACGTGCTTGTGTTTTTAGTCAGCTGTGAACTGAATGTATCCATTTAAAACCATTGAACAAGAACGTAAGCGTTGTTCACTCTTGTGACAGTTAACAACACTCGCACACTCTGTTTTACGGCAACCAAGGGTCTATGGCATATTTATGGCACGTAGAATGCCACTGTTTTCCAGTCTACATGTGTTTCCTCTCACCTAAATCTGAACCAAACTTTTTTTTTTTGTTTTTGTTTTTTCATTTTACATAATCATGCACGGGGCGCTATACATTTTAACAGGAGGGAAATGCTATTTGACGAGGGATCAGACTTCACCACAACACCTGCGTGGCTAGTGCAGCTATTGGCACTGGTTAAGCACGTTTATATCAATGTTTTAATTATTTGAGTATTATGAACAAATAAGTACAAATTCCAGCAGAAAAATCTGTCTGAAAAAACAGCTGTAAATGTCGGCCATACTGGCAATGAATCTGAAATGCCACATCAAGTTGAATCATTTGACCAGTCTTAGGAAAAATCTGCGAGTGAATAATGATCACCAGATTTTACTTTGTTTATCGGAACAAAAAAAGTCAACTACTTAATTTTTTGGGACTGTGAACAAATTGTGAACAATGACAACCCGTTCTCTGAAGTCGTTGAAATCCGGCGCTTGGGCAATGACGAAAAAGCCGTTCTTTAATGTCAGCATGATACGCCAATACGCTGATAACAGCGCTCTGTGGCATCAGGGGGAAAAGCGGCGGGACAAAAGTGAAAGTTAAGGCGGCAAAAGTCATAACTTGTCACAGGTCCCAGACGTCACCAACCAAGGCACCCAGGGTACCTTTCACATCGTATCTGGACTTGGGAGGTTCACAAGCAAACGTCAATATGTGAGGAGGTCAGAGTGAGAAACTGTGAAGTGAACAAGTTCATTTTAGTCTGTGTGAACTGAACTTTCACCTTGCTCTTGTGAAGTGTGAATGTGCACAACACTATTCATTTGGATTGTCTTCTAATGTTTTCCATTAATGGTTTTTCAGACAGCAGGTGAGTGTGTGGCACAGTCAAAGTGATTCACATGTCCTCACAAAAACAGATGGATGTTTGGTGAAGAGTGACTTGTGCAACTAATATAATAGCTTTCTCCGTTCTGAACTTTCTGCTTCTCTCCGTTCCGTCAAAGGTCAGAATTGTTCAGTTTTCATTTGTCAGCTTTGCAAATTTGCAAGTCAAAGTTCACAAAACTTCTTCGTCATCCACTGATTACAGCAATTCCATTGAAAGGAACTGATTTCAACCTGAAATTGTGTTGTCATAAATGCCAGTGTGACTAAACCCACACATGTCTCCTGTCACTGAGTGTCTGTGTTGTCCTCTCTCAAGCAAATGAATGAGTGCCAGTACATTTTTCTGTGTATGTGCATTTGTGCGTGTGTGTGTGCATGTCTGTGTTGTGGGATCAACCCGCTGATTACTGGGGGCGAGTCTCAGCCTTTGGGAGCGTGGTGCAGGACTGGCTAAGCTCTCAGTGATGTCAGTGGCGTTTAACACAGAGGGAAAAACCTCTGCAGTGTCGCCCACTGAACCGGACCCTGACTGCTGCGTGTTTGTGTTGGACGTCAGCACGGCGGCACTTGACGCTGAGCAGACCCCAGACCTCGGCCAACACAGTGCAAGGGGAAGGGGAGGAAGAACCTGGGGCATGCTGGGTAACGAGATCTGGTGAGACCAGGGGCTGGATTATGGCAACCTGCCACGCTTTATGGATGTCAAAGTTCGGGGTTAAGATTCCACTTTCTGTACCCTAAATCATTTCTTACTTTGATGTCACTGTTTTGTCCAGAATTAGTCTGTAATAAATCTAGATTTATGTACGTTTCCATCGTACAGTAACAACATATCCATGTCATATTCACCACTCTGCACCTCAAGTATTTCTTTTTAATACAAATACAGCTCTCATTCACCAACATACTGCACTTTCTTTTTTCGTTCCTGCTAATCTTCTGTCAGTGAAGCCAATCACTTCCTCCACAAATGTTTCACATTAAAAGCCCTCTAGCAGCTCCAGAGGCATAATCATATCATTTCCTGGTCGGCTTTTAATGTCAAACCTCTGCAGGAAATTATGAGCTTAATTTACAGGAGTTAAAAGAAGTGTAAAGTGAAGTTGGGGAGATTGGATTTAATAAGAGTGAAAAAAACAAATGTAAAGATCAGCCTGCAGGGATTGGCCTTTATCTGTTTATGATATCTACAGTAATTCTAAACGTGTATAGTCAGAGACTTTAATTGAAATCTTCTATGACTGAGATTGTGCTTTAAATACCAAACAAGTACAAAACATACCATTAGTATAAGCAGTATGTTCTGCGAATACTAACATGCTTTATTCAAAACAAAATAAAGTTTTTACACGGAATAGAAATGAGTACACTGTTATTAGCCACTAAAGAATGTAAAGACAGTGAAATTGCTTGTGACTCCCGTGATAACAAGCCACTAATGACAGTAAGTATTAACAAAACCCCACAGCTTCTTGACATGTTAAAGCCGGGTTAAAGAATGACACACACACACACACACACACACACACACACACACACACACACACACACACACACATCAGCTCAGGAGAGGCGAGAGGAAACACTAAGGTGGTGGCACAGGGGAACAAGGCGGGAGAGAAAGTGAAGATCTGGGGCCTTGGCAGGAATCAGCACGGCATGACAAGGCTCCCATTACATCTCATGTCAGCTCATAAACTAATGGAGGCATTAGCATAGCTTATACTATGACTATGAGTCATTGGAGATGATATATAATTTAGAGAATCTACGAATCGGTCCTAAAAACAGCGATTCCAGTTTACAAAGCTCTTGTTGATGAGAGCCCTCAGCGGATGTGGGAATATACTGGTATTCATTTGTGTGCTGTGCATTAACACAGAGCTCTGTCACACACACACACACACACACACACACACACACACACACACGCAAACACGTACACATACTTGCATCAGGAGGCTAATTACTGTAGCTCATGCGTTACTGATACCATCTCTTATTTTTCTCCCCTTCCATGTCTAATAGTTGTGACAGTAAATGAAGAATGCCTGGGGGGGCATTTTCATTGTGACACATTTAAGAACGCCAGAAGAACACGTGACTTGAGTGTGTGCATGTGTGCGTGTGCAGCTTCTGCATGCCTCTTTACAATCCTTCAAAGTGCTGTCACGAAACACAAACACACACGCTCAAGCTTGATAAGATCTGTTCAAAAATCTCCATCAAAGAATCACCATTAATTGTCATCTGTCACAGCTGAAGCAGTGCGAGGGCATGGCGGTTGCATTTCGATCAAGACGAGTGTAGAAAAGCGACTGATAGGCTGTGACGGCTCCAGGGTGCGCCTGGCGCCTCGGGGGCATCTCTCTGCCCAGAATCAAGCCTTCATTGTGGGGGAAGGAGCTCTCAGGGCCCCCTTCTAATCTGACGCCCATTCTCCTCTCTGTCTCACCTGCAGGTGGGAGCTCACACAGCTAAAGGCCTGCTCACAATCAGTTCCCTCTTTCTTCCCCCTCCTTCCCCTCCCCGGCTCCTTCTCCCTCCTGCCTCCTCGTTTTAATCCCCCATCCATCCATCTATCGCTCTCTCCTCACAGGTGCTTTCCCATTTCCTCCACACTTGTTCACAATTAGCAGCTTTCGCTTTCGGGGGAAATTTTGCTCCATCTTTCTTTCAGCGAATTCCCTTTCATGCCTTTTATTTTGTCCTCTCCGGATTTGTCTCACCCTCCTTCTCTATCCTTTCTTTTTTCCTCGTCCTCCTTCCGTTCCCTCTCCTCCCTCCTCCTTCTGCTATACCTATCTATCTATAGTCCGGCAGATGCTGTCCCATTTGTACTCTCCCCCATGACATTCCCACGGGGGATTGCTTAAGGATTCAAGAGCCTCGGTGCTCATGGATCACACTGACACTTGGTCAGCATCAGCAGATTATGAACTATAGGCGCCTGACACCCCGCCATTGTTCCTCCATCTAAATATGAACAATAAGGCCCATCCGACGCCCACGCTGACAGCTTATTCGCTCTTATCACTCCTGTGGAGTCGCCCGGCATGATCTGGGCGCCTCCCCCTTTCTCCTCCCTCCATGTACACGCCTCCCCCCCGCTTCCCCTCAATCCTCCACCTCCCTAGCCCCCCATGCTCCAGCCTCTTCTTAGACCAGCCATAGGGCAGGGGTGGAGGGACTGGAGGGAGAAAGGGAGGGGAAGAGGGCAGAAAAGCTTGCAGAAAGATACAAGTGATGGTTAGAAGATCATGAGGGCCTTATTTGGAGCATGACCTCATCTAGAAAAACTAGGATACCTGGATTTTGTTTACGGACACTTTTGCAAGGAGAGGGATCCAAACTTCAAATCTCACAGCCCAAAACTTTTACACTATGCTGCTATGGAACATTCATATTAAAGCAGCACGGCAAAGCTGGTGGGGCAACCTGGCGGCTCACTTGACTAATGTACTTATAATTGCAACGCCTTGGGTTTGATTCCAGCTAAAAACCTTTGTCACATGTCATTACTCTAACTGCTTGTCACTGCCAACTGTCAGTTAAAGCCAAAAGTCAAACACTGGTTGAACTGATAGAGAAAGATTTTGATACAGATTAAAGAAAATGATGCAGGCAGCTGCTGTGGACAGCTACGAACATTTCAGCTTTCATTTGAAACTACAACACAACTGTAACCCTGACGTAGAAGACAAAATCCCAGATAATGCTCCACTGCAAAATTTGGGGGACTTACTACATCCATTAGAAACATTTTTAAAATTCTACTATACAATTTGCGATTGTGGCAACTACAGTATCGTTGAATACGTTGTATGAGAGACAAAAGACAAATCTTCTTTATGAATTCAAAATAAGGGGGCTGCGTTTAACAACAGCAAAACTAAACATCCATGTATAAACTCACACAGTTTGTGCAGTATAATCCAAGTCTCATTTATCCATTTGGGCAGCATGGTGATGCAGTGGTTAGCATTGTCGCCTCACAGCAAGAGGGTTCCTGGTACCAACCCCCAGGGTGGGGGAGCCCCTATTGCGTATTCTCCCCATGTCAGTGTGGGTTTTGTTCAGGTACCCTGGGTACTCCGGCTTCCTCGCACAATCCAAAGACTCGCAGGCTCTGTTAATTGGTGGCTCTAAATTGGCCGAAGGTGTGAATCTGAGCATGAATGGTTGTCTGTTTCTATGTGTTAGTCCTGTGATAGTCTGGCGACCTGTCCAGGGTGTACTCAGTCTCTCGCCCAGTGTCAGCAACAAAGTTTTCTTCACAAATTCAAGGTAACATGGGGTGAGTAACTGATATGCAAATCATTATTTTGTGGGTAAAGTAGTCCTTTAAGGTCAGGGAAAGATTGAGGTTATGGCAAATGAAATATGGTTTGGGTATCTTTAGAAGCAGGCGACTAAAACACTTGGTTAAGGTAAGGGAAAGACTGTGGTTACGGATAATAAAAATGTGAACATCTGTTTAGAAGTAAACTGTGCTACAAGTCCATCCAACAAATAGACCTTCACAACTTAACTTCCCTCCTTGCTACAGGTAAGACACACTACTTGTGTTGGCACTGAATGTTGGCATTCAATGTAAATCACAAGGTGCAGAATAATCCACATGAATTCCTCTGGATACTGTTTCCACATCATATGTTAACCGAATATCAGCAGGGTCTGGCTAATGGACTGTTTCTCCAACCACGATACTAACTCTGCCACTGATCTGCACATCTCTCACCGTCACAACTTCACAACCTCCACCAGCTTTTTAATGAGACTGGCCGAGTTCCCTGTTGACAGCACACCTTCTACATAAAGAACAGAAAGAGAGAGAGCCAGGGAGCACGATGGGTGGATGAAGAAGAGGAGGAGAGCAGTACGAAGAGAAGGAGGAGGAGAGCAGTGGAGAGTGGCGAGGCTTTCTGAGCAGAGCAGGAATTAACAGGGCCCCAGGGAGGGCCAGATCAGAGCTGGGGTCTCCAGAGAGCACTTACCATAGGGGCCCCCCACGCTTGTTACAGCAAGGCAGGGGCCACTAGGGGACTCCCAGGGCTACACTTCACAAATGCGGGGCTCAATTCACCATGCAAGATGGTTAAAAGGCAGACGGTCAGGGTGGCTGCGAAGGAAGCACACCGCAATTATGTCCTGCTTTGAAATACCCTGCTATGAGAAAGCCAGTGAAATTATAACAAGCTCAGATATGTTTAAGATCAATTTGGGAATAAATCCTCTCAAATGACGTATTCCTCTTCTCCGAGGACATTATACTCAAAGGCTAACTCCCATGTAGGGTTTTTTAGAGGACTGAAATGCCAACCAGATCACCAGGGATGAGGGAATTAGCCAATAATATGAGTCCTGTTGAATGACACAGACACCACCCATTGGCAGCACCATAAATTCATGACTGCACTACTCTAGTGGCACCGTCATGAGTACTATCACATCTAATCCACTATCAGTGACACTAAAACTCAATCCAGCAAATGAGATCACCCCACAAGTTGAGGCCCGACTTCTTCGTTGCACATCAGGACAAAAAAGCAGGAGACAGTAAAGGGAAAGTAATAGACATGAGGGGGTGACTAAGAGGAAAGGCTGCTGCAAAATAAAACTTTGCTCATGCACAGAGATATTTGACATTCTCATTTTAGTCACATCATTTTAATAGTAAAGATGCAAACACACATGGGCCCATTTATAAACATTTCACGCACTGACGATAGTCCAACTGGACTGGAATGTAAGTGTAATAAATGAAAACAGAGTTGTGTTGCAAGAGACTGTGGGATCTTTTCTTCATCTGAGATCTGTCACATCTGCCCTAAGAAAAGTATTTTTCCTGTTTTCTCTGTAGCTCAAAGTTTTCGGCAGTGTCAATACGTAGGTAGTTGAAACCACAGGATGGGGCCTCACTGTGTTAAATTAGTCAAGAATACCAACAGCTTTGTTTCCATCCAACTGACAAACACATTTTCAACAACCTTTTGAAATGGTGCAATATTAATAACATTTCAATTGGGTTCCCAGCAGCTGAGTTGTGGTCAATCAATCAGCTTTGTGAATGTCAAAAAAGGCGCATCCGCAAGAATAATGGAACAAGCCTTTCAGGATTGGATTAATATCGGTCAGGTTGTTGTTGTTCTTTCATGTCAGAAAGTGTTAGCCATAATTTTAGGTATCAAAATACGAAATGTCGGAGGCTACTTGGAAATTGTCAGTGCGAGTAATTTTCACAAATGATATTTGTTGAGGTAGTGTATAAACTGCTAATGTTTTCATCTCAGGTAAGTTATAGAAAACAATACATTTTCCTCTCTGGTTACCTCCACCAAGAAAGAGCAAGATTACTGAAAATCTACAGGCTGGACTTTCAAAAAACTTGGTGGAAGAGTGTAACATGGGCCGAGGAAGAACCCATTCAATTTTGGAGCAAATTTTGGGGCGGAAACACAAATTAGCTCGTCTTTCATTTTTGTTAACATTGTGAGTTTGGGCATTTGGCTTTGAGTGGCCTACTGTGCTCTCTGAGTGCTCTTTCTGTAGACCCTTTTACTGTTAGTAAACAGTATGATTTTTTTTTTTTTTTGGTGGGCGGGGCTTAGCTGGACACAAAACAATTCTCCCCAGACATTAGCTAGGGCTAGCTAACATGTTTTGTTTGCTTGTTTTAGACATTGGAGGAAGATGATGCAAGCGGTGTTTTCAGAAATATTCATTCCAAAAGTTGGAGAGCACTCTGGCACAAACTGGGCCATTCGTAAATTCGGTGCAATGTCTTAATGTACCATTTGGTGATCCACAGCACGTACTCTCGGAGTGTCAGAGTGCACTCTGGGCACCCGTTTGTTAATTCATATAGAAATATAACCCTCTGTTTCTTCTACCAACAGGGCTCTGATTTTAGTGTAGAGCGTCAGACTGAATTTACGAGTGCACCATGTCAAGTCACTCACTCTGCAGGACACTTACTTGAATAAATAAACACTGACCAACAGGACCAGACTGGCTGACCCGTATGCTCTCACTCAGAGGATGGATGATTTGACAGGATGGCCAGTTTTGTGGGTGATTACTATGCCAATCTTACAAAGGAGGACGCCACTCTAACAGTTTCCTCTGGTTTGTTTTGCTATCAAAGCTAATGTTAGCTAAGGTGCTAAAAAGTTAGCGTTACAGAGATATCCAATATTCCTTTTCATATCTCCCCCATTTCTGATGAGGTGGACATGATAACCTTTAATACACATAACATTATCCATCCTTTCAACAGATAATACTTTTTCCCTAACCTCATATGAAGTGTGTGCTGCACATGTGAGCATTTTTGATCATTGCCTTCGTCCAGTCCCTTTGTCTTATTGCATTTAACTATAGCTGTCATTGTTTTTGCTGATAGGCAGTGGCGGCTGATATGCAATAAAATTTAAGTTTTAGGCTTTATGTCCTGGCACCTAATAACACAACGAGACAACATTTTAAAACTCCTACGTAGCCCACAGCCCTGTGGTGGCGAGTCGTGTTTTGCTTCTAGCTAACAAACTGACGTCATTGTGACGTAGGCTCTAAAAGAGTCTTTTGTTTTTAATGTTGCTAGCAGAGTGGCTCCAGGATCCACTGCCCCACAGTGTTGGTTCAGGCTGAAATATCACAACAACTTTTGGACGGATTGCTATGAAATTTAATACAGGCAGTCAAGTTTCCAAAAGGATCAAACCTAAAAACTCTGGTTTCAGTTTTCCTCTATCGCCACACTGACATTTGTGGTTTTGAGTGAAATGCCTCAACAAATATTTCATGGATTGCCATAAAAATGGGGGGCAGTGATATCCACCTCAGGATCATCATAACTTTAGTGATCTCTAAATTTTGACCTAACGCCATCGGCTGTTCAAAATTTAAATTTGCACAATACCGTAAAACTTTTTGCTTAAATCACTGAATACAACAGGCTTACATTTGGGACATAATTCCTTTTTCACACAACTGTTACTAAGCAAAAATGAGAAGTATGATCAAAATATTTATTTGAATCAGCATAAATATTACTATTTCTATTGCTACTAATGTTAGCTGAAGTGGGTAGCCAACAACCTGGTTTTATACAGCAAAACAACCTCTATAAAATGAACAGCTTGGCAACCAGACCTAGCCTCTATTTGTCAAAATGTGTAGCCACACTGGGCTATGCCTACTACAGTATAGCTGTTGTTCTCATGTTAACACGCTGAACTAAGATGGTGAGCAAGGTGATCATTACACCTGCTAAACATGAACATGTTAGCATTGTCATTGCGAGCATGTTAGCATGCTGATTTTAGCATTTAGCTCAAAAACACGTGCTTTAGCATCTCGTCTCGCCTCTCGTGTAGAGCGTCAGACTGACGTTGTACTCAGTCTTGTTCTTGTATTTGTTTTGACAGAACCCAGGAAATATATTCTTGCACTAGTCTATATTGATGTTCAGGCATTAGTACTAGGCCTACATGATTTGTTTTTGTTAGCTTGCACTTATGTAGCCTAGTGATGACTATAGTTTGACCTAACATTTAACTGGAGGTGAAAAACTCTGAACAATTATGTCACAGTAAATATTCATGCTAACTGATTTAACTGGATATGAGACTTAACAACTGATCACTTTGCTTCACTCTGGTGCATTAGCAGCCTATTTTAAGTGTTGGCACGGGTTATTTTTCCTTTGCTGTAAATATTTACTGTTTGAGTGACCCAACTTTATGTCAAGTAAAACATTAAAGTTTCACCTTATCAGGAAATAATTTCTGACTCAAGAAATACCATCATACCATCTTTTTTTTGTCTCTTCATCTGTCACGCTGTTTGTTTTGATAAAATGAATATATCAACAGAATTAACCCTTATACGGCACGACTGACATGAAGCAGATGGCTGCAGCAGCTATGTAGAAAGGTGTTATCGCTGGCTGACAGTGAAGATCTGCTATTTAAACAGAGTAGCATGTTGGCGCGGGGTAGCATGCCGACTTCCCTGAGTCTACACACGTGAATCAGGCTGTGTGAGGGCCACTGATATAAAATTGAGGATGTCAAATTGTTTAATTCAAGAGGGTAGATTTAAGGCATAACATTTTCTCACCCTCCAGAGCTCTATATAATTTTAAATATTGTAAATCTAAATGGAGAAGAAACTAAACTGGAGCAGTTTCGAGGGCATTTCAGCTCAATTCAATTTCGAGTTTCTCTTCTACGATGTGCATGGTGTTGAAAAAGTAATGCTCTTGTAAGGGCAGAGGGAATAGGCCTCCCACTGATACACTCTTTGCCTCATCATTTACTTTCCCTTCTGCCAGAGATACTCTGTCTTTCACTCCCTCTTTTTTATGTTTTGAAGTGCTATTCCTCAGTGTTGTGTGCCTAATTAAAAAGCACTTACAGTTGTTTCTGGTTCAAGGTTGAAACGTTGCTATCTCATCATAGAGAGCTAATCAGATCCCTTTTCAATCACTGCTTCTCCTTAATGAAGTGCTACAGACGGTCAATGGGACTGCCTGCCTGTCTGCCTGGTGTTTTATTTTGTTCTTTTTTGGGGTGGGGGTAAGCTGCTAGGAATGGAGAATGCTTGCCATTTGGGGGGGGGGGGGGGGGGGGGGGGGTGTGTTTGGGATAGAGTGGGCTGTCAATTTCTGTCAGGCGCTGAGGTGTGTGTGGCAGTGAGTCTATGGCAGGGAGAGCGAGGGCGGGGGGGTGGGCGCTAGGCAGGGATTAACATGATCAAAGACACAAATGCAGAGCCACATAGGAAAAGTAAGAGAAAGGGAGAAGAGCCATGCAGGGCTCCCCACACACCCCTCCTTCCCTTCCCCCTTTCCCATAATAACTCCCATGGAAGAGATGAACCGTAACTGAACCGTGGCTTCCCCTGCAACTCCACCTCTGCCTCAAACAACTATCGATTCAGAGCAACAAAAATGACAAAAACAAACATGGGATTCTGACTGTACATGCAACTATACGTGGCCTATCGATGTTAGCATGGATGTATGTACACACTAAGATCTGGGGTTCCAGCAAGCAGGGCACATGTAGAGGGAGACAGACAGGAAATAAACAAACAAGTCGGCTTTAATAGAATTGTACCTGGAGCCCCGAGGACACACACACACACACACACACACACACACACAAGCAGAGCATATCAGCCGGCATGTTAATACTGCCAAAGGGAAGCCAAAACTAATAGCGGAGACATTAAGGAAATGATCCCCAGGCTGATATGTTTTCTATAGATGGCGACTAAACAGAATTGCTATATTTATCATACTCAGGGAAACAGAGGGAGAGAGAGAGAGACCCCCATGCACACTCCTGTCCCTCTCAGTTGTCCCCAGGAGAGTGATGAGAGTTGCCCCCGGGAGAGGGTGCAAGTTACTGTTTCTATGTATGAGAGAGTGCCTCTTTGTGTGTGCGGGTGTGTGCCACCAAACATACTGAGTCCTCTGCACTCCACTCCCACCCAGCCTGTCTTTGAAGTAGCAACGCCACAATTTAAAAACATTACAACTATGTTCTGCCTTCAAAGTACAAGTGCAGAGGTATTAACCTTTTAGCACCAGTTGATGCTCCTGTGACACGCTAGCACTACGTGGAACTTACACAGACTTACGTGGAAGTGAATACGAACATACTGATAGATTATATTCTTGTCACTAAAAATAAACCTGGTACAATTTATGGCGGAGTATACAGCTTACACTGTGGGTGTGGAAAACACATTTAAACCTACAGTAACTGACTTTTTGGCTATTTGGGGCCAGCGAAAACAAGCTGTAAACACAATGCTGACGTTATCATGTTTTACACAGATATAGCAATCAGTTGCCCACTTACACATCCTGCTGATAGAGCAAGACTATCATTCATTTGGAGTCATGTTTTTAGCCATAGGATGAATATGGGTCCAAATATTCACTCTTGTTTTATCCTTTTTTAGAATGCAAAATCTTAATCTGCAAGGTAACTAGTATCTACAGCAGTACGTACTGGAAAAGGCATAATAATATCATTAAAGTAGCGTACTGGTGGTAAAGAAGTCAAATTTCCGCTGTAAATTCAAGAGTTACATTTCAACTGTTACTTAATGCCTTAATGTGTAACTTCCACCCTTGCTCCTACTTCTTTACCCTCATCTCTCCACCCACTCCTCCACCCCCCCTGCCCTTTTCCGGCTCTCCAATTAAGCATCAGCAGCAGGTTTCCATCAGCCGTCTGGCCGTCTGCAGCAGGACTCTTCGGAGCAGAGGCCTGTCAGGAAATGAACTCATCACTGGGTGACAGCTGCTAATTTCTCTCTCTTCCATGTCACACGAGTGGCCTGCTGCAGTTAATAATGAGCCATCCAGCCCTGATTAGGGACATAACACGAGGAGGGTGGAGATGCACACAATACTGTACACAATCACTCAGCCAGACATGTAGAATAATGTGCGAGTACAGGCGCAGACGGACATTCCTATTGAGGACAAAAACACCAGCACACACAGCGAACTGGGGATGTTGGTGGAGGGCATGAACCAAGCTCAGCTCAGGTTCTTCACTTAGTGTACAATAGCAATACAGTAAAATGTGAACCTGGAGACTGGAGTCTACACAAAAAGAGCATGTTAGCTTAACACTTACAAAACACTTATATGTGATGCAGCACGATTGCATGAAGATTTAAGTGTGTTTAAAGGGGAACTGTACTCATTTTCAAAATTCATACATGCTATTCATATGGTCTAGGACAGTCCAAAAATATTAGAAAACATGAACAACTCTCTCCCAAATCCCAAAACTAGAGTGGTAAAACTCACTAAAACTCAAACTTGTGATGTCATCAGGTACAAAGTCCAGAGCTGCTCTATAGACAATGAATTGGGTTCTAGATCAGTGGTTCCCAACTGGTGGGTTGTGGTTGAAAAGTTCCATTGTGACAGGACCGCAAGTGTGTCAAGTTTGTAAAAAAAAAAAACCACTTTATTTTATACAGTGAATTTCCAGCATAGAGCTTTAATTTGAAGTGCTGTTTCCTGCTGTAGAATGAGTGACTAACAGACAGCTACTTGACAGAGACAGCAACCTAGCTCAGTAACACATGGCCAAAAACAAGTAGGATGCTGAATTTATTAAAATGTTTGGACCTTTTTATACACCATTTGTGTATAAAAAAGAAAACAGCATTTTGCAGGTCCACAGTTCTGCCTCCCATTCATTGTCCATTATCCTGGGTCCTTTGTTGTTTATCATATATATAAACAACTTTGGAAAAAATACTTTTCATTTCTATGCTGATGACACTGTCATCTACTGCTCTGCTCCCACCCCAACAAAGGCCTTAACTGACTAATTGATTAATGGAGATACTTTGTATGAATGCACCTGGTCATTCTCTTCACTTGTTGGACATCGTGTATCACGGGGCTCTGAGATTCATTACGAACTGTGCTTCTCTCACTCATCACTGTGTTCTCTACAGTAAATGAAAATGTTCATCGTTGTCTGCATCATCGCCTCAGTCACTGGTATATCTTCATTTACAAAGCAATTTTTGGGCAGACTTCCTTCTTATTTAAGTTCACTATTAACCTGGAAACAAGGACGTCAGAGGAACAAAAGTCAGAACAAGTTTCAGTCTGAACTACATTTACACACTGATTCCTTTGACTGATTTTAAAGAGAGAGTGAAATCCTTGGAATCTAGGATTTCAGTCTGTAAATATTTTATCTGATTGTATGAGTGTTTGTTCTGTGTTTGTTAATGTTTTTCTAATTATTGTCAACTGTAAATATGTGACTGTATCACTGCTTTCTTGGCCAGGTCTCCCTTGAAAAAGAGATCCCCCATCTCAATGGGACTAACCTGGTTAAATAAAGGTTAAATGAAATTAAAATTGTCTATGGAGCAGCTTAAGACATTGTACTTGATGACATCACAAGTTTGAGACATACTTCTCTGGTTTCTGGCTTTGGGAGAGTGTAGCACATGTTCACAAATACTGACTTACCTTTCCAAGGCTATGGAAATAACATATTTGAATTCTTGATTTAGGTGGTGTTCCCTTTAAGGGAGTCAAAAGCCAAAAAAGGCTGAAAAGCACTAATTTAAAGAATGCATCCATTTTGCAGGTTAAATGGACTATTTTAAATATTAAACCCCCTCCAACCACAACACACACACTCACTGCTGTTGATATTAATGCTCAATAACATACAGCAATTTCAAAACAGACTATGGTGATACATTCTATAAATACAAGGCATTCAAATGTTATTGCATCTTTTATGTCTCACTTGGTGTTAAACTTGGGTTGGCGCTCTCAGGCACGTATCGATGCTCAAACAGAAAGCGCGACCTCTGTTAAATGTTCCTATCATTGCTGAATGGAGGAAAAAAGAAGCATGAAAAGACTGTGTGAGTCTCTAAATGCAACATGGGGCTGAGAGCAGGAGACAAAGACAGGCTGAAATGCAGACAGGTGTTATGTGAAATTACAGGCTCCCTTCTCTCTGTGTGGTTGTGGATTTCACTGCTCTTTCACTTCTCTCTGGCCTCACCTCTCTCAACATCCATCTGTAATCCTCTCATTTTTCCTGCCCACTCCTCCACCGCTTTCACTCTCAGCCCACCTTCGCGCTCTGCGTGCACGGCGCATGTGTGTGTGTGTGTGTTAAAAGGGATGATCTTTTGATGCCCTCTGTGTGTATGAGTGCTTTGTCTCTCTACTTTCAGCGGTCGGCCATTGTGTTTGCAGCCGTCATACTGCTCTCCCACTCACTCCATCAGAAACCAGGCCTGTGTAGGGGCCTAAATGAATATTGATTCTCCCTCCAGTGCTGAATACTGCTGGGGGGAAAAAGGATGAGTGTTGTATGCAATGAACAGAATGGGCCTGATGGGGTTGAGAGAAGAGAGGATGACGATTAGGATGATGGTGATCATGATGACGATAATGATAATGGTGATGATAATGACTGTGTTAGTGATCAGCAAGCATGATGGGAGCCATCAGCTGATGCATGTATGTGCATGTTGCTTGTATGATGGCGCTGTGCGGCACATGTAATTGCAGTATTGTTGCTGAAACGTGTGCTTGACATGACAGTTAACCGCAAATACCACTAAGGAAAAAGTCCAGACACTGTTGTTAAAAATTAGACTCAATCTTTATTGTCAGAAATGAAACTGCAGTGACGGTTTTTAGAGCTGAACTTACAAACAGCTGAGGGGTTGATGAGAACCTGAAATGTATAATGATCAACTCAACTTTATTACATATATATCATATGTAAGATCTGTTTCGGAGATATTCAAAATCCGTCAAATTATTATTTTCATAACTAATAACACACTAATCCCTATAAAAGGATGGAAAGACAAAACTTAAGGAAGCAGACAAGAATTAACAAATCATCATGTCATTGTCAAAATTCTAACATTACAAACAAAACTTGTGGTAAACAAAGGTATCATAAAGAAAACAGAAAGCAGATTTTCCTTTGTGATGAGCCATTTGACCTTCAGAATATTAGATGCATTTTCAAAAACAAAAATATATCAGGTGGAAATATATTTAGTTTCTTAGGTTGCATGGCATTAATCATGTGGTTATTATAGTCTTGGTGGTTGTGAGGATTGATCACTTAGCACCAAAATCCTTTTCTTTCAATGTCCCTCTGAATAGATGATGTTTAACCTGAGTTTGTGTTGCCCAAGAGAATATAGTAAAAAACCAAAAACAGATGTGAGATAAAAAAAAAAACAAAAAAAAAAAAACGGAATTAAACAAGGAAAACTGAGATGAAATGATGAAATGTACCTTATTTCATTATTCTCTCTCCTTTACTCCTCCAGAACTATATTATGAGGAGCGCCATCCAGATAGACCACCATCTCTTCTCCAGCCTGCTGCTCTGCCTGCTGCACCTCCCCGTCACCTGCCCCGGCCTCTCCATACATGCCTTCCTCCACCTGTAAGGTGCAGTTGTCCAGCTCTGTCACGATGTAATGCGTTCCTTCATCGTTGACAATAACCTGCGTTAGACCTTCCTTCATCATCTGGGATGCGGCAAGCTGCAGCACCTCCTGCATCTCCTCCTGTCCAGCCTCCTGGATGACCTGCACCTCCTCCTGTTCCTGTTTCACGACCGGTTGCGCTTCGCTCTGCACAGCCTCGGCTATCTCAGGGGTCAGGACCTCGTGAACGATGGCTGCCTCCCCTTGCATTTCCTCCTGATGGCCCATTTCGCTGACGGCGCTGAGGAGAGCATCCAGAGCTGTGGATGACTCGGGAACTATGTGACCTTGTCCTGCGACTGCTACCCCTCCTCTAGCCACAGCCCGCAGCTCTTTCTTAGCCTCCCCAGACTCCAACACCACGTACTGGGTGCTGCCTCCGGCCAGGTGGGCCCCTGCGGACGCCACTTCCCTGCCTGAGGCTATTACTTGCCCGTCTTCTGTGATGTGGAGCACCTCCGCCACCTGGCCGGCCATGGCCAGTGTCTGCAAGGTGGCAGCGGCTGACTCTTCCAGAGCCTGGTCGATGGCCACGTCACCGTCACCATAGCCCTGGATAATGATGACCTGCTGGATTGAGTCATCGTGACCTGATGCCTCAGATGAGCCCTTATGGTGCACAGGTTCTGGTTCTGCTTCCACAAACGTAGCCCCCTGACCCTTGAGACGACACTCGAAAGACTTGGACACGATACCTAGGGAACAGAGAGACACAGTCGATATTACATTTCACAGTCTGGGTATTTTACTGATACTTTTATTCAAATCATGGACTGCTAAAACGAAAAGAAAAAAAAATGAGTAGAAAGGTGAGGGATTAAAGCCCTTGACATCTACCTTCAGTAATGGCATGTGTTATAACAATTAAGAATAGAGAGAAAAGACAACAGGAGCCATAATGAGAGATAGAAGGGATTATTTTTGTCCAAACAGAATATGAAAGGAAAATAATTTAGTGGCAAGATGGTCGGGATCATATCCAAGAGACCAAAAATAGGCACGACAATTACTGCACATACAGTACCACACTTGCCTGTTTATATTCATCCTCTCTCTTAATGTTCTCGGTAACCACAACTGTTGAACTTACTGAGTTTATGCATCCATCACTGTGAGAAAAAGCTATAAGGAAGTTGATATAAAAGGTGATGTAACACTTCACATATTTGTGTCACTTAATGCACAAAAGGAGACAGAATATGGAGATATTAGGCTGGCGGAAGAGTGTGGTGAGATACGGCTGGTGCTAATTGAGCCACACTGTGCCCTCTCAGATCACAGGTTGCCATGGCGTTTCCAAGGTGATAGGAACAGTGTTAGAAATGCCATTGTTTAAACAGCGCCTGGCTCAGACACTTGTAGGCTAATCTATGCAGAAAAATGGGAATTTGAGACAGTGAAGAGGGGACTCTGTTCACGCCTTGGCTTCTAAGCACAAATGAACTTACTGCACAAATACTGG
This sequence comes from Epinephelus fuscoguttatus, assembly GCF_011397635.1. Taxonomy (NCBI): domain Eukaryota; kingdom Metazoa; phylum Chordata; class Actinopteri; order Perciformes; family Serranidae; genus Epinephelus; species Epinephelus fuscoguttatus. The sequence continues at coordinate 32,243,486 of NC_064759.1, read as the reverse complement.
AAAGCACACACATATTATTGTGGCGGGAAGACTACATTGACCCTCATTTGCAATGTTTTAGTTTCACTTAAAGGTTTGCTCTTGGAAGCCTGCAGATTCTGCGACCCTTTGGGCTCATGTTACCCTTAAAAATATCAAAATCTTGCTTCAAAACATCAACTTTTTTGGGAAGTAACAAAAGAACTTTTGTTGCTTTTAGCTCATTTCCTGAAAAGTTGAAGCTTTGGAGGTTTACCCCCTAGGGTAGCGACAAGATCACACAGATCTCACAGTACATACAGGAACAAACTCATCAATCATTGATATTCCTATCTCCCCCTGACATTTAATGTCCTGAACTCACAAGGTTGACAATGTGATCAGAAAGTCAGAGTTGTGCTGCAAACAGTCTCTGACCCAACTGTGCCCTGTCCTCCTCCAGTGTAAACAGACACCGATATGTGCTAGCTTTAACTCCTGCTCTGATTGGACAAGTAGGCAGTGACCACAAGTCCTTTGGTGACAGCAAGCCTGTTAGTCCTGCACAGATAAGCTATCAAAATGGACTACCTGCACAAGCTTGTACATAAAGCGCTGGAGGAAACAGTGAACACTTTATGTGTTCAGTGAGGCCAACATCAAAGTGAGCTGTAAAGACCTGAACTGACAGAAAGTGCAAATGCTGTTGTCAAGAAACACACCTATTGTTCTTTATGACTGTAAGCAAAGTTAAGCCTGATTTATGGAAGGGTGCCTGACACTTTTGATGGGTGTCACTCAAAAGGAATATTGTATTTTAGACAGAGAAAAGGTGTCACTCGACACTTTCTTTTCATGTCAGGCATCTGAAGAGTTTTGTTATGTCATAGAAACCATTATATTTTGTCACGCAATGGGATTAGGTAGTCACGAGTGCCTCTCTGACACATCTACTGTGTCAGAGAGGAGTGTTTTGTGTGTCCTACCATGGGCAACACTGGGCCGGATCCAGGTGACCAGATCATTAAAATTGGCAGATATTCCGAAAATAATGACCTTCATATCCTCATCCATACCCCTGATTTGTTGGTTGATTGGACTAGGGGCAGGGGGAAAAAAATAATTCAGAATACTACTGCGATATTTTTGTGTAGTAGTATCGTTACACAGTGCCAAGTATTGATTTTTTTCATTATGTAAATTTTTACTACTACAAATACAAATCAGCTTTTGGCAGTCTACTAGAATAATATGATCATGATCAGTCCACTAGACACATTTCGCTGCAATAAAAATGACTGAAGTGAGATGAACAGACTGAAAACTTTATATTATTACACAAAACATGTTGACAAGGTTTTCCTTTGGGGGCATAATTTATAGTTGAAATAAAATGTAATAAAGTGCAATATATCACAATATATTTTATCGCAATACTCAGCATACCACAATATATTTAAAATGGCAATAATATCATCTTGTGACTTAAGTATCGTAATAATATCGGATTGCAGATGTTCTAGTGATTCCCACCCCTACAATGGAAGCACTAACAACCTCCTTTTCTTGCGCTCCCAGTATCTTTTCAGTTAAGTTAAGTTCAAAGTCTCTTCCTCTTCAGTTTCCACTGTTATTATCAAAATGCTAAAGAAACATATACCCTGATAGGGACAATACAATGCAACTAAACAAACCAGCTAGAGGATAGTGTTTGGTTACCATGGAGACGACTGAAACATTTCGCTGAAGCATGAATTCAAAATGTTGCACGGCTCTTTAATTTCTGTCAAGCCACACTCACCAAAAGTGTCGAGCGTCCTACCATAATTCAGGCTTCAAAGGTGTCAAGTTGTGTGTCAAAGAGTTAAACGCAGCTCCCAGGTTCAGCTGAGGACTCACACATTTCCTGTCTGATGAAGGCTTTGAAGAGATACTCTGATTGTTGTTTTATTGCTCAATTTGGCCAGTATCTGATGGGAGGAGTGACAAAAGATTGCTTATCTCTGTATATAAATGTCCTGTGCTAATGTTCGCACTTTATTACTTTATTATAATATTATCCTAAAAAATGAGAAGATGATAACTTTGGGTGATTATAATGAAATCTGCACAGATACACACCCACACCTGTCTGTAACTGCCAGGTTTATTTTAGGGAGTAGCTAAAAAAGACAGAAGACTGAACAAAAGACAGACATTTTAAGATCTCTTTTCACAGAGACTTATTTTGATTTGTGCAAAAAAGTGGAAGAGTTAGCCAGTGTTTTCTGCTGTTGAATCATAATGGGCTTAACAAATGGTAAGAGAATTTACAAACCAAGATGTCACGGAACAAAAACTGATATTCTGAGAGCAGAGAGAGAGTGTGGTCTTTTAAGTGTAGATGGACAGGGGTGATTTTCTGAGGACGAAGCTGTTTTCACTCACTCATGTCCATTCAGAGGAATTCTCTCTTTGTGTGTTTTTATACCTGGTAAGAGTCATTACTACAGACTCTGGGACAGTCTACTTTTAGTATAAAGCGCAATCGGAACAGGACCTTGTTCGGAGGGAGGTTTCTTGGTATTCTGGAGCATCTGTGACCTACTGCTATGCAATTTTTCACATCTCCCTGATTCTGATCAGAAGTCAAAGACTTTAGATCGGTCTGCTGCATTTGTCTTTCTGCCTGTCTTAAACTCTTCTAGCCTGTCTCCTCTCTCGTGTTATGAGTCTCTGTTTATCTCTTTTTATCTACTGCATATCTCTCCATCCTTATTTATGTAGTTTAAGATAACAGTATACGATTGTTTAAAGGCAAGCAAACAAAAAAAAACATCCACTGTGACGCTGCAGTACACAGGCAACAAGTCTGTGTAGTAAATATCAATTCGGACTCTGCTATTTGTATCTCAAGTGACAAGCACAGTAGTTAGTGTGTGGAGGGAGTCAGCACTGTCGAATACAGCCAGAGGAAGTTGGCATTTTGAGCAGCAGAGGTTACCTATTTACACAGAGCTACAGGGCCGATGCTAACTGCCTACGCCAAAGCGCTGCGAGCTGAGAGGTCGGCTGGAGAGGACAATAACTCAATGGTTGTGCAGTTTCTGCTGCATTATCATAAAACCTGTTTATATATGAGTGTGTGTGTGTGTGTGTTTTAAGAGAGAGGGGGCATATTAGTGTGTGAACTCCTGACTGCATGTGTATGTTCAGCTTGGTAAAGCTCTGTTTTGCCAGTTAGTGCCGAATGTGTGTTAATGCATTTATGCGAGTCTCTGAATTCACATGTTGTATGCATGTGTCAATATGTGGGTGGAATGTTAAGGGCAGGCTCTACTGGTGTGCGTCTGTACAATATGTGCTACTATACGTATTTGTATGTATATGCCAAACCCTGCGTGTGCTTGCTTATATGTGTGTGTGTGTGTGTGTGTGTGTGTGTGTGTGTGTGTGTAGTGCTGTGGGGGTGGTAAGGCTATGCGTTGCTAGTGTGTGTCACATTAGCCATGGGGTGCTGTCGGCGGGACCCAGCGGCGGCCCGCTGAGGTTTATGGAGTGTCACTCAGTCGCCGCAGCCGTGAATCAAGTTAATGTTGCAGATCCCATCTCTTCAGTTGTCCTGCGCTCCCGGTGGAAGAACAACATTTGAACAGCGTGATTTGGCCCCGGCGAGAGGCTGATGCCTGTTTAATATGTGTTTTGAGTGTTCTGACTGACTGATTCCTTTAACAGGAAGTAGGAGAGAGGATGAGAGAGAGGGAGAGACAGGCTGCTTTATTGGCTGTGATCTGAAACAAGATGGAGGCTCCCTGAGAGGAATAAAACAACAGGAGGAAGAAAAGGATGCAGAGACAGGCGGTGATGTCATTTTGATTTCCAGATGACAGGAGAGTCTTACATTAAAACTGAGTCACTGACTAATGATAAACTTGTACAAAGCTCAGAGTATATGTGGGGGGAATTTTACTTATGATATGCACTTAATGAATGCTAATTCTCTGCACAGCAGATTTAAACATCCTGCAGAGGTATGTGAATGCCATTTTATTTCTCTATTCAAATGACTGGTTCAAGTGAGAATAGGGCTGGCACAAAATCAAGTTTCACAACTTGATTATCGTGGCAAAGTGTGTTCATGATAAGGCTATTGTTGCGATATTTATAGAACATTAGCAATCAGTCAAAATAATCTTTGACTTGTTCATTGTGTGTTTTGTGTCTTTTTTTGGGGGGCAAATGAATTACATTCAAAATACAAATGTAGGGAGGTCGAAGGAGTTTGTAACTAACTGTACAAAAGTGTACAAAAAGAGCAATAACATTTAATGGATAATGAAAAGGCAACTAGTTGGCGCTTTGGGAGGGAAACAAAGCAAGAATGTAAATAAACAGAAATTATTTGATCAGCACTGGATTATTCGCACAATATTATCATATGTGGCTTATTAACATAATATCAATATTTCCCTTTTAAATATCACAGTGGTTGTCTATACCGGTATACTGCAATGTGAGAATTTACCGCTAAATAAACAATATAGAAGACATCAGAGACAAAGAGTCAGAGAGAAAACAGTAAGGAGAATAGGATGAGTGGAAAAGACTGAGAGATGTGTGTCTGTAAAAAGGACTACAAATGCACAATATCTTGTGGTTGCAGTCTATATTTCGCAATCAATCAAATGTCAAATGCAAAGTGCAGATTTTCTTTGCCACTACCATTGGCAAGGGCGGTAATATGCTGTAAAAGTGATCTTTAATATCAGATCTAGTTGCTAAGAATTACGGTCATATATACAGGCCAACAGATCCACAAGTGTGTCCCAGAAATCAACCTTATTATTACTGTTAAAAAGCAGTTGTAGAGTTGAAATGTTGTATTCACTGTGCACTTATTCTTTTGTTCTGCTTTGCTCCCACAGTCTTAAAGTATTGCACTGTGTGGGGATATGATGGTGATGAAAGTGAATCTGTTCTCCTAATGAATGAGATGATACCGAAATTAAACTAAACCTGATTTTGGAGACTCCTCTGGACCCTCTTAGGTGTTCCCTGGGCTGCAGTTTGCTAACCATTTGTGTGGCGACACTGCCTTGCCTTACACCAGCCGGTGTGTTAGCGTCAGGTCAGTGCGGGGAGCCTCCCTGCTCAGTGTACGGTACAGATGCAATTATTGATCAGTGGATCAATGGGCTGGCCAGCGGCGGGGGCCCCGGGGCCTCTAAGTGGCATTACTTCAGCTCGGAGAGGCCGCCACGGGAGCGGTCAGACAGCACTTACCAGCAGTTAGAGAAATTAACCTTAACACCGAGACACCAACACACACACAATCAATTACACTCGCTGTAACACAGGTCAGCTCATGGCAAATGTAAGCTCACATGCACATACACATGTAATCAGGCAAGCACACATGACACCTGCACCTTAGTTTTGTTACACTTGTGGGAACACTGGTTGTAAAGCTACATTTATTCCTCACCTAAATCTTTATGTACCACACACTAATCCTAATTGGTCCTCACAAAGATAGAAGTGCAAAAAAACACACATTAAAGACAAAAACTCAACCACAATAGACACTACAGCAAGCAAAGTCAAATACAGTATATCAACCATAACATGAGAGGAGAAAAAACACACTCACCAAATCAATTACAAGGTCAATGGCAGGACCGTGAAAAAGCCAGAGCTTATGATCAATTCTTAACTACAGCACAAAACCCTTTACAATCCTTTTACCAGCCGATTACCTTCAATTATAGATATGAAGCCGCTGCCTTAAAAAGAGCATGATGGAGACCCCTAAACCTGACACACATATAGCTGTTATTTGTGGGGGGATTTTTACAGACGAGGCAGTGTAAGTGTGTGTGGCTTCTGAAGGTGACACTGCTAAGTAGATAAAGTGTCAGTTCTGGGTGTATCCAGGTCACCAGGGAAGGTCTGGATATGACAGTGTGTGTGTATGTGGGTGTTTCTCGGTGTTTAAGACATTCAAGTGTGTATGTATTTCATTATTATCTTCTGTGTTTCTATTGATTCCCTTAATTTTTCTACTTGTATTTCAATGATTTCAGGCATTGTTTACTTATAAAGTAATTTTTAATTGGTTAAGCAAAGGTGCTATATAAACAAACCCTTATTGTTATTTTATATCTATTATATTTTGATGTGATTTTTATCAGGAATTTAAAAGCAAAGCAACTCAGAGGGGTATCATGACACAAAAATCCCAGAGGACAGCACTTAAAAGCACTATTAAAAACACTTATTTCCAAAGAGGTCCTCAATGGAAACAACAAACACAATACATAGTACCATACAAATCAATGCAAACTAACAAATTACAATATAAACCTGCTGGTTCCTGTTGCAACTCTGCAGCCAGCGCTCAAATTTCCTCCCTCAAAGGTGAACGAGCAACAATCCCCACAAATCCACCTTCACTTTTGCTTTACAAATTGCTTTTGTTTGGCTTTGCTATATATGCAGGGGCAGGTTGTTCCATACAGTGATAGAAAAATGAGTGCAGTTTCTGTCATTGTGTTTAATTATTCATAATGTATGTGTATGAATTTCTTTACATATTACTGCAGGATATGTATAGTAATATACAGTATGGCTAAGTATTCAGCTTTTATGTGCATATGTCTTTAAATATTTCATACAGACAGTGTATGTTAAGTGTTTATGAGTGTAAACAGCATTGAGATTTATACATTTACATGAATTTCTTTGCATACCACAAAAAGAATATCACCCATATGTGTATGTGTTTATTCACTGTAATGTGTGTGTGTATTTTAGGATCTTACTTTGGTCGAGTTGTGTACATGATGACCTTACCTGCCGCTCCTCCCCTGTGAGGCCTCAGGCGAAGCTGCATGTGTTTCCTATGAGTGTATGTGTGTGTCTGCCTCTGTGCAAGTGTGTGCGTACGCACAAACTAGCAGGTCAGCTGAGGTCTGGCTAGTGATGGCTCTACTTTGTCTGGTAGGGACAGCCGCTACTGTCACCTTTACAAACGCCATGAATCAACGCCAGGGAGGACAGGCCGGCCGACCAAAAAACAACCAATTATACAGCAGCCAGATTGACACCGGGTGGACTGGGCAGAGAGAGAGAGATGGAGACGCACTGAACACACCCCAAGGACGAATAAACAGAAGAGAATGAGGGCACAGACTGACAGAAGGGCCTTCTGGGCTGTAACACCGATACGGTGGCTCTGAAGGCCAATATTAATCCGTCAGTGACTTCAGTTGGACGTTAAAGAAAGAGTGAACATCTTTTACATGATCTGCTGACGTTAATGAATGTGTTGTTATTGTCTGTCGTGAGCTGACATAACACAATGTTTAGTCTGTAACAGTTTCATGACGACTTAAAAGGAAGCATAAATCCTCTGACACACACAGGAAGTTATGCATTTTGTTTTTTCTATAGTGTTTCCTGATTTCAAAAAAAGGTTTTCTATAATGTATAGAAATTGTTTATCTTTCTTTTACAATAAAGAGAAAAGTCTGGGTCTGGCCAGGAAACTGTAACTCCCAGCAACATGTTCTCTTACATGTTTTCTTCTGTGTCTCTTCAGCGTGTATGGTGAGTAGTAAAAGCTAAGAGAATAAATGATGTTGTTTGAAATATCCAGACTGACTCATCATCTCTGAGCACAAATGTGAGCGTGCTGTGAATGCAAGTCAGAATCTGCAAATGTGGATTTTAAGGCATTCCTGCTGCACCAGTTTGCAAAAAAAAAAAACACAAGTTCAACTAGGGTTTAAAGGAAAACAAATAACTGACTAAACAGTTACTTTAGTCACGTTTTCAGAATAAATAACGTCAGGTCAGCCTCACATGAGCTGTTTCACCTGCATGCAACAATCACACAAGGTGAAAAATTATAGCAGAGCTTAACTAAAGCATGTTTTAACTGGCAGCTAAAAAGCAAGTTATGTAACTAAAACACTGAGCGTAACTCCTTCCCGAAAACAGGAAATTGCTACCTGACATAAGTAAACAAAACTGATCGTGGAACATGGATGCCCTGATAAAGTAAAGTACTTCATTCATGAGTAAATAATTCTTGCATGGAACAGATACACAGGCATCAGGGGAAACAGATTTTAAATATTATAAAAACATATCTGAAATACTGGCATATAAACATGTAAACACAAAAAAAACAAGAATTGCCATAAGCAAGTATGGCATCACACCCCAAACTCTGAACAATGATATATATGGTAGTGCTCCATAGATTGAGCTGGGAAGGGCTCAAAAGGTGAGATGTGTACACACACACACACACACACACACTGGTCAGAGGGAATACAGGTCAGTGTCCTGCTCTCAGCTCTTTTTTCTGCTGACAGAGGATGACCCAGTGCAAGTATAATCTGGTCCACACTAACTCTATCTACCTCATGTCCCCCAGGTCTGTGCCCCCAGAGACAGAAAGACAGAGAGAGAAAGACAGGGAGAGAGGTGAAAGGTGAAGAGAATAAAAAAAAAACCCCTATCATCAGGGAAACCATCCCCTCTACACCTTCACTTTTCATCTTTCCATCCTTTGAATACCTTCTAGTCTCTTATGGCCATTAGCTAATATACAATATGATAAGTACTATTGCAGTTTCAGCTGTGAAATTAGCATCAATAAATAAAAAATTATAGATGTATTCATCTAATCAACGACATGCTACTATATTTCATAACACAAAGAACTGATTATAAGAAAACTGCAGCAAGAAAAGATTCACTTCAAGATTTGGAGATGTAATGGAATTCACAGGTGTAAGAAATCCCAGTGTAACAATTGTTCTCAAGAAGTAATAAATAGGCCAACAGTGCTAACCACTTCCTGGAGGGGATTTTTAAATTCACACGGTTTGGTCAGCCAGTACAGTTAGTACAGGATGCAGTGCTTCGGCAGGAAAGTGCATCACAGAGGAGACAAGCGTCATCTACCGCGACGCAGAGGCTGCTAGGACGTCATTCGGTTGGCTATGGATAAAAAGAGTGAGTGTGTGGGAGGTTGCTACAGTTGCACAAAGTGAGGCCTGATCAACCTCAGCAGGGCTGCCAGCGAGAGGGCGTCTGATGCTGAAAGGCCTGAAACACCTGATGACTACAGGTTACATCACTGATTATGTGCCCCAGAAAAGCATCAGAAGATGCATCATTTCAACTTTTAAAAAAAATGACTAACCAGATATGACTAATGTACAACTTTTTGTTGGAGTGTGCCGGCTGTTTTTCCCCGATGCTGCAAATTGCAGCTATTTGCACTCTGCAGATGAAGGTCAGAAATGATCACAGTGTGATGGCCTGATGCAAGCAGAAAAAAGGAAAGACAGAAAAGAGAGAGAAGGCGTGTAAGAGCCTCATCCAAGAATCCAAGAGGGACGGTTGACATATGAAACAATAACAAAGATCACAACACTCTTCTTTCCCATATTCCCCCTCCTTCCTTCCCCTTCTCCCCATTAGGCCCTCTTTCTCTCTCTCTAGCCTGTTTCCTTCTTTCTCTTCTCTTTCTCTCAGAATCTCTGGAGGTGGACCTTTGATTGCTTCTTTAATTAGCCATGTCAGACGGCTCCGTGGATTTACTGGGGATGTCGAACTTCTGCAGATAATTACATGCCTTTTCCCTTTCTCTCCATTGCTACATCCCTCCATCCATCCCTCCATCCTCCTTTCACTGTGTCCCCCTATCTATCCCTCTCACTCACTCTCCCATGATTTAATGATTAATTATGGATGTGAGTTTGAGAATAAAAGCTTTTTTGCTAATCAAAATGAAATCCCCCCCACACCCCCCAACCCCCATTCTCGTAATTACAGTGTGAAGATGATGTTGCTGATGTCTTTTTGTTTCCAAGGCCTGGCCCGCGCACTGATCTGAGGTCCGTCAAGGCGGATGGGATGAATAATCACAACATAATGGCTCGCTTCAGAATTTCAAAAAAACTGGGTGGAGAAATGAAGTAGGCCGGATTGGTTTGGGGAGAATAAAAGAAGAATATAGACGAAAAGACAGAAGCAGATTGTTGTGGAAGATGTCAGTGCAGAGGCCAAGACCGGGGATCAAAGAGGCCTAAATCCTAAAGCCTGACCACAGCCATCAGTTGTGGAGAGGATGGTTTCTTTATCCAAAGCTTGTGTTTAAGTTCAAATATCATTTTGATTGTCAACTGACGAGTACTTTATTGATTGACTGATCAATTGTTTCGTCTACAAGATCTCAGACAATAGTCAAATCTGCCCATGTGGCATCATCAATTTTGTTTGTTTGTCTGATAAACAATCCAAAACCAACATTCTTTAGTTCTGGCCAATAAATTGTGAGGATTTGCTGCTTTTCTACAAGTGATCTGAGGACATTAAGACATCAGTATGCTCCGCACGAAGTGCCTGTCGGACGGTCAAATAGCTTTGGAAACCCCATCTCCCTTCACCTTCCTCATGTCAAAATTGGGGGCGGCTGCGTCCCACAATTTCTCAAACTTTTTGAAACCGACAAACCGACAGCACAGATTGGCAGAGTTTGGCCCAGTGTGATGAGGCACTTTTCTATCAAGCTCTCTTTTTTCATTCTTTACAAACTATCTCAGACTGTTTGTGACTTTTGAGTGTGTGAGCAAGTGCAACACTATGAGTGATAAAGAAAGTAACTGTTAGTTGTAGCCTTAATTTATGTACATAGAGGACAAAGAGCAAAGGTATTCTTCTGCATATCAGTAAATATAGTTCAGATTTCTTTCTCCTTTGCTTCTCTATTTAAAAAAAAGGTGCTCTGTGGTGCAACTACAGATTGATGGCAGTGAGACATTGATAGCAATACAACACAATAAAAGTCTAGTGTGTAGGATTTAGTGGCATTTAGCTGTGAGGTTGCAGATTGAAACTTATCCCGTGTGCCAAGAGTGTAGGAGAACAATGGTGGCTGATGCAAAAAAGCAGAAATATGAATGGCCCAATCCAGAGCCAGTGCTTGATATGTCTGTTCTGGCAAACTGTAGAAACAACATGGTGGACTCTGTCACTGTCCCTATGTAGATAGAAATGGCTCATTCTAAGGTAACGAATACACAGTGAGTCTTATTTTTGGGTGAATATACACTAATGAAAACAAAGTTATCAAAGTTATATTCCATTTCTGTCAGTATATTCCTTTAAAAGGCTATTCCAGCACTTTATTTTTGTACTGAAGGGGAAAGGTCAAGCTGTAGGGATCAAGCTGGGTCAAAATCCCCAAACACTGGGTGGTATATTATGGGCAAAACAGCCCTATGACATAGACCTCACAGTATGTAGTCCTAAACCAAGGTGAGTTATGAGGACAGATTTATATGAAGAGCAAGTTCTTCCAGCACAGTAATGCCTCTCTGAAAATAATCTGATTTCAATATTGTTTTAATGGTCGTTTTGCTTGTGATCATCAGCTAAAATAACAGTTTACCCACCTTTTTATTCACCAAAACATCACTAAGGCAAACTAAATCACAGTCTGGCCATCTACAGCATATCCATACAGAATGTTGTATGACAAGTCCCTATTGTTCCCTGTTGAGTCACTCACACTCATATACAACACACAGACACACAGGTCTGTTTGGCTTAGTCTTCTATCCTTCCTGCCATATTTACTGGGTATTTACCTAACAGAGGCATGCTGGAGATATTTATCGTCCTGATGGCTCTATATATAGGGCTGAGGAGCTCGGTGAGAGGAGAGGCAGGCGCGGTGGGAGGTTGCTTCTCTAATCTCCATCTCCAGGCTGACAGGCCTGAGAAGGCCCTAATGAATGACTCTTTTCATCTGCACGCCTGTGTGTATGTGACAGTATAAATATTTAGCAATATTGGAGTCAGCTCGTGATTTTACACAGATGGAGTGATTGATGGCTCAGCCCCCTGATGCATGCCAAAGACCATCCTGGAGATGTTATATAAACCACCACAGCCTCTCTCTCCCTCCATCATCATCTCCATCTCACTCGCGCTCTATCTTTCACACTGCCTCCTCTGCACTCCGCCTCCTTCCCAGCTTGTCTTCTCGCTGTCGATCCGCCCTCTGTGGCTCTGCCAATTTGCTTCACTGTTGAATTTCTATCATACAGTGTGGTGTCCCTACGGCTGTAAGACAGGCTAAATCAGAGGAAAACAACCTGACAGAGAGGAAACTCTGAGGAGATTGGCATCGACACGTTACAGCGCAGACCCCTTTGGTATTTTAAACTTCTTATTTAAAACCCATTTTCCCTACAAATTCATTCTAAAGCAACTATTAAATTCTATTCTATTTGATTTTATTATTTTTTCTTAGTTTTAACACATTTTTTAAAGTGCCTCGTAAAGTTTTAAAAAGTTTGTCATCGATTGATGATGAGTTTTACTCTCCATACACAAAAGGTGTGAGCACTGTTTCCATGCTGTTGCTTTCTATGTTCAGAAAATCAAATGTCAACATGTGAGTGAGAGCTGCTCTTGAAGTCTGCAGCCTCACACATAAACGCGCACACGCACACACGCACACACACAGAGTACATAGGCAAACACTCACACACACATGCATACAATGCTGTCATCTGTATCAGGCAGAAACCAGACCAGAGCCACTATCTGTTTGTGCAACACGCACACACACACACACACACACACACACACACACACACACACACACTGGTGCCAATATGCTGCCAGGGCGCTCTATGAAAAAATAGTGTGTGTGTGTGTGTGTGTGTGTGTGTGTGTGAGGGGACGCATATGCAGTTTGGTTTAGCTTTATTTGTGAGGACTGACTTGTGACAGCTCTTGACTACTTTTGTGAGGACATTTTGAGTTTTGGGGACACTCGTCATAGTGAGCAGATTATATCAGGGCTTGTAGCTGAATTAGGTTAAAGTTACAGTGGTCTTGTTTAAGACTAAACCTCAAGGGAATTAATGTATAAGAATCTATTGCATTTGAGTACGTGTGTGTGTGTGTGTGTGTGTGTGTGTGTGTGTGTGTGTGAGTACTACACAGACCTTCTGCATAGCCTCTGCATAGCCAATTAAACTAAAATACAAGAACAAAATCCCTGAACAAATATATGAGGACTTTAAGGGGGGATGTTGAAGATGTATTAACCTTGTAATTGCCTGTGTAAAATATGCTCCCCTGGTAATGAAATTTCCTGCTTTAATTTGAAAAAATTGGGGAAATATCTCCCCCTTTTTGCCTTGTGTTTTCTCATTTAATTGCATTTAAAACTTCAATCTCAAACACCCCCACCGCTTTATGGGGGGAAGGACCAGCGCTGGACCACCACATCTATTAATCTAACTGTCCTTTATCGGAATTAGCATTCAAATGTGATCGGTTCCACTGCGCCTTCGCCACCACTTGTAATTCCAACAAAATCCACTCCTATGCAATAACTACAGTGCCCTTCAAGACCACTACCACCTCCCCCTCGCTTTGAGAGGTATTGATTTTTATTTGTTCTGTAATGAGAACAATTAGTCTTTTTCCTGCCCTCCTTCATCTATCACCTCCACGTTCCTGTGGCTCTGCCATCCAGCCGGCCTCTGTCTTTAAACCCAGCTGGAGGTCCATCCTCTGGGCAGAGGACACCACTGTGCCCCTCTGCATAAGAAATACAGCAGGCTCAAAGAGATAACAGAGGACATTTCTGTTTTTCTACCTGACTATTTCCTAAAAGTAAGCATGAAGTCTGCACAGCTAGTTTGATCTCACTGAAAAGCAATGTGTTCATGGGGTTCGACTCACACAGGCTTTTGGAGCACGACGCTGACACTCATATTTTATGATGGACATGCCGACAGCCAACGTCAAAGCCAATTTTCATGGCAAAATAATTCTCAAAATAATTTAGAATTGATGTTAACCCTACATTCTCTTTTCTTAGCATTACGTTAGAATTAAACTATTTTTTAAAGTTCAATTTATTATTAATCAATGCAACATTAATTACAGAAATAAATTGCATGCTATCTATCTATACTGGATAGTTAATCTCTAATGTTAATGAAAGGCCTATATCTAACCCATGTTCCTGCCTGACTCTAATTGACATGGTTAGAGGAAATTACCACACTCTAAATCCAGTGTGGCTGGTGTTAACATGTATCATAAAACATGAAAACACAATAAAACACTCACACACATCCATTAAGAATGCTTCAATTTCCGCTGTGGAAGTAGAGTGGCATGCTGGACTGACTGACTAGCGGCGATCAGGAGACTTTAGCCTCTATAAACCACCTGATTGACAGGGTGATTTGTGACTGACTGACTGGATAAGTGGCTAGCTGCTTGCTCCGTGCAGCTGTTTGTGCCTGCATACGAGCATGTGTGTGTATGTGGGTGTGTGTGTGTGTGTGTGTGTGTACGTGTGTGACGTCAGGTCCTATTTCAGCCATGGCCGGTGAGGAATGAAGCATCTGAAAGAGTCCATTTCTCTTGCCGCGCAGCCTGAGCCTTACTTACCCTAATGATGTATAATAGCCTGCAACTACACTTAACCTGAGCATTACTGTGGCAAAGACTGAGTGGAAGAGGCACACACACACACACACACACACACATACATAAAGGTCTAGTTTTTTCTGAGGACACTGTTTACCAAAGGCTGTGAGGGCAGGAAACGACCTGGCATGTTAAAAAAATGAAAGACTCGCAGATTGCACTCCATCAAATCAAATCAAACCCTAAGATGTATATTAACATTGACAGCTGTATCCTCGCTTTCTCTCTGATCCTTCACTCGCACTTCACTCTGCTGCTGACTCATTCCGTAGCTATAAGCTAAATGATACAAGCAGTTAGCATGCTGCATCTGTTGTCTTTTAATTAAACTCATTTTCCTGGATGCCTGAGTATGTTCATACATGCAATATGGATCCTGGTCCTTTAACCTCTTTCGCATTCATTAGTGCAGACGAGAACGAGCTCATCACTTACACACGTGCTTCATAAGTGACTGAATGAATGTATGCGCACGTGTGTGTGTGTCTGTGTGTGTGTCTGTGTGTGCAAGACAGGTCGTAGACAGAGGAGAGACAGTAAATGACAGAGTCACGTGAGGCGGCTACTGTATGAAACCTCAGATCTAATCAATAGGAGTGAGGAGGACGCCAGGCGCCAGCCAGAGGGTCACCACTCATCACTCAGGTCAGCGGCGAACACACACATGCGTGCACACACACACATAAGAGCATGCACGGTGAGGGCATTGCACAGGGCACATTACTAGACAGGACTATGAGGCAGTAGAGAATGGGTCAGAGAGGGGTTGAAGCACATAGCAACAGAGGGGGGGAACTGGATCGATGGGAGAGATTGAAGGAGCTCCGTAATACCGGAGGAGTCACGGATGTCCAGGATTCAGCTAAGCAGGGCTAGGAGACAGGTCAGGAGGGTTAAAACAGCCTCGCACCACAGGGAGGAGCCATCGACAGGCCATAAAAGAGGTGAAGGAACAGCGGAACTGACTGATTTTGATGCTCATCATGGCTGAATGCAATGGTGGTCACCAAGGAGTATCGGCTGTGTAGAAGAGGAGATGACAGTAACCAGGTTGTAGCTGGAAATTAACTTATATGACAAATATAGCAGGCTTTTAGCAACATTTGCAACAGGAGACAGCCTGCTAAGCTGTGGGAGCTCGGCGGAAAGTGGGGCAGCAGAGGAGCACACCAGAGTGTGTGTTTATGTGTGCGTGTGTGGGCACATTGTGTGTGTGCCGCTGCTCTGCAGCAGAGAGACACCGACAGAGAGAAGGACTAGGCCTGGTGGCATTTAGCCCTGTTCTATAATGACACTGAGAGCTGGGGAGGAGACACAGGCACTGTTATTGAATTATTGAAGGTGCACGGTGAGGTATAAATCTGCCATGGAGATGCCATACTGTTGTAACACACACATGCACCCGCGCACAGTCGCACACACACACACGCAGAGGCCACCGACACACAGCGAGGCTGGCGTGACGACTGCAGGCTTTGACTTGCTGACCTTGAGGTTGTTAAAACAAGCTCTCCGTCAGCTTTTCTGCAAAATATGTTTACCTCGTGAGAGAGAAGGGGAGAGAGACAGAGGAAGAGGAAGAGAGAGAGTGGAAGTGTGCGCGCGCTGTGCTGACATTGCCGGAATAAACACAGCGACTCCATCAATTCTTCCGGATTGTGAGGCAAAATAAAAGAGAAGACACTGCGGAGGGAGACATAAAGTAACTAGCAACCTGTACTAGCCAGGCTCCAGCCAGGTTTTACTACACAGCAACATCATGACTGAAAGAAGAGATTAAGCTCTCGAGAACAAACATTTGAATCCTGTGAAACCGCCGTGCACACACAGATTAAAAGAGAACGGTTGTATATATCTACCTGTAGCGAATGCAGCCTAGAAACCGTACATCAGCCACCAATTACTGATGTTTATCTCTTAAATAAAAAGAGACAGAGTATTGCTACATGCATGAAGACATCACTATATGTGATAATTCCCTTTTCTTCCTTCCAGCGGAAAGACTTTCACCGCACGCACCAACACATTTTTATTTCCATTATTATTTCTGTATCTCTGTACAGATAGGGAGGTAGTGTTTCTCAGCTCAGCCACCTCCCACCTTGAACAAACCAAACAGAGGCTTTCTGAGGAATTGTGGATACTGTATGTGTGTGCGAATGAACCATGTGATTATAGAATGGTGCAAAAAGCTTAAATGTACATTTATTTGTTTTTGTGAGTGCGCGTGTATGTATATTTTCGCATGTATGTCTGTGTGTGTGTATAAGTGGGCACGTGTGTCCTGCCTGAGCTCTGTAGCCGAGGGGGGCACCTCTTCTTATTAACATCATCAGTCTGCATCATTACTAGGCTGCCTGGGTTGGGCAGCAGGTGCTATGAGAGTGCCAGGGTTACAAACGACCACGGGATCGCTCTCGGAACACACACACTCACACGTACACACAGACACAACACACACAGACAGACTCCGAACCCCCCTTTCAAATCCCCAAAAGGGATGTGGGGTGTCTGTGTCTATCTGTTATCCAGTGGGTTAGCGCTCGGTGTCTGGCCAGGTTTTCACTGGGGGGGACGGACTCCATCCATTCTGCTGACAACAGGCCGGCGATACACAGCAGAGGCTGAGAGAAACTCAGCTCAGAGCAGGGGAGGGTCCGCAAGTCAACAACAAAAAAAAAAACATCATACAGGCTGTGTGCAAGACAGTGTGCAACTAACTGGAACATGCACACAACACAGTACAAAGAAACATGTAATGCTCAGGTGCAGATGAAAATAAACACAAGGTTTCGACTGATATTTGGGGTAACATACTGGCCTTTTTAGAGAAAGGGGACATTTTTATGCAGCATATGTTAACCAACAGGAGTTAAATAGAGGAAACATTGAAAGGGTCTGTTCACCAAAATTACTAAAGTACATACATCCTTGCTTACCTTTAATAGTTTTCATATACTTTCACCAGGTTCTGAGATCTCTATCTCTGCCTCCAGGTAAACAGTGTGTGTGGAGAGCAAAAGAGACAGAATGCATTGGCCAAAATCCAATCGTGGAACCAATCGGCTATCGCCAGATGATTATTTAGCTTTTAATATGCTTTTTTCTAATTTATCTGGATTCATGTGGAGATCTAGAGATTAGTCAAAATATTGTCTGGAACTGTGGTGCATGGAGGAGGCCTGAATGTCGGGCTATTGTCATCACACTGAAGGCCGATAGGTTCAGAAATTGCCACGCTAGGAAATGAATACATTTTTGTTTGTGTTGCTCTCTACATTAATAGTTGGTGAACTGTAGCTGACAAAGTAATCACTAACACCCTGGTTTTAGCAATTAAAGAAGGCAAAAAAGCGCACCACACTAACAAGCTTGCTAACTCTCTGTTAGCAAGATAATTAGGCTGGTTTGCTAACGGGACAATGAGTTGCCATGGTTTATTTAAAAGACATATTTGTACCATCAGCTTCTATCTCATAATTTTTAGAAGGCACTCTTGTTAACTGAGCTGTAACACACCAGACAGAGAAGTTGGAATAAAAGTAGATGGTGTACTTATACTGTTTGTGAGAAGACATATTCGATCTTGTTAAATTATATGTTCAGAGAGGACAAATTAAAATCTATTCAACAGATACTTCAAAACCAGGACAAATAAACCAAAATGATCTGTGCAGCTTGATCCCATTAATTTCAAGGAAAAATATATGATGTTTTTCAGATTTGGGTACCTGACCCTTTAACTGACTGTAATGACTCATTTTAATCAGTAACACACCAGTAAGACTCTCCAGAGTTTCAATCCATTTCAACAGATATAAATTCATGTATCTATTGACAACATCAATCCTCTTGAAGTCTTAATAGAAAAACATGTATGCACACACACAGCCACGTGCGCACAAATGGTATGTTGGTACAAACACACACAATGCAACAACACGAACACATGTACATCCCATAAATATGGTCATATTGACAGATGGATATCTACACCAGTGAAGTTAATGCTGACAAAATGTCCTGCGTTATTATTGCACGTAACCAGAGAATGGTAATAAAAGCTATATGAACAGGGACTGGCCTGTTTCTCAGGCGCCTCTATGGCACCACCCATGACACCAAAGATGTGTCAAAGACAACAGACACTCAATACAGTGCTGTGCTGCTCTACCCTACCCACCGTTATGGATTATGTAGCCAGCATGCGTTCATTTAAGATGTACACATTGATCTGGCATTGACGAACCATTTCATATTAGCCAGGGTTTGCTCCTGTACGGCATCAAGGGCAATCAGATGCACTGTACTGCATCGGGCTAAATTTAACCTCCTATCAATCCAAATGTGATACACTCAAAGTCATCCTGCTTCAATCACTCACTAGTGGGTCACTTTCAAATAAACCTGAACATCAGGATTAATGCAAAAAGGAAAAGAATAGAAATTCTGTGGTAATTAATAACAGGATTAATGTCAAGTTCAGTAAGATTGATCCACTCAAGTGGCAAAAAATTGTTGATTGCACAATATTCTGATAAATCCCTCAACCAACCACTTAAAACTGAGTGAGAGAAGAGATAGGTATGCCACAGAATAAATCAGAATTAGAGCGATATTGATTTGACTGCAATTGGATAAAAAAATTGAGCAGGGTGGGGGTGCAAAACAAAATGATAAATAAATAAGAGATTCACAACAGGGGAAAAAATTGTATTTGCTTCTCTAATATTGAAGCTGCAGCAGAAATTAATGTCCCTGGTTAGTTAGTGCTGTTAATTGGGCGTGCAAAATTAAAATGTTAACGTCACTGCTAGCTGGGAACGCAGAGAAGGCCCCTCCAGCTGCATTTGACCTAACAGAGCGTGTTTCTTCCCCCTTCCTTCTCTCTCTGCTTCAAGTGTCTCCAAAACTAATAAAAAACCCCCTCACAAATCCCCCCATGAAGCCCTCCATATGAACTGTCACATTAATAACACTGCACTTGTATTCAAATTTTCTGTCGAAAAGCTAAAGAAAGATTGAATGCCCCGCCGTCGCGCGGCCAAAGATTGAAGACGTGTCTCATTGACATTGTTAAAAGTTTATGAAAATATATGAATTCTCAAACGTGGCGGGCCGCCGTGCAGCTCCACTCCCAACACTTCTGTTAGAGACTGCGGCTTTTAATCAAAATGATTGAATACCACAAGTTTGGATTCAGGGATTCTAATAGAGGACGGATAAAGTGTCACGGTCCAGAACTAGAAAAACCACACGGGATCACACATGCATGCATAAAAACCTTTCTATATTTTTTTCTTTTCTTACTTTTTTTTTTTTTTTAACCATATTCCTCATTGGTAGGTATCTTGTTTTCCTCTGTTACTGAGTGCTTGTGTAAATGGCATGTGTGCTGACTGCAGTGTACAGCGGGTGACTGTTAGTCTTTTGGCTCTTTTCCTTTGCTTTCTGGAGCTGATATGAAGCTGTATCTGGGGAAAGAGACATATGGCACCAACACACACACACACACAAACACACACACACACACACACATATACTCACACCCTCATATGCACAACACTTATAAAGTGTACTGAACATACAGTAACAGCTGCTGGCAACGTCACATGCAAAGACTAACAGAGTGACAGGCCGCCATGTCTCTATGTGTGTGTGTGTGTGTGTGTGTGTGTGTGTGTGTCTGTGTGTGTGTGTGTGTGTGTGTGTCTGTGTGTGTGAGAGAGTATTGGGGCATTGGCAGCAGAGGGCTGAGGTAGAAATGCTCTCCAAAGACCAGGAGCACTGGAGAAAAAAGACCACTCCACTGGGGATAACACATGTCATCTCATAGGACCACACACTGCATATCAATGCAGGAGCTACAGCAAAAAGACCCTTGTTTGATCTTAACAACTATACTTTTCTGAATTTATATATAAACTGACCTCAGTCCCAAAGTGATAATCTGAATTTCCCCCCGGGAATAAAAATACAATACTCTTTGACAAAAGTCAGGGCGTAAGCATACTTAAGATGATTTATGCTTTATTGACAGGTGAGCCAAAGTCTTACAACAAAATGCAGTGTTTCCTTGGCAGATAATGGATGACTTTTTAAGACTTTACCCTAAGAAATCCATTTGTATTATATGAAGTTTTGCTCGGGACACACTGTTAAAAATACCCTGCTTGATCTACTAAAAAAAGTCAAGGCAACTTTTTGTATCAGATTATTATGTAGATCTTAAAAGACCAGTCTTTGTATAAATTATTTATTTTGTTTGTAAATAAAAAATAAATTTGCAAGTCACCTTAATCTTATTATGTTAATCAAGCAAGACTATAATTCAGCAATTATTTACTTGAGAAGATAAATGTTTCAAACCACACATGGCTGATTGGGTAATTAATTACACCCCCAGTTCCTTGAAGATCTTGTTATATTTAGGACTGTTACTACTACTACGGGTTCATGTTAGCCTGGGGCTGAGGAAACCTCATCCAGAGACCCTGGGCTTTCGCAGGCTAATAAAGGGCAAAAGCTGATGTGGTCCAGCATGACCCATGTTTCTCAAAGCTCCCTATCACAGTATTTGGAGGGTAGAAATTTGGTGATTTTGGAACATTTAGAAGCAACAGCCATAAAATAACCTAGTAGTGCTGTGTGTTTATCTAGAAGACTTCCATGATTCTGTGTTAATTTACATTGTGGTTGTCATTAAGTGGGGTAAAACAAAGGGGAAAATATTGCGACACCTGCGGCTCCTCCCTCTTCATAATTATACTGGAACAGAGTAAACTAGAATTAAAGCCAAACAGTTTTATGCCTCCGCGCACCAGTCATGTTTCTCTTACAGTTTACATCCATGTCTGTGAAAACATGGATGCTTCACACACATCTTCCCCCTGGCAACACAAAAGATCAAGATTAGTGTCACCAAGTCAGTATCTGACCAAATGTTTCCCCTTCTGTTCCTGAGATATGTCGCTGAGTAATGGCCAGAAAAGTGTTTTATGCAGAACATTATGATGTCACAGCGAAGTTAACCTTTGACCTTTTGGATATAAAATGTCATCCCTCTATCGTTTTATCCTTTTAGACATTTGTGTAAAGCTTTGTCTTAACTAGCGCAGGAGTTCAAGTTATACTCAAAAAGGTGTTTTGTAAGGTCACACTGACCTTGACTTTGACCTTCGACTTCCAAATTCTAATCAGATTATTCTTCAGTCCAAGTAGATGCCTGTGTCAAATTTGAGGAAATCTCTTTGAGGTCTTCTTTAAATACTGCATTCACAAGAATGGGACGGACGAACAATCCAAAAACATAAAGCCTACCCTGATGATGTTATGCCTCCGGTGCCTAGGCATAATAAAATGTTGTGTGGGGCCACCTTTGGAAGATTGGCTGGGATTACATAAAAACACCTTTTTAAGATACTATGTTGATCAAAATACAATGTCTTGTGTTTTGAACAAATGCAGATTTATTTCAAAAGTAGACATTTTCATGTAAAGACAAACTTAATTTTTGTATTGTAAATATTGCAGATTTAACTATGCTACAGTTAGATCTGTTTAGATTTATTTTATTTTTTATTTTTTTTTAAGTGCAGTTCCAAATACCAGCATGGCTAATGATCATAAACATGACCACAGCCAGCAGGCTTATAGACACATGGCCAATATGGCGACATTATCGTTGGCATGCTAAGTATTATCAGTTATTGGCTTTGCTTCCTTTTACATCTTTACTGTTGTCAAGCGTGTGCTTATTTACGTGACGCCGTCATAGCAAAGTTAGGCAGAGACAGGCGGATGTATCTTTGCTCAGCAGGTGGTGGCTAAGTGCCAGTTGTTAGTGCTCCTCAACAACCAGCAAAACAGTCTCTGATAGGGTAAGTATGTCTTTTTTCATCCAAAGTCAACAATATACAAAACATCAGCTCAAATCAATAGTTAAAGTTGTTTTAATATAATGTATAGTTGGACATAATATCATATTGTGAAAATTATGGGCTGCTGTTAAGATTGACTCAACTCCTCCTGCTCTGTCAAATGTTGGCTGAGCTTCTGCGCTGAGTGACGTGTGTATACAGTATCCGTGTGTGTGTGTACTCTCATATGGCTGTGGCAGGCAGGTGGTGTTTTTCTCTCACTCCAGGAGGCTCCTCAAACAAAGAGCTTTTAGCATCAACTTATCAATCTCCGCTGCGACACCACTAACAGCTGGATGGATGGAGGGCAGGTTGGGAGGCGGGGAAAGTACAGTTTAAACACACACACGTATACACGTACGTATGCACACGATGCAAGTGTTGCCTGGAGAGCGCCGTAGGAGGTGACTCATGTACCTGTTTATGTGAATGAGTTCAGCATAAGGGGACGCAGGTGAGAGCAGAGGCAGAGCAGTTCTGCTGGGAAAGAAACAACACAACACAACCTGCTTTATTTGCTAAAGGTGACTGAGAAATGTGGGTCACGACCACAACATGTACACAGATTCTCCACCTACTTGCCTTTAAAAGAAGCTCGGGGAGAGGAGCATATAAGTTAAGGGGAGTTTGAAAAACAAGAAGCCTCAGTGACAAAGAATAAGGACAGTTTTCTTAAGAGGGGAGAGTAATTCAATATGAGTGAAAGAAGGAGGCCCATCAACACTGTTAAAACCTGGGTCAGATGGCCAGGAGAAAAGCTTTTATCATTTGTTTTAATGCACTTTGGTGACAGAGCAGCAAGGTTTGTGACATAACAAATCCCCTACATCTTAGACAATGGATTTGAGAGTAAAGTCACCATACATTCCAATATCTGACAGTTGTGCTGACACAATTATCTCTAGGCAATTATATGTAACTAAATAGTACAACATTCAAAGATACCAACTCAGGTCCATTATCAATATAATTCAGTCCACTTTTCTTGGATACAACAATCCATAGCTGAAAACCACTGCTGATACAATTAAATCCCTTCAGAGGAACATGAAATTGTAGACCTGAGCATCTGAATACAAAACATCAGTTTCCAGGTTTTCTGAGATTTTAAATTGTCAAAATGAGTCCTTAAATTCATGTTTGTTGAGTATTTGCTTTGGTGTTCCGTTGGCTTTAAACACATTAGAAAGAATTAAACTTCAGCAAGTGCTTTTATCTATCATGTTCAATAAAGATGCTTATTTCCATGCACAGTGCACTTGACTTCATGTTGCAGCTAACTGTGCCATGTGAAGCTGGAGTACGTGAACAATGTCTTTATCTTGGTTAAAAAAAAAAAAAAAAAAAAAATCAAGGTCAACCACATCAGCTCCCTTTAAAAATCACAGCTCTCTCACTTTAACATGCTCACAGCTTGGTAATGAAGCGGAGGAACAAGTCTGGAGGAACAACTACTGAGATGGAACTCATCTTGGACTTGCAAAGTTGAACATCCCAAAAGAGACCCCAAATGCCTGAATATGCTGCCAAGGACGGATTATGCTACTTTTCACTGTATTTTCTGTGCATGTGGACAAGCTATTTTATTTCAAACCACAATGATTCAAATCATAATTTAAACCATTACGGGTTACATTGAGATAGATTTGGCTGTGCTAACATAGAACAATAATGTCAATACCGCCTAATGGAGAATAGACCACAAGTCTCTTTAAGCCTTAGCAGGACATGGCTGCATAAAGAGAAATCCCCGTCGGGATCCTGTTTACAATCTACATCTAAAGTTAAAAACTGTCCTGGTCCCACCATGAAATGCAACCAACACATTCTACAGATATTCAGGATGCTGTTCTACGACATTTGTTTACAGCAACCACACATCTACCTCTAGTGCCATTAAAAAAGTGACGCTTCAAGGGATACTTTTGAGACACTTGTTAAAATAACACAGGCACACGCAGCTAGTGCCCTGGTAACCCGCTATCTTTGTACAAGGATGTATATAGACCCAATTACTGTTGATAAACAGTATGACGTTTCTTGGTGAGCGGGTTTAGCTGGAGGCAAAACAATTCTCCACAGACATTAGCTAGTGCTAGCTAGCAAGTTCTGTTGGCTTCTTTTAGACCATGGAGGAAGGTGATACGAGTCTCTCTGAATAGGGTGCATTTGGAAATACTTCCTCTGAGTGCCTGAACACACTCTGGCATGAACTGGACCATTCGTAAATTCAGAGCGCTGTCGGAATATACCGTGTGATTATCCAGAGCACTGCAGCTTACTCTGGGCACTCTGTCTGGGGAGACAGAGCAGCAGAGCACCAAGCGGAGTGAATGTGTGATTAACATAACTTTTCATTAATTTATATAGAAATATAACGCTCCATTTCTTTGACCAACAGGGCTCTGATTTTAGTGTAGAGCGTCAGACTGAATTTATGAGCACACCATGTCAGGTCACTCACTCTCTAGGGCCGTGAGTGTTACTTGAAAAAGTAAACACTGACCAATGGGACCAGACTGGCTGACCTGTATGCTCTCACTCAGTGGGTGGAAGATTTTACAGGATTGCTGAAGGTGGGATGGCCAGCTTTGTGGTTGATTACTATGCCTACCAAAAAGTTGATTTAAAAAAAGTTAGTGTTACAAAGAAATCCAATATTCCTCTTTATACCTCCCATATTTCTGATTAGGTAGACATAACCCTTAATACACATAACTTCATTCATCCCTACAACAGTAAATACTTTTTCCCTAACCTGATATGAAGTGTGTGCTGCACATGTGAGCACTTTTGATGATCAACTCGGTCCTTTCATCACATCACATTTAACCATAGCTGTCTTTGTTTTCGCTGACGGGCAGTGGCGGCTGGTATACAGTGAAATTTAAGTTTTGAGCCATGACTCCTATTCTGGCTGCCAAAAAGAGCCTATGTAGCCTACAGCCCTGTAAGGGTGAGTCCTGTTTAACCTCCAGCTAACAAATTGACATCATTATGAAGTCGACCCTAAAAGGGTCTATAGAGTTGGTGGAATGGACAGTCTTGAGGAGTTTTAAAGATATGAAGAAGAGAGAGAAGTTTATGAGGTTTGTCTTCTGATTTCTCATGGAACTAAATAAAGTGGGTGTGTCTTATGTTTCCTGAGGATGTCACCAAGATTGTGAAGTTATTTTGCCAGCCAGACTGATGCTAATGTAACCACTGGCTCTGGTATGTGCAATTCCACTTTGACAACGCACTTCGTATATACCTGCTGCCTTCAGAAGGCATTGTGAAAAAAAAGGCTGGCAAAATTTTCAAAATGTAACTTTATTTTGTCTTCCTAGCATCATTGCTATAATTGCATTCCATGCATTCCATTTTTTTTGGCATTCAAATGTGTCTGGTTGAAGAAATAATAATCAAAGTGAAACAGACAGAAAGAAAACATTAATTAAAATGGGCTATTGAGATTCTGGGGAGGTTTATGTAAGATGGCTCCACCAATTTTAGTGAAAAAATAGCAGAGACCACGGTTGCCTCAGACCAGGTCAACAGTTCTCTGAGCAAAACACAGTCAATCTTGATACCAAAATTGCTGTTTGCTGCTAGATTTGCCAAGGACACTCCCTTACTGAACTCCAAATGTGGTGCATGGCAAGTCACCAACATGCAGAAAAGATCCAAGAAAAGGAAGTAGGAAAAAAACATAGAGGCCTTATTCGTGAAAGACACAAATACTGTGCCAACCCATCAGCAGCAGGGAGAAAAAAAAAACAATTGAAACCCACCAATGACCATCATGGGGTAGTTTAAGTCCATCAATGATGAGTGAGGTACAGTTGTAAATCCTGCCAGTGACAGGTGGGGTAGAGATTGAGGCCCACCCAGTGAATGATGGGCTGAGTTGCAGTCAAATCCATCTACATCAAAGCTCCAGGCCTCGTCTTCCTTCCTCTTCGACTCTCTAAAGAGGCTCAGGAGCCACAGCTATCACTCTCTTCCTCAACCTATCCCTCCAACCCCCCCCCCCATTCGCCCTTTCATTATCTCCACCGCAAGAAGGGAGAGAAATGGGTGGGGGAGAAGAAAAAAAAACAGAAGAAGAGGAGAGTGGAGAGGTCTGAAGAGGTTTTCAAATCCAGTGAAGCCTGTCATATTACAAAAACATGTCGCTTTAAACTAAATGTGAAATATCAGTAATTGAAGCCATAAATCCACTGTTGTGTTTCCCCTCACCTCCTCCCCCTCCTCCCTTTCTCTCACTCTCTCTCTACCCATCCCTCCCTTGCTCTCCTTATTTTTTGTAAGGGTGCTTTTGATGAGCGGTAAATTGGAAATTATTTTGTGTTGTAATGCCGCTCTGAAACGTCTTCCCATTACCATGCGTCAGTCAGCGCTGACAGTGAAATTACTCAACTGTCAATCTGGCTATCAAAGGAGGTGGGTGGGGGTTGTTGGTAGAGGTGGGTGGTGGAGAAGGAGGAGGGGGGGGTTATACTAGGAGTTAGAGATTGATCAATAAAAGGAGGATGATAGCAGAGGAGAGGGGGGCAGAGAGAAGAAGAAGGCAGGGTGGGCAGGATGTTTGGTCCGTCATAATACTTCTGTTGTGATTGAATAAATCAAAGCTGTTGCGGAATTTAGCTGTCACTATTACCCTCCTCCTGAGTGTTCTTATTACTGTGTGTGTGTGTGTGTGTGTGTGTGTGTGTGTGTGTGTGTGTGTGTGTGTGTGTGTTTGGCGTGGGTGCCATTACTGGTACAGGCACCATCTTGTGAGGGCAGCAGCAAATTAACCATAATTGCAGATAAGGCACAATAAGAGGGAGAAATGTATAGAATCAAGTAAATGGAATAATTCCTTTGTATGGCAATAATTTACGGTCTGACCAAGGCTCCTGAAACCTAGCTCAGATTCTCTCCCACTGTGACCCGAGAATGTGTGCGCAAGTGTGTGTCCCAGAGGGCACAGCTGTGTTTTTGTTAGAGTGTGTGACTACATTTCTAGTTATATAGCTGGGGAATAACAAACTAGACAAAGCATGACCTCCAGATGATGATCGCTGTAAAGAAAATATCCACCAATATAACCAAAATTGTTATTTTATGCCTTTTGATTCTTAGTAAAACACTCTTAATTAAATCTTGTTAAGCTCTATAACATTATAACCATAGCTTTCATTTAAAAGGAGGGCAAATTGCAGTTGGAGGCGATGGCCTCACCTCCATCTCTGCATGTTGTACAATAGTTCACGATTGTTCCACTATTATTACTGCTGCAGTGTGTGCGTTGTTGTGATGTGTGTCTGTAATGACTGGTGTGTTGAGAGCTTCTGCAGCATATAGGGAGAGAGAGACAGAGCGAGTGGGGAGAGTGAGAACTCCTTTATTGCTCAATGCTAAATTAATTGCACCAATTATTCACGGAGAGAGTTGTCTAGTGGCGGCCTTCGGGGGGCGAGGCCCTGACCGCTCTCCCTCATTTTTAATTGGCTGTCCTGTTGAATAATTGATTGGAGCAAATGTGAAATGGATGGGAAGGTCCAAGTGTCTTTCATCACAACGGGCTGGCCGCTCTGACAGCCGGCCACAAACAAACTCTGCTGCTGTACGCAATAAACAAAACCGCACGCAGTTGAATTCAGCCCGGCCACCGCGGCAGGGTTAGAATAGCAGATGTGACTCCTGTGCAGGACACTGCCCTCTGAAAACACAACAAGATGCACAACCAGTAAATCCCATGCTGGTGGAGCAGGAATAAAGGAGGAAGGGTGCGCAGGTGAGCCGAAAAACAATTAGTATCATTGTGTAAATGGTGAGCGAAGGTAAAGGGCAATGATTAGTGAACTATGTTTAATGTTAGTGACAGAGACTAGAGTGTGGAGTGGGGGTTGATGTAGAGCACTTACTCAGAATCATCAGAGCATTTTAACATAAAACCTAAACAGTAGCATCTTAACTTTGAGTTCCAAGAAGCTAAGAAACCGCAGGGTTTATGGGACATGTAGTACGACAACCAGACTAACAAGACATGACATTTACAGTGCTGTTTTTTTTTTTTCTTGGTTTGTTTTTTTTAATCAAAATGCTACAAGTGCCATCGTAAATACACAATAATGCTGTCATTCCTTTCCTTTAACTGATGCTCACATTGCCCAGTTGAGAGGTAAAATCCCTCCTGCGATTGTATTTTGGAAAAAATATGTATGGTTTGACTCGTGCCATGAATCACACGTATGATGCTTGTCAATTTAAAAAAATAATTTATCTAGTAAAGAAAGTTGCAGTTTGTTGTTGGTTTGTTGTAGTACTGTTTAGTTTTGTGTAAAACTGCTCTTATCCCTTTTTCACCAGATAAGCTCTGGTTCTTGAACCAGTTCTGTTCAGGTTTCTTTGAACGTTGATGCTATCCAGTGAACCACCCCCCATTTCCATCAGCTTTGAGTGGAACATTTGTAATCCAGGATGTATCATCAACGGAGGCCATTGTACGACATGCAACGGATGTTATCAGTAGTAGCAACAGGGTGGATCAATTTGATTACCTGTGAGCTTTTGTTCTGCAATATCAGGTAATTGTTTTTTTTTTTTTTTAATTATTATTCAAAAACCAAGCGTGGACCGACTACTAATGATAACAAGACGAAGAAGACTCCATCCCCTCTTTCTAGCATGTGGGATATGACATGCCCACTGATGTCATCAGGGGGCTGCACTTCTGGTCAAGGAAAACCTGCTATTTTTTGGTTCCAGATAGGAACCAACTTTTCAGGTTCTGTAATAACTTACTTTTAGTTGGAATGCTTCCAGTAGTTCAAAATTAAATGCAGGAAGTGAAACGGAACCCATTCTGTGCTGGTAGAAAAGGGGCATCAGTGAACTACATCTCTTGTTTTGCACAATATTGCTCACCAACACCAGCTAGCTAGGTAACTTAGCTATGTTCCACGCACAAAAGTAGCATTATCTTACCTGATGTGTTTTGTCCAGTGACTTCCGGTCTTTTAATGAGCCAATAAACAAAAGAATGAGCAAGACCCACTGCTCATGTGACCATATCACCGTACAAAACACACATGCGTCGAAGCTTCAGCAAGAGAAAAGGTCATGATGTCATTTATGCAACTTCTGGAGTCATTCCAATTATGTATTTTCAGTCTTCTGTCTCAACAGCTCTACAACAAATTACTTATTTAACTTGCAAAACCATCCTTTAAATTGACAAACATTAAAAGTGTAATTCATGGCACAATTCAAATGGAATCAAAACATTATTTCTCTCTCGCCATTACCTACCATACGTATTTTTTCTGAAATAAGTTCCCATGATGATCCACCAGAATGGGAGGGACTTTGCCTCTCTATGATGATATAATTAGAATACCATAACTGATTACTCTAATAATTCATGCCGTAAACAACAACAATTTATTGTTCTTCTGCAAAAAACATCTGTTGTTATTGGCTGTTCTAGAGTGCTTCCCATAAAAAAGTGATCAAAATTGTATTTACCAAATTGTCATAATAAAAAGTGATTCTTTAGCAGAGGTAAAATCAAACACTTACAATTCCATGAATGTTTAATATATAAATCTGTCCATCATTTTATACACCCCTATTTCTGTCTTATGTAAACACATTGTACACACACATTCTTACATGTGCGTCATCCACGGACACACACACATCTCACAAACATGCACACACAAACCCCTCGGTAATCAAAGGCTATTAACTCCCGGTGCTTTCGCAACAAAACAGATGTAAGATTCATGAGTCCCTGCCCGTGACTGTTGTCTTTGCCACAGGCTAGTAAAGAAACAATTAGTGCAGAGCTGGCCTCACTGTCCGCCACAATCAATAGTCCCTGATGGTCTTCTAAGCCTATTGACCGAGGCCCGTTCCTCTCCCTGACCCCTCATCTGTAGCGGCCGACAGCAGCTCCAGTCCACCTATGTGGACCTTGGGAGGGGGTTACCAGGTTAAACAAGGCCGATCCATGCAAACAGACATTTCTTAATATGGTCTGCCTCCGTCTGCATTTGTATGCAAGGTGTGTAGTGGACATTTATAACAGGTTACCAGCTATTTAGCTTGATAAAAAAAAAACAACATCAAACTTAAGGATGCACATCATAAAAAAGGCAAAAAAATTACAACAATACATGGAAGGAAGGAAGAGGAAAGAAGTCTTGAAAACTTGCCTACTTTTTGTAAATGCTTGCATTGCAATTATCACCAAACTGAGTTATAAAGCAGTTTTCCCTCCTGTTAAGGGTTGCAGAGGTCTAGAGGTGTTTGACAGTCTGAATCCCTGGACTGGTTTGGTAAATGACTAAGAAGCTGTGTGATTCTCAGCAGGTGTATAATTTCAGACAATAACAAAACTTAAACTGTAACTAAATCTGTTCTTCAAAATAAAAACTTAATGTTGAACTTCAGAATAATTACTGTATAAAATTAAGCATACTCAAAACAACAGGATACGATTACTATGCATTGTTATTTCTCAAACTAGGCAAACTGTAGGGTTGTACAGACAAAACAGTCTAGGGTCTATGTAAACCTGTGTTTTTGAAGACGGTGTCTGTGTGTGTGGCTGATGCTGGTCGACTTACACACACCATCTTGTACCAATCATCTCACTTAACAGCAGCCTTGGTGGCACTGAGGCAATCTGCTGATGTTACAGTAATTGTCTGAGTTTGTGTTTGTGTCCTGACAAAACCCTCCTCCTTCCTCGCATGTAAGAACATCTGGACCGGTCCAACTCACTGCTCCCCGGCCTTCTGTGACGAGCTTCTTGTCCATGCTGCCTGCTAAGGAGGAGGAGGTGGAGGAGGAGGAGCGTAAGGGCAACAGAGATGGAAGGCAGGGAAAAGGTTGAGACAGAGGAAGCGGAGCAGCTGTAAGGATGAAGGGGCGGGCAGTGGTGAACAGGTGTCACTCCCACTGACGGGCTGCCACCGTGGCCCCCACCCTGACCCTCCCGCCCCACCTACACACCCACACAAGGTTAGTGGGGATAGTGATGGTTAGGAGAGCACCCATCCCTCACCCATTCCTAGCCCCACGCCTACCTTCCTCCTCTTCCTCAGATGGCACCTAAGCCTCAAATCTGTCTGCTGGGCCCACAGACTGACATACAAACGCGCACACATGTGCTCATTAGCACACACAAATGTGCCTGTACATATTCATAAGTGTGCAAACATGTGAATGCATGGGCATAAGCTGGTAAATGGATGCAAACTGACACACATAAACACCTTTGCTCCCTTAAGGCACTCATTTTCTTTGTACTGTGCTCTTATCAGATCAAGCTACGCAACCTTTGTCTGCAAAACCAATAACTGAATATTTTTTTTAATTCTTTTTGGTACATTTATCATTTTCGTGTCACTAAATCATTGTAACATACATTTTGAGCATAGTTCCCTCGCTCTGATCGAAGTGGATATCAATCTGTCTAATTATTCAGTCTATTAATGTTAGAGTCTAAAAATGCTTGTTTTGTCCAATTAACTATTCAAAAGTAAATAGGTATTCATTTACAATAATATCAAACAGAGGAAAGCAGTAAATCTTAACTTTGTCTGTGAATATTTTTGTCTCCATTTCTTCGTAGTTACTATTTATGCCAGTTGTATATAGTATTTTTTTTTAAATGCTTCATTTCTTATAAAGCAGACATTCATAATGTATAAATGACTATTTCCTCTAAGGTTGCTTATTTACACTGTATATAAGTCCTTGTAGTTTGTTTTGCTGCTGCTTCTCTTCTATTTCCCGGTGTGGGATCAATAAAGTTTATCTTATCATGTCAAAACTGTTGTCAATTAATTTTCTGACAATGGATAAATCGTTTAATTGACTCCATTGTTTAATTGTGTTAGCTCTAAGAAAAAGAGATGAGTAATCATGACCATGCCACCGGCTCATTTGTTTACAGGAGTCAAGCAAAAACATCAGAAATAATTAAGCAGTAATGTACTGATGTTTAAAAATATGACATGTAACATCCTCATGAGGAATGAAAACAGCTGTCTCCCCAGTGAGTCAATCAATTATCAATCAATCAATCAATATACAAATCTATTGATCCGTGTCCTGTATCCATCCCTCCTTATCTGTCCATCCATCCATCTGTGTCCAATCATCAGTGCCCTTACAGCCTTCATCAGCCTCTTCACTGCACGCCAGTGGCGTTACAGGACAGGGTGGAGGGAGGGACAGAGGGAGGTGCAGGTGTGTGTATAAAGCACCCCCCCCCCACACCCCTCTGCCCTCATCCCTCCTCCACTTCCCTCTCTCCGTTGCCGTGGTGAGGAGGGCAGTAATTACTCTGGTGTCAGCGTTGCTGGGTGCGACTCCTCCCCCGGCAAGGGGCGGCGGGCATCCATAACCCATCGTCCTGCCACGGGGTAAACGCCGGGCCATCCATCACGCACCCACTTGACAAATACCTTCCATAATAGAAGTTTATTTTTATGGGAGGCTGAATCAAGGACTTTCCCATGCATACAAAAACGTGTCAGAATTATTTATGGCTTGTGCTGAGACGCACAATATGTCATATCAAAGTCCCATCCCGCTTGCCGGCACCGCTGCAAGCTGCCGGCGCTTGGCCTGTCGATATCTCCGCTCGCTATCAATAATGTGGAACACCGCCACGATAAGCCTCAGGATTCGGAGGTCATACTCGACACACACAAACACACACACATGGGAGCTAACACACACACACAAGCAGGCATCACATGCATACACAGACAGGAACATGCAAAAAACTCACACATGATGACATACATCGATGTGTTTTCAAATGCATATCAAACGAAGGCAAACATTTTCATGTGCTCACACACATACAGGAGTCTCGTTCTCACACACACACACACACACACACACACACACACACACACACACACAGGGAGGGGAATGTAAAAACACACAGTTGAAATGAGAACATAAATTCATACATGAGCCCACATTCCCACATGTAATGTTCCTAGCAATGAAAACAAACATGCTTTTGCACTCGCACATAAAAACACAAAACAGGAGAAATACCAATCTCGGCATGAAAGTGAGTTTTCCGTTTAACAGTTTATTTTCTTTACCCTCAGTTCCTTCCCCTAAGAGTAAAACAATTACCCAAACAAAGATGTTCACAAGGCTGAACTTGACCCGCGGTGTGGCGAGCGGGACCGCGGATTGCCATCAGTCAGTCAAAATCCCCGCCAAGGTCAGACGGAAACAAAATGGTTTGCAGACGAGGGAACGAGCCTGATCTAGCTGCTATGTCTTTGTGTTTGTGTGTAAAGTGTGAATGTATGTCCACACGCGGTAGAATAATCTCCGACAGTACGGGCAAAAAAAAAAAAAAACATAACAACTTAAAGGAAATCCCTACACTGCAGCCTGCAAATCTGAGAGCTGTCAGTCAGCGTGAGTGGCAACCCCTTTCGCCCAGAGAAACGGCAATAAATTGGGTTTCCTGATAAGGCCCCAGCATCACCAGCACAACGCCTGACCAAAAAGGGAAAAAAAAAAGAAAGAAAAATGAGCTGCTTTTCCGTAGGCCACTTGAGTGCTGTCAATCAACATGACTGACAGGCTCACATGTCGCCAGTGGAGAGAGCAATGGAGGGAAAAAAATAGATTAATGTACAGAAGAAAGAGTGGTGAGAGGGAGGAGAGAGAGACAGCATTAAGCCTGGCTGGGAGAAAATGAATAAATATGATAAATATGATAATTGAAATGATGAGATTTTGGTACTTGGTATTGGATTCCGCTATGTGCCCAAAGGGATTAGTCCTCCATTCACTGTCATTTGCAGCCTTTCTCTCCCCTCCACACACACACACACACACACACACACACACACACACACACACACACAGAGTGCCCATGCATGCTTACAAACACAAAATACATACATTTAACAAATAGATATAATTCTACCAGGTGGGTTGCTGTATGTGTAAAACTCTGAGGCAGCAAGAGGTGATAAACCTAAAAGTAGCCATCTGAGAACCCACCGACAAAGTAAAAAAATAAAATAGGGAAAAACAGCGTCGGCAGCAGCGGAAGAACTTTGTCCTGTGAAGACAGAAGATGTATGGCTCAGGGGAGATAGTAGCAACAGTAAATGATTACCTTTTTACAAACTGGGCCTTTGTAATAAAATGCGTAGGGGGGAGTATTATCAATTCAGCCGCCCGGTGAAGATAGCATTTCTGAAGCCACGGCAAGGCTGATCACTATCTAGAGAGGAGCCTGAATCTGTATTCCTCACGACGAGTCCAGGAGGGAGAGGGGTCTGGGACCTGTATCTTGTGTGTGCATGTGAGAGAAAGTGTGTGTGTGTGTGTGTGTGTGTGTGTGTGTGTGTGTGTGTTTCACTGAGAAAGACATCCGTTAAGGCCTCTTATGCCTGCAGGCCCAGCCGTGACAGAACCGAGATCTATTTTCTTACACCCACAAACAGAAAGACATGCAAGAGTGTGTGTGTGTGTGTGTGTGTGTGTGTGTGTGTGTGTATGTGTGTGTGTGTTTGTGTGTATTTGCAGAAACACACACATGAAATCTTTTATACGTGCAAACATACACACTTAGTCCTTGGGGCAAAGAACTATAAGATTGGAGATGTAGTCCTGTGTGAAACTGCGTGTGTGTGCGCTTCTTTTTACAGTCCGTGTGTATGTGTGTGTGTGCCAAGCTGAGATTCTCCGTTAGATGTCTGATTCTGGAGAAAGACACTGACAGATGACATGTACACACACACTCTCTCTCTCAAACAACACACTTGTCTGATAGCAGTCAAACAGGAGTAGAAGACAACGCAGAAGAGACAACAGACAGACCGGCAAACAGATAGAGAGACAGATAGCATGGCAGAGCTCAGCTGCTGGCCCAGAGTCACATCACTCACTCTCAACACACACAACTAGTAAGACATCATAACGCACACAAACACACAGCACGAGAAGAAAGAGGCAGAAAGCGAGCTGATGCACCGAGAGTAGAACAGGGTTAAAAAACATGGGCAGACAGTTATAAAAGAGATATCAGTGCAGCCCGGGGTGTTAATGCACGCTGCTGAATTGTGGGATATTTATATGAAGCGGTGACCAATGATGTGACACCCATCTGTCCCTCACACATGTGTGCACACATGCCTATTTAACATCAGAATACACTACTGCACCCCTCACTCTTTGCCAACAGGTATCAGAGATCACAAAATTTTAAAGTGTAAATCAGTCCCCACCATATTTAATGAATTCAATCACTCATAAAAGTACATAATATTCAATGTTTTTAATATCTGGCAGAATTTGGATTCTGGTTTTAGGATTATGGCTCAGGTTATATCTGTCTGGTGACACCTGGGAGCTGCATGACATCCTCCTGGATCCATTTTCTTCATGTTTATATACTTTTTATCATTTGGATTGTCTATAATGTGATTTTATGTTTTATGTTGATCTCTTCTGTACACAAGGCATCTGTTGCATGTCTGTCCATCCAGGGAGAGGGATCCCTCCTCTGTTTCCCCGTTAACAGAATTTTCTTATCTGAATCAAGGGTCAGAGGACAATGGGTGTTGCATGCTGTACGGATTGTAAAGCCCCTTGAGGCAAATTTGTGATTCATGATACTGGACTCTCTAAATAAAATGACATGACATATAAATAACATGACTAAAAAATAATTATTAGCATAAATTTTAAAGCGAAATATTGAAACGCTAGGAAACTACTGTAGAAATGCAGCAAATAAAGTCAAAACTAACTGCATGTTAAAATATTAAAAGGGGTAAACTGGACTATAGTGACTCTTAAAATGACCCTTAAAACGTGAACAGTTTAAATTTAATGTTTTATAAATTGTTTGACACAAGTTAGTATGAAATAAAAGACATATTCACACCTGACATGATATTAAGTTAAGGTCTTATGGCTCAATGGCAAAGTCATGAAGCCAGAATATTTTTGTCACTGAAATTTCAAATTAAAAGCTCTTCTGATATTTTCAGGTTTCATATTTAGATTATCACATTCAGTCTGATATTTAAAGACATTTGTGGCCCTGCCCTCCTGAAATGATATTACATTACATCATTTAGCAGGCACTTTTATCTAAAGCAGCTTACAACAAGTAACTAAATTAATTAAGTAAAACAGACAGTTTCACCATGCACATGTTGAGCACCCTTCCCAAATTCTGATCTTTTATTTGAAATGATGTTCCCCGTTCAGATCTTCATCTCCAACAAACGCACAGCAAAGAGCTCTGCTACAGAAACACAAAAGTTTTTCCCCTCTCTCCATCCTCCTTATTCTCTTTTTTTCCCCTTTTTTCACAGGTGTCAGAAGAGATTTCATGGCCTGTGCGTATGTGTGAATTTGCCACACCCCTTTTGAGTGCTAATTTACCCTTTTAGGTTTAATCTCCCAGTGAGTGGCTTTCCTCACCCTTTAATTAGGCTATGGGGAGTCGACACCAACACTAAACACACACACACTTAGACTTCGAGACACGCACGCAGACTATTTCTCGCTACCCCACACACACACACACACACACACACACACATACATGTACACATATCCACTCAAATGCTGCAGTCCCAGACTTGAGACACGCTTTGCTAAGACAGTCCTCATCAGCCCTCTGTGGGCCTCTTTCACACTCTGGCTCCCCTCAGCTGCACCAGTCACCAAGACAGGACAGAGAAAACGGGAGGGAGAATAAGAAAAGAGGGGGGATAAAAAAGTGAGATATTCTGCACTTGTAAGAGGACAGAGAGAGGTGCTGGTGGTGAAGGCATTCATCTCTGAACCTTTTCCATTTCAAATCTATTTGTCAAGTTAAAGCTGCATTAAGCCACATCAGATTTTGGCAGACCCAAGTGGCAGCGGGAGATAGATGTTTGAATTTTTTAAAGTTTAAAGACTTCTCTCCTCATAAATTTTCTAACAAGATTTTAGTGATATGTGCACTCATTGAACCCAAATCATGTGTTGAAAACATCTCTGCAACAGATCAGGCCAGGCATTCTCTCATGTTAATGAGATGCTCGAATTTCACTCATTAGTTTGTGATTTAGGTGGAAAGCAGGAGTTTTTTTTAACATAAAACTCTTGCTCTACGGCCTCAAGGTGCTACACAAAATCCTTCTTTCTAATTGTGCATCTTTGATGAATTCTGCTGTAGTACTACCAAGTACGCCAAAAGAGCTTTCACAGTAACGCCCGAAATACATGGGGCAAGGACGTAGGCGAGGCGGAGCAGGGATTTTTACCTGCTGAACAGACTCCGTCTTTGTAGCATGTGGTTGCGTGCCAGCTTCACTGTATCCTGTGCATATGCAGTTTTGGCAAGTGATAATGCAGTGGGTTATGCAGGGTTCGGAAGCGTCGGCTTTATTTCGACTTTATTGTTTTCGTTTTTCACAAAGTTTTGTGTAGTTCTTACATAGAGAGAAAAAAAAAGGCCAGTTGCAGCACGACACCTGACCAGGTGCTCATGGCTTCTGTGGTCTATGTAGCAGCTTTTGTTTGTTACGACAGACGAGCTCTGCTGCGAGCATGCTGTTGATGATGTGTCACATTGCAACTGTACTCCATGTTTCTTCCGTAAAGGGTGTTTTGGACAGAAACATCCTACTGAGCTATATCAATCAGATAGTAGAAAAAGGCAGATCTTTGCTCTCTGGATTACCACCCTAGATAGTGTCCTTCTTCTGCATCTACAAGTGTATTTCTTAGAACACAGCCTGTACCAGTGCGCAACACTGAAAGTCCTCTCTTCCACTTTTTCCATGTTTTTCTTCTCCAAACAGACCGCAGATTTACCCAAACAAAACTGGGCACTAAAGAGGGAAATACAATAACAGCAGTAGTGATAGCGGCTTGTTATGTTGGAAATAAGAGGGCACTTAATTGGGGTCTGATAGTCTAATAGGCAGCCCCTCTGATTACCAACTCTGCACATTGGCTTAAATTAGCCCACTGATGAGCAGCCAGGGGATTCAATTATGCTGGGGGAGAAATAAGGGGCCCTAATAGGCCACTGTATCAGGAAACATGGGGCTGGGCTGGGCTAAAGCATTGGTAATTGGTTGTTTAGTTGGGGAAAGTTGAGCCTGTTGGTTAATTAGAGATGCCGAGACGTTTGGAGAGCCACCAAACAGACGACACGTGGAAGCTCGAGAGGCGAAGGAGGAAGACAAGGGTCCTTGGCACAGCAAAAGGGGCAAAGGTCATGGTGGAGATCTCAGAAGTGCACTTCAGCCAATGAGGGTGTAGATCAGGGAAAACATGTTGGTACTAGGGGCTGTGTTGACTCAGTAAAGGTCAAGATGGGGCAAGCAGGGCTGAAAGTGAAAATCAGCAGTCTGGCCTCGTCTTACAACCTCCTCTCCTGAATAGTTTCTGCCTCTCTTTCTTATCTTTTCACTTTTCTTTTTAACTCAACTTCTTTCTTCCTTTCTTTCTGTCGCTCTGTCTTTGTTTCTTGTCTTGGACAGGTTAGCTGTTAGCTGTAGCTGGATATGTACAGTGTCTGAATTGAAGGAGAAGGAGGATTGAATTATGGATGAGGCTTTATAGGAGCCGGCGGCCTGTCTGGTCCCATATTCACTGTCCCATACAGGAGGAGCAGCCCTGCCTGCAAGCATCCCCACCACACGTCACTCACGGGAGGTGTTTGTGTGTATCTATGTGTGTGCTTCTGTCTAAGTACTGTATGTTCACATGAAAGCAGACTCCAGTGTTCCGACAAACATTCTCGAAAACATACACCAAATATTTTTCCTTTTATGTTTTGATTATAAGAAAGAAGTTAAGCATTTGATGTGCTCTGACACATTATAAACAGTCCTGTTAGACTGTCTGAAGAGTAATAGTTCATATGAATGATTCACACTAGGGAAACAAAAACCGGTGCCATAGATATCCAGGAAAAGTTGTTTCAATGTTTGAGCTGAAGTCTAAGAAGAAATATGCTTATTAACTTCTTAAACTGCCTCAAAAAATTAAGATTTTGTAGATAAATTCAATCTATATGTGTGGATACAAAACTCTTTCCTGCTGTTCTCCTTCTTATTTGACTAAAAACCTATGCAGACTGAATTTTATCCTTTTGTCCTGCTATCACACTGCAACTGTTTGGCTGTGCCCTACATAAGCCATCTGCAACTTTTTAGAATATTGCAACATAAGCAAGCACCTAACATAACTGTGCCACTGCAACACCAGGGAGCATACATCAAGTGTCATCAATCTGCCTCAAATTTTCTGACAGTGACAGAACTTGTCCAGAGGCTCAGACGGAGGTTGACCCAGTCTGTCAATGACACTACACTTCCACTCATCATTTACCGTGTGGAAAAAAAATCTGTCTGTGATGGCCTAAAGGTGGCAAAGACACAATGTAGACATCACTTCATATTCGGGGCAGCTGGAAACCGACTGCCTCTACGTCTCCACACTGATTGGATGGGACTTGTCAGTCAAGGATCTGAATGGCCACTAAACAGCTGAGCTGAGGCCCTCAGATTGGCGCCAGGAGGAAGGAAAGGGAATAGAAGATGAGGATGAAACAAAAGACCGTTTGTTGTGGCTGATGAGTGATAAATGCAGCCGGTTGGGGGAGTTTTCACGCTCATTGGAGCAGGTCATTATGCAGGAATTGCTGCTCGCTCGGCCCAGATCGGCCCTGTATTGGTTTACCAAGACGCACGCAACCTAGGGTGTGCATTTTCCCCTAAACCTCTTCGCTAACCCCCCAGATACACTCACACACACACACACACTCCTTGTTGCATGTCTCCTGGGACACATACATTGAGCAGCTGCTTCTAAACTGTAACATCTCAACCAAGACTACATGTGGAGTGTGTGGATAGAAAGAGGTTAGTAAGAGGGACGTTTGAGGGAAGGATGAAGGGGCAGAAGAGGGTTACACAATTAGAAGCTAAAAAAAAAATTCAATTCAGTCCTTAAACAATTCTTTTCCACCAACAAGGCATGGGTGGTGCTCAGGTTTGTGTACTTATTTTTGAAGAATTCAGAGCATTTTCAACCCCCAAAAAAAGTTGGTTCCCAGCTGAAACCAAAAAATTGCAGGTTTTCCTCAACCTGAAGTGCGAACCATGACAACATCGGTTGACGTGTCATATTTTACAGGTTAGAAAAAGAGGGTGAAGAAGGCAACGATGGAGAAATCAAGTGAGAAATTGTTGGAAAAAGGAGCGTGCAGTTGTCTTATTAATAGTTGGTCCATGTTCATTTTTTGGTTAAAAACAAATATATGTAATAACAGAAGAAAAGCACGCGTGGGCTGGTTGCTAGATAGCACCAGAGTTCCAAGAATCCTGAATGGAACCAGTTCAAGAACCAGAGCTAATTTGGTAAAAAGGGGTGACAATGAGCCATTCAGGACCAGATGAAGCTGAAAGGTGTTCCTCCTTGAGGGAATCCTCCAATTAACACCCCAACACTGGCTTGAGCTAATCTTCAAGTTTAAACATGCAGGCGTGTTGAGGTTGCTTTGTGTGGTTGGGGAAATTAGATATGATGGAAGAAGAATAACAAACACAGGCACAAAATAGTGAGTGTTGTATAAACCGAAATGAAGACATACTGTGACTACAAAAGACCACATTTATTATGTTAAAGGCCATATTCACTGGGACTTGAGAAACATTTAGAAAACTGCATATGATGTGTTTTCTTTGTGGGATTGCTTTGATCATTTTAACCTAAACTAAAACAGCTGAGCTCAATTCCGTCAAAGTTTGCTCTTCGCTGGTAAAAATATCATACATTTTTTGGCTTCCCCTCAAGCCAATAAATGCTTCATTGTTGATTTTGTAAGATACAACTCAAAATAACTAAATCTACGGCGTGACAGCATCAGCACAATGAGCCACCCTGTTAATCTGACTTTACATCGCACTGAACAGAATGACTTTTTTCATTAATGCCCGTCATGTGAACGCAACAGAAGGACGGTGACACAAAGACGCAGGTTCATCACTAACGCTGACGACTTGATGTCCTATAGGTGTTTTTTCAAAGATCTGTGATGCATTGTTTTTTTTTACACATATTTTCCAACACAGAAACGTGTCACATATAACACATTGTTATTAGAAACAGATGTTGATTTTATCGTCGGTGTCTGAGGCTTCTCTCACAACGTCGACACAGTGTCATATGCGCTGGGATACCAGGACACATTTGCATGACATACACACCTGTCCTCCACAATCCAACACGCCGCTGTAACACAATACGCAAGTAAAACTCAGGAGAGTAATGTTTCATTACATGACGAACAGAAGGTGAAAGCGAGGGAGGGGAGCCAGCGAGGCACACAGATGCATAACTTAAGTAAAAGCCATCCAAACCCATATTTGTTTACAGATTTGTTTAATAAGGAAAAAATATATGCAAACAAATGAATTTGCCT
The DNA here is from genome assembly GCF_011397635.1 of Epinephelus fuscoguttatus. Taxonomy (NCBI): domain Eukaryota; kingdom Metazoa; phylum Chordata; class Actinopteri; order Perciformes; family Serranidae; genus Epinephelus; species Epinephelus fuscoguttatus. Next base: position 32,201,612 of record NC_064759.1, on the reverse strand, counting down.
GTGGTTGTAACTGTGTATTAAGATCATCACTTACAAGGCCAGGTCTCCTCTAGCCCTCTACAGTAGCCATCCATCATGCATTATTAAGGAAAATAGAATCTGCATAAAGCAGCAACAATGCCTTGAAGAAGTTTATTTATTTATTTGTTTTATCTGCTTAGGCACTAAGCAGCAGATCCAAGTACTCAGTCGCTGTTAGCTAATTACAAAGCATTTGATCGCTATGCCCCCAAGACGTGCAATTATAACCTTGGTTGGAAATTAGGGAAATATTTCACAATTTAAAATAGTGGGATGAAGATGCTCTGACAAAGCTAATGGCGACATCTCACCTGTGTGTGTGTGTGTGTGGTGTCTGAGTGTGTGTGTGTGTGTGTGTGTAATATATTTTTTGGTACTGAACAGGACAGGAGGCTGATTTAACAAAGCCATTGCCCTGCAACCACAGCTGACCTCGCTGGAGGGAGATAGCAAAGAAAGAAGGAAATATACCATTTCCCAAAGCTGCTCCAGTCACAGTGTACTTGCAGCATTTTAACTAGAAAGAAAGTTCTAGCAGAGGGGTAATTTAGCAAAGTCGCGGCACTCTGAGGTACCTGTAGCTCGAGTTCTGCTGCAGTGCTATCTATCCCGAGATCACACAGGCGCCGCCACTTCTTTCTGGCATATCTCTCTGCAGATCGCACAAGGAAGACAATTGTCATTACCATTTTATTAAAATGTGTCCTATCAGCAACATTTTCCCCTCACATATCTAACCTCTTTTTTCATTCTTTTTTTCCCCCCTCTAATTCTAATCATCATTCCCCTCCATCACTTGCTGGGTCTAATTCCCTCTCTTCCTTCGTTTGCAAAGGACCTCTGCTTTCATCCTTGAGAAGGGCTTTAATTCGAAGTGCGACGCTGAATAAAGAAGGGAAGACGGAGAGCGAGAGGGAGTGATATGGAAAGACAGAGCAGCAGTGGAGACGTTCGGGTGTCAATCAATCTGGCGCGAGGGGCTGCAAGGGCCCGTGACTAGGGTGCGTTTGATCTGTGTCTTTCAAAGGGGGAACAGCGGGAAGGGCCATCACAGATGATTTGCCTCTCGCTGCTGGCCCTGGTGCCACTCTGACAGAGAGCAATCACAAGCAGGTTAATTCAACATCTACCTTCTTAATCTTTTTTTCCCCTGTCTCTTTCTTTTGGTCTCGTTCTGTCTACTTAGATGAAACACTGCTCTTTCCGCTACCACCCCCACCTCTCTTTTCTCTCTTATGAAAGAGGGAGAGATCACAAGTGTACTTCCAATGCCTTTTCAAACCACCTATAGTTTGATTGCTTGGGTCTTAATCAGGTAAAGAGTTGTTGATTTTCTTCAGTCCTGCAAAATAATTTATTTACGTGTTGCTACAAGTAAAATTTGGAGCAAACTGTAATGCATCAACGAAAGCGAAGTGGGAGCAGTAATTGTGGAGTAAGAAACACCGTCAGCTGCATTTTTGGATGATTTCTTTTGCTGTCATTCTTTGGGTTCATATCTGTGGTGTGGTGTGACCAGAATATGAATTAGGACGTCATGATGACATCTTGAAAACATGCTGCTTAACTCGACTGAAAGAGGAGGATATGTTTCCTCCAGATGACTGAAAGACTACGCGTGTTCCAGACAAGATCTGACCTTCGTTCAAAACACTGAAAACTGAAACCCATGATGTGCACTGCTTGCTATAGCTGGTGGAATCACAGTAAGATCATAGACACCTTTAAGATGAAGCCACAAGACTGGCCTGGACACATACAGAGATTTGCTCTAACTGTTGTGTTCTTATATGGCTTAACAGGTCACGCTAAGGGGGACGCAAAGAAACAAAACCAAAGGTTCACCAAAGGTCAGGCCATGCATAAGGACAAACAGAGGTGAGGGAAATTCTGGGGTAAAAGGGTAAAAGACGCATAAAAGGTGTGCTTTGGTTAAAGGTCAAAAGGTATGGAGAACATGAAGAAGGGAGGTGTTTTTAAGAGTACTTGAAGGTAAAAAGGTTGTGCAGAGAGGTTAGGACATGGAAGTAAAGGAGTTCAAAGATATACGTTGGTCATTGAATTTGAAGAACAGAAATTATACCACCAATAGGCCTTAAAATAAACTTTTAAGGGTCAGCAAGAAGATAAAACTCCAGATCCATTCGGTTTCAACAGGAAATAAACAACAGTACCACCAGATTGCAGCCATCGTCGAGTAATGTCCCTGCCTGGCCTCTTTCCCATGGTGCTCCCCTCCAACTCTACCACTTTTATGTAAGGTCAAAGGGATAACAGGATAAAGGCTGTCCTCTCTGCTCCTCTGAAGGACAAGCACTCTGTCGATTGGATTTGGTGGCCTTCAAGGACAAAGGAAGAACACTGGGATACAAAGGATCCAATAGCAGAGGAACAAGATTTCATCTGTCTCTATGGCCTGAGTGATTGGCAGGGATGGCTAGACCAGCAGTCTTTGAGTGCTGCCTCTTTGTGGCTGGGTGCCCTCCATCAGCACTGAATAGCAAGACTCGATCCATTGACAAAAACACACTCAATGATTCGAGAAGATCTGACCTCTGCTGAATGATAGAGCCTGGGCAGAGTTGTAGGGGCAGCCAGGTGGTTTAATTCAGTGGAATGAATTCAATTGTTTATTTGTTTGTGGGTATACACTGTATGTGTATAAATGTTTGTGTGCATGTTACACATTGGAACGCAGATTAGAGAGAAAGATTAAAGGGGAGACTTGAGAAAACTTTAGAGAGGAAAATGGAAAGTGGTGTGGTTCAAATGCTGGAAATAGCGGAGCAATTGTCGATGAAGAACATAATGTGTTGGTTAGGTTCCCTCGACAAGGCAGTTAAAAGGGAAGTCCAGAGATTTACTATGGCATTTTCATACAGTTGGGTGGATGCAAAGAGAGAGATTTAAAAATAATGAGTCAATAATCAAAAGCAGCAACGGCAAGAGATACAGAAACAGATCTACTGACTCTTAGTCCATAGCTTGAGTAAAGCTCCAGAAACAGTTAATCCTGCACTTCCCATGATACAACTCAGTTGCAGCCTTTGTTAGACTTTCTCCAACTGTTCTTTGAAACTCCACACCTCCAGGTAGTGATACAGGTTCTGTAGAAAAAGCTGACCCGAATTGAGATAACCCAGATGACATCAATATGACATCACCTGGATTATTTTCTCAAACTAGAATTTTTCACTCCACTGTTATTTTTTACACAGACACACAGGCCTTGTTCAAGGGCACTTCAACAATACCCTGGAGGTGAACTGGCACCTCCCCAGCTACTAGTCCAACTCTATTACTGATTGGTCCATGCTGGACATGAACTGGCCACCAACGGGTCCCAAGCCAAGTCCCCACAGACTGAGCCACTGCCTTCCATTTTACAACTGTTTCTATAAGCAGAATCTTTTATGACTAGTAAACTGATCTCCATGTGAAAAGTTGGTGGTGTCCCTTTAACTTTCAGCTAATTCAGGAGCTACTCAGCAGTCAATAGGACAAAAAAGGTGGTAGTGGGCAGATGTGGAACTGTGACACTGAACATGAATCGTATGGAATGTTGTGGATGTTGAAAATAGGCATAGACGTAGAGTAGCCCCCTAAAGTACAATTTGAACAGTTAGTTACCTGCATGTAGGTAGGCAAGGTCTGGATTCTCAATATCAGGGTGATTTTCCTTCAGGTGGTTACGGAACTCCATGGGAGAGTTGGTGGCAGAGTTGCATTTGGGACAGTTGTACATCTTCACGCCCTCATGTTTGCCCGTATGGAGAATGTGCTTCCGGATGTTCTCAGCACAGTTGGATCTAAGGGAGACAAACGAAGATAAAAGGCCTCATTCCTTTTTTTTTTGGAATAGATGAAAAAAAAAAAAAAAAGATTAAAAGATGAGAGTCATGAGGGAGAAAACACAAGATAAATGCTTGGCAACTTTCCCGAAAAAGGTTTGCTGTACTAACATTTTATTTTGTTGCAATGATGACACACACACGCACATGCGCACGCACGCACGCACACACACACACACACTAGAAAAAACTCAAACTGGGCTTTGGAGCTGAGGGAGCAGCCGTGTTTGGACAGACTCTCAAAGCATTCATTGCCTAAACACGCCTCTGTGAAACAAGCCCACAACCAGCAAATGACTAAAGATCGCTTTCACAAACAACCAAACCCAAGTTGTTACACAAACAATATTTACATCCTGCAATTTCTTTGATATTCCGTCACGCTCTTTCATATCTCTTATTTTCTTGCCTTGCAGTTGCTCAGGTTTAGTGTGTAATGGTGGTGGTGGGAGAAGTGGGTGATGCATCCTGTGAGACAGCACATGGATCTGGAGGCCCACTGAGTGCGTTAGAGATATGTCTGAAGACATCTGTTATGCATTATGTATCTTTTGCAATTCTATGAAAGGTAAAGAAGTGGTGGTGTATGTTGTGTGCGCGCGGCGTGCGAGAATTTGCGGGTCTTCGGACTGGTCAGATAGGGCAGGCCAAGCAGTGAGCTACTGCAGGGTGTAGGATGTAATGATGTCAGCTCAGAGAGTCACACACAACCCTCCGCTGATTAATGATGCTGCCTGACCTGCTCCCAGGCTCTATCTAAACCTGCCCATGGACACACAAACACACATACACACATGTGTTACTGAAACCCTGAATGGACAAAACAAACATGCACATACATATATACTTACACAGACATGAACAGACCTTAGTTTGCACCAAAATAAAAATTCTTAATATCTAATATGACTACACAGGTGCAAATATTAAGACATGAATCCATAAACACCGTACCCCCCCCCCACCTGAACACACACACACACACACACACACACACACATAATGCATCATGCAAGCAAGCATGTGCAGTGTAGAACACAGTTTCATACACACACATAAACACACACCATCATGTGTTGATGGATGGGGCACTCGTGCTCAGTTTGGACCTGACATTCTCGGACAGTATAATACGCAATTACTCTCCCTTATCACCTTGGCCGGGACAATAAAGCCTCACAGTGCCATAGCTCACGCCAGCCAAGGAGAGAATTTGTTTTCACTTTTGCAGAGACACCTCTCTCCATCATGGGGCCACAGTCCAGCCCAGCTCCACTGGGGCCTTAAAAAAAAAAAAAAACAGAGCGGGCCCTCACTGGGTTCTGTTCATGCTGTATGAAACACATGAGCTGTAGCCACTGGTGAACAATGATGGCTCCTCACAAAACTGAACGCTATAGTCAGTTGGGGTGCCACGCTCTCAACAACAACAAAAAGTGTTTTAAACCACATCAACATGGCTGTCTTACCAGATCACTGATGACTGATTCAAAAATATATCCACTTCATGAACACCTTTCCATTTTCTTTGTGTCACAGAAGTCATTCCTTGCTCCCACAAGTGTTGGATTTGGCTTTCTGGTTTGTTCAAAGCTAAGCAAAATTAGTAGTTAGCATGAGCGCTGACTGACACAGGGAACAAACAGACAAATAAAAGGGGTCCAGCTTTGATCCTCCTAAAAGACCCACAGTGAAAGAGACTGGCAATACTGGCCACACCTGATTCACAGGTGACATGTAGCACAATCAAACAAGGCTCAGAGTCCAGAATTTTTTTTTTATTTATTTATTTTTTTTTTAAAAAGGAGCTGCAGATGATGAACCGACCTGATATGAAAACAATACATTTATGGCCTTGTAGGTTTATGTCATGTGTAACGAATGTGAAGAGCTTTAAGAATTTAAGTATCCATCATTTATCCAGTAGATTGGCACCCACTGCTGTCGTGACTTCATCAGCCTTCACTAGCAAGTTCACACACAAATCATGGCCACATCTGTTGACTGTTCTTCTGCTTAATGAAAAAAAGACAGACGCAAAAACTTAAAACTGTCACATGCTCACGAATTACCACAAATCATGCTGCTAAAAAATGCATTTTTTACTAAAAGTGAACTGATTTCTTATTCGAAAAGTGGGAGCATAAATAGATAAAATTTGAAGCGGAGCTAAAAGGTTCTAAAGAGAGCGCGGGTGGATTCCTAGGGGGGCCATGCTATCTCTCAGATATGGTAATGGTGTAATTGTCATATTAAAACAACACAACGTGCATTTAGGAGTCAGCAGGTGTCACAGTTAGTGAAAGCCCACACCAGCCCTCCTACTATACACTGTATTAATTAGTCCCAACACTGTTTCAACTTCCTCCCCCATCCATGCACTCACCATGGGACTCAGCCATAGTGATGCTCAACGGATACATCACCCCTTCTCTGCCTCTTTCTGTCTCTCCCTCACTCGCCCCTTTATTTTAGCCATTTCCATATTCCTCCTCCCAACGAGTGTATGGTAATGGGAGAGGTGTAATTGAGAGGCGCTTCGTTAGAGGAGATTTAAATGTGTTTCTTTGTGTGTGTTAAGAGTTGGGAGGGGAGGGGGTGTATTTGGATCATTGGGGCTATTTGGATCTTATTCTGCCAAGGAGGCTCAGTTATCATCATTAATGTCTCCCCCCCTCCTCCCTCATCTCTCCCTTCACTTTACAAGGTCGCAAACCTTCCTGGCACTGACAGTAAGCGTGTCATCCTCAAAGCCGCCATCGCCTCAAATTGAAAGACTATTTTAACAGGTAGATTGAAACATGAATGCCGCAGCATTCAATAAACAATAATAGCCCCAGAAGGATGGTAACATGGCAGGAGTCAGAGGCTACATATCAATTAGACCGCTTAAGATGCCACTGTGACTTTAATGAGAAAAAAAAACTCCTCATTGGGAACAATAGAAATGATTCCTTAAACACTGAAGTAAAGAAGTTTTGCGGCTTGCATAAATAGCTGGAGAATAGTCAAATAGACATCATTAATTGACAGCCAAGGACTCCCAGTGCAATATCATTAGAATATTTTTACCACTATTCTCCTACTATAATTATCTCCCTCTATTATCTATCTCTGTCTGAATAGGAGATGAGTGGCATTTGATAGATCATTCACTCCCTGCTCATTTACATGCATTTGAGGAGCAGCCTTGATGGAGATCACATTGTATCAAGTGGGAACCATGGATGTCATCCATAACATTTAATATGGATATTTTAAAAGTGGAAATCAGATGTATACCTGTACAACAGATATAAATATTTTCTATGAGCAAGACCTGTCAATCACACAACTGCTTTGCCTCAGACCTTGATATGTCTGTACAACTGTGCCATATCTATTTCATAAGCTTACATCGAAAGGTCAAGCGTGCTAACTCATCTAGTAGCTCCTTATCGTGGTCAGGCCACCAGAGATGTCAGGGTTTAAACATGTATTCAGTGTGTAAAAGCAGGGCGGAGGCGAGGGCCCTCGCGGCTGTCTGAGGCCCCCGCATTCAATTCCTCATCCTCACATTAGTAAGCCAGCGGGGCGTTTCCCCAACCCCCTCCTCCTTCCACCTTGCCCCCCCTTCACTGCCCTCTGGACCTCTCAGAACCCCTGGGGCCACCAAAATGTTAATTGGGCTTCTAATTTACTGTTTCATTTGCCACTATCTGTAATGATCATTAAGTATCAGTGCAGGAACAATGAGGCCAGGAACATTTGGCACGTTCTATGTACAGTATCTCTCTGATATTGGGGTTAGGCTACAGCAGTGGTTTCATATAGGACCAAAATTTGCCCTCAAGGAAAAAAAAATCAGCCAATTTATATAATATAATTTTTTTTTTTTTCTTACTTTACTTTGAGCCTTTGACCTGCTGTAATATGTTTAATGAGACATTTGGATAGATGGTGTGTTTTCATCATACAGTCTTGCTTTGTTTTTCCCTGATGTTCTGAGGTTTAGTGTCCCATGAGGTACAAAATTTCTGGCATAGCACGAATGAAATTCAGGCAAAACAACAAATTCTTGCAGTATGCAAATTTAATACAGACTATTGGCAGGTCTAGTCTAACAAGACTGAGAGCCTAGAGCCATGCTAGTGGCTCTGTGAGAATGTTGTTGGGCACGATGGTGCTTTTAATGTCAGCATGTTAACATGCTTACAATGATGAAGCCACCATCCTGATGTTTAGCAGGTAAAAAACTCAACGTGCTCACCATCTTAGTTTAGCATGTTCTAATAAGCACTAAACACAAAGTACAGCTGAGGCTAATGGGAATGACACTTTTCCAAGTATTTGGTCATAAACTGAGGTTATTGACGTGATGGTGGCGCTAGATGAAAAGTCAGGGGATAACTGAAGTCAGCTGGAAAACACAAATATCTGTACAACATTTTGTGCCCATTCAAGTGGTCAAGCAGTGAAAACTTGACTTTGCTGGTGGTGCTATGAAAAGTCAGTAGAATTCATCCTCTGGGCACCTTAAATGCCTGTACACAATTTCATGGCAAGCCACCCAAAAAATTCCGCTTAAACACACAAAACTGTCAACCTCATGGTGACACAAGGGTAAGTTCACGGATCACCAGCATCAGCGGGATTCCTCCAATAGTTGTAAAGATATTTGAGTCTGAACCAAAGTGGTAGACCGTGCATCATCATCACCCCTTGAGGCATGCCGCAAACGTGGCTAATAAAAATACCAACCATACACTGGCCTAAAAACCTTGCAGTTCAACTCAAAACGGCACATATCTTCCTATGCGATTAAATGACAATAACACTTGTAATCATTTCAGCACAGTAATCTTCAAAGCATCTTACATGTGTCTGAAATCAAACATCAGCTAAAATCCCCCACACTGGTTGATTCCTAATTGATACATTCAAGACATACTTCATCATAACTTTAGGTACAAGGTGAGATAAACCTGTGATAATTGCAAAATAATAGCCTGACTGCAATTATTACACCTCAGCATTCCATTTTTTCTAAGTTGGACTGCATACAAAAGACTTATGAAATGAGCGGAGCGCTTCACTGCAGCGGAGCAGGTGTAGCAAGCTGCCGAAATGACTTTGTCACAGAGGGGAAAAAACGAATGAAGAGTACATCTAAAACCAATGATGGGTTTGAGATCATTCCCTTTCACACTCTTCTGCCACAACCTGACGAGGAAGCACAGGATGAGAGAAAGAGAGAGAGAGGGAGAGACAGAGTCAAGAGGAGACGCAGGGAGAGAGAGAGAGGGAGAGAGAGAGAGAGAGATAGAGAGAGAGAGATGGAGATGTGCAACGCCAGCCAAAACTTTTTCAATTTCACCGACAATTTCCTGTGTAATTACTGATGTGGTATGATGGTGTTTTAATGACAGGGACCTGCCAGTGACAGTGACATTGTGTGTGTGTGAGAGCGAGAGTGTGCGCGGGTGTATGTGTGTTGAGGGAGATCTGGCTGGGCCTGTTGATGATGGCAGAGTGATGAGATGGAGCCGTGCTGTGGAGATTAGACCTGTCTGCCCTCCACCTCTCCCACCCACACTGCACACACACACGTGTGCACACACACGCACACACACACACACAAAGCCTCGAGCATTTACGCCACCCTCCACCTCTCCAAACTACCCTACAATGCCACCTGCTATCTCACCATCACACTCACTCACTTATATACCCGGTGCAGACCCTCCAACCTCCCACCTATCAACCCTGATCATCAGTGCCATGGTGGCGGCCATCAGCGCCACCAACCATGGGCGGGTCAATGAGCCGGTACCTGTAGTCGCACCAGGGGCAGCGGTACGGTTTCTCCCCAGTGTGGACCCGTTTGTGCCGCGATAGGTGGGACTGCGTGGTGGAAGCGAAGTTGCAGAGCTTACATTTGAAGGGTCTCTCTCCTGTGGGGTGGGGGAGGTTTAAAAGAGAAGACACAGAAAATGGTGATGAGACCAAGATGATATAAATGTCACGCACAGACAATCACACATAGACACATAAATATACACACCCAGGTAGAAGGACTGCACTGGAATGGTTCAGCTGATATGTGACACCATTTTGCTGGATTCAATAGTCCAAATTTAGAATTTGAAGTTGTTAATAATGCTATGTGGGATTATTTGGAGACCAATCAATGACAAAAACAAAGTTAGTAAAAGTATATTTTGCTGACAGTAGTGTTAATTTAATCATTGAAAACTGTGACTAAATATGTTCACTGACAACCTTTTTTTTTTCATGACTAAGACAAGATGATGACGAGATGGCACTGACATCATTAAACACCAACTGGGACTATATCAACATGCAGTATTGGTGACAAGTTAAAAAGTGTTGAGAAGGGCTGCCCACTTCCTTTCGGTGTCCATGTTAACAATTGGGCTGTTCAGACAACAACAGTTTGTGCGTCTGGTCTTATTTCTCCAGCAGGACTACAGCAGCAGCACACAGTGATCACAGAAAGGACTTACTTACTTACTTAAGTTAAAGTTAACAATGAAAACAACAGGATTTGGGTCTGTACAGCTCTCATTGTTTCATAATAGTTTTAAAGAGTATGTGGCCTCAGGCCAGGTGTTCAATCCTGTTGGTTCAAAATAAAAAGGCAAATCAGATCATGTTCCATGTCTGGATGTATTCCTTAAATGGATACTATCAGACCACTAGAAGAGACACTTACTTCAAAACTGCATTCTTAATCATTTAACTTGTGTTCTTCATCAAATAATGAGATGAAAAAGTGCGTGAAATAAATTTGACTAAAATGACAATAATACTGGTTTGGCTTAACTGAAATGTAAATATGATCTGATAACTGAAAAAGACTGAAGTGTCAACACATTTCATTGACTAAAACTGACAATAATTATTATTTGACTATAATAAGACTAAAATGCCCAGACTTTAGGCAAGTAAAACATTGTCCTTAACAAGGACATTTGACACAGGACTTAAACTATTTAAAAAAGCTGACAAAATTAACACTACTCAACAGAACCATGAACAGTTCTCAAGCTACTGAATAACAACATTTTCTGAAGTGCATTTATGTGTTCTTGCTTACTCTGAGCACTGCAGGTGCAAAAAAATGTTAAAATGTACTAAAATAAAGTACTAAATACTCTGTATGTGAAATGTTGTATGGGACTTGTCTTTTAAGTGTCAGTTAATGCTGAAGCACTGAAAGGGTTTGTGCCCACTGAAGAATTGAAATCAACTGAAGTGCAATTGACGTTATTTGTCCGTTTGCACATAGTTTAACAGCTGAAGAGTTGAAAGCAGTTGGACTGCAATTTACGGAGTAAGATATGAAGGCAGTTGAACTGTAAGCAGAAATAAGAAGAAATTTAAAGTGAGGTTGAAGCACCAGATGCAGTATGGTTGAAGTATCAGTTGTCATGTAAGAAGTGACAGCAGTCTAAGTGTCAGCCAAAGTTTTTAAACCGTTAGTTAAAGTCAGTAAAGATTCGTTGAAGTGTCAAAGTGTTGTTAAATGTTGTGCTTTCACCTCAGACAGTTTATCGGTCTGTCAGCAGGATGTTTAAAACTTGTGAATGCATCTCCATGAAATATCATGAGTAAGATTTTGATTGAAATCCAGATGGGAGACTTATACTGTATCATTAGATGACTGATGATTACCAATTTCGACACATGAACATTGATCTTACAGAGAGAGAATTGATTCTAAATTGTAGAGGTATGCTCACAGGGTTAAGGTATCAATTTAACTTAAAATCATAGTAGTAGGACTGATTTCAGTGGGTGTAACAGCAGGTTGGGACATTGTCCATAACTGGCAGAGTTTTGTGCTCTCTGGGAGCGATGTATTTTTAGTTATTTCTTAGTCCAAATGGCAGACAAGAGTAGTGAGGAAGTGTTTGACTCAACACCTTCGAGGGTGTCAGTGATTAAAACCTGCAATAAAACCTCACCCTGCTTTAAGAAGCTGCTAACCTACAGAACACTTACCAAGTTTAATAACATGGCATTCAAGTGACTCTTGTAGTGACATTTCAGTGCTGATAAGAATAACATTAGCCACCAACTCCTTGTAAATTTTGGGCATGAAAGTGGAAATATTTGAAGAAACCAAATTATGACACAATGTTGTATTAAGAAAACTTGAACCACAGAAATACTGACATCAACAGTGGCCTTTAAAAATCTGTATCTGTCAAACTCTGACAAGAAAACACTGTCAGACAGGGCAGTCCCTTCATGTGCAGCTGCATGACAACAGATTTGAATATGCAGCTAAATCAGTGGAATTGACACATGTCAACACAGGAGAGGAGGACAGAAATTGGAGGTTTCGGGGGGAAATGGCAGAGAAAGTGAGGAGCAAACAAGATGAATTATGAAAACCTAAATGAATATTTATAACAGGATTCTTGATCCTTGGGCGCCTGCCAGACAACGGTTAAGAACAGTATTTGTTTCACTATCCCAATTTCCAAAAAAGCACTCGTTATTGACAGCCTATCTGAAAAATGCAATTTCCCTAAGCGACAGAATGACATGGTGAAATGATAACTGAAATTAAAAATCTCAGATTCAGTCAGCCATACTGGTACACATGCCTATCACTGACAGCAGCATGTCACACTGATGTGCCTCTGTGTGTGTGTGTGTGTGTGTGTGTGTGTGTGTGTGTGTGTGTGTGTGTGTGTGTGTGTGTGTGTGTGACAGAGAGAGCAAACAGTTGCTAAAACTATGTGAAAAAAATATTGAGGCTGTTTGGATCTTGAAGTGTCAATCACTGTCCTAGATTATGAAGGTCTGCACATACAACAGTTACTGTTTGGACATGAGTTCGGGGTGTGTGTGTTGTCGCTTACCTGTGTGTTGGCGTCTATGTTTGGTGAGGGCGTGTCTTGTGCCTCCAGCAAAACCACACAGGTCACACAGATAAGACTTCTCTCCTATAAAGACACAATGACAGAGGAAGAAAAGGAAGGTTAAATCATTACAGTCGTCTAAGGATGGAGAAAAAAATCATAGGAGAAAAAAAATGCCGAAAAATTACATTAAAAATAACAGAATAAAGGGAGATGTAGCAAGACCCTGGGAGGGAAAGATTTTGTTTTGTCTCATTTATATTATGTTATTAAATATTTATTTATGCACTCATTCAATTCCAAATCTCCTTCAAGAGATCAAGACATAATTCTTTAAAGTATAATTCCAGGTTACTAGAACTCTAATCTTCTTTTAAGAAAGAAAATCATCAAAGAATCATATAGTTTTTGAAAGAACCCCAAGGTAAACCACATTTACTTGCAAGAGACAAGTGGAAACTGTAAAATTATCCAAAATGTCCATTGTAAACACATCCATCACAGTTTGACCATGGATTATATAAAAACAATGGCTGTAGCCAACATGACGACCCCCATTGGTTTGTACACTCCAAATCTGAAGCCTCTATAGTTTGCCATTTTGGCCGTCATCATCTTGGAATTTTGGAACCAGAAGTGATTTGACTGAGAGCCTGAGGACACTAGTCGCAGACACCCTGTCACTCAAAGTGGCCCTGCCCATAATTATGTGCAACTTTGAGCTTTAATAAAATGTAAATGGGTGAATTATATAAAAATTCACCCTCACGCACTTGTCCTGGGGAACTGCCCATTGGTCCGACAGCCCATTGTTCTGACCATATTAAACCCATTGTTCCGAAGTCCGTTCCGAAATCATCATGATGCCCTGTGGTTAAGGTCTGGTTAGGTTTAGGCACAAAAAACACTTAGTTAGGGTCAGGAAAAGATCATGGTGTGGGTTAAAATGAAAAAGAAAGTGGCAAACACATAAGCCATGAGCCTGCTTCGCCTCTAGCCTTTCCCAGCTGACCGAGAGCCAGTCGTGGCGCACCATCAAGGCACAAATACGCCCGCCGGGAGCCGTTCAGCACCGTGGACTGTCGGACTAATGGGATGTCGGACCAATGGGCTGTCGGACCAATGACATGGACCCCTTGTCCTGAAAGAAGAAATTATCTATAGAGACCAAAACCATTTCTCGTACCAGTCTGTAAACATGCCTCTTCCTGCTGTTAAGTTGGGAATTTTAACATGAGGATCAATAGGGATTGACTGGCTTTTGGAGCCAGCCTCAAGTGGCCATTTGAGGAACTGCGCTTTTTGGCACTTTCGCGTTGACTTCATTTTTCAGACCCGGAGGTCTTCCACTTGACCAGGATCACTGTTTGCCTTACATAAGTGACATAGTTGTGTGCACATAAAATAAATAGATAAATAAATAGATACATTTTTAAAAAATTGGTTGCACTCTTGATTTTTTTTTAATCTTTTATTATTTCAAGTTTTCTCCACATAATCTTTTTGAACTGTTGTCTTATTTACAACCTGTCTGGTCATCTGATCACTTGTGTAACTTGCCCCATGGGACTCTGCTTAAGTGATAGTGCCCAAAAACTGCCCCGCCCCCAGATCTCAAAACTTACTTTGGTGAGTACAATGTTTTGAAAACTGATAGAAATGACTGACACATGTATAAAATAAGACCCATGTTGCAATAAACTAAACTAATCCCACCTTTCTGCCACATACAGGAGGATAATGACAGGAAACATAAACAGGATATTTCCAGATGCTGAAACTATAAAAGGACACCAACCCTTTAATATTTAGGGACATTGATTCTGATTGAGCTTAACAAACTAAATTAAATTAAAAGACAAAATGTTTATGTTTTTTAATGTGCATGGAGTCTGTTACATGTGGGTACGTGTTGGTGTGCATTTGGATCAAGCTTATTATGACACTGAAATACAAGTAATGTCATCAACAATAAAATAAACTGCTACTACTGCTGGTTTCATTTCACATGCAAAGCTCCCCGATTCATGACATTTGTCTTATTTCAGTTGTTTGTCCTCTGTCTGCCTCAAATAAATATGGCTCAGTATAATTAATCTGTCACCAATAGTTTTTAATTTCAAAGTTGCGTCGACATTAAACAAAAACAAATACAATTAAACAGCAAAATTACAAGCTCAAATATCGACGGGTGGTAACAAGTGAAGGTTATTGGAGTGGATTTATGAAATCCTTGAATCCTTTGAGTGGGAAAGTCTGGTTGGAGGAGGGAATGAGCGCCTTCACTCAGAACTGCTGCTGAGGTGCCACTGAGCAAGGAAGTGAGAGCTCTCACAAAGACAAAGAAGAGGAAAATATTGTATTAATGGATTGGGAGAAATGTGTGAAGGAGGAGAGAGGCAGAAAGCGAGAAAAGAAAAGACAGACTGAACAGATGAGCAGCGGGTCTAGTTGGCTAACAGATGAGCCGAGCAGAAGTCACAGATCACTAGTGTATATCCATCAGAGCTCTCACAGCTAACTAATTCCTCCAATCAGATGGATCCGTGTAAATATGTCAAATGGGGGACGGGAAATTGCCAGTGTGGTTTATTGACTGTGATAAAATCTGAAAAGCACCGCTGAACATAATTACATACTTGTCAGAGCCATAAAAATTAGCTTTATTATCAATGGGATGGTTTTGTACAACTTCATTTGGGGGCGATGCCTTCCAGATGGGGAGCGTGGAGAGCTTTTTTACACTCCTCCTCTCTTCCCTGCATCTGGCTCTGTCATTAACAGCATGATGGTCTCTCTCTCTCTCCATCTCTCTCTACCTCTCTCATTCTCTCTGCGGTTGCATGCAGGCAGTCACACACTCCTGCACACACACAGCAACGTTTGTGATAAGACTCAGTCAGGGAAACACATGCACGTGCGCATATAAACACATTTATAGAACGGACACAGATGTGCATGCAAATGCGTGCACACACATACCGAGATGCAGTTATTCCCACGTACAGACACACATCAAACTGCATGTGGTGTGCTTGTTACACATTTCCACACGCCAGCACATACATGGAAACACTGTAGGTAGCACACATTCAAACATACAGACACACATGTACATTTATGTGCTGCAGAGATCCCCATCACTTAAATATTCATCTAAATGCTGATGTTGAACTCCAGCTCTCGCCACACACTGGTAACACATTTGGGTGACTCTTCCAGCTGGGCCTCAGCGGTGCTCTGCTCCTCTTCTGCACAGATAGCAGCTTTCACCGGGTCCGCAGAGACAAAGCAGCCTCAAGTTTCCTCTATTACACCCATTTAAAGCCACTCGACTGTGAGAAGAGTTTTAATGCAGTGCCACTTAGAGGGGAGAAAAACAGCCTTAAAAAGGTGCATTCGTTAGCCAATTCATACAGGTTCACTTTTCAATCCCGGTGTGAATGGCCATTAAAGGAACAATGTTTTCATATAAATAAATGTCAATTCTGCTAATTTCCATGGTCGCATGAAATCACCCTTGACATTTGCGGTTCTGAAAACCTGACGTGTGATGTTCCTGGAGTAAAATATTCCTGAATGTCGAAATCATCTACAGAGAGTATTTTGTGTTTATTGAATAGAAAAAAAAACTTGGTTGAATAAACTTAATCAGCAGAAAAGGAAGGACAAAGACACACCAGTGACTGACGAGTGATCCTGAAAAGCAGCACTGCAGCAGTGAGCACTAAGCACAGACAATGAGGACAAAATAGAAGAAAATCATTGATCTCTCAAACACCCCCAAAACTTGGTTTAAAATCTTAAAGGGACAGTTCACAACAAAAGTCATATTTTTTTTCCTCTTACCTGTGGTATTTTATCAATCTAGACTGTTTTAGTGTGAGTTCCCCAGTGCTTGGTCACCTGAACTAGCTAAAGTTACAGCGCTGCCAAGGAGGATGCCATTATTTTTACATCTCACGCTGTAACGAGAACAAGCTTCTCGTCCATGAGTAGGTGCACACTTCCTTTTGTGCAGTGATACTGTTGATGGGTGTAGCTCAGCAGAAAGAAAATGGTTCCTACGTAAAACTGCTCACAACAAGGTCTGTGGATTATCTTGAGTATCCAGGTAATGATTTCTGTTTTTCAATAGAGTTTTTCAAATGTATTTTTGTTTCGCCGCCTTGAGCACCACAAACAAGTGCCATCTAGTTCCATCAGTGGCCTAGTGGTAGAGTGTCCGCCCTGAGACTGGGAGGTCGTGGGTTCGATCCCCGGCTGGGTCATACCAAAGACTATAAAAATGGGACCCATTGCCTCCCTGCTTGGCACTCAGCATCAGGGGTTGGAATTGGGGGGTTAGATCACCACATGATTCCCGAGCGCGGCACTGCTGCTGCTCACCGCTCCCTCAGGGGATGGGTCAAATGCGGAGAACAAATTTCACAGACTCAGGTGTGTGACAATCAGTGGAACTTTAACTTTAACTTTAACTTTTAATTTTATATTCAAGAGAGGCCGGACATCTCCATAACCGATATCTTCAACACTCTGCAACTCACACCTAAACAATCAAGATTGTGAAAAAGCACAACAGGTGAGGGAACAAATATGTATTTTTGATTTTGGGAAGGACTGTCCCCTTTAAGTATTTCATTTAATATTCATGACTAAAACTAGCAAGAATCAAAGTTAAAGTTAGAAAAAACACCCTCATGTATTATTTATTTAGTTTAATAGTAAAAAAACCTGACAATTGTCATTAATTTTAATCTAAATACCACCAAATCCTGATTGGTGCACATCAGCTTTTCATGGCTGAGCCCTGCCCACTACGAACCAGAGAAAAGAGCACAGACAAAAACATAAATACCAGATAATGTCAGGTGCCAAGAGTCCAAAACTGTTTGCCCAAACTTTGGGAGATAATTTTGCGCTCATGCAGGACCATTGCTCAAGTAGAGAAAAGGTTTCAGGACCTTTTCATGCACAAACAAACAAAAAGTTTTCTTTATTCCTGTGTCTCTAAACTCTAGAATAGTTACTAAGGATCTGGTCGGACCTTTTCTCCCTATCAGAAAAACAGCACCAGCCCCTCCTCCTCTCCTCCCCTCCTCTCCTCTCCTCCCTCCCTTCCATCTCTCATTACGCCCAACGCTACAAGACCCCACCACAGAAAAATCCATAGCCATCGATCCCTGCTACCAGCCGCGGTCGCCACAATTATTCTTGAGGAGGAAACGTTGGCGATAAATTACATGTGTGCTTTTCATCTGCTGCTCTGTGGCGGTGAGCCCTCTGAGGACCTGGGTGGGGACAGCGAGGTGGGGTAGTAGAAGAGTGACGCGCTGCTGTCAACACTGGAGGACGTGGCCGGCCAAAGCAGCATGGAATCCCCCCACCCAGCCACAACACAACCTTGCCTTGACTTCATTCATTCCCGATTCAACTTAACCCCTACCTTTTATCAGTACACGCACGACACGTTAAACTTTAGCCTTGTCCGACATTGACTCTAAAACCAAACTCATGAGTCTCTGAAATTAAACAACAGCCGTGCAAACAAACACAAATCAAGCTATAAAGCATATACGACCCAGTGTACCCAGTCAAGTCTAGTGCCAGGCACAAAAATGCCCTAAAAACTACATTTCCTGCTAATGTGTCTGCACTGAGGGCCCTTAAACTTTTTGGCTTTTTGAATATTGGCTCATTGCTTCTTCTCTTTTGTTCCCGTGATACACCTCAACCCCCCGAACCCTTGCTGGAATTAAATATGCCTTATTGCGAGACAATAAAAGAACTTTGAAGTCAAAATATACAACCTCTCTTTGCATGTGTGTGTGAATATATATATATATATATATACGTATGTGTGAGTGTGTGTGCGTGTGTGTGTGTTTTAAATAACCCCAGAGGCGTCTGCATGCAGCTATAATTGCCTCCCTCATTAGTTATGTTTTAGCAGGAGCGGATGGGAGGGCAATTAATTTTACCGCTTAATTTTTGACACGGAATCCGCTGCTGTATTGATGTGCTCGCCATTTTGGGTCTCATTTTTCAGGGAAATTAATTGACAAAGTGCGAAGATTTATCAGCATATCGCCAGATTAAGCGACAAACTGAAGCAATGAGGAAATCAATTGTGGCCCTGTCGCTGTGTTCAACCCTCCTCTACCCCCCGCCCGCCAGCCCCCCCCCCTCCCTCCCTCCACACTCCCCACAACGCCCAAGAGCCTGGGAAAAGCTGGGTGGGTCAGATGCAGTGCACTTATTTATTTATTTGAGTCGCTCATTCATCAGCCGTTACAAATGACCCTGGCGGCTGACGACCACTGAATCCCCCCCACCACCACCACCCACCCCCGCCCTCTTCCCCCTCCCTCAGACACGACTGGTGTGTGAGGAGGGAGTGATTAACATAAAAAACACACAAATCAGAGAGGAACAATGAATCCAGTTAGAGGCAGGAGAGGGAGAGCGGAGGTGTTAACTTTTTTTTCTGTTTTTGGGAAGGGGGGCTCTGCATGTCACAAGCAGCAACTCTATCCACCAATGATTCGTTAGGGACTCTTCAATCTTGTTTGTTTGTTGGGTTACAGTCTAGTTATGGGTGCAAATGCTAAATATGTCTTGTTGAGTTTGCCTTAATCAAGTGTTTATTGCTGAACCAACCATTTCCTAAGTCCTGCCTCTCTTAGTTACTGTTGCTTTCCCATTCTCACATGGCACATGCCCACTTTACAAAGATAATGGTGGCAGATTTACCACATACATTTTTTGGTCATTTTAAAACAATGGGTTTCAAAAGTCACTTGAAAACAATACGTTGACCTCAGAGAGAGAGAGAGAGAGAAAAAAAAGAGCTTCTCATTTCTAGCCTGTGGCCATCAAATGGTCGGCTTAAATGACAACTTTCGCTGGCACATTTCAACAGCTCAGTGAAAATGCCTTATCCAGCTGACTTTAATGTTTCAAGCAGACTTGTTTCAAAGTTTAACGTGTGATATTTCCACATTAAAATGTCTGTACATGACTGGACCTATGTTATAAATTTTGTGGCATTGTGTAATTGCATTATCCCCAGTGTTTTCAACAATGTTCAAATCCAGACTAATCTGTAATTTTATCCAAGGTAACTGTGCATTTCATTCAGTTGCCTATCAGTGGCACCATATTGCTTTTACTTCCTCCAGTTGCTCTAACTTCCAGGGAAACAAAGGAAACACAAGATGATCCGTCAGAGCGTGAGGAGGGAAATCGGGCAGCTATTGTTCTGCTAGCTAACTTTACCTGCGGCTATTTCATTAGAATGAAATGACATAACGTAAATAAACCTGACTCAGCATATCACAAATAAAACTTAAAATACATTTCCTCATCCGTGAACAACTTCTGGCTGAGTCATGTCAGACAGATTTTCATCTGCAATGGTGGTTGTTGAACAATCAAAACAACAACTCCCAAGATCCCACGCAACTTACTGACATCTGCAAAGTAAATCATTTGTCAATGTTTTGATTGAGAAACCCGTAACGGTAAAAATTACACACTGTGCATATAAAACAGGAACCCTTTAAAAGCAAAAAAAAAAAAAAAAAAAAAAAAAAAAGACTACAAGACTAAAACTAAACCTGCACGTCCCTGGCAAAAAAAAGTTCTCATCATCATCAGCTGACAATCCATGTAGTGGAGTAATGAAGAAGCAGCATTGTTCTTGTCATCAGTATTACTAGTTAGTCCTAGTGTTAGAAGAAATGCATGGTCATACCTTTACATTAGGGCTACCTACAATAGCTTACATATTCGAACAAGCAAGACATGTTTGATTTATGCTGTATTGTTTTCATTTTTAAGTCGTTCTTTTAATATTATTTCCGGCACGTCCCACTGGAAGGAGGCCCCGGGGCAGACCCAGAACGTGCTGGAAGGATTATATATCTCGTCTGTCCTGGAAACGCCTTGGGGTCCCCCAGGAGGAGCTGGAAAGCATTGCTGGGGAGAGGGACGTCTGGGGTGCTTTGCTTGGCCTGCTGCCCCCTACAACCTGGCCCGGATAAGCGGATGAAAATGAATGGATGGATGGATAGACATCTTACTTTTAACACAACAAGAGAAAAGGCTTTTGGGATGAAGACTAACCAGTGTGTTTTGTGAACGTAAGTTAACCTGCTTGACCCGGGTTGCTGGAGTGTAAGCTTTCCCCAAATCTTACAAAGAACAGGTCAGAGCTGCTAACAATAGCCTTAACATTGATACAGTCACATCCAGGACCAGCTTCCAGACAGTGGGGAAATAAAACACAGAGGATATTGTCAAGGCTTTATTTAACTACACAAAACAATTTGGTATTAAATGCTCCAGGCCGTGGAGTCAAGCTAGTTTGGGTTAGTGCTGCAAATAGTATGCTACTTGGCCGAACATGCTAACGTTTGCAGACTATGACATTGTTGTGTTTTTGGTGTGGAAAATCCCTTCACACTTTTTATATACGGTGTATCACTACAGTCCCATTCACAGCGCCTCAACATGTGACGAATTCCTAAGCTTGACAGACGCCGTGCGTACTTAGGGTTGACATTAGCCTTTTGTGGGTGACAATTAACTTGCACTTATGTCTTTTGCATTGTTCATGATGTGTATCTTGTATCTACATCATTTTTTAACGTGTTAACATATTTCTACGTTGTCTCAGTGCTCAACTTCCGCTCAATCTGTCTCAAGTTTCTTTGTTAATCGTAACAGTTACATAGAAGCAGTCATTGGCAATAAGATCTTGGATCTCAGGGTACCTCCAACATGGTATTTCAGCATGAGATCACAACACTGACTGCTGTTCCACAGGATTAGAAATGTTGTTTTAAGGGATTATAAGGCAATTATACCCACTTGACAAATACCAACTCCTTCAAAACTTGCCAGTATGAAGTTCTTGGTAGAGGGATACTTCTTTGAGTTTTTCTTCACCAAGTGACTTTGAATTTTACAGTTCCGAAATAATGAGCTAGATGTGTGTATCATTACACTCAGCTCCAGTACAAACTCCCCAGTTAGTCATCATCCTGTGAGCGTCTGTATAACCCACACACACTCACACACACATACTGTAACTCACATCCCCTCCATTACCGACTGCTCTGTTCCCAGGAAAGATTAGCTCAACTTTAAAATCTCCTACTTATTTTATTAGTATTGCATCTTAGTGTCGTGAAGGAGCCGATTTATAACCTTTAAACAGATCACACACATGCAGATAATTTTTCAGTGTGTCAGGTTGGCTGCTGGAATGTGATTGCAATGATTGTATAGCTGTAGCTAACCGTCCGACCCAGCAGCAATTATAACTGGCAAAGGAGTGTCGGGGGTCACAGCAGAGCAAATTGTGTTAGCTTTTTTTGGGTGTTGCTAATCAAGTCAGGTCCTGTCGCCCACTAAAATGAGGTTGTTTCAGGTTCAATCTCAATTCTCCTATTTTCATATGTTCATACTCGCTCACCCTTGATCCTCCGAGCTCTCTTATTTCATCACTTTCCTGTTTCCATCTCAATCACTTCACTCACTCTCTTCAAGTCTGTGTTTCTTCCTGCTAAATTCACACAAAGACACACACACACACACACACCAACGCACACCACCCTACGCCTCTCCAGGTGACAGCTAGGTGACAGTATGACGCCAGCCGCCTGATGGGGAATGATGAGGGCTGGAAACAAATGAAAATAAAACGTCTAATTATGTCAGAGGCGCCTTGACGTTACATCACTGTTAAAACACATTTAAAATAACATCCAGCAAGTCTTACACTCACACACACACACACACACACACACACACACACACACATACACACATACACACATACACACACACACAGCAGGCACCCGTGACGGATGGAGGGCTCTCCTGCAAGCGCTCAGTCAGGCTGTCAGACCACTGGCTGCTGCTGCTTCTGTCATTGACTTAAAAGGGCATCAAGGAGCCGTGTGTGGGACATTACTGAGGCCGAGGGGAAACTGCTGGGCTGCAGCATAAAGACACTTTCAGAGAGGCTGACTTGGGCTCCTATCGAGGGGCTATTATTCAAGACAGTATCCTCCCACCGCCCACCGCACCATCTGTCTATCCAAAGCTTTTAGTAAGTAAAAAAGCACGACTCAGTACAGTCCCACAGTGTACTGTACTGTATGTACGGAAATGAAAGGGAAGGATGGAATCTAAAAGAAAAGGCACTGCATGCATAAAAAATAAAGTATCCACTTTTCTAATACTAAATGTCGTATTTTTTGTCATCACATTACCCTCAAATCAGTTTTTTGTATTGTATTTTGCATCACAGAGGAACAGACACTGGACCACTTCAATGTGGGAAAACACACTCTTGAGGATCAGATGGATTTGATGAACACACACTTGCTGACCAGCTGGGTTTTGGGAAAGACACACTTAGTGACCAGATGGATTTTGGGGAAATACACATGACAACCAGTTGGATTTGGGGGAACACACACTACCTTAATTCCCTCATCTAGCAACCCTCCAAGTCTGGAGGATGGCAGAAAACAAAAACAAACATGAAATCCAAACATCTTTTTCCTTTGTCTCTTTGGCTATCAATTGCGTCTATTCAGATAGAATTGGCTGATATAACATCGTATAATTGTGGCGGTCCTGCCGGGATCAGGAGGTAAGGGTTTAACCATCCGACAAGAGTGTCTGCGAGACCGCCAAGAACTAGTTCTCGACTTTCTCTGGATGTTGAAAATCAGTACAGATGGACAAGTCATGGCTATTATCAGCCAAAAACGTGTGTATGTTTTTTTTCCCCAAACAAAGCTGTGAAGATTCATAATTAATGTGAGATTTTCACAGTTAACACATAAACTTCATTTTGTTAGATCGTCTACAGCTATAGAAGAGTAAAAAAAAAGTACATTCTGTCTGATCCAATTATGTTTCCTGATTAAAAAAAAAAAAAAAAACCTTTTGTCTCAAACTCATAAAAACACAATTTGCCTGTAAAAAGCCAATCTCATGAATTTTGCAGTTTAGAGTGCCAGTCAACGAGTTTAGGGAGGCATAATGCAGTGATGCTTCATGGTGGAGGTTACCAGCTCTCATTGTCTCACCTGTGTGTGTCCTGTAGTGGTCCTTCATGGCTGACAGGTTAAGGAAGGCATAGTGACAGGACGGCCAGGCACACTTATATGGTTTCTCCCCACTGTGCAGTTTCATGTGGTTGTTCAGGGCCCATTTTTCACTGAAGGAGCGGTCGCACAAGTCGCATTCAAACTTCCTGTAGAAGAGAAGAGGCAGAGGGGAACGAGAAGGAGGTGGAGGAGGAGGGGGAAAAAACGAAGAGTTATTTACTGATCCCGAAGCTGACGTAAAATGCTAGACAATCTACCCTGTGAGAGAGGAAATGGGGGCTGCTGGGTACTCGCGCTCACACCCACAGAGTACAGGGCCGTATGACTGCGTGCTGTACATCTACGCCCACACTCACACACTCACACATACACACAACACACACAAAATGCAGTTTGCTGCTGGTGTGTCATGTCTGTATAAGCAGGCATTGATTTTTCTGTCTTGGCCTGCCACCTCCACCATTTATTCTCTGCTTTGCACCAGGGCCCAGAGGACTAGAGAAATTCTGTTACAGTCTACACACACACTCATACACACCCCGCAGGGCCAGTGGGGAGAATAGAGTTCACCTGTCCAGCGTCCCTGACCACTTAGCCAGGGCTAAATGAACAGTTAGCAACATTTTACCTCCTGCTTCTCTCTTAAGGCTCCTGTATCAGAGCCTCCCTCCATCTTAACCTTTCTACAAACATGTCCAACCGATCTCTGCTCCTGAAATCAAAATCTGCTCTGCTTTGGATAGTTAGTATCAATCCAACAAATGCAAAAGCCTGATTTATCTTGTGTGGTGTGTCATTTTCATATATGCTGCCAAAAGCCCTGATTAGTAGCATTAAAGATATACATTATAAAGCTTAGAATGCTGTAATCACCAATTAAACCGGTGCGTTTCATGTTATGCTGGGACATGTATATTAGTTGACTTTGTCATTGGAGGTGGAGGGTTTGACATATAGGTGAGGTGGCTACTAAGCTGCAGACCACTTCAGACCACTGTCTGAGACCAACAAACAACATTAGTTGCTCATAAATGAGACATTTCCAACAGCATTTGTGCCCCTAATTGTGGCCACTTTTTGGCAGCACACCAAGTTGTCTTCAGCTGTGTTTGTGCCCCTAAACTTATGTGTTTTTTAGCTGTGTTGTTGGCCCCAAACGTGGGTGCTTTTTAGTGATGCACCAAGGTGTTTCCGGCAGCATTTGTGCCCCCAGACGTGGGTGCTTTTTAGTGACACACCAAGGCCTTTCCAGCAGCATTTGTAGCTCCAAATGTGGGTGTTCTTAGCGACTCACCGAGGCATCAAAGTGTTTCCAGTGGCCTTTGTTCCCCAAAACGGGTGTTTTTTAGCAGTACACCGAGGTGTTTCCATCATTGTTTGTGCTCCCAAAAGTGAGGGTTTTTTTTAGCGACACATCAAGGCCTTTCCAGCGGTGTTTGGGCCCCCAGACGCGGGTGTTTTGTCAGCAACACATAGAGGTGTTTTCAGCCAAGTTTGTGCCCCTAAATGTTGGCGTTATTTTGTGACACATTGAAGCATTTCCAGCAGTGTTTGTGCCCCGAAACTGGTGTTTTTTCGTGACACACTGCACCATTACAGTGCTGTTTGCGTCCCCAAAATGGATGAACATGATCTTTCCCTAACCACAACCAAGTGTTTTTTTGTACCTAGACATAACCAAACATTAACTGCAGGATTGTTGAAACTTTTGAAAGTTTTGCCAACAGCCGTTTGCGAGGGTGATAACAGTATCCTGAACAGAGTGATAACATTCGAAATAGGTGCTTCTGAGATCACAAATGTGACTATTCTATATGTATAGTGTTCTTTCTTTACTCTGAACATCCTTCTGCTCTTCATACAGACACCTACCACCCAACAAAAGCTGTGTATTTTAGGGGGGGGGGGGGTTTCACATTGTGTAGGATGTTTGCACCTATATTCATCTGCTGTGTTATTAGGCTTCAAGAAACACAGAGAAGTAAAAACAATAGAAAAAGCCTGTGCTTGAATTAATCTTTTACCCCTGCGCTATAATTTAGGCACAGGATGACTAATGTGCGAGTCATAAACAAATGAAGTCGGGTTTTGGGGAGCATTCGTCTTGCAGCGAGGGCCATGTTATTTTAGGGAGGGCGGCTGTCTTTAAGTCCTGATTGTGTCGCTTAATCCCCGTGGTATCTGTTTCATAGCGAGCAGCATGACACTCACCTGAACAAATAATGACTCCAAGCAGCATGTAGCATGTGTCTGAATCAATAATTCAAACTCATACATCTTCCTTACTGGAAGAAGGGAGGGGGGGGGCAAAGGAGTATGAGAGGGAGGGAGGGAAAAGAGAGAAAGGAGGGAATTAAAGATGGGAAGCTGGGGAGAGGAAGAGATAGAAAGGAAAATGAGTCCTGGCTTCCATATCAATCTATATGTTCCGTAAAGATGAATCTAAATGTGATATGGATGTCATCCGACGCTAGTTGAGGGGACATTTTAAGCTCACTTACCAGGAAGGATGGAGCGGCTTTAAAATGGCGCCTTTATCACCTGGCTCTAAGCTCAAATGCATATTTAAACAGTCCTGTTTTCCTCTCTGTTTAATCAACTGACTTGGCAGAGACTTTATTTGACCAACAGATGTATGTCTGCATCTGCATTTCCTTCCCGTTTCCTTCCTCCCTGCGGTATTTATAGAACAGCCCCGTCGCCTGTGCCACCGTGGGAGAGGTAAATAAGATGAGTGAAGAGATGCTATCTTTTATTGTAAGCATTATGCACAACACTCCTGCTTTATGAGCTAAACGGGCCATTGTTTATCACGGGGCGTAATCGCAAAGTCGGGCAGGCAGGCAGGCAAGCAGGCCTTGACGTGGGCACGCGGCTTGCTGGGATGGAGGGAAGAACGAGAGAGAAAAATAAGGCAGGAGGAGAGGAGAGAAGATGGAGGAGTCAGGGCTGGCAGAGTTGACTATCAGTGGGGG
Organism: Epinephelus fuscoguttatus; assembly: GCF_011397635.1. Lineage (NCBI taxonomy): Eukaryota > Metazoa > Chordata > Actinopteri > Perciformes > Serranidae > Epinephelus > Epinephelus fuscoguttatus. Next base: position 32,174,757 of record NC_064759.1, on the reverse strand, counting down.
TTTTGTAAGGATGAGAGGAGGGTTTGCGTCTGTTTTTATGGGATCAGATGGAGCGCTTTGATCTTGTCCCCGCATGTCAGATCCCGTCACGATCCACCGTCTCGCCCATACATATGCATACTGCCTCTAAACAGCCAGGCACCATGCAAAACACACCAAAGGTAGGAGGCAGAGGGAAGACAGATAGAGAGGAAGAGAGAGAGAGAGAGAGGGTGAGTGAATTTGTGTATGCATGTGTATAATAGAGTGAGAAAGGGAAAGAGAGACAGAAGTAAGAGAGAAAGAGAGGTCTGCCAATTTAAAATATCTGTAGACGTTTTGTAATGCTTCCGAGAACTGAATTTAAAACCAACAAAACAACCACAATTAATGCAGAAATGCTGCCAAAGCAACCTGTTTCAGATTCAACACAGCCTGAGAAAGTTCTGAAACTCTTATTTGTTAGGATTTTTGGGATGGAAAGTGTATGCCTATGGCCTCTAATTGTACACAGTAAAGTAAATGATATAAGAAATTGCCCGTTTTGCTTTCAAACCTACATATCGTTGCTGTCTGATGAAAAACACATATCCAATGCCAATTTTGACTTTCTGCAGTGCATGGAGTGTCCATAATATTCCCTAGCAACTGTTGGCGTTGAGTATCCAAATGACCAATGGAAAACGTTTTATTACATCATCTATTCAACACGTATCTCCACTGGCTGTCAGAAGTGTCCATCAAAGCGCATAGAAAGTCAAAATCGGCATAAGTGGAGATACGTGTTCTTCATCGGACAGCGACGATATGTGAGAATGTGTGCCACACTCCGAAAAGAACATACACATAAATCTATTAACATGATGATGACGATAAAATAACGATGATGATATCATGACAACTGCAGAATCTCTATTTTTAGGGCCTTTAAATTATGATACTCTATATTGTTGCACTTTGTTTCAAGAACCAGTCGTCACCCAGGTGTAAGAGAATAATAAAACCACACATCATGACAATTTTAGAAAGAGATGATGGGCTATTAATGACTGTCAGGCAACTGAGCTGAGGATCTAAAGTACATTTACATCACATACAACTACTGCTAATGACAACTGATGCACCGGCAGTGGCGGAATGTACCAAGGACATTCACTCAAGTACTGCACTTAAGTACAGCTTTGAGGTACTTTTACCTTACTTGAGTATTACATTTTTTTTTTTTTACTACTTCATACTCCCACCCCTCCACTACATTTATTTTAAAAGAGTAGCTGCAAGTTACTTTGCAGACTCATACTACTAATAGAAATATAATCAACAAATCAACTGATGACATACTGATAAAGATAAAACTTCATTATTCCCTTGGTGAAATTCACAAGCTGTAGTGTGTATATAGTGAAAAGTCAGCCCCACCTTTACCAGCTGTAAAGTTAGAGTGATGTTCACATTATTCCATCAATTGTTATAATTCAATAATACCAGAGCGTATAAAATATCCTGCACAATAAGTACTTACTTTTTGTTTTCAAGTATACACTGATGCTAATATTTTTGTACTTTTACTTAAGTAAGATTCTGACTGCACGACTTTTACCTGTAACAGCTCTACACTGTTGTATTGCTACTTTTACTTCAGTAAAAAGACCTGAATACTTCTCCCACCACTGTGTATTGGCATGTAAGTATTATGCAGCAATTTGCTAGAAAAGTTGTGTGCACATTCATAAAACTTCACTGGAAGAGGTGCTGGAGACAAAACTACAATAGAAAGGTTTGTTTTAACTCGACACAGGTCTGAAGGCAAAAACCCATGTGAAGGAAAATTAGATGTAAAAAAATGATTAAATGGCCGCTGATGTCACAATGACTTAATCACATTCATATGTGCCTAATCACAAGATAAATAAAATATGTTAACATGAAGGATGTATCACACAGAGCTGTAATTTCTGTCACATGGGTATATTTCCTGAGGAGGAAGTTTTGTTGAGTTGAAACACAAATAAAAAAGGAGCTCTGATATGAATGTGTCGTTATCTTTCTGTTCATGTATGGATTATAAGCTTTTTTGATAGTTTTTCAGGTCTGAAATTCAAATCATCACTTTTTAGTGTTAAAATACGACACACAAGAAAAGACCGACACGCAGTCAAAAGATATCTGTTATCTTAAAGCAAGAATATACATCAAAATAAATAAAAGACAAGAGAACAAAAAAGGAGGAACCGTTAGTTTAAATTATGCCGATTATTTCTGCATTGACTGCTCCTTGGCTTTTACACACAACTGTCAAGCTCTGATCAGCAGAGGCCACAGAGGGAATAAACTGTAATCGTGAGCAAGTTCTACTTCCAGTCATTATATCTCTGCTTTTCTTTCTCCTGCATCTCTCCATCTCTTCTTCTTTTCCCCACTGATCACAAAGCAAGGCGACATGATTGACGCCCCGTGCAGATTTATTCAAAGACCCAGGTGGGCCTCTTGCCTGTACGTTCAGAGAGCTGCATGCTGCTGTGTCTATACTGTCACTTATTACCATATCTATACAGTGGTGTGATCCTGTCATCAGTTCAGGCATATAGGGCTACTGTCAGAACATCACAGGCCACACTGACCTTAATTGTGATAAAAATCCCTCAGGAGCAGTTACTGTACCTCTAACAGGGTTTGGAAAAAAAAAAAAAAAAAAAAAAAAAAAGACTGACTCCTTACCACACACTCGCCATCGCCCCCAAGTGGTGAGGTGGTGCTTATTGAGGGGAATCTTGCAGAGTGTGTGTTAAGTGGAAACTGTAAGTGTGTGTTCTGGATAAAAACTATACAACAGTGTGTTAAAAGGGGGCCAGGTTTGTGTGGTGGAGAGCAAAAATAGATGACAGAGAGATTCAAATGTTTCCTCTAACCCCTCAATTCACTGCAACAGACATAAAAATATGACTTTCACTGACATTGTCATAGCTTAGGGCTGAAGTGACACCCCGTCCTCCTCAGTTTGGCTTTATGCTGCGGAGCATCACACTAATCAATTAGCGTGTAAACTTATGGCCTTTTTTTTTTAATTGACTGGATTAATTATGTTGGCCTTTTTGGACTAACTAAGGATTCCATCCCTGGTTTGTTCGTGTTGCTTTGGCCAGTCGGTGAGAGGAAATAATCCACCGATGCTCTCGCACTGCAACACAAAGACAGAAAGAGAGAGAGAGGCCGACTCTCGCCTCAAGCCAAACTGACACAAACAGACAACTTCAAAGTGAAGACTGTTGTTTATTTGGTGAAGGGAGAGGGGGGGAGAGAGGGGGAAAAAAGGGAGAAAATTTATCTGATATGCAACTGTCAGGAGAGCATTTTCACATGCAAAATAGCGAGTGAGTGAGAGAGATTACCTAGAGGGAGGAACATGACAGCATTCACTAGGGTCAGGATGGATCATCATCTTCAGCCCCCTCTCCTCCCTCCCTCATCTCTCTCTTTCTCCCTCCATTGCTCTATCTTTATCTCTCTCGCTCTCTGTTTCCCTCCCTCCTTCCTTCCGTTTTCCCCTCCTCTCCCTTTCCCCTCTCATCCTGTTTTCAGACTCCATCACTCTGCACTTCGACAACCCGGCAGCTTAAATCCAGACTAAATTAGCTGAATGAAGATTAAATCATTTGGCCCTGAGCTCTCCAAGATATTGGGAGGAAGACTGAGTAAGCCTTAAATGGTGTCTGACTGGGTTCGGACCTATACATGTGTCTGAGGAGAAACTCTTCCTTCAATGGCAGTCAATTGAAACCTGATTACGGGGGGGTGTTGGGTAAAAAATGGGGAAAAGATTAAATTTCTGGGACAAGTGTTTCCTAAGTAAGGACACTGGCTTCGTTATTTTTCGTTTGCCTGCACAATGTCGACTGACGACAGGGTTGTTCCCGGGCTAAGATATCGAACCGGGCAACATCATCGCTCATGGTGCTTAGGAGAAATGCTTTAGAAAAAACTGTAGTCAATGTGGTCTGCGGGTACACAAATCAGATTCCTGGATGGTGCTAGTTTAACATTCAGAGTGAACACAGACAACCATCTCCGGCCTGCTGCAGTAGATACAATGTTGGTACAAACTCTGCTGTAGAAAGAAGAGCAGAATCTCTTAGGAACAAGTCAGAGAATTATCCCAACAGCAGGGCATTTAAAGTGAAATATCTACGGAGTTCTATCATACCGAGACCTGCAGGAGTGTACAGCCAGCATGTCACACAAAACAACAACTAAAACCTCCATGAAGAGGCCACATGTGTCTGCAGAGTGTTGTAGATGAACCTCCTCGGAGAGGACTGCTGCTGCATATGACTGCAATATAAACAACAGCACACAACAGAGATGCTGCTGCTGATTTATGTTTACCTTCAATCCCAGGAGAAAGAGGGGGAGGAGAGAGGAGAAAAAAAAAAGATAATGAAATAAATAATAAAAGACCAGGCCCATCAGATAAGCTCCTGTTTATCCCGCTGTAGGGCAAATACAAATTGTCAATTTAATGAACACGGTGGACGTGATGAAAGCGGGGTGAAGGAGCCTCCTGCCTGACAAACAATCAGGAAATGTTATCTTAATATTGTTGCGCTGTTATTCAGCCCATAACTTAGGGGGTGGGGAGAGGCCATGAGGAGGAGGTGGCATGGAGGGGAGAGGGGAGTGAGGGGGGAGCAGGGAGGCACAAAGGCCAGGTCCCTCTGTGGTGGCCCTGTTATTGCCTGTTTTTATTATGAGCCATAGCTCAATAGTGCCAAACACACTTTGAAGCACACAGACCTAAATTTGAGCCTGGGAAGTGTGCACACACACACACATAGAGACACAAGCGTGTGCACACTCTGGCACAAACCCACACACACACACTTGCGACGTTAAATTATAAGAAGTCTTTTTTTGCAAGAGAATGAAACAACATGATTCTGAACAAAACACCCCGAAATGATCTCTTTCTCTGAGTGTATGCGCATACTGGTGTGATGTCTTGTTTCCAGACTCAGTTAATTTAAAGGCTTAATAGGTTTTTACGGATATCAGACTATTAATCAAAATGTTTCAACCAAAAAGCTGCAAATCAAGCGCTCCAAAAAGCTTTGCGCTGAAATTAGCAGCCACTGAAAAGTACTGGAAATCTGATTTGTGTGACATGGTTCGGTCAATGGCCCCCCAACCATCCTTTAAACGGCACTTTAAAAAGTGTCCAGATGCTTCACAGCTCAAAGGGGTTTTTTTGTAAGTCTTGAATTTAAAGCGTCGCAATCTGAGCAGCCACCAAAATTAACTATTATCTCCATATTTATATATTGCCGGCACTAAATTGCGTCGGGAAGAATTACTATCAATATGAATATCTGCAACAATAACTCAGCCGCAGTGCTGAGGACAGGATGCTCTTTATCAGGCTTCTGATAGGCCTTAAATACAGCACAAGGCAGCCATATCAGAGCTTTTTCTCTCTAATATCAGGCCGCATTAGCACCTCGTAAATCAAATTACACTCCTAGAATTTCATTAGGCTCACCTGCCAGCGCTGCTGTGCTGCAGAAATATTTATGTTTTTATGCTGCGATTGTGTGCTCACAGGTACACAAAAGGAAAGGAAGGGGGGCTGAGAGGGAAAAAATGGGTGATAAACCTAATTATCTTTTAAGAATACAGAGAAAATGTGTCATAAATTGTGGCAATCCTGAGGAGAGCTGGCGTTTTCGAAGCCTGTGGGGCTGAGAGTTGGGGGACAAGTCTGCTCCGCTGTTTACCATCTTTAACCGGGGCTAGACTCCCGCAATCCAATTAGCAGCTTCCCCAAATTCGCTCTAAACAGAAATCAAACAGGATGATGTATGACGCCGATCACCGGGCCCTCAACAGCAAGCTAATCTGATAAAGCGGAAAGCAAGACTGCTAATAGTGCAAATACTTGTTCAAACTGGATCCAAATGTTATGATAGGAGTCTGTCTTTGTTATCTAATTACCTCAAAAAGAATTTTCCATTTGTTCATTTGTTGTTGCTGTTTGTTAGATTATATTATCTGCATCATAAGCATCTCTGGTAGCTTGTGCTGAATGTGAGCCGAGGCTGTGGAGGAGAGGGGGTTGAGAGACGGTGAGCCGTGAGAAGGGGAACGCCGACATTCCCGTAATTTCTTCCCCATCTGGAAGTGGCTGGGTCTGGATGGTGGGGTGTCTGGATATGGATTTTGATTAGACACAAAGGGAAATGACTGAGCCAGTGACCGTAACGACAGCCACTTAATAAAAAGGTACAGTCTATACATCAGAGAGCATCTAGCTGTAAATCATTCGGCCCTGTAACGACGTGCATTCCCGTCCCATTACCGAGCCCCTAACAGGCCACTCATATTTACTCTCTGGGCCCCAATATCATTTTAAAATAATGAGCTTTGTCCCTTATCTAATTAACAGGGGCCTTGGTTCATTTGTTTTTTTCCCTCTTCTCTTTCTCCGACTAAATTTAGGAAGCTGGCATATTGTTTTAACATACAAATATTTAGCAAATTTGCTCCGTTGTATAACCAGTAAAAGTTATAAGGCGGTTGTGACTATTGTTGTATGTTGTGTGTAATTGCTGCATGTTGCAACTGGAGGCTGTTTATCCACGATTGTGCATGTTTGCGTGTGTGTGTGTGTGTGTGTGTGTGTGTGTGTGTGTGTGTGTATGCGTATGTGCTCCAGTGGGCAGAAGTAAAAGACCAGGTCCATTCTCTCTCTTATTACTGGAATTGTAATTCAATGATCACCTTAGATCACACGCGTGCCATAAATCAGATAGGCTTGACAGAGGATGAAAAATTGTATTAATAATGTGAAACTTATTATACAGTCCCAAATGCTCCCTTGATAAATGACATTGTTTGGGCCTGACAATGATTGCATTTAAAACATTATTTCTGTTTTCTGCTGGTGTGTATGTGTATGTGTGTGTGTGTGTGTGTGTGTGTGTGTGTGTGTGTGCGCGCGTGCGTGTGTGCGCTGCTGGACACAGCGGTGGATGGTTTGCTGGGTGGGGAAGACAGAGGTGGGGTTCCCGAGCTTCATAAAATATTCAAGATGTTTCCCACCCTTCTCTCTGGAGTCAGTGGGCAGGCGATGGTCGTGGCAGTAAGGGTATAAAATCTGTGTGTATGTGTGTGTGTTTATACTTGTGTGTGTGGCTAGCACAAGTGAAATGGCCGGTGGCTCACCGCAGCGCAAACACCCAAACTCCCAAACCACAGAAATGAGCTGTGCACATCTTCAAGTCATAAAGCAGCGCACTTGCATTATTATTACGACACGTCCTAGTCAGATATTAGCAAATGTGAAGAACTGCAGAAAGCGGCTGCATAAGGCTAATCATTTATGAACGAGTCCACTATGGGGTTTTTTTCTTTTTTGAATAACTGATTTAGAGAGGAGTTTATTTTTCTTCATAACTCAATTTATATAAGAATGCTAATATAAGAAAAGTGAGTCTGGACTTGGCTTGAGCAAGAGCCAGCAGAGACATGAAACCCTTAAAGAAAAAACTGTGGAGAAAAAAAAGCATGAGATTCAATACGCTGTGTCTGCACTCTCTTTCTTTCTTTCTTTCTTTCTTTCTATGCTGCGTCGTATCAGAACGAGCTGGACGGCAGGATTTAACTACACGAGTCCAGTCTGCTTTTACTAACAACAGACGAACCTCTGAATCTGAGGGTTGTGGAGTTAGAAGCAGCAGAGAGAAAAGCGTCTGGCACGGGTCCTATTTCTTTTCACAAGGACGAACACATTAAGTTGTAGCTTTTGCTAATGCTGTCTTATTTTCAACACCCATCTATACAGATTAGGTGCCCTTGCTTAGTGCATAAGCCGTCACGAGGGGTGTAATGTCCGTGGCAAAGACTGAGCCGGCAACTGCAACGTGCCTGCCAATGCTGTTGTAAACAGCACATCAAAACTGACAAGAGTAAAATGTTAGCCTTATGTTCTGACTCACTCATTCTCTGTGTTCAAGTAACAGTAACAATAACACCAACAAGAGATGCCCCTTTGGAAACTGTAATGATCCAGCAAACAAATACTCACATCCAGTACTTGGTATGATACAAGCCAAAATCCCTGGATCAGACATCAGAAAAAGAAAATAGAAGTTACAATCTGAGATTTAAAAAAAAAAAAAAAAAAAAAAAAGCTATTGACAAATATAGTAGTGAAGCCAGTATACTGTAGGGCACATGCCTCCTGGAAAAAAAAAGCAATTGGCAAAATGTTAAGAGAGCAATATGAGTGTTTCAAGGGGCAGAATCAGTGTTGGAACGTAATGAAACACTTGTAGAGGCATCATGCAAATTTGTACAAGCAACAAGCAAAAATAAGACAGAGAGTGCTGGAGCAATAAAAATTGTTGGAAGCGATGAGGATGTGTGGAAAGGGCCTCAAGGCAGCAGCACAATAAAGTCAGCAACAGACCAAATTGTGAGAAACTTTTATGTGCTGGATGACCAACCATCGCAGCTGTCACAGGGGCCTTAAATGGGACATCCTGTGTCATTTTTAAGACTGACAACAGACTGGATAGACTCTTCCTCACTGTAAAAAAAAGAAGTGGAGCTCCAGCTGCAAGGAGTTGCATATCCACCGTGACAGCAATTGAGATGAAAAAAATGACAAATTCTGTGAATTGTTCTTCGTAGCTTTCTACAGAAAAGAGCATCTGAATGGTTTATTAATGATTTCTCCTGGCTTAGTAGCCTGACATCGCTAGACAAAATCACAAATGCGAATTTGTCTAGAACCTCAGTTTCAAACTCCAAGAGGTTTTGAAAATGTAGACCAAAATGCCTCTGAGCGCAACTCATTAGACCTACAGTGCAATGAAAAATGTGACAGTGCAGAGTGACAGACAAATGTAAACAGACCACAGCCTGCAGAGATGAGCTGTGATAGTGTAGCATCAATATGTCTGTGAAAGAGTATTGCAATTTTTGCCATCACAATTTTAAAAAAGTGCTTCAACATAAAGATCCACATCAGCTGCAGCCATCCTGGTTGTTTCCAAAACATGCTTCAGCTTCTTTTTAGTTAGGTTTATGCTCGCTATAGTGTCCCTGGCATGAGGAGTGTGAGCCAAAAATGACCTCATCACATTTTTTGCACTAAGCGCAAAGGCTCCACAACTTGTTAGTCCCAGGCCCCCAAGAAGTGAGCTGAACTCTGAAGTCAAGTTGACATACTGGCCAAACCGTGTAACTACAACTTCTGGGTCCATCACATGATGCCATTGGGCCCAAAAAATACTTTTTCCAATAGACTTATATTGGGAAAGAGACAGCTGTAAATCAGTGGATACATTTTCTTTGAGCATCACAACATCCCGTTAATTTCACTATCAGGATTTAATCCATTCAGTTTGGAAACATTTGGAAGGTTTAGAAGTGCTGCATGATGATGTCATTTTATCCCCATTGAAGTTAATAGAGGGCTAAACCAAAAGTTAGCCGCTAGGCCAGGGTTGTCTCTTGTGTGCCTGCTCTATGAGCCCAACAATGCAGAAGATCCAGGTAATTTTATACCCGTGATGTCAAATGTATTTGGCTTCATGTGCCACTAAGCAACTTACATAGGAATGAATGGGGTCCAGTTTTCAACACTGTATCCAGTTTTCTTAATACATCCATGGTCAGTCACTGTCTAAACATGCCCAATACTAGACAAATGGTTGCGATTGTCTTGACCCAAGCCAGGCCAGCTGAAAATCTGTCTGAACAGGAGGGGGACCAGACATATCTGACAAATCAAATAAACATGAACTTGTAAATTCATTTGGTTCCCAGGCTGGTGGCTGATGGTAGATTTTGAAAAGAGAAAAATCAAATAAATAAAGGCGATGCATTTGTTCTTGCATGTTTGTAACAGGCCATGGCATGAAAAATGGTAATTTGGTACTGGTACATGAACAATACAATAATATCGGCTTAAGAAAACTGGTATCAGTGCAGCTGTGGGTTCAAGGAAAGTCTAATTAAGTTCCTGGACAGTTGGAGTCAGATCTCTGCACAGGGACACTGAGAACCAGACTGGTCTCTCCCTGTAGACTTGGCTTTCCCTGGCTGGCCCTGTCCATGTCCTCTACTGTACTGTATGTGTGACCCCCCCTCCCCGCCTCCCACCCACTGATCTTATTACCCAACCCACCCCACTCTCCTTTCTCTTCTCCTCCTCCTCATCCCTGCAAATGACCATGATGGGAGGCCATTCATCTCACTCCTTCGGCCACCACAATGAAATAAATCAAGAATTTTTCCCCCAAATATAACAATATTTGTATTTGGGGTGGGGCAGACGTAATTGATGACTGCGGCCGTGCTAATTAAAAACGGCGGAGGTTTCATTAATCTTGGTCATTGGGTGGGGGGATACTAGGGTAGCTACTACCCTAGTTGGTGTGATGGGGGGGGGGCCTCCATCGTCCTCATCGCTCAGGTGATTTGGGCCATTGTCGAGCGTATTAGCACGACGAGGTTAAAGTGAAATGGCCATTAATAATCACAACAAAAGTCTATAGTATACAAAGTCAGTCTCTCTGTCTCCAGCCGTCTACCATGATGTAACTCCAAACAAGACAATATAGTGAACAATCACACGTGTTTACTGCCATGTCCTGGCTGGAGAAGTTAATTGCTTTTCTGACTTTGCTTTGTAGCAACTGCTGTTTTTTTCCACCCCTCCCCTGACACACACACACACACGCACATGCACACACAATCATACACTGCTTTCGAGAATTAATTACCAGTGCCAACTTTTGCTGCTTTGCCTGTGTTTGCATAGTCAAAACTATCCAGCCACAGAGAACCTGAGTGTCACGGGCTCTTCAGAGGAAGACAGATATTAACATCAGGGTTTATGTGTATTGCACCTATGCAAGATTCTACACTACTGACATGCTAAATTCATAATCCTCACACTCAGTATATGAACATTTCAATGAATGATCTGCTACATTTTACATACTAACATGCCTTAAAGAAGTATATCACTGGTGGAAAGATGTGTTTTCATAATCTGGTCTGTCTGTGCAGTAGAAAGATGCAAACACTTAAAATTGGTGCTACATGGCCAGATAAAACAGAGAAAAATGGCTGTGACATTTGCTTTTGCTCAATAGGTAGAAAACCTGCAACTACCTGAATGCACTGTGCTGCAACGGACCAATAAACATGCCCACTGGTGGGTGACGTAGTGTGACTTCCCTGTGGCATCCAGCTGGTAACAAACAATCTTGTATAACAATTTAACAGAAAGCTAAAATATGTTTCTTAAAACATTTGAGGCCAGATAAAAGCAACCCAGTGACAGAATCTCGGTTTACATTTGATTACACTTTTATTATTTTTAGATACTTTATTAATCCCCCTAAAGGGAAATTCAATTTTTTCACTCTTGTTGTCATTAACACACAGGTCCGACAGACACACACACATGCACAAACAGGACCTATACATGCACAAAGTGGAGAGATGTCAGAGTGAGGGGGCTGCCTTGGTCCCAGAGCGGTTGGGGGTTTGGTGCCTTGCTCAAGGGCACCTCGGCAGTGCCCAGGAGGTGAACTGGAACCTCTCCAGCCACCAGTGCGCGCTCCATATTTGGTCCGGACGGGGACTTGAACAGGCGACCCTCCGGTTCCCAACCCAAATGACTGAGCTACTGCCGCCCCAGTTTGATCTGAGATTTTTTCAGCCTCTGTTGTTACAATACAGGAAACAATAGGGTGCCCACTTCCTGTTAACAAATTCTCACTATTACAGCTAAACAGTGCACTAAAATGTGTTTCTCAATACATTTAAGGAAAGAAAAAGGCAATAGTGAAAGAATCTTGGTTTGTATTTGATCAATTTGTATTTGTTTACTTGAAAGTTCATGTGTTATTTTGGGGTGAGGACATGAGACATGGCAGAGTTCATCTCTCAAGAAACTAAAACTTCTCTAATATGACATTTTGGTTCTGAAGCAGACGAAATGTGTTACCTCTCCAGCTGCAGGTGCCATTTTGAACAGGACTTTCAACGGACACCCTGTTATTATTTACATGTCACTCACCTTAAAAACGCTGATTCATGAAGTTGGTCTGATCTGGAGTGCAAAGCTGATATTTACATGGTTTGTTCACATGACTTGACAGAGGTGCATATTTAATGTCGTCACTGTGGACAGAGAACTCAGAACACTGTTACGCAGTGCTACATGATAGTCAGACACAAGTTTTCTGTTGGGGCGTGGTGTCATCATGTTCCACTCAGGACCAGCTGCTGAGTCAAGTGGGACACCTGGTAAAATTAGGTATCCCGATCCGGTCCGGTGTTTGGCATAATGTCAAACTGGTTTTAAAATGTTCACACCGGCCCAAACCTCCGTTGAAGCCTAGGTGTTTAAAATACATCTCCATGACTCTGCTCTGACCAACAGAGTAGAACCACACAGAGCTGTGATGAACCAAATGGCATCTAGCAAATAAGTCACACCTGAGCATGTACTTAACAGAAAAGACGGGAACAGACCATAGAGTTGATAAAACAGAATCATATTGTTACTGTTGTGCCATTACAGCGCAGACAATTTACTAAGTAGCACCTATGAACGGCGCAGATGGATATCATCATCACGCCGTAATGGCTTCTACATGTTAATTCACAACTTTAGCTTCTCCACCACGACTCTGCCACAGAATAATGGCTAGCCTGCATCTGGTACAGGCAGTGTAGGGCAGTGTATGAAGCATAGAGAGAAACAGAGAGAGAGAGACAAAGATAAGGAGAGAATTAAACAGAGAGAGAGAGAGAGAGAGAGAGAGAGAGAGAGAGAGGAAGAGATGGGTGGGTGGGGTGGAAGCAGTAGCATATGGTGCCACGCTGCCATAAACAAGCTTTATGAAAAGACCGGGGACGTTTATTTAATCATGGAATACCTGAGGAATCGCAATGAGACACACACTTTGTCCCATTATTGTTAGCCCATAAATTTAACTGCTTTACCAGAACGACGAGGAACCTGATACAGCCACCGAAGACAACGCGGGGAAGCAGGTGAATTTATGTATGTGTGTGTTTGTGAAGTGCACTGTTTCGTGGCTACGGTAAAGAGTGTATGCGTGTATGGTGTTACAGATGAACAGCCATAACTGCTACACACTGATATCTGTGTATCTGCAAACACAGAGCAGTACACTCTGGAAAGTATAAGGTAGAGAATGCACAGATACAGATGTGTCCTCTGTATCCATTGTATTACTCAGTTCCTCTAATTTTATTCTTCTAGCTGTTTGCTTGCATAAACATGCATGATTCCACCTGTTGTCACACTCATTTTGTAAAAAGTCATCTCCCACAACCTATGTAAAGAATTCAAACATTCATTAGTGTTTCGACCTCCTAGGTCAGACAAAAAAACACCAGAAGGTAACAAGATTGGTCTAAAGGCCCCCTGAGGAAATGTATTTCTCATTTGTATTGAACTGAAACAGCAGTGGACATCCAAATAAAGCTCGGCACTGCAGTCAGGTCATTTCAACATCATGTGCACGGTTTCAAATGCACAAACACAACTGTGCACAAATATCAGTATGTTTGCCAGACACAGGAGTATGCAACGCACAAATACACACACTTGAAAGTTCACAATTTCAGTCCAAAGAGCTGTTCTTGCAAACACAAAAACAATTGGACTGCACATGCAATTGTGTGTCTGTGAGCATACACACACACACACACACACACATACGCACACACGCGCACACACTCACAGCTCTGGGTCAGGGGGACAGCGGTAGCTCAGAGCCAGCTGTGACCTGCCGGTCCAGGTGCTCAGGAAAACCGCTGTTAACGGCCACGATTGATGATCTAATCAAACTGTCACCACGGCGATCCGCTGCGGGGGGAGGGGAGGTTGGGATGGCGTGGGTGTGTGGGGTGGGTGGGGGGTTGAGTGGGAGTTGGGTAAGAGCAGGTGGGGGGGAATATCCAGGAGGCCTTGTGCATGCTTACCGTTAGCTCAAATTGAGAGTGACAGTCTCAATAGTGAAAAGGCCCCTTTTTTCCCCTTCTAAGTAATGGAGGAAACAACTCCAGCGGTCTTCCGGAGGATGTCACATAATCAAGGGAGCCCCCCCGCCCAACACCGCCAGCCGCCCATCCTTTCTGTAACGTCTGAGCTCAAGCAGAATATGTGTGTGTGTGTATGGGGTAGGGGGGACGTCGGACAAAGGGAGATGATGTGGTACAGTGCGGGACCTGTGGCCCAGACAGGATGAGCTCTGCATTGTTGGCACTAAACACACACATCCACACAAAGTGCTCCAGAAATTAGGTAGATGACAGGCCTCATGGTCCCCCAGTGTACTGCATAAGTTCTACACCTACTGCTCTGTAAGGAGCTGTTCTTACTATTGATTTAGCAGTGAGTTATAGAACTATCTCCACTGAGGAGAATATGGTGAAAGAAGTGACACCTACAATTCCAATGGTCATTATTTTTTTACATTCTCTAAATGGAGTAATTTTCAGTGAATTATACTGCAGTGAAGCAAGACTGTTCCTCACTTAGCTGGAGACTCCATGGAGGCCCCTAAAGGACCCCTACAGCCTGCTCAGGACTGTCTGCTGTGAGGGCCCTAGACCCCACTTTAGGAACCACTGTCCTTAACTACAATAGATAAGCCTTATATGCTGTCCAACATATGAAATCATACAATCACAGCCCACACAAGCACATCAGATACAAGAGGATAAATAAATGCTTGTTGTTCACATGTTTAGCTGTTACGTTTTGCATTAAGCATCAAAGGAAGTGGTTTACAGTAGTGAGTTTGGAGAATGAGCAGGTTTCCTTGAGGGGGCACTAGGAGGACCCCAGGAAAATGAGGAATAGTTTAATTTCACAACCATTTATTTTACCAAAAACTACCCAAATTACAGAACAGAGTTAGGAGTGACAGTGCAAAAGTTTCACTCAAACCTTCTCACATACAGCAAACTTTCTTTGGTCTATGTAAGGAGATGAGATTTATAAGATTTAACAGATTTATTTATTATGAATCTTATCTGTGGCTTAGAGAGCAAGTGTCCCTTAGACTTGCATTTTATAATATTAGATTTTTTTGTCTAATGATAATTTGTCTCATGTCTGATCCCTCTAACGTTAACTCTCTTTTATTTGTTTCATTAACTATTTATTTTAAAAGGTAATCTAAAAAATAGGAATGTTCAGTGGAGATTTTCTGGGATGAGTGAGTATTATGTTACAATGTTTATCTATGAGAAAAAACATATATGGTGTGAAAGTGTATACTTATTGGTTATATGTGCTATTTGTTTCAGAATATGGCCCTTAAAGACTGGCAGAAATAATTGGAGAAAAAAAGAGATAACAACATCTCAATCTTTCTTTCAACCACATATTAGCAATACAGCATAGCCACATGGGAAAATATGATAATATTTCTCCAGTCCAAACAACATAAAACAAATGAAGCTGTTCTATATTTAGCTGAAAAGAGAAAAGTTCAGGAAGTTGTCCAACTTAATAGTGGCCTTGTTGATCGCTGCCTGTTCTGCGTTTGTGTTAATCACCTTCCCCAGGATATATCCACGACTGCCGCTTGCCCGTCCAGCTCGCATTAATTTAATCGCTGCTCAGCTAATTCATTGATTAATTGCCTCATTAGTGATGCCTGGCAACATCCATTTCTGCCATGACAGTCTGATGTTTCAATAGAAAAGAAAAACAGGCTGGCAACAGCCCAGTTTTTCCACAGTCCCACTGTGCATAATGTCCAACCACTGTCAACAGTTAGCCGCACAATTGTGTCGCTGTATAACCGCCTGGTTTTGTGCCACGGGATGTGGAATGAATATGAAGGTGAACTGTGCACATTCTCCGTTCTTGTCTGGTTGAGTAATGTCACTTGGGTTTCAGCGCTGGGTGACATCATTCTACAGGAAAGAAAAACTTCAAAAGCTGGAGGGACCGTTGGAGCTGCACTACCGAGATGAGGTAGATGCTGTTATGAAAAGACAAACTACGGCTGCGGATTTATTCCACAAGTCAAGGTCACGTTGCTCTGACATGACGAGTGGCTTCCAACTCTGGGACGGGCTGTCGACTGCTAACTAACATTATTATTAGTAATAGGAGCTGATAGGACCCTGTTGCACCCTGCAACAAGGAGCTGGATGTTAGAGCGAGCAACAACAATACATCGACAGGAGTGCTGATGTGACATCACTGGCCAAACGACATGACCTCTGACCTGTCGCCTCCGAGACACAGGCCCAGATTTATAATTGGCATTTTGTCACAGTTGCTGCTCCCAGGCTGTGGTACTACTGTGCTTTAACTAATGATGAGTTTGACCACAGAGGTAGAGATTTTAGCATTAAAGTGTGTCAGCTTTTCAGAGAACCAACATGCTTCCCTCACACCCCCCACTCACCCACAAACACACACTCCCACAATTCTGCACCATATGCCCATGACAAGTGCATAAAAATCGCTCCCAAGCGATAGCACAGGCCAACCCATAAAAACTTAATGCACCTAATTTTCCAGTAATCAAACTTTTATAGACTGCAATGGCTTTTAAACTAACAAATTTTAATTATCGCTTAATTTTAACAGCAATATTAACGCGATCCCTCATTCTGCGAGTGTTCATTCTCCATGAAATATTGAGTAGGGTAAACAGCGAGGCGCTGTCCGCTGGCTCCTGTTCAAACAAGGAGCCAGCAAACACAAAGGTGAGCTAGGGGTCGCTGAGGCCTTGCCAGTACCACGCCGGGACTACGTGAGCTGCACAGACCTCTGGGAAACGGGGCTTCATGAGTGCAAGCACACAGAATGAGTCCGCTGATGTTGCACTAAGATTACTGCACTAAGAAATGGCATTGATTACTGGTGTATGTTGGTCAGTGTTGTAGTGGTCCTACTTTAGTGCCAGGCATTAGTTTATTTCATGTTGCTACAGTAAGTTTGATTTGACATTAATTTGAGCTTTTTTTGTGGATAAAAACAAGAACAACTGATTTCCTTTCATTTTCCTCCAGAATTTATGGATATTTCAGTATCCCACAGTGAATCCAAATATCCTCAGCTACTTTCAAGTTAATATTTTCCTGCTGCCTTTTCTGTGCTGCTAATCACATCCCTGCTTACACTACCAGAAGAACGGGATGTTATTGACTGCTGCCCTTGGGTGGCTAAAAACTAGGCCTTACCACCCAACACCAAGCCAGAGAGACAAAGTGCTGACACAGGCAGATAAGGGAAGGAAGAAAGAGAAAGATTAAAGAGCAGATTCATTATCAATAATTAAGGGAAAGGATTTATTCTAATGAATTAGGGGTTGTCTTTATCTACTCTTTATCTCCCTATCACACTGCTAACTCTCTCTCTTTTCCTCCCTCACACATACACACGCCTGCCCTGCACACACACTGGCTCGTGGTTTTGTGTGACTTGACCCCTGCCTGCTCCGTGTGGTCCATATTGCCACCATGCTGGCTCCAGGCAGGGCTCTTCCGCCCCTGCTCCACCCGTCAAGCCCGGATGGTCCCAGCCCTCGGTGCCGGGGCAATATGGCCGCGCTGCACGGCATGCTGGGACGCGGCTGCGAGCCCAGAGCCCGGCGCTGCAAAGCCAGATGCCCACTCAGCCGAGCTCGGCCCCTGGCACAGCGATGTAACCCACCGCAGCAATGTATATATCAATTCTGCCATGTGAACATACAGAAATAAAGGTGATACATTATGTAAACCTGTGTTTGACTAGAATATGGGTTTACTGATGTGTCACGTCCATTTTTTAAAATCAAAATATCATATCATTGTTGTCTATGTATATTAACTGCAGAATGTCTCTAACCTGAGAAAAAGGAATTCAAGAAACACTGGTTACAAATAAGAAAATTGACAATTTTAAAATCACAAATAAAGATGCAAAACATTTACATAAAGCACATATGGCAGTTTCCATCCAAAATCCCTATCTCCTTCAAAAACTGGTCATTTTCTACAATCTTCTCACTGCAGTCACGTAATAACGGATGCTCTGAATATCCCTGTCTTCATTTTGTGAGTCATCACACCTGCGCTGCATGCATCATGCTAGCTATTTCTGGATCTGAATTCATGCCTTTTCACCTGGTTTTCTGTTTTCTTCCGAGGGATTTTAGCGCCCGCTTACTTGGCTCAGACATACAGTAATACTGTAGAGAGAGAGAAAAAAAAGGCAACTGCACTAGAGCAAAACTGTGAGCAGATTTTAGCAATTAGACATCTCCAAAACACTGAAAACATTCTCTCCAGCTGCTTGTATCATGCCTTTTCTCCCGCCCCCCCTACTTAAACAAATATATCTTTCTTCTGAGTTGTCAGCACTCCTGTTTCGAGAGTGATGAGTGTATTAGTTCAAGGAGTTTATTATTACAAGCGTGAAAATGGCAGGCGTTTTAACAATTACCTATGAAAACAGGTATGTGAGACAGGTCAGTTGTCTTTTGGCACCCTGTTTTTTAAAGAACTAATTACAAGCAATTGAGGCAAGGTCGCTGCTGTCACTCATGCTCTCAGGCCACTCCCTTGTTATTGAAGTGTTGGTTTAGGTGCCGGCAGACCCGCTGTAACATCAGGGAACACACACACACACACACACACACACACACACACACTGAGAGGCACACCAAGGTTAAAATGATAAACTAAAAGAAAACTGAAGATTAAAGTAGTGAAGTAAAAATCGAAATATGTGGTGAAATATGATTTTTTTTGGATGATCATGAAGGCAGAGAATTAATTTTACAATACACACATGCTGGCATACATTCATGTATACACAATTTTATAGAAGTTAGTTTTAGTCACATGAAAAAGTGTTACTCAAAAGAAGTGATACACTATTTATTTCATGTCCCTCCTTAGGGACAGCTATTCTTTGCTGTAATTAACAGCACGCATTCAAACTGATGGTTGTATCCTCTTTTTGTTTTACAGTCAAGATAACTCTATTGTTCTCCTGTGAATGAGCAGGAAAAAGCATTCTTGATGTTCAACGCTCAATCAAAATCAATAAAATCAAACTAGTGGGAGTACTTTTACACGTTCTGGAGGACTATACAACTATTTTCCCACAAGGCTCACACCGCACATCTATTAACTAAACAAGGGAGATTATATATTCAGATGAAAATGCACCGAGGAACAGGGATAATTCAGCTCAGTGTGACGATACAAGTGGGTGATAACAAAAGTGACAACTTCTTATTATAATTCTGAGCTGTAATGCAAAAATGTTACAGTAAAAATCTTTTGAGATCACCGTGAGCTGTTACAATCAGACACCACGGAGCTAGGTTTGTGTAAACTTATGAGGACATGTGAGTACACAGCTTTGAGAGAGCGCACACATGCAGGCAGACAAAAGGACAAAAAGCCCTCGTCTCCGCTCACTGCCTGCAGTGAGGAGTGGTGGTGTGACTGAGACGAAGACCCAGTTGTGTCACTTTATAACAGTTCAGCTCTCTCCCTCTCTCTCTCTCACCCTGAACCTGTCAGATAGTTGGAGTCTGTCATCTCACCCATCCTCCCCTCCGATTCCTCTTCCTCCTCTTCCCCACTGGGGTTAGAACGATATGTGGGGCTAATATTAGCCTTGTTGACCACCACTGCCTACAACACTCATTAGTGGGGACTGATTGTAATGTGACACTGTGACTGGGTGACATAAAAGGTACGTACAAAACAGATTTTTCACATATGAACAAAATCCGGTTTAAAGAAATTGTGTGTTTTTACCACGGCCTTGCCATGCTTGTATGGCTCACTAAAAACATGCATGGTGAGCTGAAAGTAGGCTCTGTGTGACAAGAAAATTTGCAGGTTTGAAACCAAAAGGAAGTGTTTTCTTTGGCTTTGATCGCTGCAGAGTGTATAGGCCAGCCAGCTGATGTCTTTGTACAGCCATGTTTTCAGCTAACCCAGCATACCAGTGTCTTTGGCGTTACTTTAAAGTACATTGTGCGTTATCCTTTTAGGAATAACCTGCTGGGTGTTGGGCAAAGGCTTCTCACTGCCCCTTACTTAGGGAAGGTCAAATGGGGACAAAGTCCCCCATGTGGATCAATAAAGTTTAGGCGGATCAACCAAAACAGGATACTGACACTAAAAATCATCAGCACTGTCAGCTTTTTAAAATCAGTGGGACTCTATCCTCTTCACAGATACCCACCCAAAATATCCTGGCGTTTAAGGCCCCAGACGGATTTGGCTAAGTGGAGCCTGGCGTCACCTACGGCTAGTCAGGTCTCTTCCTCCTCCCGCTCCTCCTCCTCTCTTCCTTTGACTAACAGATCTCCCCAGTGTTCTAAAAATACCAGGTGAACAGGGCCGTAGCGATGGTGATGAAACTGCCTCTCTGACACTGTCCCACTGCAATCCATCTCTCCACCGCCTGCCAGCCAGCATATGTTTGCAATTGGCTCCCCCCAGCAACCCCCATTGCCTCTCAACCCACCAACCCCCCCCTCACTGGTCCCCAGTTGCCGGTTCAAATACTCCCCTACACACACACACACACACACACACACACACACACACACACACACACATTTCCCCATCCTTTCCCTCTCCCTGTCTCTCCTTCTCCCTCAGCTACCGTCCTAGTCTCCAGGTCTGGGCTTTCAAAGCCGGTGCAGTTATCAATCATTGAGCCAGCACTGTCATGTCGAACCAAACCACTTATACGCACACAGGCACGTACTTCCTCTCTTTCTCCATTTCTTTCCTTCCTTCTTTCTTTCATCTCCCCTCTCTGCCTGCCTGTCTCTTTGTCATCCCACCTCACTTTCTCTCTTTCTACCTTCTCTTTCTTTTTCCCCTCCTCCGTCCTCTGCCTCCTCTCATACACTTGCCCAAATTTGTTCCACTTAATAAGCCCTCCCCAATGACCTTGTGCTAATTAAGCTGCACTGTGTTGGAAATATGATGGTTAATTAATGATGAGATAAATTCTGTCTGCAGGACTGTCAGAAAAATGATGACACCGTGTTTTACAGGTTTAAATAGAACAAACCTTGTGGCTGTCCTCCCTCTAAGTGCGTATGCAATGGAGTGTGTGTGTGTGTGTGTGTGTGTGTGTGTGTGTGTGTGTGTGTGTGTGTGTGTGTGTGTGTGTGTGTGCGTGCGTGCGCACAGTAGGCATGTGTTTAAGTGTGCATGAATGAGCGCAATAAAAAGAATGAGAGAAAACAAGAGATGGAAGAATGATCTTTTGATGACGAGTGAGAGCTTACAGTTTGTGTGTTTATGCGTAACTGTATGCAAGTTTACATGGGTGTGTGTTAACACAGTACTTCTGTGTGTTTGTTTCTGTGTGTGTGTGTGTGTGTGTGTGTGTGTGTGTGTGTGTGTGTGTGTGTGTTTGATGTAATGATGCTGTGTGGCATAATACTTAATGGCTGAGCAAAGTGTTTGAGACGTTTTATGGCATAAACACACACCAGGTTAACGCAACACACAAAGACAGTGCAACTTAATTCATGCCCAGTATCCTTGTGTGTGAAAGTGTGTGTGTGTGTGTCCTCAATGACCTTGGCAGTGTTGCCACCTTCTATCACAAAAGCAGTGAGCACAAAAGGTCTTTGTGAACAAAAGTGTGATACACATGTGGGGTTTTTTTTTTACGTCTTTTTACCAGCTAGACAATTAAAGCCAAACGGCATCCTAGTTATTTTCAAAACTATAGGTTGTTTCAACTAAAATCGGTGCTTTCACTAGCTTTGGCTAAAATGTCACATCTCAGATGTGCTGCATTTCCAAATTAGCAAAGATTAACCTGTGTGGGGATTGGAAATAGAGACTAACTCTTCTATTTGGGCACTGTGCTTTCTAGCATTGCCCCAATTACTACAGTGGGAGAATCAAACTGTGTTCAATTTATCTGACAATGAAAGTGCAAATGTTTGGGGTTGATTGTGGTCAGCGATTGCCTCCTCTGACAGACTGGTAGCTTGTGTTAATGTGGAGGTTTTTCTCAAAACACTAGTGTGAAATGTATCTGGCTGTGTAACCTTCACTGGCCTTCCTCTCTAGAATTCTAATCAGATCATACACATCAAATCTGAAAGATGTGCCAAAGTTAAATTGGAATTAGGGCCACAAAGCCTTTGCAGAGTAGCCCAGCTAGCAAGGAATCGGCAGCACACTGCAGGCAGACACTGGCATTTAGCATATTGTTGACTGGACCGCAGAATATAAGGCCAGCCTTACAAACATAAAAGGCTGTCCGTGAGTGAGTGATAAAGTTACACCATTGGTCAGAATGACTAATGTTGTGAGATCTGGAGTTTCCGCATTGGCTGTTGCTCTTTCATCAAACATTTCCCTCAGTTGAAACCCAACGGCAACCCCTAGGGCTGAAAAATACAACTGCAGTTCCTGAAACGTCCACTTGAGGCTGGCTCCAGAAGCCATTCAATCCCCACAGACACCCATGTTAAAATGCTCAACTTTCATTAGCAATAAACATATTTACAGCCTGACAACTGTACAGGGGGTGAATTTTTATATTGTTCACCAGTTTATATTTCATTAATGCTTAAAGTTACATATAATTGAGGGCGGGCTGCACTGAGTGCCGGCTGTCTACCAATAGTGTCCTCGACTGTTCAGTCAGATCCACCCCTCGCTCCTCCACAGAGCCAGCTTCTTGCCAAGATGGCGACGGCTGAAATGCTAACCTCAAGTCCACAAATTAATGGTTAACTTCACAGTAACTATTATCTTCAAAGGCTATGTTGGAAAGCTTTACTTTACTTTTATTTCACAGATAAAAAGCAATAACTAATAATAAAGCCCCCACAAAAAAGCATTTGAAGTCTTGTGTGTGATTTCCTCGAGCTCCATATGAGTAGAAGCAAACTCCACTAGCCACTAGGCTAATTTATGCAGTGGGAAATGTCAGAGGTCTATGCTAATAATGTTAGCATGTTGTATATGTAGGGAAAATGCGTCTTGTATAAGACACCTGGTATGTTGGTGAACCTTGTGCAATGTATAATGTCATGGGTCACTCAGCTCCAAAAACCAGAACCTTTCTGCTATGTGAGCCTGTCCAGGGGTATTGTTCTTCATTTTAACATGTATTTACATACATTTTTGTGTGGACCACACCATCCAGGCCAGCACTGTAATTAAAAGTCTGTGACTGAGCGAGTGCCTCCACTTCCTGTTTCAAATTAAAAGCCAAAGTTTAATGACCGGCCATATACTAGGTTTTGACCTAATCCTGTGTGAGCACAGCCCAGTAAGTGTAGTCTGGGGGATTTGCAGGTGAAACACAACTATTTAAATGGCATTCATTGACCACTCTTTTAACACGAAAGTTGACAGAAGTAATTACAATGTTACAACTGTGCGAGTTTACAAATGAGATGCTACTGCAGTCATGGCAGCTTGTACACTTACACCTTCAACCTTCATCTGTCAATGGAAACCACCAATACCTGAGGTAATGGCAGTTGGCCTGACATTATCTGTTGTGTTCAAACAGTAAGTTACATAAATGTTGTTAACCAATGGCAAAAAAAAATGTGGTTGCACTGGGTTGGTTGAACATATGTAACTGTGAGTATGGAGTATCAGCTATACTTGGACAAATAAAGGTTTCAATAACAAAAAAAATATGTGGATCAAACGGATACTTGAAGCAGTTGAGGATATGAGGATTTGTTTCCATCTAATCCAGATGAACAGCTGACAGTAGGAATTTAGTTGATAATGTCAGAGAGATGGAGAGGCATCTGGTCGGGTTGCTTACTTCCATATCTGAAGCCACTTGTCATATCTAATACCACACGTTGTCAAAAGTATCAATTTGGTTGCGGAGTAATGAAAAAGCGGGTCTGTTTCTATTTTAGCAGCTCGCTTGACAGATTGAGAGGTGTTTAACGTCTCGTTTTGGCTTGTCAGAGTAGGGGGGCGGGGGGGCTTCACAACTTCATCTCCTCATCTTTCTTTTTCACACACATACACAACGCACATACACTGACAGCAGGGCTCTGCTTCTGATAGACAGGGCCAAGCGGGAGACATTGCACATACACAGAAACACACACTCGCATACGCAGACAAAAATGGTAAAAGAAACATCATTCATCCTTAATTCAAGAGGGAGAGCTGAAAGTAAGATGAGGAAGGGAGCCAGATAAAGTTTGACAGAAAAAAGGGATGTAAGCAAGAGACCGAGACAGACAAGATGAGTGAAAGCCATTTAACTCATTAGGGAAAGGAGGATCTCAAGTTATATTTAACTTGAAATTTACTCTAACTAGTGGGGACTTTTTGCTTAAAAGCTTGCAGACCTCCATAGGGGCTGAAGGAGTCATCCACCAAAATCTAGAATTAATTGCCAGCAGTATCTCTCATGTTAAGACTCCTGAAAACAAGCTAAAATACCTGACAGTCAGGATCTAGGATAGGGAATCATATCTGAATCAAATTCTGTCTGTCATGAATGTAAATGTGCTAGAACTGATTTTGACTTTGACTGAAAAGGAGATGATGATGTGCAGTGCTGGATGTAGTTGCAAGTGTTTAATGTACCTCTCTTTGCGTTGTCCGACTCCATGTTTTCCCAGCAGGTGGGTGCTGAGGTGTTTCTTCATCACAAAAGCCCATCTACAAAACACACACACAGAACATGGGTTAATGTACATAGCAGTATACACAAGGGAGTTTGTCCAGTATGGGTTCATTTCAACTGCTGTTTATTTCAAGCAGTCATTACAGTACATATGTAGGGTTGGGAATTGGTATTCTATATATTTAAGGTATCCACTCAAACAAGCTCAAACAAAACTTACATTTGATTGCCTTTATATCAAGATCTAAATTTAAAATAAAAAGTCTTCATAAGGTTTTGCTTGCCCCCAATCTTGCAAAGTGTTCTTCGATATGATGCGATGTGTGATTGGCCCACCATGGCAGCAGCTACAACCCATACAGTTTGCAATGTGGTGAAATAGAGCAGCGTATTTGACAGAGTTGGCAGTTTACTGTGTCAAGACACCACCAAAACGTTCCAAAGTATGGTACATTTCCAAAGTGGACACCCAAGATTTATATCACCAATTCAGTATCTTACCAAATTTCTGCCCTTTCTCCCCTGAGTTACAGCGTTGAATAATGTCCAGAAAAGTGCTTTTGCAAAAAAAAAATTGATGTCATGGCAAAGTTGACCTTTGATTTTTTGGATATAAAAATCACTTCATCATTTTATTCTGTTAGACACGTCAAGACGCTGCCACAATGTTCCAAAGTATGGCACAGCTCCAAAGCGGACACCCGAGATTAGTGTCACCAATCACTATCTAACGATGTCACAGTGAAGTTGACCTTTGACTTTTTGGATGTAAAATGTCATCACTTCATCTTTTTATTCTGTCAGACACTTGTGAAATTTTGTCATGACTAACATATGAATTCTTGAGTAATGCCAAAAAGGTGTTCTGTGAAGTCAAAGTGACCTGAAGTTTGTGTCAAATTTTTAAGAAATCACCTCATGGCGTTCTTGACACACAGGCTGGATGGACTCATGGACAACACGTAAACATTATGCCTCTGGCCCATACTGTCCCCATGAGGAGGCATAAAATAGTATCAAAAGAAGTACTCTATTGGTATTGATAGCCTCTTTTTCAGGGAACTGGTACTGTAATTCTTTGAACTATACCCAGCCTTATACATGCCTGACAAATACTTCCTAGGATTTTAAGATAGCTTCTGCAATCATGTATTCTCAAATGAATGAACTACCGTTCCTAAAGTAAGACTCAAGCTGCACCTTCTCCATTTGTCACTGTTTCCAACAAGAAGCTATAAAGCAGAGAAGATGTTGTGTCTTCGTTTTGGTTGTCCCTTTATTTCTATGCTGCTCGTCCTTCTTTTTCTCCCCGATAGACACTCTCACAATTGCATGAGAAAACAAACCCATCCTTCTCCAACATTCCAAGATTTTTCCCAGGAACAGACCCCATCTGACATTTAGTTTTAAATATAATCTGTCATAAACAGTTGCTTTTGGGTGGAGAGACTATTGTTCTGTTAATAGACGACAGACCAGCAAAGCGGACAAAAAATGTAAAGGAAAACTTTGCACCACAAGAGGAGTATAGGTTTGAGAATGTTTGTTTTAACAGCACCTTTTCAGTCAGACAGTAGAGTGAGAATCTAGGCAAAGAGCTCCACATGTTGTACATCAATGTGTCAAACAAATATGTGCACACGTGCAAGGATTCAAATGCACATGTATCTACAGTAAATACAGTTGCACGCACGCACAGTCAAAAATACCAGGGTACCAAAGCTTGACAGTGACCGCAATGTCCTGACTTTGTCGAGGGCCCTGAGTTTACCGTGTCTCCTAAACAGCATATGAAAACATAATGAACGGATGACAGGACTAACTACTCTGACATCCAAGCTGCTTCACCAGAGTTTTCATCCCCTGGCCTTTTCATTTAGCACCCATCACTTCCCATTATTGTGCAACTGAGAGACAATGACCACATCTGAGAGCTGAGGATGGAGCTACATGAAAGGGGCCGAGGGAGTTGAACCGACAGTCATGTGGTTGGCACTGTCACTGCACACACTCAGGTCCTCCCCCTTGTCACTCCTCCCATTTCTGGAGGTTTTCACTTTTGTTTCATCCAAGTAGATCATTATTCTATTTTCTCCTCGGCAAGCCCCGTCTGCGCCTTTCTGAAGCTTTCCTTCTAACTTTACGAGTCAGTCTTTCATAAAGCGAAAGCATAATTACTTCGCTATTTATGTCGCTATGTTAGCTATTGCCCCGCTCTACCCCAAACCCCCCCCCCCAAAATGTCTGGACGCACACACACACAAGGCTGTGTCCTCCATCCCATCATGGCCCCAGAGTCCCGTCCGTCATCAAGGCCCCTGAGGCCGACGCTAACTAACACCACCATATAAATATTCAAACATGTTCCCCTGTTTTGCCTCGCTATCATCACTCCACATTTTCTCAATCCTCTCTAACTCAATCCATCCACCCGTCCAGAATGCTGCCTTGGAGTTAAACTGGGAGCGAGCGTATGACTAAATCTTGTATACTCCAATCAGGGAGACTGGCAAGATCAAAATGCTGAGCTTCTCTGGCCCACTGGAAGCGCCTCTGACTGACGGCATCATCTATAAATAAACAAACAGCATAATTAAGATATTTCTGAGGGGGTGGGGGGGTAAACGAATTAATCAATATATTTGAGAGAAAAGCACGGCCTTGGAACACTTCACGCGTGCTTGTTTAAGTCGTCGTGTTTAGACGCAGAGAAAAAAAGAGCTTGCAAACATTTCTGTTAATTATGTATTACAGCTGTCCTTCATAAACCTAATTACAGAGTGCTGAAAGGCAACAGGGGCAATTTGCATATGCGCATGAAAGACAAGACATATGCAAAATATGATTTTAATTAGCATTCTTTGATAGCAAGGGGTACAAATCAAACTGGCATGTTGTGAGATTCTCATCTCGCCCATTTTTTTACTGGATTATTCTCAGAGTGGCATGAGTGCAAGATGGGTAATGCCCTGTGGAGGCACCTGGCACAGGCTGCGCGCGCACACACACACGCACACACACACACACACACACACACACACACACACACACACAGAAATGGGTGTTAATATTCACTGAGATGCACAATAACAACATGCACAGCCGCAGATATAAATACACAAATGGGAAATGCGCACAAATGGTGATGATAACACATTTATAATTAGCTATTCACCATATGATTATCTAATACACCCAAACTACTATTCCTGATAATGTTGAGATAAAAAACAGGCAGCACACACACACACACACACACACACACACACACACACACAAACACACAATGATACAAATTCAGACAAATGACAGTCCTTACTCACAAAAAAGGACATCCACAAGTACCCTATCTCTCATGCATATACAGACACCAACACACACAAAGATCCCATATCTAAATGTTAAAGGGGCAAATCCATTTGTTTAAGGCAGTGTGTAATCAGCCCCCTGCCCTTGGTGTGTGTGGATCCTCTGCCATCCAGGTCAAGGCCTCAGCTTGTCGTCCTGCTGCCTTGGGCTGCATCATCAGCCCGAACCATCAGCCTTGATGGTTATTGTAACAAAGGGATACTTTAACATGCCATTCATCCATATCAATTCTCTTCCCCCCCATGAATTGAACTAATAAGGCTGTGCCTCTGCCCTCCAGGGAGGCTCATAATATCCATTGCAGATATGAAAAAAAAGAGAAAAAGAAAAAGAAAGACAGAGACTCTGGTGTTTCACGTTCGACTTTCCCTTCAGACTAATCGGCGCGCCACAGCTCGTTAGGTCCGTGACGTGCCGGAGCTTTACCGATAAGCAGGGGAGACACGGCTCAATTACCCACAGTTACAATCCTTCTCTCTCTCCTCCCTCCCGCTGCCTGATGATGAAGAGATAATATGTCAATATTTGATACAAACAACTTCATTTGCCTAATGGTGTTCCTGGATAGGCCCATCTACAGGTCCGGAAGGGATGGGAGATCTAAGAAAAGGCCTGGAGCAACGCTCGGCTTAGACGTACCGTAGCCCACCACCCATCAAATTACGCACACACCCATTCCCGAGAGCTGTGTACAAGGCATGCTGGGAAAGCGCCAGGTCAGACATGACATACTTTGCCAACTTTTGCTTGAGTTACTTTGAACTTGTTTCTTCGGGTTTTGACAGTTAACCTTGAAAGGTATAAGAGGACAAACATGCTGTCGTCTTTCACTTAATCTGACATTTCTGTACTTATATTGTTGCTTTAAAAAAGTGATACCAAATGGGTTTACACTGACACAGCATGGCTAAATATTGCATGGATGCATTAATGGGTTAGTTTTACCCAGAAGCCATGGGTAGAAAACCACCAACACAAGGGCTGATTTGATCCAATAACCGAACAGTATTATAACAATAACACTAACGAAGCATCAGAACAGCCCACTGATACTGGGTTTTTGAGCCCTCAAAATACATATCTAAGATCCTTGTGATGGTACATCAACTCACAGTAGGTTGGATGACACCTCCGTCATTGCTTGAGAGCGTCTGTTTCACTTGCACTGGCACTATGCAGTTTCGGGGTTCGGGTAGGAACCCGGACACAGAATAGCATACGTCATATCCCCCTCCTCTCTTTAGAGTAGCGTAGCCAAACCGAGGTGAACGAAGTTAGACGTGGTTGTCATGGCTGAAGTGACAAAGAAAAGGAAGAAGGTGAAGGTGTTGTCCAAGGAGACAAAGAAAAGAAAACGGGAGAGCGATAAAACAAGAACTCAAACAAGAATTAATATTGGTCTGGCTTTCACACGCTGGTGAGAGCTGAAAGAGGAGGAGGGATGCCCCACCGATGGTGACCTGGCGCTGTTACTGCTGTTACCCTCTACTTAGGAGACTCACTGTCTGCAGGTCGGCTGCCTCAGGTACATTTTAAGATAAAGTGTTAGCCTACATACAGACAGCTTTCATTTTAGTTTGTCTTTAACAGTTTGCTGTTAGCACCGCGAGCGCGATGTGCTTGTGTCAACTGTGATCATAAATCATAATAGTGGTGAATGAGAGACTGCGGACAGAGCAGACTGAAATATGGCTTTCTACATGCTGATCACATGTATTGA
Source organism: Epinephelus fuscoguttatus (assembly GCF_011397635.1). Lineage (NCBI taxonomy): Eukaryota > Metazoa > Chordata > Actinopteri > Perciformes > Serranidae > Epinephelus > Epinephelus fuscoguttatus. The sequence goes on along the minus strand of NC_064759.1, from coordinate 32,145,010 downwards.
TAAAGTATTGGCTTGGCTGGCAGAGGTTTTATCGCACATACGTACAGTAACAAGCGTAGTTGTCGTCAACTAGAGTAATCTTGAAGTTATATTCTCTTCATCTGCACTGCGGCCTCTCTGCTGTTGTCTGACTTCACTCTGTTGAGTTTGTGTGTGTGTGTGTGTGTGTGTGTGTGTGTGTGTGCGTGCGTGTGTGTGTGTGCATGCATGCACGCGCTGTGAGGAGGAGGCCAGCCCTGACATGCAGAGAGCAACTCATTTCTGAGTTTTGAAAATGAATAAATAAATAAAGCAATCGGCCTAATCATGCATGTACAAAATGCTATAAGGCTACTTTACCTGTTCTGAAGACATGATGATCACGCACTACATGGCCAGCTTCAGGAAGTTCACCGATATCGGAGGCTTGTCAACAAATGCACGCGCAGAAAGAGTTGTAACAGACAATACCGTTTTTCGTCTGTAGGGGGACCCCATGAGGTAAAAAGCACAATGCTCCATTGTGTTGCTTTAACCCAGTGGTTTCTAGCCTGTGAACAAAAATGGTGTGGCTGGGAAATTTAAGTTTTTGTAACCAAACAATGTGAACCTGTTTGGTAGAAAACACTTTACCCTGGCAGAGATATCCAGTCATCAGTCGACAACTTCTGGTTCAACATAAAATGGGCACTACTGTCAATGTATCTTATTACAGGTCCAGTGTGTAAGATTTAGAGGGATTTGGTGGCATCCAGCAGTGAGGATTGCAGATTGCAACAAGCTGAAACTTCTCCTGTCTTCTCCCTCGGTGTTCATTGTTTTGGTTATCGGGAGTTAAATTATCTGCAGAGGTCTCCTCTCTAAAACAAATGGATTTGGTTATCATAACTGGTAAAAACACTGAACAAAGCAGTTTTACGTTACAAATCAGTATTTCTCTGACGCTGCTCAGCCTGTCTGCGACAATCACCTGCTAATGTATCCTCACGTTTTTGTCTCTGAAAACTTATTATGTGCTCACCTTTTTTTTCTAATCCTGACATTCAGGAGATTTTTACCAGGGGCCGACACAGCCCATCATCAAACTACAGTGGCCAACAAAAAAAAAGCAAAAACACAAATTGCCCTGTCTGGAGCCAGTGCTTGGTTTGTCCATTCTGGGCTACTGTAGAAACATGGGGGTGCAACATAGCAGACTTCATGGATGAGGAACCACTTCCTATGTAGTAAAATACAGCTCAATCTACAGTGACTAAAACACAACAATGCTCATTGTCAAGTGATTATACACTAAAGAAATCATACTTATTATATTATATTCCATTTCTGCCAATAATCCCTTTAAATCCTACACAATGGACTGTTAACAAAAGATTAGATAAGTCCATGGACACAATTACTCATCTGTATGTATGTGCCACTTCACCTCTAAGTGTTTAATGGATTGTTACACATTGTATTCTACATCTCAGTAGAGAAATTGAGAGCTTTACCAAAACCAACATTATTTTCTCCTAGACACTAATATGAAGAACCAGAAGACTAAATCAAGAGAGAAGCAGGTAGGCAAAGGTAGAGCACATATTTCAGATTTTAAAACAACTCTGTTGTCCTAACTATGGCTGTAGAGGACAAAACTTAGGGAACAGTTGGCACAATTTCTTATCGCTTGTCCTTTGGAAACGACTGAACATCCAGTTTTCCGCCTGCTGTGCTCTGCCACAATGTGAACGCAACATCGGAAAAGCTATGAGCTGAAAAATTAAGCTGAAATCGAACAAACTGCTGTATTGTAATTGGTTAAAAGGTAACTGAAAAACCATTACGAGAAAGCTACCAGATGTAGGAACCGCTCAACCCTCGCCAGGCGAAGCCGCTGAAACCTGCAGAGGAGAGGGATTCCATGTGGGAAAGATGAAAGGGGGAGGTGGGGATGAGCTCTGAAGTTATGGGACTATGCTTCAGCTCTTTTTGAGGAGAAACGCACACATACACACACGCTCTTCAGTGGTCCGCTGGGCCCCAAAGAAATGAGTGTGTGTGGGCTCATCCTGCCTCCTGTGCCAGTCCTAATGATGGCCTCCACCTGCTGCTTTAATGTCACAGCTGGATCGCCCTCCATCCCTCACTGACTCTGACTGCCATCAGCAGCAGGTAGCTCCCCTCTGCACACTCCTCCCTCCATCTCCTCTGCCATCTCGGCTTCCTTCATCTCCCTGCACTTCCATCTTCTGTTTCTCCTACCACTCATCTCAATATTACCTCCTCCCATCCATCTCTCTGCTACAATTCTTTTTTCTTCTCCCCTCCTGTAGCACTGACTCTTGCAGCACCCACATTGCTTCACCTCCTCTCCCAAACTTCTGTTTTCCCCACTTTTTCCCTTTCTGACTCTTCATCATCTTTGCCATCTTTAACTGAACCAAATTCTCATACAGGGTAAGTGAAGAAGCTCTAGGATGTATGGGAAATGTGGTCTTAATTTAGAAACACTTGCAAGAACAGTGCCACTGGTGTGTCAGTCAAACATTCTCATTTATTTTTTGTAAAAGGCCTCACAACTAATTTGACAATGATCTACTGACAGAGGAAATGCTATAAAACATTAGCTCATAAATGTAAAAGGATAAAGTGCCTGCAAACTATATTTATCATTGAAGAGGGAGACCCATAGCATAAAAAAAGAACTTTTCTCAATGCCAAAACTAATTTAGTCTTCTGAGTAAACATAATGTGTTTCTTCCTTGTTTATTTATTTTTTTATAAACCCATCCCAGAGAACCGGAAAACCTGGAGGTAAGTTGACAAGTCTAATCTGAGAAGCTTTGACAGGCAGGTGAACTGACAGAAGAACAGAAACCAACACTTGGCTGACAGCAACCCCGGAGCGCTGAGACAGCTGCCGACATGTCAGACAGACAGATAAACAGACAGGAGCAAGAAGTCGAAAAGATAAGACATTTATTGACAGACGGAGCGACTGCTTTCCTGACAGACAGACAGACAGACAGACAGACATGAAGAAATCAAGAATAAGGACTGAGGAAGGAGGGATTCTGCTGAGTTTACAGGCTGAGTTTAATGGATGTTCTACAAGCGGGCCTTATAGCAGTAGATGGGGCGAACTAAATGTGGTGTCAAATTTGCAGATGTGGAGATAGATGGTGATGGAAGGATGGAGAAAGAAAAGCCACAGGAGAGAAAGAAGGGAAAATGAAGGAATATGAAAAATCATGATGGAGTATCCAGATAAGCTGGAGTGAATGTGAACTAGGGAGAGAAGCTGAGGCAAATGCAGTTTGCAGCGATGCCGCTTTGTTTGACGGAAGCAAGAGGCGACTTCGCATCAATATTGCTTGGGCTTCTAAGAGATCCGCTTATGGAAACATCCCATAATGTAACAGATATTGGGGAGGGAAATAAATAAATAAAACATCTGAATTGATTTTGTTTTTCATGCCCGTGCCAGAGCAAAGCAAGCACTTGATCTATTCTAAGATGATCTTGATAAAAAATAAAAGAGAGGCAAAGTGTTTCTCTGACGACTGATCAACGTCAAGCCTCTCAATGAAACAGACACCTCTCACTTATGATGCCGCCGCTTTGTGCGTGCGTGCCTGTGTGTGCGCGTGTGTGTCCTCTAGTCTTAGAGGAGGTACATAAAAAGCTCACTTTGCCTCTCCAAAGGGGTTTTTGGATCATCTGCTGAGGCAGGTGATGGGGCTTGACGGATTGATTGAGGCGAAGTTCTCATCGACAGTGGCAGCGCCCCATAGAGTTCCCAGCTCCAGTGCACACTGTTCCATTAAAGGATCATTTAGAGGGAGAGCAAGTTCCACCTGCACTTATGCAGAGCACACCCTAATGTGAGATGAAACAGACATTTTCAAGCTACGGGAAGGGAGGGAGGAAGGGAAGAAAAAAAAAATTATAATAATGAAAAATAAAAATTCAGTCCCTTCCCAACAGCGCATTTCCATCTTCGAGAGAACGGCGATTGATGAAGTAATCTATTATTGATATCATCATCGTTATGCGCCGATGGCAGTTTCAGTGTTACGGAGCCCCCAGCTCTGAGCGTCATAGCACTGTTTGCATATTATGCTACTCAGCATCATTATATTTTCTAATTAACTGCTTTAATTTGGGGATTTAAATCCTAAGTGAGGGGAGAAACTTGAAAACGCTGAACAAGAGAGAATAATACTGTATTCGGTGTCAAGATGAAAGGAGAGGTGTATAAAGAACAAGGTACAGACAGCTACACAAGTGGCTATAGCACTTTTCACAACAGACTTGTATGAGCTGCCATTTTGTGTGGAATCAGCACAAATACGATTCACCTTTATGTATTAAAGGAAAAGGAGAGAGAAAACACTATCCGGTATGAAGACTGAACATGTCCTGAGAAACATTTTAAATGAAATACATATAACATTATAAAATACTGCTGTGTTATGTGGAGGTGAAACAGTCTCATTTTACACAACAAAACAAAATGAATCAAAAATGCTCGTTGTTAAAGGCCGTTAGCTTCTCTTGCTAATGCATCTCTCTCCTTCCTCTCTGCAGTGCAGTTAAAGATATGAAAAATATATGTGCTTTTTTTCCTCCTTCCCCCTCTCCTTTCCACCGCGCCGTGTTAAATCATTAAAGAGAAGTCCTGCTCATTATCTCTCTAAACAAAACTTCTCTTAAACCAAATAAATCACCGTTGCGCGGCGCAGCTAACAGCCGTGAAGGGATAAATTACAAAGCGCCTCACTGGCAGCGCTGGTATTTTAAAAAGCTTGCTGCACAATTTCTATGATGTGCAGTAATTTGTAATGCAGGTTTCCTTATGTTTATAAGGTCTCCTCAGGTGTGTGTGTGTGTGTGTGTGTGTGTGTGTGTGTGTGTGTGTGTGTATGTGTGTGTGGTGTTTGCTGGGAGGAGAGGTGAAGGGTGGGGAGTGAAGAATAAAAAAAAAAAGCCTATTTGTGTTCTTTGTACTTTCAATATTATTAAGCTTGTTTTGGCAGTAAATCTAGCACTAAGCAAAATTATTTTATGTCCCGTAAAATATATTTTTATAAAGTTAATAATATTACTAACACAGCAAAACATGACCACTGACAGTAGGGTTTAACAGATGACATTCAAAAGCATGTACTGAAACTGTATGTGTGGACTGACGGTCAGAACTTCAGCTCACATGCTGCATAAAAACACCAACAGCATTTTGTTTTGATATTAAATAGCATTAAATTTAATCATTTATGGTTTAAAAAATCCACCTCTTCCAGCAGAGTATTGTTGGAAGGTTAGAGCACTTTTGAAACAGCTCTTAGGCCATCACAGGATGCAGCTAAAGGACATACTGATATCATTCATTTAGAAGGCTCCTTAAGGCGAGAGGTGTTTGCTTTCATTTCAAGATTTGCGCACTGATACTACTGAAGCTGTTACATTGAATCCTTCCCCGCTGCCCTGAAATGACTTCTTTGAAGGAGCAGCAAGCATAAAAACTGACTGTCTGTGGTCAGAGAGGTTGCTACGCTGTACCATAGGTGGACAACACTGCTGATGTTAGCATTATATTTTTAATCAGCCAGTCAAACTGATATATTGGTAGAACTGTAACCACTTTTTCCAGCTGAGCACGGCGTCATTATAACAGGAAAACACACCAGCAGGGCCTCATCTCCTGTTAAAGAGTCTAATTGAGGGGAAAGACACCAGCCAGCACTCTCACCTCTGTCCCCACCTCTGCGCTCCTGCGGGGACCGGGAGCTGTGATGAGCCCCCCCGACCTCTCTCTGGCCCCCAGTGGGCAGATTAAACTGCGGATAACAGGGCTGCACTTGGGTCCGTTTACAGCAGCAAGCCTCTCCTGTGCCTCCTGGGGATAAAAACCAACAGTATCCCTGAGACGCCCCCCCCACAAAAAAAAAAAAAAAACCCAAACATGATTTATTCAGTCTGTTTACTGTACACTGTATCTGCCCGTCCTCTGAGAACAAATTAAATGTATGAAAAAGAGGGTGAGGAAAGAGAGGGAGAAAGAATGAGTGAAGAAAAGGAAAGGAGAGAGCTGGTAAAATAAATAATTAAATTCCGGAAATAAAAATAAAATACACAAAAGTCTAGCGCCGTGAAGTGTGTTTAAATTGCACAAGACACACACTACACTGTGTTAACAGGTGCATGACAAAGATCTATTCAAAATGATCACCTAAAAACAAACATATGTTGGGAACCAAAAACTATGGCTTTTCAAAATAAGGTCAGAAAACTAGGTTTCGTTGAATCAAAGAACACCAGGTCACCGTGTTCCAACCTGAGCGATCGGGAGATGCTAAGAATGAGCAGGGAGAGGTGAGGAGAGTGAAAATTGAAAAGAAACAAACAAAGAAGACAGCCTCTAATTTCGACCGCTGTTGTTTTGGTGAGTGGTCTCGCACATTAAAAAAGAACTGAAGCAACATGACAAGCGAGAGTTGTATTTCTCTCGCTATAGTTTTGCTAAAGCAGATAATCCATAAAACATAAGGCCTCCGTATTGACGTTTTTCCTCAGCCGGCTGAGTGAAGGGCGTAGCTGGGATGTCAGGCCTGTCTGTGGGCCAGCTACCACTCTCATTATCCTCGCGCCTCTGTGAAGGGCAGCTAAGGTCACACTCCAGAGGAGCAAAATAAACCGCGATGGTACTAATCTAATATTCAGTGATCCTATCAAAGAATGACTTATTAAGCTCAAAGAACCAAAATTGTTGATGGAAAGAAAAGACTGTGCCAGGTGGAAGTTCACACTCTCTGGGTTTGGAAAGTTTAACTGCAAATGTGACATCCGACGTCCGCTCTGGTGGAGGATACTGAAGGGTACTTTCTTTCACCCGGGAGTAAATTTGAGAGTATTTTCTCAGAGGTTCAGTGAGGTGTCAGCTGTCTCAAGTCAAATAAAACAACAGACTTTCTGGAGATTGAGTGAGAATACAGCTTAGGAATTTATACAATTCACCATTCAAGTGTTATTATAGATGCTGTTGCCTCCTACTCAAAGCAAGCACACTTCTACACCTCTCAAAAAGTATGCATACACACACACACGCATACACGCACGCGTGCGCGCGCGCACACACACACACACACACACACACACACAAAGGATGTCTTTGTTTGGCTATTGCTGCCGTTGTCTTGACACCCACCATCTGCCGCCCCGGCAACAGAGAAGAGTGAAGAGAAGACTTTCTCTCTGGAAACTCGCCCTCCACCCTGCAAACCCCACCCCATCCACACACCCCCCTCGACAAAAACACCCTGCAAGGTTTCACTCAAACGAGCGCTGGCCTCCCTCCCACCGCTGACACTCTCTGATGCTCCACAGGTTGAATCATCGCTCAAAAAGCAGACAATGTCTACCTTTTCTAATGCCTTGTTTAAGTCCTTGCTAAAATGTATTAAGTGGTAAACAAACACAAACGATTTACATCTCGAGCCATCCAAACATTCCCTTATTTATTTCCAAGAGCAAAGAAAGCCTTGTGAAAACTCCAAGATCTCATTCAGCCATTTAATAGAGCCTCGTCTTATTGAAGTGTGTGTGTGTGTGTGTGTGTGTGAGAATGTGAAGAGGGAGGGGGTGTAAACTGCAAAGGTCCTCCTCAGTCACACTACAGACGAGAGATGCATCACGGAGAGCAAGCACTCAAAAGTAAATGAATAAATAAATAAATAAGTAAATAAAGTATGCTATGCAGATGAGGGTGACGAAGCCTCCATCTCGTCCTATTCTGCGATGCACTGGCCATTCATCACCTGCACATGCAAAGCGCCAGCTCTGGTCCTTAGCATATTCGCATATTCTAATGAAGGCTTGCATGCAAATGAGGACGACCTTTTCCTTTTGGCTTTTCCTTTTTTTTTCTCCTCTTTTTTCTTTACAACTTTACATTAACAGGAGGGGAGTGGAGAGTGGTGGCTGTAATGGCTATTAGAGCGACAGGCTGAGTACGTGACGTTGTGATCTAAACTCAGGGACGCTGTAATTAGGCTAATCTATTACCAGACGGCGGCTGTCAAAGATCTTTATGGCAAAGGACGGACTTGTCAGACACTTTATTTATTAAAACTGGCTGGGGATTTTTGTAAAGGCATGGTTAGCTAGACCCACAGAAAAATGTACCTGCACAGTGACATGGATAACAGATCCAACACAGGCTCCCATGGGACCTTTGCGCTGCCCCTGGACCTTTGAGGTGCTACATGTTGTGCAACCTAATATCAGCCGAGGGTGTCCAGCCATGTGTCACACCGATGGACTGATATCGGCTTCACCTGAGTATTAAATTTTGTCCAGTTAAGCAAGATGTAATGCAGCTTTATTTACAAAATTGAAAAACTGCTTGTCTTTGAAGAACTCCTAACCTGAGTAGTTGCAGTTATTGTTATAAAAGGCAAACTCATTTCCCTTTTACATATATCTTCAAAATAATATCAGCAAAAAACACTGTAAATAGTGTCAATCAGTGTCACCATAAACTTCAAAATCCCATATCTGTTACACTTAAGTTCCAGCTGTCTGTCTCTGCATCTGACTCAGCTAGCCTGGCCTCTCCCTTTCTGCCACCGGTGACCAGCGGAGGGGAGGGGAGACCAGCCGTCACCGGCCTCTCCTCTCCTGTCCACCAGGCAGGGTCCTGCGCTGTCGGCGGGGAGGCGGGGGAAAGTTATGCCTCCTTACTGTGACTTTGAACTTTCTCAGATGAGGCATAAATATTGAAATATTGAAATGAAAGATGCGGCAGGCGCAGAGGGGATGGGAGGGGGGAGGGAGGAGGAGGTGGGAGGGAGGAAGGGAGAGGAGGATAGACGGATTGGGGGGGTAGAAGAGACAGGAGGCCCACTGAGAGAAGAGACAAGGCCCTCACCCCTCTGCCAGGCTGCATTCTAGCAGGCCGACAGTTATGGATAGGAAACATTACTGCTGCTGGTAATTAAAGCAAAAACTAATACTGTCTCTTGGATGAGGGGGTTTCATAGTGAGCATCCATTTGTCACTGCTGCACACTCGCCAAGGCCAGATTAAATCACACACATATTTAGTCCTGCTGTGCACAGAGGCTCTCTATCTATCCATCTATCCATCCATCTGTCTATCTAGCTGTCATTCTAACTATATTTTAACAATAATTTCTTCCTGAAAATGGTAAAAGATAAAGATAGAGAGTATCAGCTGCAAACACTATTGCCAGCTTCAATCCAAAACACGGGTATCAGCTTTCAAACACACATGTAGGTCAGCTCCTACTAAAGACTCCTCAGTGAAGCAGTAAGTGACTGACTGAGTGACTGACTGTGGAGTGGCAGTGAAAAGGCCACTGGCTAGGGGGGTGGGGAGTTGTAGTGGAGTGGTGGGCAAAGACGAGGACGGGGGAGAAGAGGAGGAGGGGATGCCATGTCACCAGACGGAGGGGATCGGTGACACTGAGCGTGTCACAGGGTGACGGCTGCACTCTGCTAGGACCAGCGGCCCCTCCAGCGCTGTCAGAGGAACCAGCAGCTCCAGATACTGACACTAGCAGCCACACTGACAGGCCAAACATGACTCGTCTCCGCTCTCGCCACAGACGAGGCCTGACGGCACACGGAGACACCAAGAGAAGAAGGGATGGAGGGATTAGCATGAGGGGGGGCAAATACATACAAACGGAATCTGTGTCCGCTGAACTGGACGAACACAGCTCTGCGCGGGCCAAAAGAACATCCAGTCGATCACAAAGGCCGGACACACTCATAGGTAAAAAGATTGTAGTTGCCCTCTGAGCTGGTTGGTTGAAATGATGTCAGCCTGTTTTGACTGGATACAGACCAATCAATAGTCTCCTCCCTATTTTATGAGTGGAAAAAGTAAGCACCAGTGACATGTCTTAAAAGTCTCTTTTCACTTGTTCTTTGAATAAAAAGTCACTTTTGCCAACTTGAAAAAGTGCTCACTCACTTTTCTTTGACTTACAAAACCACTTTGTTGTTCAAATATGAAATAAGAGATAAACTTTTTGTTTTTTCTGAGACACAAGAAGTCTTCTTTGAGCAAAAAAGGAGCAAAAAAAAGCAGAGGAAGATAACTACATGTGGAAATGCAGAAACATGTAAGGTGTGGTCAGAAAGTATTTGAATTATGTAGAATTCAGACCAAGTTACTATGGAAACGCCTAAATAGCAGCCATGAATTACCAGACAATTAAATGTTAAGAAAATCTGTTCGTGATTCTTTTTCCAGTAACCTCCTCAATATGCTTTACTAAAGACAGAATTATACTGCCCTATTTTAAGCACACTACACTAAAGACCATGTAAGTTACACCTGACGTTACACGAGCAGCTAAGTTAGGTTCAGTCTAATCCTCCTAGCACAATGTCATCCTACCCTTTCTTCTTGTGATTTCACATCTATGTTGACCTCATAAGGTTTTTTTCAATAAGGGAGGAGTTGTTAAGAAGGAAAAACATTTTGAGATTGTTTGGATACGGCAAGAGACACAGCATGGGGGGAAGGTGGGAGAAAGGAAGGATGACAATGATAAGATATAGATGGAAATATGGTGATTTGAGGGGAAAAAACATGAAGGGGGGAGGGTGGTAATGCCAAAAGGGGAGAGGGCAGAAAACAGAAAGGAGAGAGAAAGAGGGAGGAGATGTAGAGGACTCAGAGAGAGAGGGAGCACAGCGGCGAGACTGATCGCTGTTGATCTTCACGATAAGCGCTCCCGACAACTTGTGACCAAAGTGGCGCTTCGACACTAATCGGCCGTGAAGGCTGACCTGCAGCGAGGCAGCGAAGTTCAGATCGCATAGGGCCGGCGCTGCAGCTCAGACGAGATGGACCCGGACAGGAGACATCCAGGCATCAAAACTCCCTGAGAAATTGCGACATGGCTTCAGTGCACTGTGAGAAGAACATAAGAGGAGGGGGAAAAAAAAGCAAGCAGTGATACTCGGTGCTCTTGGCAGTCGAGGCGGACTTATCTGGCTTAAGATGAAAAGAGAAGGACAGAGGCAAAGGAGAGTGGAGTGAGGGAGTCAAGGGAAGTGTGCAGGGGAGGGGAGGAGAGTGGAAAAATATGAGCAGAGTAAAAAAAAAAACAGAAAGATCAATTTTATTGACAATTATCTGTGAGCTGGACTGAGCTGAATTGGAGACTAACCTTGAACTGTGTGTGTTCAACCTCTGCAAGACATAAAGGTTGTGTGTGCAAACTATACCAACAGGTCTGAATACCCTCATGAGCAAAAAGTAAACAGGTCAAAGGTATAAAAAATAAGTAAAGTTGCTATATGTACATGCCTTGTGCTGTGCACACTTTTCTGTATTCAGCTGGGCCTTTCTTTTCAAAACAGCCCCACCTTCTTAACCGTGAAAGAAATTATTTTATTTTGCCTAAAAAAAGTAAGACTATTTTATTTACATTTTTTCCACTTGTTGTTATAACGATCATTTTTCTAAATGTCAGAAAAATTTCATCTGTTGGCAAACTGTTCTGACAGCCATATAAGGGCACTTCGTGCCGGCCATTAACCCTTCACAGGAACAAGTTGTTCAAAAAATCTGCATTGTCAAAAACCGAACATTCGTGTATTGAACATTAAAAAAAAAAAAAAAAACGTGTTGAACGCAAACCTTTGATAATCTGTTAAACAGGAAAATATTAGCATCTGAAAACTATATAAACGCCCTATAGGACTGTTTGCGTCTGGTTGGAAAAAATCTATTCTTTTTGCATATGTTTGTTCTACGTGGTGGTAACATTAGGTGACGTAGTACACCACACACAACGTGCTGCAACAGCTGTTTCTACGCACTTCCCACTGCTTATATTAGCAGAGAATCCTTCATCCTTCATAAATTCAAAACGTATTCAGCGCTCTGTTAGAGCTATGTTCTGTTGTGAGTGTTCTGACTAATGAATGGATTCTTTGGTTTTTAAACAGTAGCCTTGCATAACGCTGTTGCTACAGGCTGAATTGTGGGGTTGCCGGCCATAACAATGTCCGATTGCTAACACAAATAGTAGCCTCCATATGAGACGTTTAGGGAACATCAGCAAACTGTAACGTCTACCGACAGGCTGCATGTGAGGTGTTTAAGAGACATTTATATTTGTAGCTACAGTAAAAAACCTGGGTTACACTTACTTTACTTACTCGCTAATTATAATCACAGGTGAAACCACTTTTTCTCCTTCATGTATTGAACAAATTAAATCATCAGTAAGTTGAAAAAAAAAAAGTTATATTTCCAGTAGATTAGATGTTTTACAGCAGGTGAAACCTCTGTGCGCAAGACACCTATATTCCAATTTAATGCTTTTGGCATCTTATTGGATCACTTTATTTAGTGTCCACATAACCAGTTAAGTTAGAATTTGTAATCAAAATTATTTGAATCGGACTGAAGAAATATTGTCCATGTAACCACAGCTAGTGAGTTAAGTCAATCACCACACCGATAAGGACTTACAGTCGAGTCAAAATGAAAAACATAAGAACTATTTCAACTATTTCTAGGAATTTTTAACTGCTTTGTCCAAGTAGCTAAGGACAGACTCATCTCCCACTAAAACACTGTCTGTCAATAATCTGTGAATAATTCGGGTCAATTAAAGTCAGGGCTTTCATTTTCCAGAAAATGTCATTCTGACTCCTTTCCATACTTCTGTCACTTGCCAGCCTTTAAATGAAACAGATCCTCAGTCATATTACACATATTTCTTAAATAAATATTTTCACTTTCACTCAGAGCGGGTTATCCTCTGTTGCCAAGGCACTGCCGCCACGGCTGTAATGGGGAGGAAACATGAAGCTATATTTTAATAAGTAGGGAACATGCTGTTTATTCAGTCGTTAATGACTACTGTCTCCCACTTAAGGCGCCACATGCAAAAATGTGTCCGTTGTGTAAAAATACATGGGATCTAATCATATCTGGCATCATAAATCATCTGTGGCTGCGTCCCTTTAGGACAATTTACAGCAAGTAAACATGAGCTAGGTGAAGAGTGGCGCTGGTGGAGATTGTATGTGCAAGACGGAATGTATCCACATGCGTGTGTCAATATTTCATACCAGCAGTAGAAGCATGTATCCAGAGAGGACAGAGTAGTTCTGCCTATCAAATGCTCCAAACAACTGATGAGGCAATAGTGAGAGTGTTTTTGGATTGAGTGATGAACAGATCGCAAACAGAACAGGAAGCACGAATCTAAACGGAGTTGCCCTTGAGTGAAGAGCAGAGACAAACCCAAATATGGCTCTGCTGCTCTTCTCAGTCTGATAATATGCCAATAGGTTCAATAATGGCAGCTAAGTTCAACCTATCCACCAGCACACAAGTGAGGTTGTCAGTCTGAGTATCCGTCACACAAAAACACACACACACACACACACACACACACACACACACACACACACACAGGGTTGCTTAAATCGGAGACAGAAACAGGGATTCTAGAAATATTCCCTTATTGATCTGTTGTGGGAAGATGCTATCTCTTTACATGAGGAGCAGACCACTGGAGCCAGCACACACACACACACACACATATACCAAACACAAGCACACACACATACACACATGCACAAAAACACAAACACACACAGCACAACACACACACACACACACAGAATCATGTACAGACACACCTAAATAGTATTACTACAAACATATGACACGATGAGTGTGTGCTATCATCTGCAAAAACACAAACGAGCACGATACACTCGTACACTCACAAACCCAACCCACCCGCAAACCACACACGCAAATTCAACACACACACACACACACACACGAGCATGCAAACTCACACACACTTAACACACATGGCGTAAATGTCCCAGGAAATAAAGCTTACAAAGTACAAATACAGCAGTCTCAAGACACAAATACCATTCAGCGCAATTACAAACCGGCCAAAACACTGTTTACTTATTTATTGATGAAGTTAATTGCTCGTTAAAATTGCACATGAATTCTTTTGCACAAACTGCATAAACATTTCATGTTCTGTCTAAAGGAGGAAAGTTTGGAGGAAATGGAAAGAAAAAAAATATCACACTCCTCTCTTCACTTAACACATGTACACATCTTGAATTCTTCACCACAACAAATTGCTTATATTTATTCTGCATTGCTGGAAAATTAGTTATTTCAGAAAGGACTGGGAGAGTAGTTTTTTTTTTCCTTTTTTTTTTTTTAAACCAACACACCAAAAGGACTGTCTGGGAGACATGCAGCACAGTGCACGCTATTAGTTCTGACTGCTCGAGCTTCCCATTCCTGTACTTACAGTATACCGCAAATAGGACCATCACTTTTCATTACCTGCTGTTTCCAGCAGAGCTTCACTCTATCATTGCCGCGGCATGCTAATGTAAAGCAGGCTACTGTCATGTAAATTAAACTGTTTGTTTTGTTTGCCTTCCCTCCTTCGGCTGATTGTCAGAGCGACTTGCCAGGAGCAGCAGGTGTGTTTGTTTGTTTGTGTAGGAGTGCACCGGTGTGCCGGGTTTGCTGTTTGTGTGCCGTGGCTGCTGCTTTATGCGCGCGGGCTCTGGCTGCACAGCAACAAGTGAGCTCGCGAATGTGTGTGTGTGTGTGTGTGTGTGTGTGTGTGTGTGTGTGTGTTACAGAATCTGAAACGCAAAAATGACACACCGCACACACAAACCTCCCAGTCAACCAGATGTGCTCCTGACCCTGAGCTCAGCCACTGAAATGCAAAGTCGGATGCCTACTTGGCGCTCTTCCCCCCCGGCGCAGGTACAACCAACTGTCACAAACAATGGGGGAATATGCATACCGTGGGCTAGGGTTTGCTACAACATGCTCTCAATGTAAATCATATTTCACAGGTTTCCAAGAGACAAGCCAGTCAGCCACCAAGTCAGCCACCCAGCCAGTCACCCAGTCAGCCAGCCAGCACAGCACTCTGCTGTATCTGCAAGGCTACTGCCACTGGGTAATTGACAGTGCATGTTTAAAAAAAAAAAAAAAAAAAAAAAAACCCAAGCGACCCTGTTTACAGCGCTGCCTTAAAATATGGAAACTTGTCCCCTGTTCATTTGTAGACACAGGGAAATATCAGAGAGAAATGAGAAGCCTTCATGATTCCTCATTATGAGACAGATGACAATGACTCCCGTCTCTAATTAGACAGAAGGGTTTTTTGAGCGTCGACTGACGTGTGTTAACTAGATAAACAATTCTTCAACATCTGCAAGGAGTGTCGTAGGAAGCTACTGTTTCCCTTGCAAAACAGAGCAGGCCGACAGCTTTGAAACTTTTTCTGCTTTGCTGCAAGAGCTGTATTTTAACTAGAGAGATTTTTGCATCTAGTTGGTTCACAGGAGTTACTTTGAAGTATGGAAGGAGTTCTTATTTTGTTTGGTCAAACCAGGCAACAGAGGACCAAGACCTTGGTGAGAGAAAGGTTTCACACTACTTTTTGAGTCAACTCTTCACTTGGACTAAAACTTTGGTTCAACCAGAGCAAGCACTGAGTGGTGAAACCTACCATTAACAACCAGTAAATGGGTAAACTGTGAGTTCTGTTCCCAGTAAAAGAAATCAATCTACATATTATATATTCATTGATTTCTGTTGCCAAAGGCATATAGCATTACTATGAACTTTGAGCAAAATGTCACTGAATATCAAATCATTTCCTACATTACTGTTTGTTTGCAGGATTAACAACAAGTATTATCAACTGTCTTTGACAGTTATTCATCAGCATGGCTTCATGTCATGTCCCATTGTTCCACCTGGCAAGTGCAAGAGTTGAAACTAGCCAATTGAGCCCTACAGCTTCAGTATTAAATAATTAAATAAGTCATAAAAAAATTAACTATCATATGAATAAATTAAGTCAAATATGTAAATAAACCAACAAATTGTGAAACAATTGGGGCGATACACAAGCTACATATATAAATATATACATAAAGAAGTTAAAATTAGGTCCGCCTTTACCAGCTGCAATATTAGTGATGATCACATTAATGCATCGGTAATTAGAAGCCAATATTATAATGTGCATCATTCTGAAATGGGGTATTTTACATAGTGAGTACTTTTACTGTTGGAACTTTATTATTATCATTATTATTATTATTATTATTATCTTTTTTTTTTCTTCTCATATTTACTGAAACTGTCACTGTATTGACAGATAGTCCGAAATCATATCCCTCCTTCCCTCTTACGGTCTCTAATGGCACTGGCTAGAATCAGATGGCAGCGCACCAAGGACAACCAGTCAGAGCTGAGGAGTCTCTAAAGCACCGATCACACAGAAAGCATTTTAGTAGCTGGAGGTGCCTTTTTGTAATTGTTTTTAATGAGAATGGAGCTTTTTGCTCACAATTTTTGCATTGCGCTATTGTGCTCTAGGCGCCTGGCGATTTCGACAAAGTGCTCTGAACTCCTCGAGTTGAAAACACTTAAACTCAGAGCGGAAAAACACTCCACGCCATTTCTTTTTGCAGCATCTTTTTCCCCTTTGTCCTATCGGATGATATGAGAGGCAGACCTTCTGTGATGGTCACGACAACAATGGAGCAGAAACTGGTGGTAGCGGTTGCTAGATACCCAGAGCTATACAGCCTGAAAATAGACAGCAGGTTGTTAAACTGCCCCCGAGTCATCCTAAAATATGCTTGGAAACGGTCATCATCCAGGTAAAGCTCCTGGACCAACTGGTGGTACTCCCGTGATCCACCCTCTTTTTTCGGGTCTCCTGTACCCACACAGATCTCCGTTTCACTGTGCCCAACAAACTATTTCCTGACAGCCTCTCACCCTCAGCCAGAGCTACAGCAAGTACCTGCTGCCTGTCCATTTTAGTAACCAGCTACTATGTACTGTGAAAAAACAACAACAACAAAATGGTAGATTGATTATATGGGAATATTAGTGAAAGAACGTGATGGGCTGGTTACCTGGGCAACAATAAAAAGGTGCAGCAGGCAAAGCGCTTTCTGTGTGATCAGGGCCTACGTCTCTAACTTTGTGACCTGGCTGCCATATTGGATACATTCAAATGAAGTACCAAGCACCGCCCACCAGCTCGACCAACTGTCTCATATTACAGCTAAACAGTACACTAAAATATGTTTCTGAAAACATCTGAGGAAAGAAATAGGCAATGCAGTAACATCTTGATCTTGATTTATATTTGATCGGCACCGCCTAGTTTGACAGTGTTACCACAATTCACAAGCAATGATTGACATGTTTGACAGCTGCTTAAGAGACTCCTCGGCTCTGATTGGTTGTTTTTGCTATTTTTTCTTATTAAAAGTTACCATGTAAAACTTTAAGTAGGTTTTGATGCGAATACCTTTGTACTTTTACTTAACATTTCCTGACAAAAGATGTGATCTGTGTCTTTTGACCACACACATTCAGTCAGGCACATCAACCTAGTTGCTAGAAACGTGAATGCAAGGTAAGAGTATTCTCATTTACACAAAGCTGTTTAATCCATGTAAATCCAAATAGCCGCTGAAGAGCACAGGCAGGTTTTAAGCACATTCAACAGTTCTGAACAGCTTTATGAGAGCGACTGAAAACAATCAAAAGACAGAAGTGTTTAGAGACAATCCATGGAAAAACTGTCTTTCATTGCTGCTTCAAGTAATGGTAACTCATGATCACACACACACACACACACACACACACAGGCTCTGCCAGCTATGTCCACCAACAACAGGCCCTGTCTGTCAGAGAGCATTATTCATCATACCTTATCCCAGTGTTTGCCTTTCTTAGTCCCCAAAACAAAACAACAGCATGCTATAGCAACGTCAACATGATCCCGTGACAGATCTGAAGCAACACAAACGCGGCAGAACTTAAAGTAAATTAGCCCTGCGTGATGAGTCGACCACGTCCGTCACTGTGAATCGCTCAGCTACTCCTCTAAAGCAAAGCAGATGCCATCAGAGCAGGCACAGTGAAAGGGACACTTCATACCACGATGATAAAAACAACACAGAGCTTTTTATATGAACAGAAAAGTATGTGTTTCAGCTTATTTTTTTTTAAGATGAGCGATCCAAATTGTTGTCTCGTGCATTACATACTGACAGCAGCTGTGGGACTGAAATGACCTTTCCACATGTAATGCTATGTAATGTAACCAGAACTCTGAACCCTGATGACCCGCCCTTTGATTTTGTTTAGAAAGAGTGTGTGCTCCAAACTTGAGGACACAAATACATTGTATACATTAAAGTAAAGATGCATCACCCTGATGGTGCTTTCAGCCCTGATCTGAAAAACGTGGAAAAGCTCAATTCTGAATGTATAATACAATTTTTATTGATGCTGGAGAATGTTTGACTTATGATGACAACTGACTAAGGTCATAGCTTACCCACCCTTCTCTGTGTTTATTGAATGTAACTCACAGTGATGTGCATTCACTGTGTGTTTGTGCAGGTCATGTTTCAATATTGCATGGAAGCCCTCCGCTCCAAAAAACATGGTGAAAAACACTTTGTAAATTCTTGAGAAAATGCTGTAACAAAAACCCACATGTATGTGTCAGTGAAGATAAAAATGTCACTGATAGTCATGTCTACAGGAAGAAACTTGTGCTCAAATTCAAGATGCAAAACAGAGAATTGATTTCTCCATGAGAAAAGGGGAAAAATAAGAGGCTCAGTTCGAAAAGGAAAAAGAAGAATATACGTGATAAGAAATGTGTCATGACGATGATGTTAGCGGGAATTCGTTTCAAAATAAAATTCCTTGAAAAGAGAGTCTGGGCTCTCACAGCACCTTAAAATTTTCTTCAGGGGGACATTCGTTAGTGTTGCACTGCACATCTCTGCCCAGTCAGGGAAAGAAATAGAAAATTAATAAATAAATAAAATGTCTTGTCAAGACGGCTGCTACTAATAACGGTTTCACTTCTGCAGCAGGGCTAATGGTGAAATAACAAAAAGAGGGGGATTCAAGTTGCTAACAAAATAGGAGACGGCGTAGAAAAGGTGAAGAAAAAAAATGTAACAGAGACAAAGAAAGATTTCCAAACCTGTGTTCGTGTGTGTCTGTGTGTGTCTGTGTGTGCATGTGTGGGCATGCTGGTAGTGTTGGTTTAAGCCTGGTAACACATTCCCAGGGCTACTGGTTCCTGCTGGTGTAAACCAGAGCCCAGGTCTGGGGGGGTAACTTGGAGTGTTTGATCTGGATGTTTCCACTGACCTAGGGCTCCTTCTGTCACTCTGCCCAGTTATGCTAATGCCTCGCTGGGTCTCCCTCACCATGGGCTGGCCTTAATGACTCTCAGGATGGAGGGGAGCAGCCAAAACAACAATCCTTGGTGGGTATCTTGTTAAATTAAAGACTCCGGGGCCACTAAGGGAACAGTCTGTGAACTACTGAAGGACTGCAGCAAGAAAAGTCAAGAAAAACAACTTCACTGAATAAACAACAGCGGGAACTCAACTGGAGGTGGGTCATCTGATACAAACAGGCAAATGAATATGCAAAAACAATGGCGTCAATAGCACAAAACAAAACATATGTTTATCAGTTTGCAAAGCATGGAAGGTAGCAGACTGTACCAGCTGAATATTTTGATAAAACAGGAAGCATGTATGTGAGTTTAAGGTATATGTGGGGTTTGATAGGTCAGTAACAATAAAAGCTATGCGTGGGCAGGTGTGCGTGTAGCCGAGTCGGTCGGTCAAGGATGTCCAATCTCTGCTGCCGTGGAGGTAGGTGGAAAACAAAGTAGGGTGGGAGTGTGTACGATCATCCTTCTTCTCTCACGCACACACGCTGACAGACACACCAACCTGCACTTTGAAAACTACTCACACACACTGTGAGACTCTTTGCCCTCCTCTTCCTCCCTCCTCCATCTCTCTTATTCTAATCTCAAGCTAATCTTTTCTCATTCTTACCTCCCCAAACTGACTCATATTTCACCGCCCGTATCTTTACATTTTCTATTATCCACTACTGAAAAATGTGACCAATGGAGGCACTGTTTTGAAATAAAATATGAATCATCTTAGATAAAGATATGGTGTTGTTATTATTTATTTATCTTGTGTGGATATTTTTTTTAATTCCCAGTTAGCCATCGCTGGCCTGTGTTTGCTGTGTTTACCCTCCTCTTCCTTCTCTGTGTGAAATAAGTTATTCTTTCCCCAACTCACTGACATTTCTGTCAGCAGAGCAACTAATTTTTCTACATTTCTCCTGCAAAAACAAGGTTTCTTATATAAAGAAAAAAAAAAAAAAACGAAGCAAGGTCTGCTGACCAGCTAGCGGTGTCTGATCAGATTGGGACACCCAGAATGTAATACAGTACTCACATGCGCACACACACACACAGACACACACGCACAGTTCTTGTATCTACAACACTGCCAGATATATATAATAGAGAGAGAAATAGGAAATATGAAGCCTTCAGCCATGGCGCAGCAGCGTTACATATGAGGGGAGATCCCATCGGTCCGGCTCTGTATTTAGTATTTCTCGTGAGTAATCTCTTGTCATTTTATCACAAGAAATGAAATAATGGGGCAATCCTCTAATGAAAAATGAGGCCGTTGCTGCGGCACAGGAGAGACCGAGAGACAAAGAGGAGAGAAAAGGGTTCTGAATTTAAGGCTTTCAAGGATAACAAACGCCTCATTCCTGTGCAGAAAAAAAAAAACGCTAGGTGAACATCCTTAATTAGGCTAAATTAAATATGAAACTGGCATAAGTGCTGAAAGCAGAAACAAGCTGTTTTAGGATAAGGAATAGACAGAAAGAAAGAAAGAAAGAAAGAAAGAAAGAAAGAAAGAAAGAGTAAAATAATATTAGGAAGTCTTGACTGAACTTAGAAACGTTTTAAAAATCTACATTCATAAGATTTAAAAGTTTGATTTAGACACTTGAAGGGTTTTTTTGCCAACTTCATGAAATATTAAAAACAGATTAAAGATGGTTTCTTTTGTTTTTGTTTTTCCAAAAATTACTAATAATGTATAAAAATACACTGTAAATTCTAAGTAGTGGAAAAAGTATTCAGATCTTTTACTTAAGTAAATGAATGCTGTGAATACTACTGTAGTCATGCTGTTACAAGTAAATGTCCTTTGTTCAATGTTTTACTTAAGTAATGAAGTATCAGCAGGTATTTAAAGTATCAAAAGTTCCCATTAGGCAGCAGAGTGGTTTTCATGATAATACCACCTAATCATATATTAGATAATCACATTATTCTTACTGAAACATTAGTATGTAAGCAGCATTTGCATGTTGTAGCTGGTCAGAGTGAACTGAGACTTAATTTTTTATGAAATTATCTACAATCACAAGACTAAATGTTAGTACAGATGTGTGGTTCTCTTGCTTCTGTCAAAAAGCAGAACACGTTTTCTCAAAAGCCGTCAGAGGTTTGGAGCAACTGGACTCTGTTAGTTCTAGATGTTTGATTATTTTTGGTCTTGAAGTGGTGTTTTTTATATCAAAGTCATGTCATTGATTAACATTGGCTTCCTCTGCTTCTTGCAAATGGATTTCATCAATCAGCTGCCATGTCAGGGCAGATCATATACTGTCATAACAATAAGACATATAACCATATCCAGCCTGATGGAGAAAAAAAAAAAAAGCTGAAGGTTGCATGAAACATACGGGAAACCAAACAAGTGGGCAGATAAACAATATGAAAATGAGAAAAACGTATATTGAAAGGCCGACACATGAATAAATAAAATGATAAATAAATCAGAAACCCACACCGACTTTTAAACTCCTCTGCAAACATGCACAAACATTTAAATACCCAACATATCTGCACCTTTTAAAGCCAGTCATTTTCAGTCTTAATTTAGATTAAGTTATTTATCTGTTTGCAGAGCGGAGATAGAAAGAGGTCATTTCCTCTCATACAGACACACACACATACCGAGTCTGTTACACTCTTTCATCTTCTTCAATTGTGTGTGTGTGCGTATGTATCTGTGTATGTGCCCACGCGTGTCTGCATGCGTGCAGCTGCTGTTAAAAGTGTGTGTGACAGACAGTCTCTCCTTCCATGCATCTGTGTTTAATTAAAGGCAGAGTTTCGGCATCCCAAGCCACCGCCGCAGCCCGCGCACACACACAGACACACACATATACACAGCGACTGAGTGAGCAAGGGAGGGAGGCTGGCCCTAATGTGCATAATTAACTTAACCCCCATCACTTGACTTTAAAAGGGCTGTTTGGAGGACTGAGCCAGGCAAATGGAGGCTGGGAGAGTGGTCCTTTATGTCTAAAATATTCATTACTGCATTTCAGAGCATTTTCGAGCATCCTCTGATTTTTGTTTTCTCGTTCGGGAGGACAGATTGTTGCTAAGCACCTCTGAGACGACAGGAGAGGCTAGTGGGAAATGGGACGAGTCACCATTTCAAATAACACACAAAAAGTCACAAAAACACACACGACAACGGACGAGCCTGGAAGTATCTCATGTGGTTACACTCTTCTACTTCTGACTTTTGTAACAAGAGACGAGAGAGTCCTTGCATGTGAAACACGGTGTAAACCAGCCAAGGGAGGCTGTCATGACTCCAGTTGAAGAAGAGTTGAGAGGAGAAAGGAGGACGGGAACAGGAGTGACTGGCCAAGAAAATCTCTCGCCCTCCGGCCTGGTCCTTTTTCCTCCTCCTCCTCATCCTGCTGTGCCAGTACTGACTGCTACCAGCCACACACTTCACCTCCCATCAGGGTCAGGGCGCCAGCGAAAAGGTCAGCTCGCCGACAGCTGATTGGCCGGGATGGCTCCGGTCGGCGGCCGGTAGCCAATGGGCATCCTGACGCACCTGATGTGACACACACCGCTCCGAGCATCCTCTCTGCACAACAGGCTAGAGAGGATGGGCAGAGTGAAAACAACAAAACATGCAGAGAGGTTAACAAAGAGAAACAAGAACAGACTGTCCAGTCCTGCAGCAGTGTGCAAACCAAAAAGTTTATTATTTGGCTTTTTAATATTCTAAGCTTGAATTAAAAATACAGACACTTATGCAAAAAGAAAATATTGGAAATCAGCGTCAATAAAAAGGTACAGCCCCAGTGAGGACTGAATTAGACCTCCCAGCTGCAGCTGCTGGACCAACTCCTGAGGTCGCCTGCAGGCCACCAGCATCAATTGCTGCTAATGAAGTATCAAACTGACTACACATGGAATACAGCACTGCAGATATAAGTACTGAACAGACTGAAACTGTCCACAAATCACACTATGAAGAAAACAGACCCATCCCACAACAAGCAGTCTGGTTAGCTGACTCTGATCCCTTGATTCTGGTGAAGTAACCCAAGACAGCCTTTAACTCAGAATCATGAAAAGCATGACAAGTCAATTGAGAAAATTAGAATGGATATATTCATATTTCTGTGTATTAAGTAGTGGGAAATGCATATTCATGATGGGCCGGTTGCTAATTATCCAGTAATAGGAGTGCGTCAGGGTGTGTATGTGTATGTGCATGTGGTTATTTAATGGGTAATTAGCTGAGATAAGAAACTAATAAGCACTGTACCTCAAACACTGGCTCCTATTACAGTGAGTCTACAAATGTATCTGGGAAAAAAAAAATCATGTGGATGGAAAAAACAAGATGCCGGAGTAAGTCAAAACCACACACACACACACACACACACACACACACACACAGACTGAACAGGGCTATAAAAAGTGCAAAGGGCCAAACTGCAGGGCTGTCTGTGTGTGTGCGTGAGTATTAGTGTGTGTGTGTGTGTGTGTGTGTGTGTGTGTGTGTGCCTGCCTGGCGGCGGAGCTGTTCATGTGGCTCACACTGGAACAGATCAAAGGAGACGCATCATTTTTGGGCATGTGTGCACCAGCTACCCCCCCCCCCCCCCCCCCCCCACCCCACCCTTCCTCCCCATCCACATCCACCGCCCCTCCATAATAGAACACAATAAGAACCAGCAGATCCATCGTCAGCGGCTGATGTGGACGGACAAGAGCAGGAAATGGATTTGGAAACCTCCTCCAGCGCTCTGTCACATTTCCTTGCACTCTGTTGCTGACAAACAAGACGCATCACCGTTCTGTTTGACCGCCCCCTTCGCAGTCTTTTTCCTTTCTCTCTCTCTCGCAAGTATTTGACTTATGCAGGAAATGTGGGTGGAGTTAGCCGCTGCTGCTGCTGCTGTTGTTGTTGTTGTTGTGCCCTTGAGCACACATGCCAACCTGAACAAGTTAATGTCCGGCTGAGTAAATGCTATGATTTGTTTGGGAGAACTGGGTGGGCTGGTGGGAAGGTCTGTGTGTGTACAGTGTATGTGTGAGTGTGTGAGCTGGGCATGGACTGTGGAGTGTCATACAGTGAATGTTGGGCTTTATTTTCCACAGTTCAATCCTGAGCCAAATTCCTGTTAATGGTTGAACCAACATTTTAGTCATGACAGTGAGTAGAGTACAGTAGGCAACTTTTATGATAACAAATTGACTGTTCAAATCCATTTTCATGCAAAAAAAAGCCACACAATTAATGGTTTCAGCTTGTCAAATGTGAGATATATTCATATATTTTGTATCACTGCAAATCAAATATCATGGGCTTTTGGATTGAGAGATTAATTGAGAAATGAGTTGATCGATTTATTGATGATGGAAATATTGTTAGGTGCAGCTCCAGACTACAAATTCAAATATGGTAGTTTACCAAAAATACTATTTGACTCAAGCCCTACTTATTCTAGTGCTGCTTTAAACTTCTTCTTATGGCTACATACAAACAAAAAATTTAAGGCATTACATTAAGAATACATAATTTTTTGAAATCCACCAGTGCTACATAGCACAGCAGCCTCCCATCACATACACACACACAGCAACATCCCCACACCACCACTCTGCCACTGTAAGGCAGTGCTAATATTTGCCCGGCTCACTTCTAATACACATCAGCATCAGGAGTGTGTTTTCACTGTGCTGTCGCAAGCCAGAGAAAATATTTGCTTCCCTCAATGCTCCCCCACCTCCACTAAAAAGCCCTCCTCCTCCTCCTCCTCCTCCTCCTCCACCAGCCGCCACCCCCCAACTTTCTCCAGACACACACACCAACAGCCTCCCCCCTGATGGATAAATGGCGAGTGGATTTGCTTAGCAAATTGTTGTGCCGCCTAAAACGACAAGACTTGTGTGGTAAAGATACATGTAAATAGTTGACGGGCAGAAAATGATTTTCCGTGATAGCTGGCCATTAGGCTAGTGCTCTCCAGCGTTGAGCAATGTTATTGGAAGGGAAACCCTACACGGCTGCAAAGACACATGATGAGGTAGATGGTCCACCAAGGCTTCCCACATGTAGACGCTCAAACACACATGAGCGGACATGTGCTTTAACACTCCACAAATGGTGTGTTTTGCTTCTCATTTTTCCTCTGGGTTGTGAAACATCATGACATTGCGGAGCCGGCCCCATTAAGGTAGGCCTTTAAAGCAAACATTACAGTGTCATCACACCACTTCAGACCTCCCCTCTCACTGAATATCAAAGCCAGAAGAGCTGTCAAAAGCCTATATTAATCAATTTCAAACTGAACAGAAAATTGTTTCCTACTCTCCACTCCAATGGCTCTGATTTAGAGCAATCTCGAACCCTCTGGAAAAAGAATTCACCTCCGAAACTCCAGAGTGAGAAAAGAGAGGAGGCGAGGGGAGGAGAAGAAGGGAAAGAAAGAAGTAAAGAAAAAAAGTCAGGGTCTAATTAGGAGTAATTACAGCCTTTTCATTTCCAACATGATGAAATAATTTGATTCTTTTTAAAGACGGGGGTCTGGTTTGCCTCAGCGCAGACAAAGCGCCCCTACGTCGAGAGTTGAGAGCTGAAGCAGGACAATGGCGGTCCTTCTGAGAGCTGAGCGCCACACCGGCCCATAAATCATGCCAAAGGTAGGCTTCAGACACAGCTATTTGACTGTGCCTCGCTGATGGCCGCCATACAGGGGTGACCCACATTAGCGAGATAAAATAAATATGGGCAATGGCAGCCTTGAGATGGAGGGGAAGTGACATGTTAGAAGGAGAAAGGGGACATACGTCACCACAAAACACTTTGGCTTAAACAGACATCCGTAGCGCATCGATAAAGGGCCATGTTGTTCCAATTCACTGTGTAGCGATGAAGTAAGAAACGAAAATGTATTTTGTTTCATCTAGGAGGAACTACTCCTATAAGGATGGAAATAATCAAATACTTCTTTGGTGAACAGAGGAGTAAGGTCTAAAAGATGTGGCTGGTGTTTGAAAATGAAGAAGATGGAGCAAGCAGGAAAATGTTTCATCAGCAATAAGAGACAAGGAGGGAGGGTGCAGTTAGAGAAGAAAAGAGAGGAAAGAGAAAGAAAGGAGGATGCTGGGGCATAATTACAAGTAAAATGCGGAGAAATTAGCATATAGAATAAGGGCTTCTAGTTTGTCTCTCTCTCAGGCATCCTCCCAAAGGTTCTCCCATTGGAAGAGCTAAGGTAAGAAACAACTCCGGCTAACTTCGACTCCTTTTCATCTTACTAAGGACACAGCACATTTAGGGCTTTCACAGCTTAAAAGGCCTCCTTAATCAACACCAACTCTTTCATGTGTTCAGCAATAAAGAGAAGAAATTCCTGTTTCCAAAGGCTAACAAGAAGTGTATTGAGTGTGTCTTGACTCAAGTTCTAAACTGAAGATTGGTAGAAGGAAGAAATACCCACTTCAAAACAACTCAGTCGAATATGTTTAGAAAAACATATCAATCTAGTCTTGTATACAAGACCTAAAAAATATATTGCTGTGAATTGTGCAGGATTTTAATCAACAGCTTCAAATGTGTTAGTCTGTGCAATCAGCAAGACTTTCTTAAGTACTACCTGATATAAACACCAATTACAAAACTTTATTATAAAAGCTGTTGAATGCCCAGTATTGCCCACCATAGCACAGGAAATAATGAGGCTGGCGATACTCGATATTGTTCTTATGCCCCTTTCACCGGACAAAAAAATCCTTTTGTATTTAATGGGAAAGGTTACAATCAACATTTACAGGACAAATGACTCTGCAGTAGTCACAGGTATTTATCAACTCCAACTCCAATCAGCTCCAATCAGCAGCGACGGTAATATCACACCTGATCGGAGATGCACTAATTTTTGCCCCTTTGCTGGCAGGATGCAATCAGGGGCCGCCATAAAATACAGTCCGTGTCTCTCAAAGCAGCACTCAAACGTCATTCCAAATTTAGTCCCCACTGAGTTTGAGAGAGAGGCTGAATACGTAGGAAATATAAAAAAGAAGTAGCCACCATAACATTTTCACTGACCTCCATGCTACTTTCTACTGTTTACTAACCTATTTTAGGTAAGGTTAGCTCTGCACCTGCATACACTTTTTTTTGGTGGGAAAAGGATGTTATTATGAAAAAATTCTCTGAAATGAAACTTTTGGATGTCCCCGACTTGCCCAGTCCATTGCTTCCTACTGGCACTAAATCAGGAATATTAATAAAAGGCTAATTCATTTCCTAAACAGTTGGGTACTGTAACAAAATGTTTCTCAAACAGGAATAAATAGTTCATTTGTTAAGAATCATTTTAGTCATGGATTTGATGAGTACTTACAGGACAGTGGGATCTTCTCACAAGAAGTCATATTGCCCATGTTTACAGTAATGAAGGAGCATGTGACCCAAACTAACAGTGTGGCCCACTGATGTGTTTTTAATCATTTTGTGGACACCCATGGAGCTCTGCGATGCAAAGGAATGAGTTGCATCTAAGTTTGGCTACACAGGCAATCCTCGTTAGTAGGATCAAATCATGGTTTGTTTTGGTCTTTTCATGGAATTTGGTAACAGTACAAAAACACTGAATATCACCAGACTTATCCTTTAAACGTTAACTCAAAGACAAAGAGGCAGGCAGGCTGACAGGAGCTGGCGAAGGCTGACTGAGCCCAGACAGAGAGGCCAAGTGAGGAAGTTGAACACCAGCATCCCTGCTCAGCATCAGCAGCCTGCCTGCAGCCAGCTTGGAGCAATCTCCTCCAACTCTACCTGCCAATCAATGGACCTGGACCTCTCCCCCAGGCCCAGTCGGGGGCCAGAGGGGTGGCCGTGCTGT
This sequence comes from Epinephelus fuscoguttatus, assembly GCF_011397635.1. NCBI lineage: Eukaryota > Metazoa > Chordata > Actinopteri > Perciformes > Serranidae > Epinephelus > Epinephelus fuscoguttatus. The sequence continues at coordinate 32,116,849 of NC_064759.1, read as the reverse complement.
GTCCCCGGAGGCCCGTCACCAACAGAGTAAATGGTGAGGAGAGGTAAAATAAGCTGAAACAGTTGTTTGTCTATCTGTTTGTGTTTAAAATAAAGTTAGAGGGCACTGTCTCTCTCAACAATACAATGAAAACCCCAGGAATTACACAATATTGTGTAAAAGAAGAGGAGTAGTCAAGTATTTAATGAACAGTTAAGGTATCTTTGAGCTTCAAGCCTGATTCAAAGTTATACCTTTCAAATAACCTTTCTGGGGCTTCACTACAATACATAAAATGTATTTTCTACACTTTCTAGTCATGTCACAATACCAGTTAAATTCCACGATTCCCAATACCCAATTCGTTACCACAATGAAAAACAAAACAATAAAGCCTGTGTACTTCAAGATACCTTTCTTTTTAAAAGGAATTAAAAGGAATAATTTCCATTAATAATCCCTGATGATCTGCCTCAAATGCAAACTACTAGTCTACGTGGGTTCATGATTTTTAAAAAATACTATTAATTAACTTTCTTCATTAGATTAAAATATTTCTCCTCCATTGTTGTTGTTGTTCAGCACTTGTACGTGTAAGATGTAACGGTTGGTCTTTGTGAAAAGCTATTTGTTCCAGCACCTCCTCCACTGTGATTGAACAACTGCATGAAAAGTGATGAAGACAGCAATTCAAAATGACGATTGGGACATTTGAAATAACGGCAAAAAGCTAAACTTGCAGCGCTCACTGCAAAATGGATGCTCATAGCCTCATCATGCTTCTTGTAGCATATTGTAATCCACATAAATGGTGGATAGACCTGCACTTGTATAATGCCTTTCAACTTTTTTGGACCACTCAAAGCATTTTAACACTACATGTCACATTCATGCACAAATCCACACACTGGTGACCGAGGCTCCCATACAAGGTGCCACCTGCTACTCAGCTTAAACGCACCCACACTTGCACAATTTGGGTTTCAATAACTTGCCCAAGAATACTTCGAGATGCAGACTGGAGGAGCCGGGGATCGAACCACCAATCTTCCAATTAGTGGACGACCTCTACCTCCTGAGCCATAGCTCCCCATGTGTTGTGTTTCTTCTGAGGTAGGTGTTCTTCGTCTTCTTCCTTTGACACTGAATGGCAGACTAGAATACTTGTAGGCATATATGCTGCCCCATCAGGTCAGAAAGGATTGCATCCTAAGTATCTACAGCACTGGAGAAAAATGAGTATTGTCACATTTTCAGAATTTTGGAATTGATATGGTGCCAAAGTATCAGTTCTCGTAACATTCATAGTCCCTATCCCTTTTTGGTTTAATGACTCTGATGGTTCACTTTAGTTATTTTGGGTTTCTTCACAGTCTTGTTAGAAGTCTTCTGTCACCACTGGTAAATTTCAAATTGCGGTTTCCTCTTTCCTCCTGCAGGTTGCTCATGTTCATCTTATGCTGTCAGGATTTTCCAGACTGTTCCTCTTGTCACATTAAATATTTTCGGAAAGATGCGCTTGAAATTCTGTCACCTACTGTTAAACCGTTTGGCCTCTTTTGAAATCCAGTTGCCTCATTCTCTGCAGGTTCTAGTCAAAACCTGGAATCACTGAACAGAAGTCTGTACGATGAAAAGTGATTTTGCCTACAAGATAATGTTTGACTTTTGTCAGGGCGATATACCCCTGTCTGCACAGCTTCACATTTATCTATGTGTGTGTGTGGGTATGTCTGTGTGTATCTGTGTCCGATTCCAAGAGAACCGGAAAATAAAAGCAACAGAGATGATGGAGGTCAGAGCCCCCTTTCATGCTTACAATCATAGCAGAGGCCCCATTGGGCGTGTAAAGCTGAGCCGAGCATCTGTCTGTCTCTTCTCCGCTTTCCAAACCACACACACACACACACACACACAAGCTGAGATATAGACGTAACTACCCGGGCAGGCCTCCCCTTCCTTGCCTCCCCGTCCACCTGGCCGTTTGATGATGCCTCACTCGCTCATGACAACGCATCGATTTTACTTCTAGCCGCCGTGTAAGCCGTCCGCCTGGAGGAATCCATTAGGGCCAAACAGTTCTCATCCTCCCATTGAGTGACAGCCATGACAGCCCCCCACCCCCAATTGCCTCATTGCAGACTGACAGCTCTGCACTCAAACGGGCCTTTTTCACAGCAGCTCTAATAGTTTAAAACGCTTACCATTACCAGGCACAGACACATGGGGCCGGATAGTGGCCAGGCAGGGTGGATGAGTGTTTGGGGTAAGGTGTTTTGGCAGGCCAGCCTCTACTTGCAGCCACACCTCCTCCTCTTTCTTACATGCTTGCATCCAATGTGTCCATTCCCTATCATTTCCTAACAGCAGCTATCTGGAGAAGCTCTCATGAGGGGGAAATCCTTGATCTTCCGATCAGCCTGCCCTGCATTTTCAGTAGAAAACCAACTGACATAAATACTACTATTTAGACCCTCCACCAGTGAGAGGTAAACCACTGACAGCTGTAACAGTGAGACGTTTATTCACCGTTTTTGACCATGACCCCAAGGATCAGCTTACGCCTTTGGCAAATTGTGCTTCCCAAGGCTACTACAGAAGATATGAATACGTTCTATGTGTGCAACAAGCCGGCAGTTGTCCTTCTCATAGAGTTTGAAGTGTAGACTATAATTTGCGAATGCATGTGTGATTGGTGGAGTGCGTATTAATGCGTGTACACCTTTATATCTGTGAGTGTGTTTATGAGTGGGGCGGAGGTGACCATTTTGCCACATTTAGAAGCCACAGCCAGGTCTCCAGGGTTAAGGCTGCGTCATTCGGCTGATTGGGTTCAGAGCTGGAGGAGGTATTGGTTACATGCTTGTTTTCTCACTCTTGTGCAAAAATGCTTGACATTTCAGCATCGGGGTAGTCCAGTGGATGTGTGTAAACTGTGTTGGTGGTTTTCCTATTTCTACATTTAGTAGTAATACCGCACAGATGGGAAACCCAGAGTAATGCTGCGTTCACATGGAATCAGGCAGACAGTAGACCACAGACAGAAAAACCATCTGAACAGCACAGGAAAAACAAATAGTCAGTCCGACGGAATGATGGGACGGTAAACCGGAACGTGCATGATGCTCTGTTGAGATGGCGATGCTGTATTGCTTATTTATTGTTTGTTGAAATAACATTATGCTGTGTTTATCATTTCATGTAATTTTTCTGATAATGCCCATATTGCCCATTATTTCTCCTTGTGAGGGTGCTAAGTAACATCTGGGTGTAAAAAGTTAAAATATTTGAACTTCGAATGACAATGCTGTCTACCATTACCACTGCCAGCATTCTCTGCTGGCCTCACATCATCTTATCGTCCTGCTCTCGTCCACTAAAATGACATCTGGTTTGCAGTCTACCATCTCCCTGATACCATGTGAACACAGCATAAGGTTGCTACTCTCCAGCCTCAAACATACAAGTGCCTGAATTCTCCTTTGTAAACACACGTGCATAAACACATAAGGCCCGTTAAGAAGCTAACAAGCTGATTCGTTAGAAGGTTTTATGTGACCTGAGTTGCTCTAATATTCTCTGCGTCAAATACTTCAAAACACACTGTTTATCCTGTCCTGTATGTGTATTGACGCACCCGATATATAACGTCAAGCCTTTGAAACTCTCACTGACTTCAGTTTCACCTGAGCTGTGTGCCGTCCGGCTCTACCTAAGGCTCTCTACAGCGACTGTTCTCCATCTCAACAGCCACTCAGGAAGAAAAAGCATGACCTCACATAAAAATGACCCCGGGAGGAAATTCAAGTGTCAGACACACACAGAAATATGCCTGAAAAGAGGGGAAAAAGGAGGGGGACGACTGAACAAGTACCCGGTGATTAATTAGCTAATAATTAAGTCACGGGGTAATATGCATTTTTCAATTAATTAAACCTTGCCTTGCGCCATAAATCAAGCGAAACTGTCATTGTTTCACAAATTAAATATATACATTTCCGAGCAATAATACTGTTGATTGCGTAACTGCAGGGCTCATCAGGGAGGGAAGGCATGACATGTGTGTGGCAGGCATCGACTCAGTCCAGTGCCCCAAAACCTTTGACAGGCCCACAAGTCAAAGGCAGCCAACACGCCCGAGGCCTGCACCAGTCAGACTCCACATCACACACCTCCCACTTTCTGCATGGGACAGCGCCAGTGTGTCTGAACAGCATAAGAATCTATAGGAATATTTATGTGTTACACACAGAGCGGTTACTTAGCATGTTCTTACTATAAAAGAAATTTGCTTTTTTCTTACAGATACAGTTTATCATAGAATGACAGTCCATCGTGCATCCAGTAGTCCTATTCAAGCAAACTGACATAATATCTCTGTTTGCTTTCATTGCTCACAAAGGAAATTCATTACCTCACATTTACAAATGCAGAAGCCAATAGATGCAATCATTATCCAAAATATATTGTTTGTCACCGATGGCAAATGATGGTATATTTTTCTTCCCAATGGTTCAGACGTTAATTTGCTGAAACATGATGTTGTAAAATGACAAAAACAAAGACACATGCACACACGCGCGCACACACACATAAATTCAGAGTGTCGTGTGACACCCAGACGTATAATGAACAATATGAACCACTGCCATCATTATCCTACACAATGTATTTGTTATCACTGCTCCCATAATGAAGTGTCTGTTTGATGGTTGGTACAAAGTCCCATTGCTCAATTGCTTTTCATAAAATGGCATCAATATATCCATGTGGACACACACACACACAAACACACACACACACAGACATAGAAACGCACGGTTCAGATGCAATTAATCAGAAATAAAAAATGCTTGCGTGCGCAGAGCCAAGCACTGTCTTATGCTACATTTGTTTTAGCTCTAAAAATATGTTACCTTGCCCTTTTTCCTTTAATTCAATATGAAAAAATGTGCGTCCATTAATTATTACGACCTGTGCAAAGGCAAAAATGTGTTGCTAAGAATTATTTCACAATTAAAAATTAGGCTTAAATTTTATATTTTCTCTTCTACAGTAATTACAATCCCCTGTAGTAGTAATTTGCTGGGACCCAATCCTAAATTCAGGAGGTGTCTACAAGTTGCAGCCTGATCTTTTCATTCTCTTTTTATACGTGTCTAAGTTTTTTGAGGGAACTTGGTCTTGTCGTAACCATTTTGCCCTTGGCTAGCATACTAATATGGCCTTGGGTTGGAATAAATTACTGCTCAGATTAGCAGGAAGGATGAAGAGGAGGTTTTATTTTTAGAAATTAGAATATTTGTTACATTATTAAAAGGGGGAACATCCTTTGATTCCTCTCATGTCTTCTTTTTCTTTTCTTTTCTTTTTTTTACCCCCTCCTTCTTCCTCACTGAGATAGTCCCCAAACTGCCTACCTGTGTAAAAACAGAAGTCTTCAGTGGACGTGAACATGGCTTAGGGACATGAAAGCAGCATGTCTCTCCCTCCTGTAGCCCCGGCGTTATGCTCGGCACGCCACACAAACTCGGAATTTACTGCCACAGCAGATTTCTCCCAACCCTGCAACACCCCCCCCCCCCACCTCCACCCCCACCCACCCCCCATCCTGCCTTCTTCATTATTCAATCAAATCTTTTGTTGTTAACGTGTGTGTTATTAATAGAGGATCGACAACTACGTGCAAATACAAAGCAGATAAGCAAAGAAACATTAACACCGCCAGTGATTAAAATCCTTTGGAAATCCACGTTTTTAAAAGTTACTGTAAGTACCAGTGAGTTCTGTATTTTTTTTATTATTGAAGTAACCAAATCCGATCAGATTCAGGTGTGTTTCCACTGACTAACACTGTCAGCTGTGGCAATAACAATAAACTGAGAAAGTTATTCCCTCATCTTGTCCCAAGGGTTTGTGTGGTTGACCTATTAAGAGAGCGGGGGGGGGGGGGAATACACGTCGCTAATGTTCTTTTCTCAAATGATTTTATGACAAGGGAGCAACAAGGCTGAAACAGGATTAGTCCACTGTGTCTGAATCCATTTAGCTAAAAATTGACCACTTACTGATTTTATTTTAATCACAACAGACCCTTTTAATTATTGCAGTAATTAGTAAAATATATGTGCCTTCACCTCATATTGATCTATATTGTCTGTACAGTTAGTGATGCAGAGGTCTGAGTATTGACTAAGACCCCCCCCCATACACACACACACACACTCAACCTCCATCAACACACACACACACACACACCATCCCTTTAACCACCCCCCCCACAACCCTCTCCTAACCCCTCAAGGGCTTTGATATCTCTCTCTCTCTAACACACTGCCTCTCTCTTCTGCCTCCGGGTGCTTGGAAGGGTTGGTGGTGGGGGTCAGGGAGTGTGTGTGCTTGTGCATGTGTGTGTATGTGTGTGTTGGGTGGGCTGTTTAGGCTGATGGGCCCTGAAAAGGACAGATGACCAGCAGAGCAGAAGAAACTGCAGAGCTGAATAACTCTTCCATCCCTCCGTCACGTCAGGAGGAATTCAGTGCCGCGCGAGACACCCGGCCTAAGTGTTGTGACGCCTAATTACCACCAGCATCAGCACCCAGCGGCACCCACAGCAGAGCGGCTCCCTCGGACGGACGGCCCTTTGTAGTTTCACACGCAGGAGGAAAGCAGGGAAGGAGAGAAAGAGACGCCCATGTGACGCCAGCGGGGTGAATGTGTGTATGTGCGCGTGTTGGAGGTGGGCTAAAAAGAATGTGAGGTCTGTTTGAAGTTTGGAAGTTTTGGTTGTTGTTTTTTTCCTTACAGGAGTCACTTTTCTGACTCATCAAAATGCCTCTTCCTTTCCTTCCTTTGTTTTTAACAATATTTTTTTTTCTCTTCCCCCACTGAGCATGACACTTTGTCCTACTTTCCCCAGACAAGGCACCTTTAACAGCACCTCTGAAGACTCAGATGGGCTCTCTTCTCTGTGTGCTAAACACACAGTATGTGCTGCTGCTGTGTGGGTGCTGTACAGTGTGTGTATCCCTTGATTTTCTGATTTTTTACTTGAATTGCAAGTTTGACATTGCAGTCCAAGGGCTGGTGGAAAATTCCTAAAAAAAAAACAAAAACACCTTAAAAATGTAGTTTAATTTCAGAATTATTTTGTGTAAATTCCTGAAAACATGTCTGCTTTTATTAAGTGCACATGTGTGGCAATACAACATCCATACAGTGTGTGGTCTGTGCGTGGTAAAGCACAAATGGTCAGTGTGCATCATGGCCAAATGACGTGTTTTCTTGCTCTGAGGAACATTCTAGTAGAACCAGTCCTATGCCATTAGCTGTACAGCAAATATGATTTCACGGCATCCATTGAGTCCTTCACGAAGAATTTGTGTTGAGGCGTTCATGTAAGCTTGAATACATGGAGCAGCAGGGCCATCACACTTTGGTCCATCTCATTTAGAGCTGGCATGCTTAACACAGCCTCTCTCTCTCACACACACATACACATACACACACACACACACACACACACTCGTCCAGTGGGGAGGGGATGTGGGGGCAAAGCGGGTGTTCCCTGGCACACTAATCGGCATGACAGAAATAAAATAAAGAGAGTCGGACTCCGTCAAAACATGTATGGCCCCTTAAACAGAGAGCTAATAAAAGAGCTAAAGCTGCTTGTCCTTTCAGCTGAGCCTGCCTGATCACACACCAACAGTCACATTATCTTAATTCAGGGGATTCTTTTAAGTGTCTCCTTAAACAACAGAAAGAACGTTGCTCGGGAAAAGACAAATGAGTTTACCAGTTTTAGCAGGGGTAAGTGCCTAAATCCAGTGCCATCGATCCCTATCTGGGTTATTACGAGGCTGTGAGCTGCCACTGGAGCTCCGCTGGTCGAAAAAAGGCTTAAAATATTACGGGCTAAAGAGGGAGGAGAGATGTGTTTGAAGCAAACCACCTCGTCCTCTGTGCTGGTCAATACCTGCAGGCGCCACAGGAAGGGCATTCACACATGCAAACACTCACGAGTGACAGTCACGGCCACCCCCACACTACTCACACACACACCCACACACACACCCACACACACACACACACACATATTGGTAAAGGGATGCCTTCAGAACCAACAGATCGCCCCTCTGACTCCACAGGGAAAATTGATTTTTCTCTCTCTTGTCGTTTTTTTTTTTTTTTTTTTTTTTTCCCGGGGAGGTGCTGGGCAGGTTTTTAACCTAACACTCTAACCTGAGTGTTAATGCACAAAGAGACATCATGTCCATTGATCCATTGGTGCCGCCAGAGCGTCTTTAAATGTCTGAGGGGGGAAAACAACACGGGGGGTTTTATGCTAAACTAGTGGGATCAGAGCCTTCATGTGGGAGCCTTGCAGAGAATTATTTTCAATTTACAGCACACTTATCACTGTTTGCTGCTGCAGCCATCATTGCCATTTGATGAGGAGGAAAAATAGTCAGTGTAATGTAGTAGTTTTACTTATACTACTTTTAGTTTGGGCAATAAACTTTACATAAACAGCTGCTGTTAGATGTGGAGCTTTATACAACACGAAAACTAATTTAGATTCAGCAGAAAGTTTGGCAAAATATACAGCACCTGCAACAGTGGGTAGGAGTAGGACAAAGAAAGTACTCCAACCCTGCGGTGTAGCACATCCTGTCTGCTAATTATTGTTAAAAAAATAATAAAAAATAAAAAAGGATTAATAATACATTAAAGACAAGCAGAAGAGAAAAAAATCCCAGCCATAAAACATATGTATTTTTAATATGAATCTCACTGAATCAATACCCTCAATTAGCAACAGCAAGCAAATTGCCAGGCGAGGCGTAATTACTCGAAGGTCAGTAGGTATTATTCACAGTCACTTTAGTTTACCACATTAGAACAAGACAGGACGTCGGGCTAAAATTATAAATTCCATTCCCATATCTGTCCTTTTCTGATTTAGATGGATGAAGAATAATTAACTCCTAATTATTCAGATCACTTAAGGCACTTTCTGGATCCACAAAAGAGATGCAGTCGTGTCTGTCAGCCCACTTCAGCTGCTATCATTTAGAACGATCCAACAACTTGACCAATGACGATGTGAAAGAAAAAAAAAAAACACTCCGGCTGCCTGTCTGTGTCCCCCCCGAACCCCCTCCAGCTCCACCCGTTTCTACCTCAGAGGGTCTTAAGGAGGCACACTTCCTTTAAATTCATCCATATGCAAATTTTAAGATGTGATTTGCATTTTAAAGTATTTAACTCCCCATATTTATTGGGCTCTGAGGCCTTGCTGATCATTGATTTATGTGCTTCCGGCAATCATATTTCCATATTTTGTGTGGTTTTTAACGACAGTAATAATTCAAATATGCAAAAAGTTGTTCTTTGAACGATATCTTTAATTATATCCTCAAAGCATCATTCCTTTTTCGTTTCTTTTTTTTTTCCAGAGTTGAGATTGTCTTTGAATAAAAAAGGCTGAAGAATCATAAATTAGACTGTGCGATGAGACATTGACGGGCAAAACTCCAGTCGGTTACCTTATGCACAGGAAGACGTCTTAGCATGTTTTGCCTATCTCAAAAGCCACAAACAGACTCGGGGTGCTCTGCTGTACAGGGACCCGTGTGACCTTGTCCCCAAAGCCCTTTATTAATGCTGACATTCTTTCACCACAAATCCGGTCTCAGATTGTGAAATTCATCTCTTATACTCAACCAAAAACAAAAAAATAAAAAACACACACATAAAAAAAAAAAAAAACAAGGAGACCTTCCCCCTCTGTTTTGCCGCTAACACAGAAAGTTTCTCTGTCACCTCTCCTTATTAGAGTTGTCAGAGTCGCCGCGTGCTCTTATGAAAGCCGTCACCCTCCACATGATTAAAAGTGGCGGGTTCCCACCACCGTTTGGCCTATCAGCATCACAGAGCAGCCGTCAAATGTGTCTGCAGTGCTCCTTGCCCATATTCCCTTTGTCACCTCGGCACGGCGTGGAAACTTTTTAGAATAATTGCTCACCCATACACAAGCGTGGGTGACTAATATATTAGATTAGTAGTGTTTGGTTGCAAAGGGGGGAAAGGGGGTGTTTCATTATCTTGTTCACTTGGTAGGCTGCATACTGTGAGTGTCAATATAAAAGGAGAGAAGAGATTAATTTAGCAAGGGAGCCTGCACATTAGACCCCTGACCGTAATGAGCAGCACAACAGCCTACCACACTGGGAGTTACAGTATCTTCCTACTGTGTGCTAGAATTCTGCAATATCAATATTTACAACATTTTAAAAAGCATTTAAATTCATGTTATACTGATAAGAAGCTCCACAGATATTAAAACGTATATGTTAAATACATGAAAATATAATTCTATATTCTTTTTTTGCGTATTTTTTTGTGTAACTACACATCATCTCGTCATCTCTGACCAAAAGACCTGCATCACAAACTGTTCACAAGCACAAGTCTGCACAGTCTCTTTCTTTCTCTCTCTCTCTCTCTCTCTCTCTCACTCTCCCTCTCACACACACACACACACACACACACACACACACACACACACACACACACACACACACACACACACACATTTTCCAGACAAGAACATGAAAATCCAACAGACTTTTTCAAACAGTAAAAATTTAGTGGTAAACTTAAATAATAATTTCATAAATTGTACTTCAAAAATAAAGTGCTAGACACATCAAAACATATTATTTGTATATTAGACCAGCATCATAATTATGAGCCAGAGTAATTATTGTCATTACTATAATAATATTAAAATTTTCTTGATAATTTGTATCATCAAAATACACTCAGTGTGGGCGACTGTTCCACAGCATCGTACTTTTAAATGCAGGGATGTTGAGTTCGGTACAAGCCAAACACATTAACACGGAGGCCCTTGGAGGATGCATTTCACCCCAATGTTTAACTATCACTGCTGAGTCTTGCACTGAGTGCACGTAACATATGTTACAACCCCCCCACCCCACCCCCTGAGACTCCTGGAACACCAAACTCCACTCCGCAATTAAGCTTTAAGCCTCACTTCAGATTTCTGCACAGTGCCTCTAAAACTGATCACTGCAGATCAGTGTTATTAAATTAAATTGATTTAATATGATGTTTATGTTTGTGACATGTACACAGACATACACACGCACAGACTAAACACACTCACAAGCAGCACCCACACTCCGGAGCACATTTCTGCTTTTATCTTAGAGTCGGTCTAAAAGAGATTACGGTGGGCGAATGTTAAAAACTAAACTGATTACATGAAATTTGAATATGTATTTAATATAAACAAGTAACTGCACATTCACATTTACACACACACACATACACACACACACACAGAGTCCAGTCCCAAACACACACTTACGAGTAGCGCCAAAACAGCAGTCAAACGCAGTCAATGAGGAGGTTGAGAGCTGATCAGTTTACAAATCAAATTTTAAAAAAAATCCTAATGATAAAATCGCTGTAATGCATCGCAAATCCGTATAAACTCCTCAAACATCCGTTCTAAGTTGCACTAGTGAGAGAAAGGTTTTTGTTTTTTGGTTAAATCGGGATAAAGCAAATCAATTAGGCTCTGTTGAAAATCCCTCATCTAGTGTAGCAGAGCTGTGAAACAGAGTGTAAAACTATTCTCTCTCCCTCTCCAGAAAGGTTATCGCATTGTATCTTATTGCCTTTACCTGCTCCTATTCACTGTGAACATGCACTGATTTGAATAAGCACCGCTCCAGAGGCTCTCTTATCAGATCCCAGACGGGTGTGCCAACACAGCAGTATCAGGTACACACCATCTCTCTCTGCCGCCCCAAAAAAAAAAAAAGAAAAGAAAAGAAAACAGAAAAAGGTTAGAAGAGAAAGAAAGAAGAAGAAGAGAAAAGAGTGTGGGTGCATGTGGGATCTGTTGCCTGATAACATGAGCTAACTGTAATCAAATCCAGGATGGATATGCAAAAGTGACCAAAAGAGGAAAGCAGTTAATCCTTCTCTGGAAATGATTCCTTTTCCCGTTTTCATTTACTGTTTTACGCTACCTTTTTTTTTAAGCTTCTTCTCTCATCCAAAATGTATTTTCCACAACTGCTGACCTACAGACTCATCAATTTAATTCACGTATAAAATGCAGGATATAATGTACTGAATTTTTAAGTGGGATATTATTAAAAAAAAATCATTAAGTGGTGTGATAAAAACAAATTGTGGATCCGCTAATGTGCAACAATTACCCACCGAAGGCATGATATTTTAAAGATTTCATTTTATTAATAGCTTGCATCGGGACTTTCTTTCTTACTATACACAGCCACAGGAATACAATTCCCTAAAGATGCAATGGTTTCCAGTTTCATGTCGTTGTTTGCTTTTGCTCTATGAGGGGAAAACACCAGCTCGGGAAGGCATCAGTCAGTGAGGTTAGCGAGCATGGTAGCAACATGACCTCAGAAAACGTATCCTCCTCGGGTAGGTTAAACACACACAAACACACTCATGCGCAAACAAACACGCACTGAGACCACGCTCATTTCCCCAGTCCTCTTAACAGGCTAACCTGCTCTCTTCATTAGGGTGCTGTGGGGACTTATCACTGTGTAGTCTTTGTCCTTGCTGTAATTGCCCTCTCGGCATGTCAGCCCCCACCCGCTCGCCACCCACCACCGTCACATCAGCCCCACACCCAGCCAGCCAGCCAGCCCAGCATCAGCCCCCTCGTGACAGGCCTGGTTAGACGGCGGTGCGGGGAGCCTCTCCTGAGACCTGCTGATCAGCCCCTGAGGTCCACCGGTATAGAGAGGCTTGTCCTAGTTAAAGCAGCACCGGCAGGGACACCCCTCTGAACGCTACGCCTGCCCTGCCACAAGCCCAGCCTCCAACTCCGCTCATTTACAACTGCACTAACACCCACTGTGGTTGTCTACCTACTCACCAAAAGATACGGGGGAAACATTCTGTTAACAAATTTCCTACTTTTGAAAGTAGAACTTAGGCAAGCGTTGGACACTAAAGTACATTTAAATGAGCCATCTCCCTTTGTGGGCATCTACACATTTAATTAACTGTACAATTTGCTGAAATCTGAAATAAACCAGCGAGAAGTTTCCCTTCATTATCTGTCTTCCCCCAGTTCTGACATCGCCACTAACCTATACAATTATAGCCATGCATGTTCTAGTTGTATTTTATTTTAAAATGACAAAATCAATTGAGATAAATGTTAAAAGAGTCGCAGATTTGAACAAACCTTTAAACAGAACGAATAGAATCTTAATTGCATTTCATTCATGCAAGAGATCCACATGTACCACACACCAGGAAGCCAAATATTGCAAATGAAGCCGGGGACTGTGGGTTTCTAGCAAGTTGAATGGCGCCATCTAATGTCCGATATTAAGACCACAAGTGAAGAACACCAGCGTGTGTTTCTTTGAGCTCCAAACTGGAGTCAAAGAAACAAATTAGTTTTTTTGGCTCTTCTTGAAGCTTATGTGGACTGTAAAAGTCCAAGTAATCAGATTTTGCTGGGGGGCTTGGAAGGCAGCAGGCAGGCTTTGAAGTGACCATAAAAGTGGGCAGAGTGAACCCCCTAATTTGAAATTTAACTGTAATAGACACAGAGCTATCAGTGTTGCAGCATAATCCTGACCTCTGTTTGTTTTGCTGAATAAACAGAATAAATGAATAAATGCTTCCTCTTCACACAGCACGCTCCTCCTCATCACACTCAGTGTTTTTTTCCTGTGGGGTAATCGATGTGTCAGCGTTTTCACGGCTGGCTGCAGGGGTGCAGACCCATGCCGTGGTTTGGAGGGGCTCAGTGGCGCGGGGGTTAACATGGCGCAGTGTTGGGGAGAGCAAAGACAGTGTAACTGACGATAGGGTCTTCTACTTTTCTGGCCACATGTCTGCTCCTCTTTCCTGCAGGGCCTGACACTTGTGGATGCCACACTGAAAGGCAAGCAACTTTCCCCACCCATTCGCCCTCCTCCTTACACTTTATCCTCCTCAAGAATTACCCCAAACTGCCCGTGTCAGGAGCTTCGGCACAATTTGGTGACAACTGCACTGATGAGGAGATTTTAGTGACAGCCACAAAGCATGATCCTAACCTCTTCCACAACTAAACCCAACATCGGCTACCAAGGCCACAGAGGATGCAGGCAAACAAACAGTAATACATAAAGGAGATGTGATGTGCCGTATAACGTTTTAATAACTTTTGTTGCACCACATCGGAAATGCAAACACATTAAAGTGGACACAGTGCCCCTCTCATTAAACACACAGCAGTGTAAACATTATCTACACCGCCCCCCCCCAACACTTGCATAAACATACACAAAGACCTCATTGCCTTTCTGCATCCCTGCATCCATCCAACGGATGCCACCAACAAGCCTCGGGAGTTTTTCTACGAGGGTGTTTTATGCGTCCCATGGGGCTCGGAGACAGTGAGATGTGGCTATAGCACACAGAGGATCCCAGTCAAGGACACAGGCAGTATCACTCACTCCGCCATTATTTGCTCATATTTAAAGCTGGGGCTACCTGAGGGACTGTAGCTACACATGCAGAGGAGGATGGGTGATTTCAGAGTCCGACGGGTGTGCTGAGCGACTGAGAGCTAAAGGAGACACAGCGCTGGAAAGGAGAGAGAGAGAGAGAGGGAGGGAGTGACGGAGGGCTTTATATGTCAGCCCGGTGATACCAGCGATTTTATGGCCGAATATTTTTCCTCTTGTCAGGGCTGGATAAGGAATCACCATAAGGTTGGGGAGCATGAATATTGCCCTTGAGGGCCCACTGTGGCTGCTCCTGTTTATGGTTGACTAGCAATCAGCCACCGATTCAGGACCCGCAACCCCTCATCCATCCACGTCAGCAATTAATCAATTAAACGGGCAGTGGGGAGGAGTGGGATCGGCTAGGTGTGTTAATACAATAGCCTGTTAAGGTTGATGTAATTTCATCACTAATGTCAGCCATTCATCACGGCTTATTATCTGTTTCGCATAGACAATGGTCAATATCACTTCATAAATCTGAGAATCATGTGAATCTTGTGATATTAAGCCTGAAGGATGCTACGAAATGATCGACTGCAGAGAATGAGCTCCAAACTTAACAAGCCCACTGAAACAAGTGGCAAACACAGTGAGGCATATTGTAAAACAGAAGCACAGATATTTTATGTAAGCCCTCAACAGATCCGCGATGGAAAACAGAACCCTATTCATAAAGTTTACAGCTAACAAACAGCATCTGAGAACAGTTTCGTTCTTAGATATTGTTTGTGCGATAATATACAAATCACATAACTGTCCCTATACTGTAAAACCGCTGAGAAGTGCCAAAGCAGCTTCACATTATACAGTCCGTCTCTGATTAATCCTCATGGGCTGAAAATAACAATAACATTAGCCCCCACTGTGGATCATTGCAAGCCCCCAGTTCCCACTTTGGGAACCGACGCATGATGTTAGATATATCCCGCCTGCTTAAATCACTATGTCGGATGTCCAGACTTTCATCGTAATAGAAAAGGCAAGTTTGGATGTGTGTTTAAGTGTGTAAATAGCTAGTAGTGTGTAGGAGGAGGCCCTGTCCGCTTGTGCCTGCCTGGTATGAGCATGTGTGGGCCAGACCACATGTGATACACAAAGTGAGAGTGGTATTTGGCGTACCGATGGATATGAAGGCTTGTATCACTAACAATGTTTTTTTTGGACTCAAGCCACTGACAGCAGACAGTTTGTGCCAGTATTTCATAACTTGAAATGTCACCATTTTCAAGGCCAAAATATCCAAAAACGTACAAAGACTCTGTGTTCTCTGAGATTCTTATCCAGGTTATGGAGGAAAAAAATCTTTGGGCATAACACGGAGACTATGGGTACTGGTATGGAACATATTATAATCTCACTGTTGGATTACAAACTGTTTGATTTTCTATCTCTTACATCTATGGCTACGACCTGCAGCTCCTCCACCTTCAGCTGTTTTCCTTTAAGCTGGGTTGCTGATGTTGCTGGCTTGTAAAGCTCATTGAGGCACCATAAGTAATACTGGGCTATACAAATGAACTTGACCTAACTACTCATCATAACCATAATCCATACATAATTGTTTGGAATCTGATCAAACTGTTTCATTAGACTTAAGAGCTTACCTCAGACAAGCAGCCTAGTGTTGATTAATTTAACAATAAATACAGCATGTAATCAAACAAACAACATCATATCCATCACATCAATTGGACAGCACAGACTGGCTGACATCCAATTTCGAACAGAGGGCCAATACCTGCCCTGTATATCGGTCTAATGCTACTAACAGTTTGAGTCAGACACAAAGAGCCTCCCTTCCACGCAAGCCAACATTTCCCCAGCACTCCCAGCAGGTACATCAGCTCAATTATGATGATGGCAATGACTGATTGCATTTTACCTCTCCCCCGTTCCCCCAATAAGTCTGGCCATCACACAGAGAGAGAGGGAAGAGGAGAGGGAGAAAGGGAGAGAGACAGAGACCAAGATAACGGCGTCATCTCCGGTGAGCTACAAGCATCCCAGATGCCAGTCTCCGGGACGGTATCAAACATCTCGGTGGCAGACTCGCCGTGAAAATAATCTATACCTACAGGAAGTCAATTAAAAAGTGCCAGGGGAGATTAAGAGCAGCGTGACAGCTTTTCGTCAGGCCACGGGTTTGTCTGGGAGAACCAGCGTGTTGCGTGTCTGCTGTGAGCGTGCGGAAGGTAAAGTGTGTGTATTGGTAGTAGAGACATGTTGGAAAGCGGGTGGCGGCGGCAGTGTTGGTGGTGGAGGGAGAAGACCGTTGCCGAACACCCTTAAAAGCCCCCTCATGAATATTAAAAAGGCCCTTGGCAGCCGGCAGCTCTGCCACAAGTTTGCAAACCAGCGTAATGTGTCTGTTTGCGGCGAGGAAGGGCTCAGTCCGGATATCAATTAAATCAAGCGTTGTCAGTCTGATGGCCCTCTCAATGGAGGGACAGCCCATTCCCCTCTACACATCAGCTCAGCTTTGTGTCAACCATCCATCTCTCATCCTCCCTTTCCCTTCCTCCTCTCTCCCGGTTGCCATCTTTATCAGCCCCGACCCACTCTTCCTCTCTCTCTCTGTCTCTCAAGCAGCCGGTAACTGAATGCACAAATTACTCTCCCCTCCACCTTTAACTCCCACTAAATCTTTCCCCTTTTCCACTTTGCTGAGCCGGGATATTTTATTCCTCCATCAAATATGCATCCCATTAATTAAGTTAAATTACTCCTGACTGCCAAATATCCCCTGCCCCGATGGGTGTCAACACAGAAATGCATGACTGTGAACCTGCAATGACACGGCCCCAACACTTAAACATGAGTTACAGCCTTTTCCAGCTCCATCCATGGGCAGATTACCAGACACTTTGGGCTGCTGGAATTAAGCGCCGTTTGCTCCTTCCCCTCCACCCAGCTTTTTAATAAGTGCACAATGGATGACACTCGCACTTCTGACAATGAGAGGACTGATATTTTAATTACACCCCTTTTTTCATCTGCCTTCCTCTTCATCTTTTAATTGCTGTTGTTAATCACTCATTAACTTTCCCCCCTTTATGTTTTTTTCTCCTACAATATACCTATGACATGATTAACTCTATAGAATGGATTGTTCAGCAACATTTTTTAAAATAATTCGACTACTTTAAGTGATAAAGTTTCTACTTCTTTCGTGTGGTTTTGGAGGGGGAGGGTGCAAACTTTACTCGTGTTTCTCTACCAATTGGAGGTAATTCTCCTTTGTTAGCTGATGTTAATCTTTAGAGGGTAAATTCAAAGTCTATAAATGCTATAAAGATAGGAGTCTTATAGACAAAAAATGACTAGTTCTTTATTCCACTTAATACTACATCATTTTTTCCCTGCAAGTTGAGATTGAAAAAAAAAGTGATAAAAGGCTGAGAAAGGCTGAGGCCACAAGAAGTTTAATGTTTTAGAAAAAAAACAATTGAGATCATACATAGTGCAGACAATAGCCTCTTAAGTTAGACCGTCCTCAAGAGTAGTATAACTTACTATCATAAGCCTATGTGCTGCGTTGGCTCCCTAGCTTAACTACTGATCTTGCCGTTTAGTGTCTGGACCCAATGTTTGTTTTTGTTTGTCTTTGATTAAAGTGAAATGCTCTGATTATGAAGCCCCCAGGCCCCAGTTCTGGGCCCACTAAAGAATATGAGATGGTTATTAAAACCTAATAGGACTGATCTGCTGACAGAGATTTCTCTTTTTGTCTCTGGCGCTCGGTGATGCTGTGTGGGGTCCCATTCGAACTCTTCAAAAGCATCCTTTCACCAACATGAGACTGACTGAGCAAACAGACTGTATCTCCCTCAAGTACTTGTGCTGTGTAATTTGAAACACAAATCTAATAGCATTCATCGCCTTTCTGCTGAGTATCGGGCCTGTAATCCAAACCCAACTAATGAAGCCATATGTTTGTTGTCATCTCTTCAGCTGAGAGATATCTGCGAGGACACGACACTTGTGAGGAAATAAAGTTTGACAACCCAGCTCCAAAACAAGTATAAAAAGTGTAAAACCGTACACTGGTGGATTTATATTGATACATCGATGCTGTCCGGAGTTGATTTCTCTCCCTCCTCTCTTTTTCCTCTCTTGCCTTTTTCTGTGTGTGCATGTGTGCCCGTGCACGAGTGTGTTTCTATTGCAAAAAACATTAATTTTACAAACATCAGCCCAAGGCTACTAAACACATCCAATCCATTATGCTGCGCTTTATCGTGTTATGGGGGGTAACGGGCTGTAAAGCTGTCTCGGTCATAAAGAGCGATCGCAGAGTGCCGAGTCAAACCAGAATGCCGAGCTCTCCAAGCCATACGCAGCCCTCGTTATCGTCAGAACAGCTCCGTCACATACTTAACCTTTCCAGACCAGCCTTTCTGCATTATTTTCCAAATGACCTTTAGCGTTACTTATTTCATTTCCGATAATGGCACACTAAATTTAGTTAAATGCATCAGAGCAAAATGTGTTTATTTTGGTGAAGGGGACTACACTGACTGACAAGGACCATGTTCCCAGACACAAACTCTTAAAGTGTCCACAGCAGTAAACATTCATACATCTTCCTGATGGGACTAAAGACCAGGCCCTGAGTCTGATCAGCACAAATAAATTAAATGGATCAAAACAAGTGAAAAAAGGGCCATACTCATTTAGATAAGGAGCACATACACAACTTAAATAAATATGTGGTTGTCATTTTATCTTTACAGAAGTTCAGGAATTCACTGGAGGGCACAACATCTGCGTCAAGGTTGGTTCAACAACTTCTAGGCCAGAAAAAATGTAGTTGGTTAAAAAAGATTATAGTTTGCCTTAAGCTGCTTATACTTATAGCCTTAGATTTCCTCACTTAACATGTCTTAAACTACATATTTACAGGCATCTGAAGGTTGACAAAAGTACTAATGAAATATGCAAACACAAAAGACTTATTGGATCTGAATTATCTGAGGAAAATATCCAGTGTTTACATCTGTTGTGCATTAATGAATTCAAAATCCCTGCTTCCAGTTCCTGCCAACACATGGTGCACGCTCTTGGTCACACACAGCTAAATCATTTAGGACACTACGAGCTTTCAAAAAGGTCCAACTCTAACATAAATGCGTAGCTACCCTAGAGCTGTTGTATCAGACACAATCCCTCAGCCTGTAAGGAGCAGTGTGTTTCACGCCCTTGCTGTACGAGCAGAGGGGGTGGGGTGGAGGGATCTTAGCGAAATCGCTAATGTACGTGATGATTAAGTGTAACTCAAATACCGAGTGTGTTGTTCATAGGCCTGACAGGCAGTAATTTGGTGTATTATATTCTGCGGTTTTAATTGCACGCCACCAACGTGTCCCTCTGACACGTTATGAAGCGATGATGTACAATTATTTCGGGGCGGCGGGAGATCAGTGGAGTGACATTATAATCATCCTCATAGGGATCCCTCTCTTCATCTGCAACAACCATTAATGTTTAAATGGGAGGAAGGGTAGAAAAAAAACATAAAAATAGTTC
Organism: Epinephelus fuscoguttatus; assembly: GCF_011397635.1. Lineage (NCBI taxonomy): Eukaryota > Metazoa > Chordata > Actinopteri > Perciformes > Serranidae > Epinephelus > Epinephelus fuscoguttatus. The sequence goes on along the minus strand of NC_064759.1, from coordinate 32,096,747 downwards.
TCAGGGAGTTCTAACCAGAATCTGTTTGAGGATTATAGAGAATCACGTCAGGGGAGAAGGAGAGGGGTGTGGATAGACAATAGAGGGGCTGAGTTAAGTGACGGCTTTCTCTGGATAAGCAGCAAGCTAAGATGCTCCTCCACTGTCACTGCCAGGCCTCACACTACTCATACAGGCCCGGGCATTAAGGCACATTACAGCGGATGAGCCACGCAGGGCGGAACTGATGGGCTATTCTGGGAACAGACCAGACAATCTCACAAGACAGGGGGGACATAAAAACCCTGACATGAGCCAGCCCCATCCTGTTAACAGTCAAATCACACACACAACACCCAACATGAAATCATGACTATATATACTCCCTCCAACACTAAGTCAAGAAAACTGAGACAAGGAAGGGAGGGAGGGAAAAACACAATGCATCCTCCTCCACAGAGGAGACAAACTTTAGCACGTTGCAAACTTTTGTGTTGCGAGAAAGCAAAGGTTTTTAAGTTTTGTTCAAATTCCTGAAGTGACACTAGGACACGGGCAGCTTATGACCCATAATCATAAAACGGCAGTCCACAAGAGGACAATCCATGTCCATGATAGTGTTAATACTTCTAAGGCCCGGGCTGAGATATTAAACCAATGCCTCAAAGCATTTAGACTGTTTATGCATAATTTAACACCTACAACAGCACTGGATGTCCATTGCATCTTTGGGGAGGACGAGAGAGCGGGAGGGTGGAAATGCTGAATCCAGGGCCTTTCTGTTAGATGATGGAGGAGAGGAGGAGGAGGCTCATTAAGTGGCCGAGCCCCACTGTGGACAAAACGCGCCGTGAGGAAATGCAAGAATCCACCGTCTCACATGCTGGAGAATTTTTTTAACCAATTAAATATGAGAAATCTTATCTTGTATGCCAACAGCCAATTTGTGTTTTTCTGCTGTTTTTGCACCTTAAGAGTTCTTTATAAGCAAATTAAGACAGATCAGGCTGTTTTCAAATGAAGACACATACAGGCAAACAGATAGGTAGAAACGTGGACACAGATGTGCGGAGGAAGTGAAAGAAAATGGCGAGGCAGAGACAGAAAGCCTATAAAGTGTTAGCAATGATGAGCGAGGCACTGACCAGCCCACTCAGGTTTGATTGGCAGCATGGTCAAGGGTTCCAATCTGTCCTGGCCCTGCATTTGCATTTGTTAATTAAATGCCACAACAATATGATCTTTAACTATCAACAAGTCCCCCCCCCCCTCCCCCGCTCCTGAAAGGGGAGACCAGCAGCAGCGAGCCGAAGCTAAAGTGAGGTGGACAGCCGAGGTGCAGCACATCCGTTCGATCACGGTGTCAGAGCCGAGATAATCTTCTACTCTGAAACTTTAACAAGGAAAACACGGCAATCGATGGCATTCAAGGGGGGTGGGATTTTGAAGGAAAAGAAAAAACATTCAAACAATATGCTGAGCCGATGCATTGAACAAAATGGCAATAAACTAAACCAGCAAAACTCCACGCCCCATGGAGGCCCAAGAGTCATGAAAAAAATTAATGAAACCTAAATCTTATATTGTAGAAAAGGCAGTCTAAACATAGTCCTGTTTTAATTGAAATGATTAATGGTGATTATAAACAAAATCCAGAAAAAGTTTTTTTTGTTACGAAATGTTGCCATCATTAGTATCCGCCGGAGAACGCAGAACTTAATCGCGCTATAATCTCACTTTAAATATTGTACCCGAAACATGGCCATCCATTAGTAAGGTGCTTTAGATTCAGGTTAAGGACATATCATCAGACGGGAGAAGTTTGGGAAGGGGAGCGGGCTCTGTGTATGTATGGCTCTGGCCTTAATGAGGGTGTTTCTGGGGGTTTCTTTGTGTTTGCTGCTCTTTAGTCAAGAGGAGGGATGGCCTGGTGATCAGTCAGTACTGAAAGCACACACAGGGCCGATTTGTCACCAGTGGCTGGCACTGGCAGCACACGGCTCCTCCATCCACATGATTTGTGAAACCGGGGGCTGTATTTAGTAGTCCCATTTAAAGGCATATCGGGGAAGTGTTCTGTATGTATGTGCGTGTATGTGCGTGTGTGTGTGTGTGTGTGTGTGTGTGTGTGTGTGTGTGTGTGTGTATGTAAAGCTCAACGCTTGGTCAAAGCCCGACACATCTGCAGCACTTGGGAGAAGAGGGGTTTTCAGCTGGAGGGCTTGTGAAACATGAGCCTTTCCTCTCATTAAAGGAGAAGCTGTGTTTAAACCAAAGCTTGTTTGCTCCTGCTGTAATATGTTTGCGAACATCAGCGGGAGCAAATAAACACGTTTGCTCTGCTTGGCTTTAGAAGAACAAAATCGGCCCGCGACTGAACTAAATGGAACGGTTTACACAGAATTACACAGAGGGAGAAACTAATAACTCTACATATGTCTTCATCTTAGCGAGAGTGTAGCCGCAGAAGCTCGATGGCACAAAGCTGGAAATCCCACAATTTACTCTATTCCCCGACTGCATGTTAAACAGCTTAACACGTCCATTTGAACATGGCAAGGCAGTGAGGAGGTCTACCACGGGAATGAAACGAGCAGAACACAACATATGGTCTACATGTAGGGGGTACAAGGTAGTGGGATAATAACTGTACTCTTGCACTACTGGGTATTTATAGGCTCGCGGTTACCTACATAAACTTCCAATTAGGATTATTTGTACAGCTGAAACGATAAGGAAGGTAAAATAAACTCCATTTCTTTTACCTTTAATTCATGGGGAAAGTTGACTGGGAGCAATAAATTCGTCTTTTTAAGAAAGGCCTGGGAGCACTTAAAGGTTAAAGAAAGTCTTTTCACACATTAAGGTGATACTATAATGAAATTCTTTGGATAGTTTTTGGACTGCAGCCAGTTTTTATCAATGTTAAATGTCTTTAAATTGATTGCTTTATGTCCTAAATAAATAATAGCCTTAAACCAGAATATTAAATGTGCCAAAACCTTACAAGTTTGACTTTATTCCATGTGGTGTACAATTATCACATTAACAGATGTATTCTTACCCTTTTTAAATACAATTTAAACTTATGAAACCAAGATTCTCTAAAGACACACAAATAAAATTAGCAGCTCATTTGTGCGTACTTTGTAATGTTTTTGTTTAGAGATTGAAATCTCACAGTTTTGACAAGGAATCTAAATCAAATTAGAACCACTTGTGGATAGGCGGGGTTAAATTGGATTGCATTATGAATTGGCTTGAGACAAATGCAATTTAAGGTGGTCCATACAATAGATAATTAGCAGCTCATTCCTTAGACACCAATATGAAAGGGGAGGAATGTAACCTTTCACTGGATGTGTCTGGTGTTTGTTTCTATGTTTCAACTCTCAATTCAGAAGATATGGCAGCTGTCCTTGAAACTCCACCAAATTCCTCCTAAACAGAGCATTATAAAATGGCGCACAGCAGTCCAGACCTGGACAAGGTGGCGGTTCTATCCGGAACCATGACCAGTTAATGATAATAAATAGTCTTTATGGAGCATTGTTTTCGTCAGATGGTCGTGACTATAGACCGCAGACACGGCTAACTACAGTAATATGGCAATAGCTTCACTCAGCTGAGCCAATCAAATCAGTTGTTTACCACAGAAAACATAAGAGAGATGTGAGAGTGATGACAGCATGGAGAGCAACTGACTCTGTTACCATCTTCTTTTTCTTTTCACAAGATTCTGTCATGTAAATGTAGGCCTTAAATTTAATGTGCTAGGACTAATTTTATCTCTGGTAACAATAGTTATTTTTTAAGTGTTGCACAATGTTCAGTGTGTCTGTATGTTAAAAGTATCCTACTTTGAAAACTGACAATACTGTTGAAATGACATGGAAATGTGCATGGTGGCTCCCTCCCAGTCGATTCACAGTCCGCCAATATCTCATAGTATATGTGTTGTACCTCATTCCTCACCTTCAGGAAAAAAATGTTGATGTCATAACATCCAATTGTATTTGACAGTCGTAGGGATAAGCTACAGGACACATTTTAGATACTTTGAGGTTGTTTTCAAATGAATATGAGACACTTCCATAGACAGCAGGACAGTTCATGTCATCATCTAAATAAATGTTCACCCTGACTTACCTGATCAGGCTGATTCTCACAAGGTTGTTTCTGGCCCTATAACTTCAAACATCATCAGTTTAATGCTAACCTACACACATTTAAATACTTGACTTGGGGTACACTCTTTTTTAAAGGGTGAGAAAGTACCAGACTCTCAGGTTGAATGTTCAGGTCTCTAATGATTTGACAGTGTCTCCAAACTTGCTAAAGTTGTTCCATAGCAAAGACTTTGTTACACACTTTGCCAATGTCAGGTTCACTCCTTCCCAGTTTAGAATACCATCCTTACTTTATATAAAAAAAAGTGTTTTCAATCCTTTTAAAAAGATGTTAGTCTTTGTAACTCACCCACAGATGTCGCATTTGTACTCTCTCATGCCAAGGTGTCTCTTGACGTGGTTCCTAGCGTCTCCTAGCTGAGCAGTTGCAAAGTCACAGATTTTACACCTGAAAGGCTTGGATCCTGCAAAACAAAGTATAGAGAGAGTTCATATCAAACAATAATGTTATGTTTGAAAGAAAGAGGTGGCGATTTTAATAAAACATGACTATATACCCGCTGGGCAGAAATCTGATTTTACATTACAGATCATTTTTCAATGCCAGGCATGTAAGACTGTTATTAGTCGTGTGCTAGGACTTCAACCTACTTTACAGCCACAAAATGACTTCAGAATTATAAAAACAGATGCCCTTACTACAGTCCCCATAAAAACTACAGTCACACTCCGAGTGCCAGGCGTCCTCTTCTTTCACTCTCTATCTATCCTTGTCACTCTCCTTCATCTCTTACCTACTCTTGCTTTGCCTGTGGATGCGTAAATTGGATTCCAAAGGTCAGGGCGAATACGTAAATCAATTCCGTGTGCGCTCACTACCTCCCATTCCATCATTAAAGCACTAATCACTCTGGCGGGCTTCTCAGGGAGGTTTCTCCCTAATTATTGTCATTAATAAGTCCAGGGGGCGGGGTAGCGTTTGAGAGAGTGGCAGAGCCTCTGCCTGCCATCCGTCATTTAAGGGCAGAGCTGCGCGGGCTGATGCGTGCGCTATCTGTGTGACGCATAAACATCCACTGAGTTAAAAGAGGAAACTGGGTCCTTCAGCACTGAGCAGTAAAACGGATATCTTGGTCAAAATCACTTATTTATATGGTTTCAAAAATAATACCAAACTCTAAATTGAGCAAAATAATTTGCTGCAGCCGACACTTTAGCTCCAAAATTTAATATATGAATTTGGCAAAATGAAAGGGGTATTTTGTTTGTCAGGCTGGGCCAGATTTGGGCCAGCATCACACAGTGCGACACTCAAATCTAAGTGGCAGCCTGGTATATCCATGTACGCATCTCTGAGCAAACCCTCACCCTCTCGCAGTGAATATCCCAAGACGTTCTACAATATTTATTCCAGGGGCAGCCGCTGATTTGATTAAGCACTTTGTGTAGATTACTAATTCGTTCATACACGGTTCACTTGCTGTGAGCTGGAAGTACGACACATCGAATTTTAAGCCGGTAACGAAGATTGAAAGGCAACCCCGTGCTAACAAGGCCCATAAACACAGGAGGCGGGGGGGAGGAGGGGGTCCACACATGGTCAAAAGCAAAGCCAGCCTCTTCATTTCACATGTCCCTACAGTATACTACACACATACACACAAATCACCACACACAGTCACAGGGGCGCACACACACACACACACACACACACACACACACAAGAACAAATACAGGCAGATAAACACATACAATCCCTATACATAACTACACACTTCACACCTAAATGTGCAGACACTTTCACACACACTTAAAAAATAAATCACACAATCATCAACACCCATAAAAAAACAAAAAAGACAGACATGCACACTCACACCGCACCCACCATCACACCTACACATACCTAGATCTAGATTCAAAGCCCCACCTCACACCTATGCATGTGCATACAGACACACGCATTAAATTCACAAGACATAACCACCCATGGACAAACAGAAGGAGAGACAATCATTCTCACACTCAAACACACACACACACACACACACAACCTAAAGTTGAGGTGAGAGAGAGGCGTGTGGGGAGCTGATTTGTCCAGATGGCTGGCTGAGTATGAGACATGGCAGAAAGGAGAGAGATGTAACGTCCCTCAGTTCCCACATCTTATCACATTAATACTCCACCACTCCACTTAAACAGCCTCCGTGAAACTGAAATTGACCATCAATGCAGTGTCATGTTAAATTAATATTGCCATCCACATAGGGGCGATGTGGCTCCCGCACATCCCAGATGAGACAGGGAATGACTAATTCATTTCCTGAGAGGAGAAAAGAACCTCATGTAATGTTTCACTCCACGCGCGCACACACACACACACACACACACACACACACACACACACACACACACACACACACACACACCACACACACACACACACACACACACGGTGATATCTTAAGCCTTGCACATGCCACACACTCCTGTCATGACCTTGGCTTTAATCTTCAGGTTTGGATGAAGACAATCATACATGATAATTTCATATCAGTAAATGTCTGCTTTGTTTCTTTCTACGACCAGCAGATATACAACATTAGCACTTGAGAGTGTCCTACTTCCTCTGCTGCGGGTCGGCCACACAGTGTACACAGCTCACACTGTATATCATAATCTGTCAAACACAGGGTTACAGATATCCAGTCAAAATTTATTTTTGTCTGTCACATTGTTTTCAGTTACTGTAACCAACCAACAGATGTATTAAACAGTGAGTGGATTAGAACACAGCTAATGCAGTGCCATATGATCCTATATGGGGAGACTTCACCTGTGAACATCAGCACAAACATATCAGAAATATACTGAAACTGTGAGCTACAGTTGAGGGGAGGGAGAGACAAGCATTTCTCCTGCCTCGCAAACAAAAAAGTTTCATGGTGTCTGGAAACTGTCTCAAGTAAATAAAAGCAGCAAACTTTTAAAATATGCGGTTTTATTAAAGTGGCCCCCTAATATGGGTATAACTGCAAAAACACTGGATCCTTCATTTCCCATAACATAACTTATCAGTGTCTTTCATTTGACACCCTGCTGCTTAAATGCTTGCTTTTCCAAACCTCACTTACGTATATCTTGTATATACTATCAGAGATTCAAGCCAAAGTCAAGATAATCTTGACACTGACAGGGTTTTTTTTTTAACTTTAGAAAGTTTCCACCAAAGCCAAAGTATACATTACACAACTGTTTTCCCAAGCTCATTGGTCGTCCTCATGATCAACAAACTGAACTTCATGTGTGAAATTGGAAGAGAAAGGCTGCAGATGAGTTTTCATTCTGTCAGTGACATTGGCGCACACGCCTGTTCATATACTGCACAGTTGGGGAATTATATATGGCTGAGGAATGTCGTACTGATGGCCCATTAGTAGCACAAAGGAATATATTTTTGTACTTAACTGTGGTATGGCAGTGTCATGGAAAAGGCCTAGAAACTGAAGTATCTCAAATAGCTGAAGACAAGTTGAACCACGCTCCCTTCCAAAGAAACCCCAAACAGCTGCTAGATATGCCATTTCACAACATAAGCAGTACAAATCAAAATGAATGTATGTTGTTTATATAGGCTTACAGGCGTAGTCCCATAAATATGCATATAATTACAATAACACAAAGAAAACCGGAATTTTCTAGTAAGGAAGTTATTTAAAAATGAGCAAGCACCATCAAAATGTCATCATCATTATCCTGAAGTCAAAGTGGCATGTACAGTAGGCCTCAGTCTTTTACAACAGCTTAAAACTTTTTTACCCTTGCTGGGGTTTCTCAGTCTTTCATTACCACAGTCTCTAATGTCTTTCCATTCGTTGACTGAAAAGTTCTTGTAACAGTGCTGAAGAAGCTCCTTGAACTTAAAAATAATGTTTCTGGGACGGCCATGCAACCCATTCCAATTCCCTTTCTGTGCCCATGACAGGTATATGGAAAAGGCCACAATCATCATAAACATTTTGAGGGCATAATGATCTGGGCGCCGGCAGCCATCTTTGTGTTTTGTAACTCGAAAACTGTTGTCTTCTACCTCTGGATCCATGTCTGGTCCATTTTGTTTTGCTCTCAATTTGCTTTTGATATCTGTCTGCATGTCTGGTAGGGCATTAGGGGTCGATGATATTCGTACAGCCAGTGTAGAGGTACAAGAAGATTCCCCATTTGGTGACAATGGTAAGTGAGGTGAATATTATGGCTCCACACACACATTGAGGATGAGCTGCAGGCCATTGTCCGTGGGGGGCTAGGGAGAGGGTGAAAGGCGCAGCAGGGACAACTGCTCTTGTGATGGAGTAAAAAGCTGTTGCTCACAGTCATGGTCGCCACTGTTGTCACTGGGGTTTCACTCTCCCCCATCCTCTTGAGAGCCTGTCTGAAAGACTTGTTGTCCTCACGAAGTTTGGCCAGCTCCCACTCCAGCTCCCCAACTGTTCTCCTGAGAGATGAGTTGTCCTTCAGTGCTTTCCTGTGGTCCTGTGCCAGCTCATCCACTTGTGAAGCCTAGGGACCTCCCTCTGTAAAGACTATTTAACCAGTCCCTCCACTGCCTGCATGGTGAGTGCTGCAGCAGGAGGAACTGGCAAAGAAAAACAGCTATTACATCTAGAGCTGTAAATACTTCAGGCTTGTCCCGGTCTTTATATTTTCACTTTGGTTCATCCTTCAACTTTTCTCTTGTCTTTCTCAATCTGGTCCATTTGTTTTAGTCCTTGCAACCCCATGCATTGATAAGCTGGATGGTGAGCGATGGTGGTGGTTGATGTAGAACTCATGCAGACAAATCATTCTTGAAACCTCATTTGGCATTGTATTTACAATTTGTCCCACGATGTTCTTAACTTGCTTTGAAATACTTTTATACTTGATAAAGTATCAAATCCTGAGGGAAAACACTAAATAACTTTAAGGATTTCAGGAGCTGAGGAACTTCTGTGTCAAAAGCCCATATACCTCTAAGTTTTACGTGTTCTACAGTTTTACTTTAAAGTTATTTCTGCAAACACACATCACATCCTGTGTGGGAACGTGCATTCATGGCATGTGTGTCCATTACTTTAAGGCTCAGTCTGAGGTCAGACAGCTCACTCCAGTGAAAAAGTGACCAATTTACCTCAAAATGCAAATTCCAGCTGTACCCTCATTGGCAAAATGCAAGCATGTGTACGCGTTTCCTTTAAGGGACAAATTGACAAATCTGTGTGCAGCCTCCCACTACCGTCTCCTGATTTCACTGATTAATCAAGTGAATAAAAACTAGGTCTTAATTAAAAGGATCTGGACGTGCTCCCAGCCCAGAAACTGGCAGACCCCCACCGTGCAGCTCCACAGCCCCACAAACAAACTCCCAGAATAAATGACCACCACATAAAAGGTGAATAATTCACTGTAATGAGAGAACTTAGCAATAATAACAACTGGCATATGTTGTCAAAAAATGAAGAGAAATAGGTGCTTCCCACAAATAAGAACAGCATAAAGGAAAGTAATCTCATAAACAAGACCATAACTCAATTGAATAAAAAGAGGTAAACCTTAAAAAAACAAAGCATTCATCATTTGAAACGTCAGAATGTGCCCTTGACTTGAAGCCATCTGTTGAGACCTCAGTGTCACAGCTTTCATTTTCTTAAGTAACACTAAGTAAGTGACCTCAAAACTCAAGAATTATGACACAGGGTAAAATTATGAATACATATAGACTATTCGTTAATAAGAAGAAAGTGGTGGCTCAACATTAATCATCAGGAGTTTAACCTCCAATCCTTACAGCTTTAAGCAATCTGATTTTAGCAGTAAGCAATCTGACTTTGGGCAGACAAGGTGACTGGCATACACACTGCATAAAAAGGACAAAAAATGTTCAAGTTTCCTTAAAGTGAAATTATTACTCTGCCCCAGCAAATACATTGTTTATCCCTCAAAGTATATTTTACTGCAGCACATTTTTAGCCCATTGCATTTATGATGACATAATAGAGTGAAATCAGCACACTGTTTTAAGAACTACAGCAGTATTCAGTGGGGACACTGAGGGAATATTATCTCCAGGTTTGCAAACAGAAAGCTACAATGCCTACACAAACATCCCCTGTCACTGAGTCTCAAAGTGGATACATCCTGTTTTATCTCTGACTCAACAGACACTTCACACACACACAAAGACACATACAATCATGTACACACACGGTAAGCACAGAGCAAAGACTTCAATTAAAGTCCCATTAAAGTTTGGGCTGAAAGGGGGATGAACCAAAGGAGGCAGAGAAGGGCATTTATTGATGGCGCCCTCACATCTCGTTCCTGCATTAAGTTGATTTTAAAAGCAATTAATACACATGGTCAGGGAAAAGTAATGGAGCGCCCTATGTTCTTAACCTGCCGGACATTTCCCTGCCGAAGGCCTGACCGACGCAGCCCTGCTTTGCATTATAAATGACAAGATAAATCTTAATGGATTGAGGATAATCAGCTTGCCATGAAGGCTGACATATACACACGTTAGCTGGGTATACGAGCGCTCACACACTTATACACAAACATGGACGTACAGACACTGGGGAAATTAAAGGCTTTGAATACGTCTGCATTGATTATTTTAAATTATTAGCCCACCTCTCTTTGGACCTCCAATGCTTTTAGCCTAAGCTTTAACACATTTACAGAGACTTATTGACTATAATTACAACTGAGTCTTGGTAATGGACACATCAATTATGAGTCGCACATGTCTCTGACCAAGCGTTGCTCAGGGAATCCCAATCTGGGGTCCATTAGCGTCTCTCCTGCTGGTCTGAAGCTCAATCAGTCTTTACCTTCACCTCTACTGAAACAGCTATTACCTGGCTGCAGTAGATAGTAGCCTTAACATTAGCTTGAGCTGCCAAAGAAGAGGCTGTGTTGTACCTAAAAACAAAGGCCTAATAGCTGAGCAGCTACACAAAGAGATTATTGTTTTTGGTAAAAGCTGATGCGTTTAGGTCCCCATAAGGCATTAACAGGCCTCATATCAGTCACCAGAGGTGAGGTGATTTATGCAGCTGCTGTTAAGTTGTAAGATTGCATTTAAGTGCAGGTATTTTTACATTTTGCAGATCAAAATCTTATTTATGGTCCAAATGAGTTTATAAATTGTGGCACAATGCATTAAAGTATGTGTTATCAAGATACCCAATTCAAATATTTGCAGAGAGATGAAATAAAAAGCAAAGCATTATAAACACCTTCCCAATGCTATGTTGTCATGTGGTGCTTAACAAACTTGTAGTGGAGCTGTAAGGGTTCGGGCGCTCCTTTACATCTTCAAACTGTACATTAAATGAGGGATAATAGCTTTGACCTGCTTTTACACAGCATACATACTGAACTGGTGTGTGCATACTGAGTGTATGTGTGTGTGAAAGATACACAGAGTAAGAGGAAGAGTGTGAGTAAAGAAAAGCAGGATGCTTACCAGTGTGTGTGCGAATGTGTGCCAGGAAGGCCATAGAGTTGCTGCTCTTGCACACCTTGCCACAGTATTTACACACGCTGCCCTGGTTCTCTTCGCGCTCGCGGTTGATCTGCTCTGTGTCCTCCAACACGTACTTGTTGACCTCCCTCAGAAGCTCCTCATGTTTCTCCTTGATGTGAACAAACAGTTCCTGCTCTGACTCAAAGCGGTCAGTGCATTTCACACACTTGAAGCTCGCGCCTCCTTCGGGCAGTTCCTCCACGCTGTTCTGCTCGTTGCGGAGGTGGGCAGCGCTGGTCAAGTGCTGGTGCAGGTTGCTCTCGGTGTAGAAGGACTTGCCGCACACTAAGCAGTGGAAATGCTTCTCCTTGGATGGGTGCTTCATTGAGATGTGGACGTTGAGGCCGCTGATGCCGTCGGCCATAAAGCCACAGTCCTCGCAGCGTATACGAGAGTTTACTTTGACTTCCTCTCTAATTTTCATTTCCTTTTGTTTGAGCTTCTTGATATACGTGGAATTGGGGGGCTGGAAGCCAGAGGGCACAGGCGATCCTCCAGTCAGACATATCACAGCAGCTTCGCCTTCTAGAGCCAGACCTTCCTGCAGCTCCTGCTCCTGCTCAGCAAGGGCCTTCATGGAAACAATGCAGGCATCAAAGGGAATGGCTTTGGACATCTGTGTATCTGAATGAGAGCTGTCATTTTTTACATCTAAAATCGTCTCATCTGCATTCAAGTGCTCGTCATCCACTTTTTTGCCCGCTGCCTCCTGGCACTCTTGCTGTGTGGACTGATCCGCTGCAGGCTGAAGTTCTGCTGGAGCCTGCTGGGGTTCACAAACTGCTGCAGGTCTAATTGACTCATTGGTTGGATCTGGTTCACTAATACTGGAAGATGTATTACTCTCTGTTTGCTTCTCATCTGCACTACCAGCCACGCTTGCTACAGCATCGACAGGCTCTGTGGTGACAGAGGGTGCAGCTGTACTCTGAATTACCACAGCTTGGATGTCATCAGAACAAGAGTCAGACTCTTCTGTGGGGCTAAGAGCTTCACATTCAGGGTTAGAGTGTTCCCCCACAAGCTCAATGACCTCTTTCAGCTTCAATGGATCTGCCAAAGCTCTCTGTCCCTCACTCCCTAGCGGTTCCAGGTATTTCTGGCTTTTCTGTTTGTGCTTTTCTGTGTTGGCATGGCGAGACATTTCCCGGCTCGTTACGGCGTAGTAGCTACAGGCTAGACAGACATACTCGAAATCTTTGGTGTGCTTTCTCTTGACGTGAAGATGGAGCGAAGGGACTGACTGAGCTACAAAATCGCAATGGCTGCAAGCATTAACAGAGTCGTATTTGCTTTTTTTCTGGCTGTCTGACTGAGTTTGCTCTTCTCCACTGTTTTCTTTGGAGGCTGTGTTGTCAGATTCTGGCTCTTTGTCTGTGGTGTGCGAGGCTATGTTTGGTTCCTGGGCTTGTGGAGTTGTGGGTTCCTGCGGTGATGCACTCGTGTGATTGTTGGTTACGTTCTTATTTGCACACTCTTGTGCCCGTTTGACATGTTTCTTTGTGAAACAGTGACGATCCATGTCTCCTTTGGTCACGCAGCTGTAGTTGCACAGAGTGCAGCTGTAGCCATACTCCTTGCTGTGTTTACGGCGGACATGGACACTGAGGTTAGTAGCGTTGGACACTACCAGGCCACAGTATCCACAAGTGGTTGTGGACCCTAGCTTTGGTCTTCCTCTTTTCCTTCTGGGAGATTCAAGCTCTGAATCTTCCTCCTCAACCGACACAGCTTTGGCAGCCTCCTCAGTCTCCTGATCACCTCCTGTCAAAGTAGCTGCCCCTTCTCCGCCAGCCACCTGAGCCATATCATCCACATTAGCACCATCTCCAGCACAGTCCCTGCTTACACTTTCAACGTGGACATCATATGAGAACGATTCTGGGTTTTTCTCCCCTTTCTGCTGCTGCATGTGGCTTTCTGAGGACAGATGAACGTCCATCCACGCAGATGTGGCCGAAAAGAAATTACACAATTTGCAACGGTACCACTCCTGGTTCAGGTGTTTGACACGAACATGGCTCTCCAGCAATGCAGGGGTGCTAACCCTAAAATCACAGTTGGTACACTTGAGCTGGAACCTGCTGTGTGCGCGCTTAACCGCCACTCGAGTTGGAGTAGCCTTCAGAGCGCTGCCAGGATCCTCAGCGGCCTTTTCTTGATCCATGTTCTCGTCTGTCTCAACTGAAAGACATTTCAAATACATTTTTCAAGTCTCTTTTTAACCATACATTTAAACAACTCAGTTAAAAAAAGTGCACAAATTGAACAATACATGCTATGATGTTGGGAAAAAAACTATATATTTTTTTTAATTATACACCTAATACCAATATTATGTATTATGTGACCTTTCTCCCAAAAAGAGCATTTAGATGTAATGAACAAGTTATTACTGCCAACTTTCACTGAACTAGAGAATAGCATATACTCACATGTGTAAGGGGTGTCTTTGGTGTGGTATCTCTGGACATGCACATCTAGAGGGGACTTGTCCCTAAATTCTTGTCCGCAGAAGTTGCAGGAATATATCATCTTAGGTTTTGGGGTTCGCTTGCTTACTCTTCTCTCTTGAGCAGGGATCGCCTCCTCTTGATCTGCCTGCTGTTTGTCTAGTACAGTTTCCTTTTTAGTTAAACTGTTTGTGTTCACGTCATTGTCACTGGCTGCTGATTTCTGCTCATCAACATCAGACTCCTGGTTTTGTTTAACTTCAGTAGAACTATCTGTGTCCATGTCGACTTCCTGCTGGATTTCAGCTGGATTCACAACAGAGATATTCTCACTTTCTTCAGCTGGCTTTGAGGTTTTGTTGGTATTCTTTGAGCTCTTCCCGTGCTTTCTTGCACAGTGAATCTTCAGTGATTTTGGACCTTTGGCTGAGAAGCCACAAATTGTGCAGAGGATATTCCCATCTTCAGGTACGGAGTCTGGCTGCAGGCTCTCAGCGAGTTCCTCATCTGCTTCATCAGGCTTCGCAGTCCTACTGGGGGAGTCTCCTTTAGTTTCCTCCATTTCCACATCATCTGGCTGCACCTTCCCACTGGGGTCATCGTCAGGCACTTTGTCCTCAACAGCCTCCTTTTCTGATGTCAATGTTTTATCCATATCATATCCTGCTATAATTATATAACAGGGAAGCTGATCATCAAAGCTGGATCAAACTCCTGGAAAGAAAAGACAAAATCTATGCTTGGCATCTTCAATTGTACAATTTGACAATACAATTTTAGTGATTGAAAAATTCTATAAACACGTCAAGTGCATTTGCCACAAATTGTACAATTAACCACAAGCTTATGAAAAGTGATCAATAGTTCAACAGCATAATCTGCTGTAACACATGGAAATGTCGCCATCTAGTGCTTCAAGGCACAAACTGCTTGTTGAGCTGACTTGCTGCTTATTTAATGGAAAAACAAGTTCATCTGGGTCAGTCATTTGATAAAGCATAAAGGCATTGCTGGTTTAAAAATCATAACTATATTCCTAATGCTTTGCACAGTTGCAATACTAGCAGATTTTTTTTTTGTACGGCAAAGATGCAAGGTAATTTTACAGTGGCAGAGACAGCTCGGTGCACTCCATTTTAAAGGTGAACAACACCTAAATTAAGAATTCCAATATATTATTTTCAGGGCCTAGAAACATTCAATCAGTATTTGTTAACATGAGTTACTCTCTCTCAAAGCCAGAAACCAGAGAAATCTAAATCTTGTGGTGTCATCAAATGTAAACTCTGGAGCTGCTCCATAGAAACTGAAACTGATCTTGTGGAACCACAGAACGTTTGTTTTTTTTTATATACCAAAAGGAGCTTTATTCTAGTGTGGTGTTCTCAGTTCTGAGACAGAAAATGTACTCATACACCACAGGTCGACAACCTTTACTATCAAAAGAACCATTATTTATATCAAAATAGTTTTTAAAAATCTGTCTGGAGCCACAAAACATATTTGAGTTTTATAAAAGGGTAACACAGCCAATTAAGTCTAAATTAGCCTATCAACATTATTGATAGGTCTAAATGAGCATTCTTTAATATGTTTTACCCCAAGGCAGCTACTCTGCAGTGGGCTCATTATGGTTTGTCCAGACTTTAACTTTGCTGCGTTAGCAGTAAAAGCAAACAAACCTGTCCACACCCTAGCTAGGAACGCTCAAGACTAGCTACTGCTGTTGAGGTCGGGCAAAAATTTCAAGGAACAGGGGCAAGGCCATAGATGTATGATGCATATTTTAGTTGATGAAATGTTAAAACATTTTTCTTATTTGGTGTATAGGCTTCACATTTCTACAGTTGGAGAATGTAAGAGCTTCTTAAGGTTTACAATGGTGATAAATGAAAATTAAAATGTTAATAAATAACCATTATTCCTTTGCATATTTTTTGTCAAAGCCACAGGGAGCCACTGAACAGAACAGAACATTCCCCTGGGTGCTCTCTGTGTCATATATGACATATTTCCCAAGTCATTGTCTGTGGAGCAGCCCCAGACTTTATACCCTGTGACATCAACAATTTGAGTTTTAGCACTCTAGCTTTTGGATTTGGGAGAGGGCTGTTCATGTATACTAACATATTTTGGACTGTCTTAGACCACAGGAATAACATGTATTAATTTTGAAAATGGGTGTAGTTCCCTTGCAATAAGTGTCACTCTATTTGCTTGTATTTTCTGTATTTGCAGCATGATTGTTTGTGTCACATGCACATACTCAGACCAAATGATTCTTAATTTGCTTGTGTTTATTTGCAGCTTTCTCAAACACTATAATAGTTTGTCTAAAATATAGGGATCATCTTGACCAATTAAGTTTCAACCCATTTTTATTTTTTGAACATTTTACCTACATTTCATCTTTTGATATTGGTAAGGGCTTAAGTGAACTCCATAGGCCTATTAGATGCTGTCCATCACCTAGACTTACGTGTAGTGTCACATGTCTTGTTTTACTGACAAGCCTCAGTCTATTTATATCTGCAAATGTAAATGCAGGAGCATGCAGGGTAATAGGGGTTCAGAGAGGTTATAATAAGGTCAAACCAATGAGTATTTTGTTTCAATGAAGTCCAATAAAACATACTCAGTGAGCTCACTACCGCCATCCACTGGGTATTTTGGTACAATATGACAACAGGATTAACAGGAGGAACACCACATCGAGTTGGATTGTGATCATTTGGTCGATCAGGTTAAGTAGATTGAACGCCGAAATGAAGAGTGACATAGAGGTGAATTACTAAGGGTCTTCATTTATCTCGAGCTCATGTGTAAAGGCTTTCATTGAGGATTTGCCACCACGTACCCTCGGACAGCATCTGGGCAGGAGCTGATATCTGTAAACACCACATTCACTGAGGGACAAAGGAAACAGCTGAGTCTAACTGAGGTGCAACTCCGTCGTCGTTGAACAAGACTTGAAACACAGCACAGCCACACTGTGAACTTGCTATCTTATGTTAGATGAATTAACAGTGGTTTTTAATGAGCATCCGATACTAGCTTAAAATTAAGAGTAGTAGCCGAACATGTTTCAGACTGCGCCGACAATGCACACCGTCCAGCGTTACAGTGTAAAATACTGGCTGACAACTCTTCTTAGCTCGTAACTGGCTCCTTCACCGTAACCTGCAAATATCGGGTGAAGTTGTTATGGATACTGCTGCTGGCTATCGCGGCTAACTTGCTAAGTGTCGACATGTTTCTCAAGTGGATACGCACAGCACGTCCAATTAAATTGCTACATCAGCCGTGTCGTCCAATCACAGCGGGACAGAGGCGGGTCTATGTCGGTCCATGGTTTGGAAAACGACGGCAGCACAGAGGCCCAAAAAGGAGGCTAACATCGACCTCTGAAACACTGCTCTATATTGCAGAAACAGCGCTTGAAAACACCCCAGAGAGTCATCTGTCGTTTTAGCAAAAGCAACTTAAGCAGTTAATAGGTAATAAAGTCAAATCTCAACTGGACTTACCTCTTGTTATACGACTATTCCTACTGTCCGCGCTTTTTGCTGCTAGACACAAATGGCGTACCGTAGCGTGAGCCATGCGTCACATGAGAAGGCGGCCTGTGCGCGCGACTCTTTTTTTCTTCTTCAGCTGGTTTGGTCACATGATGCATTCCAGTTCTGTGGGAAAACGGCCCGCAACACATTAAGTGAAGACAACACACTTAAAGTTGTGATACTTTAACACTCTGAAGAGACTGCCCAGGACGCCGAGGGTGGAAATGTGAAAGCTTTCAGTGCTGCTGCCCAGAATTGTAACTGTGGCAACACACCCAGTCAGGAAGTGATGCGTTTAAGGTCGTGTATCGCAGCAAAGTACACGGTTAGCCAGGCGGAGCATCATGCATAGATATGGAAATAATCTGTAGCCTACGTTTAAGTTTAAATAAATACATAACTTACTGCTCTTGAATTTGGGTATTTCTATTTCATTATGATATAGTATTACGTTTGTTACTTGATGAAGACCATTGTATGACGAAGGACTGACATCATTAATGTGAATGCAGCACATTTTGTCACTGTTCTGCAGTAGTGTTGATAGAGTTGTGCTTTCCTTTGAAGTTTAAAAATGTCTATACAAATATGTAACACAAAATACCAACTGTCTTTACCATGTTGCTATACTGTGAAGAAAATATTTCTTTTAGTCTGTTTTTGGAAAGTAAAAGAAAATTCAAACCACAAAATACAGTGCAATAGTCTTTAATAGTGTGAATGTATGTGTTCAGGTTTCCTTCATATACATTTTTTCTCTTCTTTAGGCTAAGGCTTTTCCTTCGGCCTGGGGAGGATCTTGAAGATAAAAACGTTGCTTTATAAATTAGAAAATGCCTTAAAGGTCCAGTGAGTAGGATTTAGGCAAATCTAGAAATGGTATATAATATTCATAATTATGTTAGTCATGTTAGTTTGTTGTCACATGAAATTGAGAGTCATTGTGTTTTTGTTATCTTAGAATGAGCAGTTCATATCTATGTACAGACCAAGGAGGTCAAAAAGAATAATATTGCATCACATCATTGGGGTAAAACACATGCACAGTGGAATATGGTCTGCACCTGCCAAAAGGCTCAATAGCTGGCACACTGTCATAGATCACAGGGATGACTGATGGTTCGCTGAGGTGTCCACAGGCAGCCTTGAGTGGGAATATATTTTGTACAAAAAATGAAAATATGGGTGAGAAATACAATCCTGGAATCACTGAAAAGTTCCTTAATGAAAGACCATAAAAGTTCTTTCTATATGAAAACATATATTGTGTATCGTTCACCATCCATTCAAGTGTACCAGAAAAGTTCTGTCAGGCCGAGTGCACCCAAGTATTTCCTAAAGGATCGCAGCTTCAGCTATATTGCACGTGTGTCATACCCCATAGCTTTCATGAAGCAAAGACTGTGTCAGAGCCTTCATTGAATAGCCTTGTACACAGAGTCTGTCCTCTCCGCAGAGTCCTTTATGTTGTTCTACAGTTGCCCAGAATGGACTGCTTACACAGTTCACTGGTACTAGACAGGGCCATTCATATTTTTGCATCAGCCACTGTAGTTCTCCTACACATTTGGCACATTTTTTGAAGACTTATCAGTGTGCAGGCCTCCTTTGTGCCCTACAATAATATATTTTTTGTCTTGCACCTGAGTATGCCTGCCTGGATATGTGCACACTTCTGTCCCTTTTAGTCATTAAAATGTCATGGTAAGATAATATATTTTTAAATTATTGTATTTATTCAAAGTAGGCTCAGCATGTGGCCCATGCAGACACAGTGTATGTATTTTTCTTCTCAAATGGTCAGCCTGTGATGAATCACCACTTCCATTTGACATCCAGTGTTAGCTTCATGGAAAGACTGAAGATGGATTAATGCATGGGCATTAATTGATTAAGTAGTCTGACAGGTCAGGAGGTGATAAATGATACCTCCTGCAATGAATACACAGTTTACTTTGCAATAATTTTCTTTAATTCATCACAGTCAAAATTATATGACATGGATGGTTGGAAACACATACCCCTCCTCCCCCACTCCCCATTTTTCATTAGGATTCATCATTCATTTTTCTCCATTAGTTGTCTGTTTAAAAGAGACGAGGCTGGCTTTTGGTGGACACTGCCTCCGTCTCCTTTTTATAGCCGTTCTGCTTCTTGTAAAGTTTTGCCGTGAAATCGGCGGACTGTCCCCCTTTAAATTTTAGATTCTTGTTGTATTTTATCTTCAATCAATCAAACAGTCAGTCAGCCAGTTAACTACATTTCCAGATTCATGGAGGAAAAAAAGGATATAGAAAGAATATTAAGAGACATTGCTGGTTCTAAAATATTCCTGTCATTCATATCTTCCTTCCAACCTTCATAGTAGTCTCGTTTTTTATTCAGACGCAGAGCGCCTGTAAGTTGAATGTTTTTATAAACTCAAAAATGACTCTACCTGAGTACTTCCATCAGTCTACAGTTAAGAGGCCTGTGTTGCCGCTAAGCCACATCTTCATTATAGCCAGCTGTCACTTTGTCCCTACATTTATAAAAGGGCTCACTCTCTGCAATAAAATCACCTTTAGAGTGTTACAAGTTTTTTACAATGTTACATTTTCACATTTAACATACACACAGCACCTGTCAGTCTATATAAAGGAACTTATATGCTTTTCAAAAGTTGCTGCTAAAGCTAGGTGAGTTAAGCCGACCAGTTTTTATTTTGTTGGTACCTTTAGTTATTTATGACAGTGGTCTTACTATCCACAGTGATAATAGCAGTTGTATGATATATATTGACCAATGCCATCCTGTAATAGATGTCTATATTAACTCGGGCATGTGCAGACACAGGGGATCAAGCCATGATGCTGTCTCCCAGTAATATGTGAAACAACATTTTACTGAATAGGTTAAAGTCATTATCTCTACTATATTAGATTTAAATGTCAAAGAATGTTGATATCGGCGTCTTGTCCAAAAGATAATGTAGATACCAAGGTACAGTTACAAAACACTCATTATCTCACTACATACACATCATGTGCATGCACATTTCAATATATTACTGTACCAGTAAACACAAGCACATATCCTTTTGACCTTTTGACTATTGTCAAGTGATGCTCTATAAAAAATAAAAAAACACAACTCAAATCAATAAATCCCTAAATATTTGAACTATTTTTTAAAGAATCTGTATGGTCCACCCACACAGGTGTAGTCAGTTTATTACCTAATTAGATAGCTAGTTCTAATCAAGTGTAAGCCATGACAGTGAGCTAGCATGCACAATACCAGAACCCAGAAACAGACGCAGCTATGTGAAATTCAGCCATCATTAATTTCATAACACTTGCATTTCTCCTTCTGTGACCATATGACATGTTTTCTCAGAAAAAGGCCTATTGACATTTTCCTGAATTTAGTTTTACTGTGTATCTTAGGCTGGGATAAAATGACACCATAATCATCCAATCAGGCAGAATATTTTAAAACACCAAATTGTCCACCAGGATGTGTACCCCTGAGCTATGACCGACATCAAACTTTGAAACAAGCATATATGCAGTGTACAGTAGAACATGGTCACCAAGAGTGTGAAAGAGCATTACGTTGTTAGGACACACGAGCAACCGGCAGCAGTGCATAATTGCCCTTGTTTTCTCTCTCAACAGGAATGGTGTTCTAGCTTCAGATGTACCCCATATTCCCCACTCTTCTTTAGACAATTATATGTGTGTACTTTAGTCTGCTGAGCCACAGCCAACGTCAGTGTGTTCATGCTGCCTGAGGGTGCCTACTGAAGATGGATAGGATGGAATATTATGTAACACTACGGGCCAGATTTACATAGCAAATGGTTGTACAAATGTGCTCTGCGGTTTTCATTGAGTTTGCGGCCCCAGTCTGTGTCTATTCAGCATCTGATTTACTAAGGCAGCAGCTCGTTACACAGTCAGCTCCTGGACTGATCCTGGTACTGCCCTCCAGGCTCACTCTCAAGTGAGGCAGAGCTCCAAAGCACTGGTCAGAGTGAAAGAAATAAAGAAATGATGATTACTTTGGCCAACTCAACCTGAGAAAATCGTACTATTACTCAAAATATTGCTTATTATCCTTCGCATTTATATGATAAACACAGCACATGTGTAAATCCTAGTATATCTGGTTCTGAGTTCTCCAGCTGCACAAGTTCCACTGTAACAGAGACTAACTTGAACCCACCAGAGGGAGCAATCAGCACATTTATCACACTTCGGCACTCTTCAGCCACAGCTGCACAGTGTGTGTGTGTGTATGCGATGCCATGGCAACCGTCCGAGACACATTTAACAAAAAAACTGTTTGCTGAAAGACAAGACTCTTGCCAGAAAGTGATAATGCTGTAATAGTATTTCAGGGAATTGAAGTAAAGGAAGAAAGAGAAAGCTCATGCAAACACAATTACAGCTCAGTGATACCAAGTAAGGACCTTTCTTGTCTGAATTTACAGAAGCAGCCAAAATTAGCCTTTAAATAGACTTCTTTTTACAGAAAGGTTTACAGGAACTGCCCTCGTATAGTTTTCTTATCACATAAATACCTTTGTCATGCACGGCTAAAAATATTACTTTCTGTTGTTTTGTGAACAGATATTGTGTGGGAACATACAGAGCAGGCTGTGTCAGTGCAACCTGCTAACTGCTGCTTTATCCATTAATAAAACACAAACTGCTCTACACATTAGTTATTGCTGAAAGTTGTGATTTATGCCGTTCTAAAGGGTACATTAAATCGTTGCACCTGCTAACACCAAATGTACTTTTCCCCTTATAGCAGGCACAGTTGTAACCATAGCCCTTTTTACACAGAGATGGTGCTATAGGTCTGCTATGAAGTCCCTTCTTTATGTTGCCTTTGCATTTTTACACAGAACCAAACAACAGTGCATCATGCCCCTCCCGTGTGTGATTACGGATTACAGCATGCTGGCAAGGAGCTCCTGGATCTCATTGTTTTCCCAATATGCAGGCATTGTCGGCTGCTGTTGTTCTTCTTTAAGTTGGCTACTAACTTTAAATTTCCCGCAGTGGGTCGCATGCATAACACATCGTCAAAACGCTGACTGCCCTGTCAATACAGACATTGGTTTGGTGTTGTTGCTACCTCCGTTCACAGCTCAGAAGTCCGACACCGTTCCCCAATTCCGTGATTGTACCATTTATACAGAAGTGCAAGGTGGAATAACAGCACAATATTCCCGCCTTGAAGAGGCAGTATAAAAGGGACTCATGCAGTAGCCAGTAGTGTTGAACTCTAAACTAATCAGCCAGAAATGGCTCCGAAACAGATTTCACACAACCCAATCAACATCTGCAGCATGTTAGTGTTGGTGTTAACAACACATGGAGTTCATGTGAATCTACACTCAATCACAATATGCAGTGATGTGACATAGATCGGCAGTTTGATATTCTTGAAAACAAGCAGGACCCTTGGAAAACCTCAGTTTCCCGGCTGACCTGTCTGTGACTCTTATCCACCAAACCTGATGTCACACAATACCCCTCTGTCAAGTTGTTTACATGCAGGCATTCAGTGTGGGTCAAATGGGTTAGGATAGGAGTCAATTTAGTGTTTATCATCAACCTTTTTCACTGAGTAAGGCACATTATATCCATAGGTTTGATCCTGATCTCAAGGCAGATTGTTCTCATGGATGACTGCATATGCAACAGAGTTCAAGCTTTGCTCTTAAAGGGATCTTTGGGTATGACGTGGCTTAGAATTCAGTGTGTCCAAGTACATCTATACTAATCAAATAATTAACTGTAATAAATGCTGGGATTTGCATGTGACTTTAGCCATTCTCCTGCTTCTTCTTTGTTTCCAATGTATATGTTGCCCAGTGTATAACAAGGTCTCATGTCCACCTGTTGGCCAGGGTGGGGTGTAGACTCCAGTGTGACCCATCCATAGTTGTCAGCTATTTCTCTTCACCTTACAGCTGACAGTTTCAGTGTGTACTTTTACTTCAGCCCAGTCACCAGAAGAAAATGCTGGCTTTGCATGTTTCTGTAAACCATGAATGTTAAATTTGTACATTTCATATGTATCATATCAATGTTTCTAAAGTGACATAGTTCTGATAACATGTATATGAGCTGACTTTGTTATCAGGAGGTGTAGGGGATGGTGGATGGTGAAACACCTACACAAGGCTACCAAGCTGCAGACCACTACAGACCATTGCTCAAGACCAACAAGCAATAAAACTAGTAGTTTTTGTAGCAAGACATCTGTGGCATTTCCAGTCGTGATTATCACCCAAAGACAGGTCTTTTAAGCCAAAACATGATCCCTTTCTAACTGTATTCAGGTGTTTTTTGTGCCTAAATATAACCACTTGTTCACTACAGTGCTAAAAAGTAACGTGAGTTTCAATATATCTATAATTTGCAGAAACGTACAATGCCAATATTTATGCTGGCGACTGGGTTGTTTACTCTGCATTGGTGGTCAAGTGTGTTATCAGTACCCTGAAGATTTAAAAATGGAGGTTTACAAGCAGGACTTGGTGGCAGGGGAAATCCAACCACTTAACTCTGCACATGCTTTTTTCCACCCTCCATATACACTGTTATGCAGTATGAGGATACCCCCTATTTTCTGTGTGTGTGTGTGTGTGTGTGTGTGTGTGTGTGTGTGTGTGTGTGTGTGTGTGCGCGCGCGCAAGAGTTTTCATTCATTATTGTACCAGCAGCTGTTTAAGACCATGAGGTCACTGCAGCCCCAAAAAGCATCACCTCACTGTGTAAACACACAGCCATGTTTAAAAGGTGAGTCTCAGAATGGGGTGCAGTGATGTTTGGGTTTGAGGGTTTGAAGGATACACAGTGTGGAACATTTTGGCTTTGATTTAGTCTAAAAGAGAATGTTTAAAAAAAACTGTAGTGGATTTCAGTGACCCACAACCCTGTTGTCCCACAACATGTCGGTATTCCAAAGACTCTCAGGGGAACACAGCTGATGGTTTCCCCAGTGGTGAACTGATTTACATGTACTATGAGCTTTTGTTTCTTGCTTGTGTTCTCTTTTAATCTAATTTACTGTACTGTTCTGTCCTCAGTTATGACCTGCTCCTGTCCACCCTGTACCTTTATCCCATCTGTTGTAAATCTGCATCCCAAGTGGATGGCATGCGCAGTAGCATTCCTTTAGACTAGCTTCACTAATCCCTGTCACTCAAGTTCTGACATTTCCCTCACAGATCTGGGCCAGGCCAGGGCTGATACACAGATCAGGTTTCTGCTGGATCTAAACGAAGCTACTTCTCTATCTCAAGATCCTGAGGCTCAAAAAGTGTGTGGATTTAGAGTAAAATTGGACAGAAGGAATGGGCGGATATGTTATTCAGACGACTATGACGACTAACCCTGCCACTACAATGGCCAATTTCTGCTACAGCATTTGTCACAGCATAAACATGGAAAAAATTGCATGTAAGCCGTCGGAACGGTGACCAAATATCAAGGTCTTGCTTCATATTCTGTGTTCACTGGGTGCGCCTGAGTTGAAACAGACTGATGATGAATTCAAGGGGGGAGCTCCTTGGTTTTCTGGCATCAAACACAACAACACATGTAAGCCACACAGCTGCGGGACACTTTTTCTCCAGGGTCTCTCTCTCTCACTCTCATACACCCCTAGACACCCCCTATCCCTCCCTTTCCAGCCTCCCCATCCTTTCCTAGAAGCATTACCTCACACCACATTAGGCAGAGTCGGAGGTATCACCTGGGGAGTGCATTTGTGTATGTGTGTTTGAACTCTGTATCTATGTGTCTGCATGTGAGCGAAAGGGAAAGCAAGAGAAAGAAGCTGTTGGTCTGAGACGTCTCTGTTTAAATGTGCCATTTAAACAGCTTTGGGTGGAGCACTTAGACTTAATCCCTCTTTCTCTCTAAATTCAGCTCCCTTCTCCAGCTACTTTTTTTGTATTTGGTATGCTTGTATCCTGCAAAGGTTTTACCCTTTTTCTTATATGAAACATCCATGGTTTAAGATGTTCATTGCAAAGTGGACAGGTAGCTTTGCAACAAGACTACAGCAAAAGACACAGGACAAGAGTAAAAGAAAGACTGTGATAAGACATGCTTTTAACATTACCTAACAATACATTTTCACTGGATCATCTCAGCTCAAGGACCCAACAGTTCTCTCAAGACAGCCAGTCACCATCTATTTAATTATTACTGTTGGCTGCAACAAGGCTGGAGACAAGGCAACCTGGTCTCACTCCGAAGTCGTCGAAGTCTGGCACTTGGGCAGTAACTTGTGGCATCAGACACTGACCAAAAAAGCCATCATTTAACGTCGGCATGATACACAGCTGGTTGCAAGTACTCGGCTGCATCAGTGGGAGACGCTGACAGACAAGAACGAAAGTAGTGAAAGTCCTAGTAGGGTGGGTGGAAGGGGTGGTGGATGGGTCCAACAAACACTGACATTCACCCGGGAGAGCGGTGTTCGTGTTCGGTAAGATTATAAAGCCAAACCCTGTTCTTTTTTTTAAAACGTAACCATGTGTTTTTGTTGCCTAAACCCAACCACATGCATAAGTTGTTGGAGGAAAAGAAACGTCAATTCGTGTTGTACTGATATAGTGCGTTTATTTTGAAAGAGACTGTATGTAAACAGTGTATTTGAAAGAAGACAATGCATGTAACTGGCAGAATTTGACACAGTGTCCCAGAACGTCAACAACCAATGCACCCATGGTACCTTTCACGTCGCATCTGGACATGGAAGGTCCATGACCAAACGGTCGGAGTGAGAATGTGTTGGACAAGACGGCTATCCACAAGGGTCATAGCATATTTATTTACAAAATAACAGTACATAACAAAATAAATAAAAAGTCAGTAATCAGTCGTGTGGGTGTGTGGAAATGTCGGTAGTCACCCAATCAAAAACACAGATGTGCCTGCAAGGGAAGAGAGAGGTATTTTGGGGCAGAGCACACCAGGCCCAGATGTAGCTCATCCTGCAGACGACCCTCCATTCACCACCTGCAACACCAATCAGTAACAGCAGTACCAGGATGCAGGGACCCCTAGTGGAATGGAGGGGCTGTCACATTACCATGACCTACAACCAAGAGGTGTTTCATTTCACTCCTACCTTCATATAATATGGTAAAATTTACTGCAAACTCTGTAGTGTGTGAATCCCATTACAGCAAAGGTAAAAGTGGAGGGTGTATCCTTGTATACGCTGAAATTATTGTGATTTTGCTGATAGTAACCACAATGAAGGGTATGAGAAAATGGGAGTGAATTGTTCTGAGAGGAGAGGGTGCTGTTAAGAAAACCATAAAATACAGAGAGCATAACTCAGCACATTTTGACTGCTGCTGGTCATCTAAACATCCTCGAGGCTGAGGCTTATGAGAGTGGCTGTGTATAACATCAGTCAAACAGCCGTGATTTAAATCTCAGCACCGCCCCAGGCCCACCCAACGAGACAGGAGAAATTAGACTGAGAGTGGTTTCTCTTAAAATCTCTCCTTATGTGCTTATTACAGTATAATCTCCTCCTCGCAGCTCTCACCTACCTCTTATTGTCTCTATCTCAGTCTCTGTTTTTGCTTTGTTTTGCCGTGTAACCCTGCTTATTTCAGTGGGTGCCTTTTGCGTCAGCGACCCCACTGTGCCAACGCAGTGGTCTCATTGAAGTGAATGAGGGGGCTGTGTTTTTTCACAAATCGCTATGTCAGTCTGAACACTGCCTCATTAATGTGTAACTACAGCTGAGGCAGACATGAGTTTGGTCAATAGTTTTAATGGTGTCCTGCAGTGGCAGTCCTGGATGTGTTGCTGCCCCAAGGCAAACTCTAATTAGGACCCCCGACAAGGGCTCCTATCATGTTTTGAGTATAAAAAGTTGCCATGGAGATGAGTTAGTTGTAGCCTCTCTTTTTAGCCGTTAAGCAGTTCCTGTTTGCACTGGAGCTGTGGATGTTCAAACAGCTATCAGTGGATCAACCCATGGCCTCGGGGACACCCCAGAGTGCTGTTTTTTTATGCAGATGTATGGATATTCACAATTCATATCAAAGATATTGCCATATCGGAAAAGTGTACAACCTTGCCACTGCCATGGGATGAAAGAGACCAAAAACTATACTCTATACTCTAGACCAGTGGTTCCCAACAGGTCCAGCCAAAAGGTCCACACGGTTTAATATGTTTCTCTCACTTTGCAGCAGGAAATGGCACTTCAAAATAAAAGCTCTGTGCCAGAAATTCAGTGTACCAAGAAAAAAATTAAGTGTGTTTTTTTTACAAACACAACATGTTTTCAGGTCACTGGTGGTCCATGCAGAATGGACCCACGACCCGCTTTTGGACCGTGACTGGTCCACCAGTTGGGAACCACTGCTCTATACTATAAACAGGGTATACCCACCTCTTTTTCTGGCTGTCTACAGTATACCCATCATTTAGCCAAAAAGCCATTGGAATGTATAGAAGTATACCCACTTCCTCCTCGGTAACCTACTCATCTACCTTGGAGTACACCCACCTCATCAGCTACCACTACACCACTGCCAAAAACAGATGAGTATCGTGTTTGATAATCAGTGAGTCCTGAGTCAAGGCTTTTTAACTTTTATGTCTGACAGTGACAAATGTTTTTTTCCAAGTAACAGACTGCAGTTCTTAAACTTGACTTGACTATGATCCAGAGCTCCTGTCTGAGACGTGACGTCTCCGCCTACGGCATTTAATGCTTTTATTTTCCTTTGCAGGTTCATGTCATAGCAATGAGGGGTGTGTGTGTGTGCACGTGTGTGTGAGAGAGAGGGTGATTATGGTGTCATGACGTCTGCTGGTGTTAGGGCTGAACCCGAGAAAACGTTCAGACTTAGCAACCCCCTTCCCAAACACAAACACTTACCCCTTTCCCTCACTTAAACACACATGCAAGAGGACTCACACTCCACAAGCACACTCGCACACGCTCGCACACACTCTCACACACGTGATTTTGCAATAAACGGGTCTTCATAGTGGGTGAGTGTGTTTGGGGGACTGCAGACCCTTGACAGCTGATGTTTGGAGAGCTTTCTGTCGGTAACAGCCACATCAAGCTGAAAGTCAACTCGCTGAGAGACTGACTGAGTGTATATGTATTTATGTTTCAGATGTGTATGTGAGTGTGTAAACAGTGTATGTGACTGATACTGAGTTGCTATGAAGGCAAATTACTTTTATGACTGTGAAGTAAACTGCACTGCCCTGCAGTACTCTACAATAAAGTCAAGACTTCGGCTAAACTTACACACATGTGGATATGGACATACAGTATACATACATGAAAACAGACACACAAACACACACACATACACACATGCTGCAGTAGGTTAGGGGGGGAATTAAAGGAAAAGTGAATTGCTTTTTGTTGAGAGTTAGATGAGAAAAGTGATTCCACTCTAATGGCTATCACCAGCAGCTGGTTAGCTTTGTTTAGCACAAAGACTGGAAGCAGAGAGAAACAGCTAGCCTGGCTCTGTCCAGAGTTTTAAAGTACACCTACTAGGTGCTGTTAGAGGAGGTTATGCACATTTAGATTTCAGCTGGGACAAGGGGCATATAATCCCTTGTAAATGGCTAACTGTTGTTTTTACAGATACATTTTTGTACATATTGAACAAATGAGTTATAAAAGCTCTGACACACAGAGCCCACAGTTGGCCGTTGGTCAGTGTCGGGCTGTTGGAGGGCACTGGGGCCCTAGTTTTTGTGGTACGTCAGCCGTTGTCGGCCAATTCAGCATACGGAAACATCGGACATTGGAGACAGTGCAGCCTGTTGGTGAATGAAATCACTCTGAATGGTAGTTCATTTTAGTGCACGAGAAGAGAAAACGGAAGTCAAGAGGGCATTAGATTGAAACAAAGTTGTTATATGAGGTACAATTTTTTTTTAGCCATTGAGGTCTTTAGCAGAAACAGGTTGTAATTGTTTGTATTATTGTTTGCTTGCGCATGGAAAATATCCTTTGTTCTTTCACTTCAGGTTTTGCTGTTAATGTGCTAACTGGCTGACTGACATCTTGAATCTGTCCTGTCAGTCTTCTGGTTTCTCCATAGTCTGAATACAGACTATGGCCACCTGCTGGCATGGAGATATATTTCCTCTCACACAGGCGCAGAAGATTTGTGCTGGTTGGCTGTCTGCTGTAGTCTTTGCGATGTGTTCAAGTTGTACTTTTTGGCTGAGACACAGGAGATGCAAGGAGACACAACCACTGACTGTCATCACCACTAGTACTTTGATGTTGTTTTGGTGTGTCTGGGCCTTAACATGTTAATTACTGAACCTTAGAAGTGCTGGCAGGCTGATTTTGAGACCTGTGGTCACAAACAGGCTAGCCTTTTCCTCTCTGTGTGCTAAACTAAGCTAACCACTTGCTTGTGATTGCTTCATATTAGCATACAGACAAGGTATCAATCTTTTCATCTAACTCTGAGTAAGAAATATAATATGCTTATTTCTCTAAAGGCAGAACTATCCGTTTATAAGAATGTAATTAATCCACAAATGTAAATTAAATGGAAGGCCATATCAAGAAATACATAGAAACATTGAGAGCCACTGTCAATTAGGAGAATAAGACGGATAGCAGCATCAACCGTCAACCAGCACAAATTTTGAAGTCACATTTTCATATTTGTGTTCAATAAGGCAGAATTCGCAGTATTGAATTTGTCTACTTTCTGTATTATAAGATTCTAAGCATATCTTCAATTTCCCCAAAAACAAAACCAAAGCAGTGACTCATTACCATACATGTTCTCAGATGCTTGATATGTGGTAGGTTCCTCAGAAATAATAATCTGCGGTTTGTCATGGCGCTGGGTTAAGGGAATCTGGGACGTTTGTATGAGTCAGAAAACTCCCATTTCTCTCGGTTATGGAATTTCAAAAATCTATTCCCCATTCAGACATAAGATCCAACAACTTCGGACTGTTTCCTCAAGTAAGTGATAGCACAGTATAGTATAGTATAGTACAGTACAGTATAGTAGAGTATAGGTGTATGTTTATAGTATAGGTGGTGCACCTAAAATACGTGCACCTCCCCTCTTCCTGCATACTTAAAAGACAGTGAATGTCATTCAGCATTACCTATCAGTTTTTGATCTGCTAACATGTGTGGTCAATTGTGATATTACTGCATCATGGGAATTTGTGTAAAACTGAGGGCTTGTTTGAAGCCATGACCTTTGCATAGGTTTCTCACACAAAGGCAGATTCCACGCCAAAATTTCTGGTCTATATTATTATAGGAGGAAGAGAGAGAAGGAATGAATGGAGGGATGGTTAGTTGGATGGGTGGTGCACATTTATCCACATAAAGAACAGGCTGAACTACAACATAAGAGCAAGCTGCAGTGTGGCTTTGTGGTTACAGTAGTGCTTGTGGTTGGGATAGTAAATCAGAAATGAATGTGGAAATTAAACATTCAGTTTCAATTCCTGGACTCTGACATTACTTAGTTTCTAACATGGTCTTTTTTCAAATCTCCAGCTGTCCAAATCTGAGTCCAAATCTAAATCTGAGTTTCAGTAGATCTTGAAAGTTCAAACCTTTGTCAAAATTAATTGGTTATGCCTAGTTTCATTGATAATATGAATATTTTCAGGATGATCAACTTTATGTCTTGATTTACACGGTGGCCAACAAAGGCAACGATGCTGCAAATAGACAAAACACAAGCAAGTACAGAAAAATCCCCAACTTAAAGACATACGTGGCATTTAGAAAACATTCACCAACCCCACAATACACAAAAACATCAACATCCAAGCTCAACTTTATGGAATGCGCAAAAGGCTAATGTCAGTTTAATAGCAGATCCTCAATCTGCAATAATATCTACTAGGGTCACAATGTTAAAATAAGCCAATAAAACTCTTAAAGTGATTTTTCCAACACTACTGATGGATAGCTGACTTCAATAACTTCACAAGCCAAAAGCCATGATAACAACAAGCATGTCCCAGCCGCGTGCATTACTTTTTAGTGTCCCCTGCAAAGTTTCTAATATATTTTGGGCTGCTTGCAAATGTTTTTGTGTGTTGTCGAGTATATTTTTCTGATTTTACCATTGTCAAGTTCATGAAGATGTGTCTTAATTTGCTTGTGTTGTGTCTATTTGGTTTTGCCCTCGTTGACCACCGTAGATTTACAGCAAGAACATGATCCGCTTCCCATTTTCAGAGGAAATTAGTTTCCTGTATTAATTCTGAAAACGGCCATGTTATTAAAAAATGTTTGATAGAGCCTTTGATCGTATTTGCAGCATATGAATCATACAGGGATTCATCACTCTCTGAGAAGTTGAAAAAAGGTGTAAGTTTCAGGTTATTCATTGAGGATATAACGCACAAACTTCCTACATCTCCTTCTCCGCCCCTCTGTCTTTCTCCCTCAGATACACACACACACACACACACACACTAGTGTTGTGCTGGCTGAGAAAATGTTTGTATCCTTTGTGGTTTACTGAGTGTTTAGTCTAGAATAACACCAAAGCCGGCCAGCAGTCCAAAAGCTTAAGTGTGTCACAGCCTCAAGGGTCTGCTTTGCCCCTGGTTGGCTACACAGAGAACTTTCATGTAGTATGTATGAATTACTGTTGTTAAATGTTACCCAGAAGAAACAAAGAATCTCAAACCATCTTTGAAAAGTGGCATTATGCAACTTGGAGTTTACCACATGCTTTGAACAAGAAATGTTTCTGACTGACTGAAGGATGAAAAGAAGACTGCATGATATTCAGACATTTTTTTCTTTAATCACAATTTCAAACCACTGCAAAGGTTTCCCTCAAAATTGCATGGGAGCAACTCCAAAGATATTCATTCTGTGGTTTCAGGTCATGGATGCAAAAGATTGTTTCAAGCTCCACTAGAAAACAGTCCAGCTGATTATTAACAAGGGGCATCTGCTAGTAACTTTTTTCATAACTAAAGCATTACAGTGTTTTTCACGTCATATGGAGAAATGTATGGGATAATAGGAAAAACAAAGAAATGCTGAAGCCTTGCTGTTAAATTACCAGGTGAGAATGACACGGTAGTCCGGTAGGGTGAGAGAGAGCAGGGGTGATTTTCCCAAACAGATTTAGTGCCTTGATCTCTTTCAGTCTTTTGTTCAGTGGATGGAGGACTAAGGGTTTATAATGTTACTGAGCTTTTGGGAAAGTCACTCATGCTTGGGAATGAAGGGGAACTTACGTTACTGCATGTGTGTAAAAAAAAAAAACAACTGACCATCCTTTATTTCCCATGAGACAAGAGCTTCTTGTATTATTTCTTATATCTAGAGGTTAGCACAGGTTTACTCTATGTCTAATGCTCCCCAGCTCTTTAAAGGATATCAACATTTAGCTTTCTGCTATACATTAATAATATATAGGAATACAAGGCTTCACCACAGACTGTACAAAAGAAGTGGACATAGCAACAGTGTTGTCATCCATTAGTTTTTTGACTCTTGTTTTG
The DNA here is from genome assembly GCF_011397635.1 of Epinephelus fuscoguttatus. NCBI lineage: Eukaryota > Metazoa > Chordata > Actinopteri > Perciformes > Serranidae > Epinephelus > Epinephelus fuscoguttatus. Next base: position 32,063,513 of record NC_064759.1, on the reverse strand, counting down.
AAGCCTTGAGTTTGGCATTTTGGCCATTGACATCTTGGTGTTTTGGCAATACTTTCTCACTCAGACCTTGTCACATGGACGTTTGGTCATGGACCTTCCATGACAACATATGATGTGAAAGGTACCCTGGGTGTGTTGATTGTTGACCCCATTTTGCAAACTTTGAATGGGCATATCTCATGCCCCGTATGTCAGAGACATGAAACTTTGCACAAACAAATTTCAAATCGATCTCTTCCTAGGAAGTTTGACCGATCTGCATGAAACTCGCTGAACATAATCTAGGGACCAATATCTAAAGTTCCTTCTTGGCAAAAGTTGGAAAACTTATTAAAACTGAGCTTCCATAAGGCAATGAATATTGCAGAGGGCGTTGCTCATCACATAAAGGTAGGCATATTACCACACATAATCTGAGAGGACCCCTCCATTATTGACCCAATCAAACAAAATGGGGGCGCTAGAGAGCTCATTTCTTATCTAGGCCTAACCGCCATATCGATTTTTACTAAACTTGATAGATATGTAGAACAGGATGCCTCAAGGTGACTGGAGAAATTTAACTCTAATTGGCAACTGGGTGGCGCTATAACAACAGAAAAATGCTTAAAAATGGCTAAAATGCAGCCGATCGCTGTGGCTGCCCCTGTGGCCCAATGTTTGTTTGTTTTTTCTAATTTTTGGTATGACTAAGTCATGGTATGGTATGCTGTACATAATCACGGAAACTGTGTCATTCTATCAGTCAGTCATTCTGTCTGTCCCACGTTTTTCTACTCACTGACGTGGTTAATCTATGTGAAACTGCACTTAAGCATTGAGGATTGGCATAGGTAGAAGGTGACAAAGCTACCAATGGGTATGTACTAGCTACTAGTATTTATCAGATAAAAGAGGCAAATCCAGTGCAGCAGCCTTGCACAGGTCAGGTACTTGCAGGGGTGTTTCTAGGATTGAGCACAATCAGGGCTTAACCTGGACCTCTGCTGGGGTGTCCTGGGGATCCTCCCCTGCATGGGCATAGATTTCAGGGGGAACACAGGGAACACATCCTCTCAATAATTAGAACATGTGCATTTGTCATCCATCCCCCCACCCCTTCAATAAGAACATCACAACAAAGTATCTGAGGACTTTTATTTTCCCAAACTGGAAGACATTTACACCATAAATTGATACAGAAAAGGCCCAAACAAAGGTACCCGTCAATACTGAAATGCCCTTGCTCCCCTGGAACCTTTTTAATGAACAAGCTCTATTTTGATGCATTTTATGTACTCTGGCACCTTATTTACATTCAAAGTACAAAGAATGTGTGAATCAATTTATTTTCATTGTGAATTAGAGTCGTCGGGCCACCCAGCATCCGATCAAAGGCCACATTTAGCCTGCGGGCTATAAGGTGAGCATGGCTACCCTGAGGTGCATCCTGCTTTATTGTCTTTTTTACTCTACATTGGACCTTATCTTACAAAATAAACACTAGTGATTGGGTCCATAAACTTATTAGGAAAATGTTTACTGAGGTAATAAATCATATGAGAAGTAGGTTCATTTTCTCGTAGTCCTGTTGGCCATTAGAAACAATGCAGGTTTAGGGCACTTCGGCATTAGCTTCACTTTTCTGACCCAGAGATAACCTCCTGGGTTTCACTGACTCAGACTGACAAAGGTAGATATTTACATAAGTACAGACGAGGAGAGAGGCCAGTCTCTCTATGGCTCCTCTAATGTTATTTTATTTATTTCCCTGGCATTTTCTGTCTGTGTGTCCTCACTTTACTTGGCTAAAATTGCCGGTCACAGCTATGTTTAGTGTTAAATTACACACAAACATCACATCAGATCCTCATTTAGGATGGATAAATACCTGGCAGGACATGACATTGCAGGTAATTTTATCACTGTGACTTATGTGCTAGACAGACAGTAAGTCTGAGCTGACTAAGGGTGACATACTGCCCAGAAGTTTCGGTCTCTGTGTTACATGGGAATATTTTTGTTGGAGATGACAGTGGGCTAAAAGCTTAAGTACTCCCTTTTAAGCTTCTGTACTCCAAAAGCAATTATTTTAGTATGTACCTATGACGCTGAGATATAAAATGCATTTTGAATTGCTGCCTCTTTCCCCCCTTTCTTTATCTCTCCATCTCTCCTCTCTTCCCATATATCTTCTTATTCTGCTGCTTTACTTTAAGCATGTCTTTGTTCTCGTCTGAATTTCATTTTAGATATTGGATTTAAGAAAAAAGATAACACTGCACATTAGAAGTCATTGTAATTCAGATAGGAATTTGGAGCGCATGAATGAGCTCAGACGAAATGACGTTTCAAATGATGATGAAGAGATTAAAAAGCTGTGTGATCTGTGCTCAATGGTTTGATTCCCAGCAGTCTGTCACTTTGATCTTGGCTTTTAAGGTCTCTCTTGCTCATCTGTGTTCAAGTCATTTAAAAAAGGGAGGGGCGGATTGCCTGTCGAGTCACTCTTATCTTTTTAAAACCTTTGCATCTCCATAAATGTAAAAAATTTTAAGAACTGGTGTCAAACTTTTTCACATCAGCAGTTCATTAAAATAATATGAAGGCATTGAAAGTCACACAGTTTGGCAGGACAGTGATGAAATCTGTTTGTGTCCTTGTGTTGTCATAGCGAACACATTGTACTGAGAGCAGAACACTGTAACTAGTGTTCAAGACGGTAACCTCTCATCCATTTGGCCCCAAAACACTCTCAGTTTTTGTGCTGTGGCAGAGATAGAGCACTATTCTGAAATCATTATATGCTCTTTTTAAGAATTTTTGACAGTGAGGGAATACAGAAACATTGGATTATTGCTTACTCTGGACTGTGAACACAATACAATCATTGTAAAAAGTAAATCAGCCTTTGTTTGAACAGGCTTGGATTTCTGAAGTGTATTTCCACCTGGCTTCATTTTCTTATGCAGTATCTTCTTGAATATAGAGTAGAGAGTAGCCCCATGAAGTCCAGTCATATCACACTATGTGCACTTGGCACTGAGGCGATATACAGTATTGTCATTTTTCATTTTGCCTCCTTGTCAGTAACTGCCCACAAGTTACAGATTAAATAGACTAAGATTCTCAGATTGAGCATAGATAGCAGGAACAGCTGCATCAACTTCCTCCAACTTCCTCCTCATGCATTTTTGCACTTACACAGACTGAATATTCCAGACAGAGGATCCAGGGTAGCAGGCTACATCAGAGGAGCAGGTTCTCTGTGGAGCTATCAGTGTGAGCAGTCACGCAGATCTTCGCTGACAGTCTCTGTCCCAGTGGTTTTGATCCACCAAGATCATCTTTCAAACCCTGAAATGAGTCCATAAAGAGCATGAACGCAGCCTCGTTGAGTGGATGCTTGGGTGGCCACTTGTCCTGAGAACTGTAGAAAACTTTGTCGAAATGACAAATGAATATGTATAAACTTTTGCATTGCTGTAAAGGTCATTTGGGTGATAAATTGTCTAAATCAGGACACTCTCAGGTTTCTACAAGTAAGTGACCAGCATTAGCAAAAAAAAATCTGAGCTCTTTCTTTATTTCAAGTTACCAAAGATCCACTCAAAGACAGTATAAGAGCATGACGTTAATCTCTCTGAGGCTTTATTAACCTAATCTTTGAAAATGGGTGGAGAAATACAAAGACATTTTCTTGTCTGTGCATTTGGCCACTGCTCAATTCGGTGTCCAAATATTGTATATACAGTGTACTTAATTGACTTTATCTATGAAAACAATGAGGAGAGGTGCACAGGCTCCAGCTGTGTGTTTTACTGAATTCCTACTAATAATGTCCATGAATAAACTGACTGCCATGAGATTATATTACTGTACTCACTGCAGCTATGAAATATATGGATTTCTTTAAACTAGAAAGCTACCAAACTGTTTCTTCTGACTGATGAAAATGCATTTGTTATAAATAAATTTTGTGGATTTAAACAAACCAGACACAAAACAGTCAATGAAGCACAAATTTATTATTTATTTTTTTGATCTTATTTTATTTTTTGTCACTTGGGAGCAGCACATCAAGCTCCAAATACAACACCAACACATTATCACCTTATACAGCTCATAGTTGTCCCTATGAGCTGTATAAGGTGTTGCCCATAACACATCCAGCAGACACAGAGCAATATGTTTCATTTGGAGTGCTGTTTTTGGACACATGGGAAATATAAGTTCAATATTTAGCTGCTAAATGCTCCAAATTGTTTACAAGCTTGTCACTATGACTTTGTCTGTCTGCTTGTTGGCACTGTGCAGGTAGTGTACAGCCAGCTAATCAGAGTTTTTCCACTGAAAACAGTTGCTTAATGTTGCTGGAAACAACATTGATGAGAGCGGTAATCGTGAAGCAAACAGTAAAGTTATGGGCCAGACAAGCAAAACAATGAGCTCAAAGACATATAAACGCACTACAGTTAGTGTATATTAATGACATGAAAGAGGCATGGAATTGTGACCCGTTCCTATACGCAGATGACTCAGCTCTGGTGGTTGTTGACAAAAACTTGGCTCAGCTCCAATAAAGGCTCAGTGAACAGCTGACTAGCATCAGTGTATGGCTCTCTAATAATAAACTCTCTTTACGCCTTGGGAAAACAGAATTAACTCTGTGTGGCTCTAAACCCAGATTAAACAAAACTAAGGACCTCAAATTACATCATAAGGGGAATAACATTTTCCTTAAAACATCTGTCCATTACTTGGGCTGTACACTCAACAGCAATGCAGGGGGTGCAGTAATGGCCCAGAGAGTGGTAGGAAAATGAATGCCTGAACTAAGTTCTTAGCCAGAAAATTAATTTTCCTGGATAGGGAAAGCCTAAAACTCATGGCATCCAGCTTAATCCAGTGCCACTCATGATGCCAGCATTATCTTCCAAGCCATGGGAGATAAAAACCCAAAATAAATTGTTCAAAATGGTCTTCAGTCTCGGCCCATAAGAGCAGTTTTAGTTACTGGAGTGCCCATGATTAGAGCAGGGTTTCTTATAGCTTTAAACAGACTGGGAACCCAGTCAGAATTGAAAAACTGGCTTATAGCCCCTGTAAAGACAGTTGTGTTGGCAGGGTCATATATAATCCATGTCATGGACCAGTTTGAGGATAGTGGGAAGTGTGTACTTAACTACAACGAGGACCACAATTACGTTTTTAATTGTGCACGTAAACTGGTGTTACAACCATGGATATGTCTTCTGAAAATACACTGTCAAATGAACTAAACAAAAATAGAGCTGATCAAAATTGCAGTTGGTGGATTATTCATTGTTGGTTTGTCACTATTAGCAACCCTTTTCACATTATACATGATCATTTGATCCATTGTTAATGTAAAAATATTAATTAGTGCAGTTTTAAATGGTGGAACACTGTGTTTTTAGAGTGTAGACCTATCGGTAAGACTTTGAGACTATAGGGTCATAAGTGTAGCTATAATTTAGTAAAGTGAAATCAGATAGCCGCTGTGGCTTCTTTAAAGTGCGTACTCTTCGTAATGGCACATATGTCATAGTTTTAAACCCAGTTCACAGCTGTGATGTACAGCATACTTACTTAAAAGCTCCCATTCATTCCCCATTCCTTGTCATTGTCGTCAGATGAAAAAGAAAATGTAATAAAGGGAATATTTTAACAGGCCAGACTTGCGGCTTGAACGCAGTGACTTGGAGAAGTGTGCCATGGGGACTTATGATAGATATAAACGCTCAGCAGGATCTTGTTCTGTGTGTGTGTGTGTGTGTGTGTGTGTGTGTGTGTGTGTGTGTGTGTGTGAGACAAGATTATTTCAGTAGCCTTGTAAGGAGCATAGGCCAGTGCTGACTGCAACACACACTGCTCCCTCTCTTTGTGTTTCTTTCTTTATGAACCTGATTATTTCACTGTTTCTGACTTTTTTGATTTGTCACACACAGGCTTACCCCACTTTCTGTATGAGTGTGTGTGTGTGTGTGTGTGTGGGTGGGTGTGTTACAATTTTTACTGTCCTGCTTGTGTGAGTAGAAGAGAAGAAAACGTCCTGTCCTACTGGGAGGGGTGGGTTTGAAAAAGGTCTTTTCTGATGTCACACACATGCTGGTGGAATTACAGCTGACGAGCATTTGAAGCTTCTAAGAAATACAGAAATCCATGCAGCACACACACAGACGCACAAAAGTTGACGCGCACTTTCAGTCCTTCAGGAACCAGGAAGTCCCCTTGTTGTTCATGAAACATCTGGAGCACAGAATCCCCGAATCCCGGGTTCCCCTGGCAACACTAAATCAACAGCCAGACCACTGCCTGCCCTAGATATGTGTGTGTGTGTGTGTGTGTGTGTGTGTGTGTGTGTGTGTGTGTGTGTGTGGAAGCATGTTATATATAAACACACACACACACACACATATATATATATACATATATATGTACACACACTCACAAATATATATGTATGTAACTGCAGCAAACATGCCCTCTTTGGTGTCCTTCCAGTGGAGAAAATGTGATTGAGTGCCCTACAGGGTGCCCTTCTCATAGGAAAAACATGATTAAGTGTTCTCCAGGGTTCCCTTCCAGTGGAGAAAACGTGATGGAGTGTTCTCCAGTGTTCCCTTCCAATGAAGAAATTGTGACAAAGTGTCCTCTAGGGTTCCCTTCCAGTGGAGAAAATGTGATGAAGTGCCCGGCATGGTGCCCTTCCAATGGAGAAATTGTTATGAAGTGTCCTCTAGAGTGCCCTTCCAGTGGAAAAATCATAATGGAGATCCCTTCAGGATTTCCTCCCGGTGGATTTTGAACATTTTGAAGGGCCCTCCAAGGTGCCCTTCAAGTGAAGAAAACCTGATGAAGTGTCCTCCAGGGTTCCCTTCCAGTGGCGAGGGCATGATAAAGTGCTCTCTAGAATGCCTGTACAATTAAGAAAATGTGATGCAGGGCCATATAGGCTGCCCTATTCTTTGTGCACTGGTGCCCGACTGCATGGAACTGGTGCCCTTTCTATTTTTTTCGCCTCTGCCCCCAGACAGCCTGAGTCTGCCACTGGACAAAGCCCATATTCAATTTACAGCCTCAGACACTTTTTGCTGTCCAAACAGAAGACTCTACTGTGTATTCAGATGTTCATGCATGAATAGTTCATACATTCATTCATTCATTTTCTGTAACTGCTTATCCTCTTGAGGGTCGTGGGTGTGCTGGAGCCTGTCCCAGCTGACATTGGGTGAGAGGCAGGGTACACCCAGGACAGGTTGCCAGACTATCGAAGGGCTGACGTATAGAGGCAGACAACCACTATAGGTATTTTGAGTCATCAATTAACCTAATCTTTGGACTGTGGGAGGAAGCTGGAGTACCTGGCGAAAACTGAAGCTGACATGAGAACATGCAAACTCCGCACAGAATGCAGAGAACCCATCCTGTTAAACTGCAGGGCCCCAAGTATTAGTAGCATTGTTCTGCTTGCAGTCAAATTATTTCAAAGTCCCTTTTAAGGAAAAAATATAAGGTTCCATGAGCCTCTTGTGTGTAGTGGCAGGCTAAATGAGGCATGTCTGACCTTGGGAACATGGAAGCACGGAGTCTGAGGTCGTTTCCCTGTAGTCTGACCCAGTCATCCCCTCTTAATCTCCCTGGGAGGGAACTGCCAAACAGTTTTATCTCTTCTTCCCATCTTTACTCCCCTCACAGTGAAAGTCACATAGTTATTTTTTCTTCTTTTCTTTATTTACACATAGTTTTATTGACATTTAAATACTTCATAAGTAAGTTTCCAACCTAATGTGCTGTGAACGTGTAGGATGATAAAAATAAAAAATAAAAACAAGCTATCTTCAGTGTTTATTAGCGTCATTATTAACCAAAGTGTTTTCGACCTCTGGTCCTAATCCTCTCAGCCTTGTATCTCTGACTCATTTCCCTTCATCCTTTCCAAAAGGGAGTCAAAATGACATGAGCCACACCACAGAGACATCTGAGAGCCAGAATCAATGTGTTGCATTGTTGAGAATCAAACCATCAGCCACAAATGACAGTGCTTCTAAATCTCATTGATATAGTCCTGCTATTTGAGTCATTGTTTCATCTGACCTCATCTGAAGTTTCTTAATTTCTCTGAGAATTGAAACCAAGAGTCTCTACGCTAAGAACAAACAGAGAGTGTATTATTGTGTGAGAGTGTGTGCAGAAGCATTTGAATGAGTGTGTTTGATGAGGAGAACTTTGGATTTGGTTGTGGCATGGGTACAGCAGCTACAGCACGTCCTCCTCTCAAAACCATGGGCCAAAACGGCACATTGATCTGACAAAGCTTTTCTTGGCGGACAACAGCAACTTAACAGCCACTCATCATCAAGACCCAAAATCATTCCAATGTTCTTCCCTTGTAAAAGCACACAAACACACACACACACACACACACACACACACACTAAATCAAACAACACAAGAGCAGTCCTGGTTGAGTTAGAGTTTGCAAATCAAATCAAGCACATTATTTTTGCCATATCTCAGCTAGCCTGACTCTGTCCAAGGAAACACGTCTTAAGCTCATTAATTTACATGCATCTCATTTGTCTAATCCGTACAGAAACCAGAGGTGTAAAAACAACAATTTACTGTTTTAGAGGGGATAATTCTACCAAACTATTTCTTGGCCTGGACCAGTAATTTCCAGTCTCCGCTGGTTGCCTTGCAATTTGTCGTTGCCAAGAAATAGTTTGGCACATAAGCTCTCATAAAACGGCAAATTGCCATTTTTACACTTTGGTTTTTGTAATTTGTTAATTTTTAAGCTTCAGAGGGGCTGGTGTGCAGATTTTGTTGCAGTTGGACGGAGCCAGGCTAGCTGTTCCTCCCTGTTTCCAGTCTTTGCACTGAGCTAAGTTAGCCAGGTCCTGGTTACAGGTTTATATATAAGACAGACATTAGAATTGTATCAGTCTTCTCGGCCAAAATATTCTCACTCTAACCTTCTTACATATTGACATTTGGTCATGGACTTTCCACGTCCAGATATGATGTGCAAGGTACCATGGGTGCGTTGGTTGTTGAGTGTCAAGTTATGCCTGTTACATGCATTGTCTTCTTTTGAGATACACATCCGTTTTCACAGGAAATTCAACATTTACATATAGTCTCTTTCAAAATAAATGCACTATGTCAGTACAACACCGCCAACTGATGTTTTTTTTTCCTTAAGCAACTAATGCACATATTTTAAGGTTTTCTCATATTCAGACAGTCTAAATATAAGAAAACCTTAAAATATTCTAAATAAGAAGACAGTATGAACCTTATCAATCAACTAATGCACATGGTTGGGTTTAGGAAAAAAGAACAGGATTTTGGCTTTATAATCTCACGGGACCGCTCTCCCTGGTGAAGGTCTGTGTTTGTAGGATCCATCCACCACCCCTCACGCCCACCCTACTCGGACTTTCACTGCCTTAACTTTCCTTCTTGACCAGTCGGGTCCCCCTGACGCCACCAAGCGCTGTTAAACTATAACAGTGACAGGCTGCGCATTCATGCCGACATTTTTCATTGGTGTCTGACACCACAAGTCACTGTCCAAGCGCCAAATTTTGCTAACCTTGGAGTGAGGCCAGGTTGTCTCGGTAAAAATGCGAATAAGTTCATTCCCAAAACTGTCAATTTTTCCTTGAAACATGATTGTAAGACAACTATAAATACGCCTCTGCTGTTGTGTAGGGAGTACATTAATTTAATTTTGAGGAAATTGGATGAAGTTTGACAGAAACATGTTAACTTTAAGAAACTGTTATGAAAAAGATTTCTGATTTTTCATTCATCACATGTCACATAAAGAAAAGGTTTAGAATGAGTCATATTTAAAACACGTACACACTGTTGTACCACCAAACTCGCTACACCTTGAGAGAAAAGGTCTGTAGCTCGCTGATTTACCGCACATGTTACATCATCTACAAACACCACAATCCAGGCAGTTCCTTTTAGACTGAAATTGCTGTGGGTACATATTGTAACCCTCATATTGCTCATGTTACAATCAAGTCAAGTCACGTCCTTCGAACCCCCTTGCTTTGAAGACCTCAACTGCATCTGTAACTGGTAAATGGTCAGCTTCCATTTCCATGAATACATTTCTCTTTAAGATGGTCCTTGTGATTTCTATTTGTGACTATTAATACCGTCTGTTGGCTCTTGCAGAAAAACTTGCTTATTCTATTTGGGAGATGACCCCATGAGAAAGGGGGCAGGAGGCTCAGAGGAGAATGGTGTGCGTTCACACGAGAACCTGGGGCGAGAAAATAATGTGTCCGTTGTGGGTTTGTGAACCTTGATGTCACCTAGTGAATCTAATCTTCCTGTATCGTACATATAGTGCACGCATATGTACACACGGCAAATAGCACTGTAAAACCTTTGCCTGAGGGAGAAGGTTTAACTTCATTTTAAGCTTTGAAGGATTAAATTATTAGTGTCTGAATCAGATGGCCTTCTGAAGCATCCGCCTGGGTTTAGAGTGCCATAAAAATTGTGAACATGTAATTACAGTATATTCACAACGACTATTAATCATTACTAACTATTAGGTGGAGTGGAATTAGCTTTCCTCATGTTCTGCGTTGCAGTTTAAAGTGTATGCATGGGGCTGAAGTGAACTTTTGTGGTAGCCTATCAGTTCATGTATGACATACGCAAATTAACATTCCTTAATTGAACTATTAAGTGTGAACTAAAAACATAAAGTCATAGTGACTTGATCATTTCATGGTGAGCAACAGAAATTCTTGATACACCCTGCACTAATTTATGCATTTAATCGCCATGAGTCATACATTTGTTAGGCATTACTTAAGTGTATGACCGCGTATGCACTGACATGTTGGTAACACATCTTACTGATAAGATACAGCTGGATTTCCCAACATGACTCTGACCTTATAACTCCGTCAGTGTCCACGCCCTGTGACACTCACCTGTCTTTAATTCTGAAATATTGCTCCACGGTCCTGATTATTTTTCCTGCTGCTCTTCTTTATTTTAGATGATTGGGGGCGGCAGTAGCTCAGGCTGTGGGGAACCAGAGGGTCACCGGTTCAAGTCCCCAAATGGACTAAGTATGGACTGACAGCTGGAGAGGTGCCTGGTTTGCCTCCTGTGAACTGCAGAGGTGCCCTTGAGGAAAGCATCCAACCCTGCAACTGCTCCAGGGGCGGCGTACCATGGTGCTGTGCCATGGCTGACCCTGCACTATCTTGTAATTGCATGTGTGTGGTGTGTATAGAGAGGGATATGCAAAAGATACATTTCAACTGCCAATTAGATTGGATTGACATATAATAAAATATTATAATCATTCATTGTCTGACTGTTTAGTTATTGTATTGTTGTATTTTTACATATTACATGAACTTTGCGTGTACTTTTATTCAAAGCAACTCAAGTATTTGAAACAGTTCTCTGTTTTAAAAGAATATAAGTCAATCTTTACATCAAACATATGCCTTTTGTTACATACAAATTTTACTGACATAATAAAAGTCATGTCTGTCCGATACGCCAGTCATCAAATTTAGGATCTGTTCAAATTGCTTAACTTAATAAGACCCTTTGATTATTTGCTTTCATTTTAGTTTAATTGTTTATTCAAAGCACATGAGCTGAAGTTAAGTGAGTTACCTTGAGTCAGTGTTTTGTTTGTGTAAATGCGTCAAGTAAGTATTTCCAAGGTCAAGAAAGAAAGAAAGAAACCCCACTGTGAATTACAATATTAGAGTGTGTTTTGTTTATGTTCCTATTGTTGGTCCAGTTCTGAATCAGAGTCCTTGATGGTTTTTTTATACACCCATTGAAGTCCAAGTTGTGGTGGTGCTCCCAGACTTGCACGAGAGAAAGCAGAATCTGTCCGTCTGAATTCTGTCATGACTGTCTGTTGTCAAGATGTGCGTGCCCTGTGCTCCCTTCATCTCGGGGGTTTCTCAGCATTCTACATTGTTTTCAGCTATAATAATAATGCTCTCGCTGTTTATCCCGGTGGGGTTTTTGGTGTTCAAACACATAAAGCTGCTCCACCCTCATTACTCATTATCATCATTGACAGCATTAGACAAATGCTGCTTTGGTTAATGGTTTTATTGTGGATGTTAACCCAATCCTAAACATTCTTGTATTTGTGGAAAAGATGATTCAAATGCCCACAGTATTGTCCTGGAAAAATAAAAACATATTCTGCCCAAGTTAAGGTTAAAATGTCCATACATATACTCCACTAGCTTCTGCTTTATATTACTTCAAGCTTGCATAGAGGATTTTTTTTCACTGTATGTCCACACAGTCCCCATACTGTCGTCATCTTTATCACCATCCAGAACCTGAAGTGGTCATCAAGCACACATAAGGAGACCCTCCCTTACAAGAGTCAGTGGTCCTTTAATCAGCTTCCACTGGGAGAGGTCAAATTTACTCAGCTTTATTAAATTAGAGTGTGTGCAATGTGCACTATGGGATTCAGGTGGTTTGTGTGTGTGTGTGTGTGTGTGTGAGACAGAGAAAGAGACAGACAGCAAACAAGAGGAAAAAATAGAGATACACAGAGAAAGAAAAGGAAAGAGGACACATGGGTCCTGTTAGGCAGGGAAGACTGGCTATACTCTGCAAATTGATAATTACACACACCCTCAGACAACAAGCATGTACACAACTCATGTTCAGTGTGATCGCCACCCTCGGTCCCATTTCTCGCTGTGGGCCCAATTTAGAGCTTGACTATCTGCCAGTTAAGACTGAGGTTACAGTACAAGCAGTAAAATGAGGCCTCCTGCAAGAAGAAGTGATTAAGATACAGATTTATTTTTTCCACACTCATATTATGAATCAGAGACTGTTTCTGCATGTAGTTTATTTATATACTTGTTTCTTTTTGCGCTTAAAACTCTGATTCATATATCTCCCCAAACATGACTGGTGCGTACAGTGACTGTTAATGCACCGAGCCTACAAAACAAGGTCATAGGGAAAAAAATGATGTAATTCCACTGACGTGTAATTGATATAAGACCAATGCAATGAGCCATATGAGCAGAAAATTATACTATTCCAAAACGTAATTTTCATACAGAAACTTAATTTAATTTTTGGGTAACAGCAGTGACACAGAAGGAAAAGTTTAATTCCCCTGATCTGTCTACACAGAAGGTCTGCATAGAAAAAAAATAAACCAAATTGTGTTCCTTATGAAGATTGACTTTTTTTTCACAACACACAGTCAAACATTACTCACCATTCTCCCAAAGGCAGTCAGTGAGGAGAGACTGACAGTCACACAGATACACACACTTATACTCTGTGCTTCATCCTCCCAGCTGTGACCTCCTCTCCAGGCATTAAGGCATCACTTTATTTTCACCTCCCTATGGGAATTCAGCTGCAGCTGGAGATCTCTTTCTCTGTCTGTCTCTCTGTCTCTCACATTTTGAGTGCATGCATACACACACAGTACACACACACACACACAGATATAACACATAGGTGTACCCCAGTGACCTTTACTTGCTACAGGTTGGTATTTGGTGATGCTAGCTGTCAGTGGTGGGAAGTAACTTAAGTACATTTACATCAGTATGATACTTAAATACAAATTTGAGCTGCTTGTACCTTACTTGAGTATTTCACTTTATGCTTCTACTCCACTGCATTTTAGAGGACAATATTGTACTTCTTACCCAGCACATTTTTCAGTGCTTAAAGAATACAATGCATTGTCAACTACTAAACAAAAAGCAAAGATCTGATCAAAAATTAAAAAAATATATGATAACTAAAAAAAAAATTACACTGACAGGAAAGCAGAAGTTTTTAATTTGTACCTCTCCCATTAGTCATCACACAACCCTTCAGATTTATCCTTTTGCTCTTTGGAGAAACCTCACCCCTACATGCTGCTGAACTGCTGAACAAAATAGCCAAACTGTATATTAAGCAGTTAAAATTTGAATTAACAGTAAAATTATACTTACACATTAATGCTTTAGTATTAACAGTCTAATAATATGTAATGTACAAATTGTGTAAAAATTAGGGTTGTCAAGCGATTAAAAAAGTCATCTAATTAATTACATGCTCTGTAATTATTTAATCTTAATTGCTTGCATACATCATTTTTTGCTGTGAAAGTATTTTAAAATTCACCAAAACAGGTCTACAGTCCATTGGAATCCATTTTGCTTAGGGAGTTATTTAGTCGCTCAAAGGTAGACTTACTCAGCTTGCGTTTGACTGCCTGGTCCAGTGTGGTTCAACTGTCTTTAGGCTGTGCTAGCTTGGACCTCCAGGTTGCTGCCAAATGCTGTGCATTGAGGTGATATCTTAAGCTTGAAATACTTCAATGGTACAAAAATCCCTCACTGCAGAATTTGCAGAGAACAGTGCTCCTATCAACAGTTCCACCGGGGCGCTGGTGACATAAAATGCATGCTACAGCTTGCTCCCACTTCCTAGCAGAGTAAACACAGCAATAAGTGAAGTTATTGCAGAAGTAGTCAGTAACAACACTTAAGAACAAGAGTATGAACTTGCAGAGTTTCTTGGAGGATAAGATATTTTCACCATTCTTCTGACTAGATTTGGCAGAAGCATGATTTATCAGCTGGCTCCGCTGGTGATGAAGATGTTTCCTAGTGTTTTGGTTCGTTGATTGGTTGAAGAAGTTTGAGTGTCAAGGTGAGTACTCCCACCCACTGAAAGTGTTTGGGACAGCACTCGGGCCAAACTGATACGAAGAGCGAAACACAATGTTGAGCTCACGTCATAAGGATGGTCTTACTAGGCTATTAAAGGGATACTTTGCCAATTTTCAACTAGATTTGTGACTCACCATAGTGTGGGCATATGAACAATGTTGCACGCCCACACCCTAAACAAAAATCTGTCATCCGGTGAATTCTGGCTGGAAGATGGGCGGGAAGCTTGATGGCATAGGGGAGAGCACCTTAACACCATTTATCAACCAACACTCCCCACACCGGGGTGACACAGACCTGGCTGAAAACTGGCAAAGTATCAGTTTAAGTGCATTTAGTTTAATATACTTATGTACTTTTACTTAAGAAGGATTTTGATTGCTCAACTTTTACTCATAGAGAAGTAGTTTTCATCATGTTATTGGTACTTGCAGCCAAATAAAGGATCTGAATATTTCCTCTTCATTGTGTCATTATAGCAAAACCTTTACCAACCTCACACTTGTTTTTATCACTCGTAATGTTTATAAGGGCATTTACCTTCCCAGGTGAATTGTAGAGATGGAGGTGTTAAATGTGTGAGTAATATCCGAACCGATAGAACAAAGACATTAGGACTGAGAACTAAGCGGCTTTACATCAGCTCACTGTGTGTTAAAACTAGAGAGCCTGCTAAGCTGTGGGTGGTCAATCATTTGGCCATGGCGTAGCAGGCGTCTGGACTCTACCAATGTCACCCACTAAAGCTGCAACTCCACAGACTGACAAAAACCATCATCAAACATCATAAATTATAAACAGCATCATTTTTGTCTTTTTATGAAGGCTTCTGTGCAAAACAAATCATGTGATAGTTAAACTTCAATTGTGTGGTGCATGCCGTGCAAAAAGAGTTTTACTATCATCAATGACTGCTTTAATTCTTTCTGAGTCATTTGAACACATGGGAGTTTTTAAAACAATTAGCCCTGCTGAATGAGGCTCATTATGTGGTTAGAGGGTTCAGAGGAGAGGAAAAGGAAGAGAAGGGTACAATGGAGTATGATGGAGGTGAGAGACAGAAAAAGGAGACTAAAGAAAGAACCAAAGCAGGATTGAATGAGGTGGAGGAGGAAGAATCATGGTGGAGAAGGACACAGGGGTGGAGGCTTCACTTAGATTATTCTACAGCACAGGGGTGTATGGGCTGCATCAAATTGTGGAAAACACTGCAGGTCAACTATCAAAGACCCCAGGACCAGTTACCATCATGCGCTGATGTCAAATGTACGGCTGGCTCTGGAAAAAAAAAAATCATATTTATAAAAAACTAAACAGCTTAGAGCTAGGACAACTGAAATGTTTGAACAAATGTTTATCAGTAAAGAAAACAAGAAACCAGGAGACCAGTCTTTGAAGGGATCAGCTGCTGGCAGCGATGTGGTCCTATCACCTCCCTGAAACCTGTGGCAGACTCTGGAAAAGAACCTGATCCTGATCTCAGCTAAAGCCATCCAATCCACTCCTGCAAAAGCAGCTGTACAGCAGCCCAGTCCCCAAAGGAAAAATTGGCATTGTACATTTATGCAAACCACAGATATGTCAGATTTGTGCCTTATGCATATCATATCAACGTTTGTGACGTAGGTCTACAAACATGTGCGCTGACTTTCATGAGGAGGATGAGGGAATGATGGATGTCGTGACACCTAGGCAAGACAGCTGCCAAGCTGCAGACCACTGTTCGAGATCAAAAAACAATAAAAGTTTTTCTTTTTCTTTTTCTTTTTTTTAGCAAGACATTGGCGGCATTTTCAGTGGCCACTAAACTGGTGTTCAACTCATGTTTCATGTTACTCAACACGTGTTTCTTTGCCAGGCATCGACAAATTTCTGGCCATGACTGTGGCACCAAAACTGGGTATTTTAAGCCAAAACATGATCTTCTCCAAACCATTACTGATGGGTTTTTGTGCCTAAACCTAATCGTAAGTTAACCACAGCAACGTAACGCAACGAAATGTAAAGAAATGTAAAGTTTCAACATATCTGTTCCATAACAACATATAAATGTTACATATCCGTGGTTTGCAGAAACATACAGACTCAACAATCAGCAAATCATTTTCATTAATCTTTAAATGCTAAATTGGAGGATACTGGTTTTTCCAGAACATTGTCACCCCCAACTAGTCAAACACAGCAAATTGTTAGTGGCCCTAACTATGGCATTCTAGGTACCCCTAGCATCAGCTCTGGATATGTCCGTTTCCACTCATTACATGCATACAGTATCTTTTCTTTCTTTCTTTCTTTCTTTTTTAAGACTATTTTTTGGGCGTTTTTGCCTTTGCTGATAGGACAGCTTCAGCTGGAAAGGAAAGGTGGGGGAGAGGGAGGAATGACATGCAACAGAGGGCCGTGTGTCAGAATCAAACCAAGCTGTTGGCAGAGGGCTATATGGGGCTTACACTCTACAGATGAGCTAGAGGTCACCCCATACAGTCTTTTTGAAATAAACTCCCATGTTCACAGGAAACATAGGTTTCAGCACAAGAACTTCTTGGTTATGTTAATATATATGTAAAAATCATGGTTTGGGTAAGAATATCATTGACTTTTGGTTTCACATGGGACATGGACAGCAGTCTTCTGGGTGAAACTCCTGTCCAGTCCTGACCTGTCCACCACTCTCACCCCATCCCAATATGGATCCTCAGTCTTTATACCATGTCAGTTGCTCTGACAATATTGCCATGGATGGGTTTACATTGAAGTCTCATACAGACACTCGAGGGTGCTTTGTGCATCAGGCGCTAAGAGGCATCACAAAGAGTTGCATTTGTGGACCCAAGAATGAGACTGTGTTGGTTTATCTATAAATCACAATCATATACAGTATGTATCAATACAACGTCCTCTTTCTTTCCACCTCCGTGACACACTCCTTTCTTGAAGGGGCTGCTGCACATCTTTTACCCACAAGTATCTTAAAATGAAATGTGAAGCCTACAATTAAAACTCCAAAGCCTCTTGTAGGGAATTAATTACACTAACACAATCAGGAAGTAACATAAGGCATAAGCTTACACGTACTATAAAGTCTATAGCCAAGTTTGTGGCCAGTTTGCCTTCCAATTTTACAGCCCCCTCTTTAACTAAACCTCTGGTGCACAAAACAAAGAGCTGCTGTCACCGAATTTTCCATGCAACACCTTTAATCTAACTTGAGTGAGAACTCTTTCTGGTCTTCTAGCCTAAAATTTTCCATCCTGTTCATGTACTGTGTAATTTATAGCTACTCTTTCGCACATGTTGCTCCAGTATTTAGAGTGTATTGTGACATCATACTGCACATAATGCATACCCAGTGCTGAAAATGTATTTGCAGATTCACCTATTTATGTACAGTTTATATCAACTAACAGTATTCACTGGAATATATGTTTCATAATTTGGCACATCTGCATTATACATCAATGTTGCTGGCAATCTGTGGGTAAATACAGCATTAAAGATGACCGTGGTGCATGCCAGCAATCAGAAGCTGATGCAGTTATCCTACTGGAACAAAGAATTTCATATGCATCAAATAAACATCAAGTCATACATTTACTTTATAGATTTTTTTTCAGTGTCTAACATCGTCTGATGCGGGAAACATATTCTCAGTGGAGGGACTGAAGGTTCGTCCACTAGCTCTGCTTAACATCACAAATAATCTGGCAAAGTTTCACCGCCAGCTGAACTACCAGTCATTCTTCTGAGTAGTCTGAATGGAAAAAGGCGGCAGGTCAATGCAAAGCAGCTTGTTCCATGGATGGATGTTATTACTGCCAATATTCTGTCCAGAATGTGTCATACTGTGTGAGTGGGTGGGTAGGAGATTGTGTATATTACAGACGTGACGTATTTTTGATCAAAAATGATTAATGTATTTTAAATTTGATCCTCAAGTTTCCTAAAGGCTGATAATAGATTTAGGCAAAGGTGAGTTTTTTTCTTTTTATTCATTCATAAACAGCATAGCCATCCTTTGCAAGCTTGTAGTCCCATTCGGCAATGGTTTGTACCATACAAACCATTGCTGAATGACTGATGAATGATGTTACATACTTAATGTAAAGTTACTAACTTAATGTAAAGTTACATAGGGTAGGTTTAGGCAAGTCAAGTCATGTAAGTTAGGTTTAGAAAAAGATACATGGTGACGACATACATTAAAATAACTCAAGCTTCACAAGGTTCAAACAACGGTCTCCTGGGCAAAAGTCCTGGTGGATAGTGCTGTGTTTTGTCCACCACCCCAAATTGACTCCTCATGCGGACCACTTACTTCTTAACTCCCATCAGTGCATTGCTCACATTATTGTAGCCTTCCCAATTACAATAGTTATACACAAATTACTGGCTCATGATTACATAGATTTAATACAAATTTTGGTGCATTACTTTTCCTACATGTACGTACAAACAGTGCATAAGAACAACCTGTTTCATTAGGTACTGATCCCTGTGTGTTGCCAAGTTGTTCTCCTTGTCGTTGTTGTCTGACCCTTTTAGATGTCTGTTTATGATGTGTTATGCCAGACAGTCGATGAACATGAGCAGAGAGAAAAATAAGGTTTCTTTAATTTTTTGGTGTGAGACTGTACCCATGTGTGCACTCTGTACTAAAGGCTCATCTAATAACAGATTAGTGTTTAAATAAAACCACAAACGCAAGTCAGGATAGCCTGGGCTAAAATAGTTTTATTCTTTTATTTATCAAACTAAAGATCAGCCAGAAGTACAAGTTTTCTTCATCAACTAACTGCACCTTACAAGTCAAGGACAGACAAATGTTAGGATGGGAGCAGTCCTGAAGAATAAGCATGTGAATTTAGCATGTGGACTGACTGATCTTGACTTTTGCAGGTAAATTTTCAAGCTTTTTCTTTGTGCTGCAGCTAACAAGGTAATTAGCTATGTAGCCTGCAAGTGACACAAGCAGTGCGCTTCTATGAAGTTACTTGATCACACTGATTTAAGAAAATCTAGCAGTTCTACTCACTGGTTTACAACATGCCAACATAATCCTACAGTAACACAACCAGAGATGTAGGCCTAAATGAAAGCTACCTCTGTGCAAGTGGAAGAGCTAAATCTTTACTGGCTGACACATCTTTATCCCCTCACAATGTATAATATTGCTCGACTATAATACTCAGATACCTCAAAAACATTTGAACCATTAAACACAGTCATGTCAGTGATGGGAATCTATCATATTTTGATTTGATCATTTTTAGCATTTCACAAAAAGTACCGAAGAAAAACACATGTCTAAAGCCCAAGTCTGTGCTCTCAGATGCAGAAGTACAACCTTCCAAAGGTTATGGTCCAACGCATACAAAAGGCATTAGACATAGTACACCACATGGGAGTTGTGAACAGATCTTTATGTCAGCCAAGTTGTGCAAAGTTTAAGACTCTGTGGTGCAATCTGTCCTTGCTGAAGTACGCTGTTGTAACATTGCAATTAAAAGTACAGTAGGTAGGGTTATGGTTAGGGTTTAGGGGTAAGGGTAGGCTGTGGGGTAGGGGAAGGCAGTGAAGTTGCAAAGCCCTTAGAAAAGTAGCGACCAGCTGAGAGGGACAAGCAGGGTATGATTCAGTCAGCTGCTGGAGACAGTTTGCCAGTAGGGAACCATTAGCTAGCAAGCAACAGCGCTAAGCAGTGCTGTAATGTATTTGGCAGAGACAAAGCAGTGATGGCGTTGACTGCTGACGCACTGAGAGAAAAGCCTGGCTGCTTCTACCGTGCTGCTGCTCTGCCCACATGTGCTATTCTCCTCTGCATGGATGAGAATTACTTCACTGAGAGGCACAACACAAGAGACACAGAAACAGAGAAAATACAACAGAGAGACGTTGTAAAAGAGTTGGTGAAGATTTTATATTACATGTTGTGTGGGAGTTGTGGCTGGGCAAGGTAGAGAAAAAGACAGTTTAAATACTTTCAGCTGTGAGAAAGGAACACAAGACAGTGGCAAGTTGTGATTGAGGCACTGGGAAATGACTATACTCTTGTGCACAGTGGCAGAAGTCCACACAGCTACTGATTTTAAATGTATACAAGATTAAAAGCAAATCTGAAAATGATTTACGCATGGTCATTATTCAGAAATGTTGGGATGTAAAAGGTGTATTAACAAATTTCACTGAGAAGAATACAACCATCCACATACCGTAATAATTTAGGACCCCTTTTCCCAAAACATAGTAAGATGGAAAATGGGGTATTTTGGGACTTCAGTGATATTTTTCAATTAATTGTTAATTGTCTGTCCACTGAAATGTCCCCTTAGTTAGGCACTGTAAGTGAAAGTTAACTGTGCGGGCCTAAGTATCAATAATTTTTTTCGTACAGTATTCTATAACTCTCCACACAGACTGTAATCTAATTCTTTCACTTATATTCAACTTAAGTATTACACTCTGAGAATAATGGTTGGAAAATTTTTAGAATGCAAACGTATATTTTATGTTTTGGGTCATTAAAGGATACAGTAGGTGTTTGTCATTAACCAAGGTCAGAGTTGTATGGTTTCTTAGCCTGTCTGTGGCACCATGTGAGGACATACATTTTTAAGAACAGGTCACTAATATATAGATTTATTTTTCATCCATATTTATTCTTAAAATAGGCTATGTCATCTCCTAAAACAGCAGGGCACTGTAGTTTTTACTCTCCCTCTCCCTTACCCTCATTACTCCAAAAGAGGGACTATTTTTATCTGTGGATTAAAACCTATTTAGTGCTCCAGTGAGTAGTTCAGGAATAACACATGTCAGGCTTTGGCTACGTAGGCAATACTTGTTCACTGGATCCATTCATTGTTGGTTTTGGACTTTCATGCATAATGCAAGGCTTTTCCTTTAATGCTATGATAGATAATTTCACCTAATATATAGCACTAATGGTAATGCAAAGAACATTCTTAGTAACATCAATTGAAAAAGCAATTTTCAAAACTCAAGTTATCAGGGGCTGCAGATCGTGTAAAGTTTCCATTATTGGTGCCAGCAAAGACAGCCAGCAGAGGAAGTCTGACAGTGAATGAAGAAACACTGTAAAACAAACAAAGAGACAGACAGATTTTTCTCACAAGGTAATTCATATCACCAATAGTGATTTAATGTCTGACTTTGAAAACAATTTTAGCAGCATTAGGACATCCACTTCCCTGAACCCAAATATCTGACTGGGACTGTATGCGTGTGTGTGTGTGTGTGTGTGTGTGTGTGTGTGTGTGTGTGTGTGTGTAGACTTGTATTACTCATGTTGTGAGGACATGAATCAGTTTACACAGTCACATTGTGGGGACTTGCCTTCCTTATGGGGACAAATTGGGGCTAGTTCTGTGTTAAATCAGACAAGTCAAGAGAAGGAGAAGAGAGGTTCTTTATCCACTAGTGTATCAGAGGGTGGACCGTTGTCAGGGCAGAAGTAAACTTATTTACTAGATACACACAAACCACACAAACCACACACACACACACACACACACACACACACACACACACACACACATTTTCTAGCTAAAACAAGCCATCACCAGTCAGCCAAATCACTGTGATCACTGTGTCCCAAATTACGTGTGTTTGCACATGTTGGGCTGTATTTTTCTTGATGTCCATAAATTTATGTATCTGTATTCCCCCTGTAGTTTTGGTTGCACACACTTATTGTAACACACATAAACACATACAGTTTTCTATTAGGGGCCCTAGATCCAAATCCGTGCTTGGAATGGCCATCTGGGAATTCTGGCAAAATTCAGATGGGTTGACTCACCTTTGGACTGCACACTTTCTCACAACTTACTTATTTACTAATCGTAGCATATTGTTTCATTTTAAAATTAAAAGCTGAGAGGTGTATCCATTATATTGCAGTTCACATAAAAGTTGGTGCTGGACTTCGAGCTCTCCAAAAGTAATAATTCAAATTTCTCCCAATTCCCACAAGTCTCTTAACAGCATTTCAGGGAAAGGTCTCCTATACACAGAAGTGATGCGTCATTGTATGAGCAGTGATGACCCCTGCTAGGCTACTGTCCAGACAAAAATGGCCATATAAAGAAACTTAGATCAAATTAAAGCCAATGAAAGAGAGCAAAATTACACTAATGGCCATGGTAAAGCTCACATGGTACAAACAGAACCACTTTGGTGCCCTAGATGGGATTAGGGTTCATTGTATTTTATTTTTTCTGTTTTATTTTATTTTTTGGAGGGCTTGCAGCTGCGCTCCCAACAGCGTGTGGTGCCCTAGGCGACCGCCTATATGGCCTATGCCAAGAGCTGGCCCTGGGTACAAATACTACTTTACACTTTAGGTCATCTGTTTGTCTGAATTAAACTCTACATAGTTAGATTATACAGCAAATATTTTAATAATTTGATTGTAAATGGTGACAAATACAGAGCTCTTATACTGAAGCTTTTCATCAGAGTTATGACTTTACTGTTGGTTTGTTGATTCACTGAGATGTTATAAAGTCACGTTACTGGCTTGTTTTATAGCTTTATGGCTTTAGCAAGTGAGGCTTTTATTGATTTTGGTGGATGATATGGGCCAGGTTTACTCCAAAATGAATTGTTGAATTAATTAAATCAAATTATTCAAATTTAACATTTTTTATTCCAACAATTTACACATACTCTTGCCAATCCCACACCTCCCACACATGACCACAGGTGGAAAGACTGTACTCTACTTATCTAAATGGTCAGTTTTCTTGCACAGAATCCTCTACGTTTAAAGGGAAATTTCGGTTTATTTCAACCCGTCTCCTATCATCCTAAATTTGTTTCAAGTCACTAGTGACATAGAAATAATAGTTAGCATGTTAGCCATTAGCCTAGATACAGCCGTAGCGTCAGACCTGTTAAAACGTAACTGAACGGGCATCCTTTCAAGTGCAAAGTTAGTCCACTAAACAAGCTTTTTCTCCACAAAGACCGCCTCATATCGTTAGGATAAATATCAGAGAACATATAGAAAACGACATGTAAACGTGTTGTCTTACCTTACCGGTGTGGTGCCATGTTTGCTGTTTACCATTTAGCTAAGGCTGCAACCGGTCCCATTCCTTGCAACAGAGGCATTCCTCTTCTGTGGACATTGGGGTACAGCATTCACAGGTAATGTTACACCACTGAGCTCCAGAGCTAAATTCTTCCAGCAGCCATTCCTCCTCTGTCGTCCTCTACCTGTTGTGCCTCTCGCTCTCTCCTCCTCCATTCTTCAATTTCACAAAGCTCTTTGTCAGCGTATTCTGGCTCAAATAAATATCGCCTCTCGATGTGGAAAGCCTATATACTAACATTCCACATTTAGGTGGTCTTCAGAGTTGTTGTCTTACCTTACCATGTGTTTACCATTTACCTCTGCTTCCCAAAGCGTGGCCGAAATATCGTGAGAACAACAGCGATATCATACCGTGTCTGAAATCTAATGAGAACACGCCGCAGCAGCTGCAAGGCAGAACCGGACAGTAGCCTGAAAGATTCATTCATTTATTTTATGAAAGATTTATAGAATAATGGCTGACTTTTTGCCAGACTTCGACTTTGTGAAGGAGGAATTTGATTTTGCAGAGTTTTATGGCCGCCCTTATTTATTTGAGCCAGAATACACTGACGAAGAGCTTTGTGAAATTGAAGAACGGAGGAGGAGAGAGAGAGGGGCGCAACAGGTAACGTTAGAGGACGAGAGAGGAGGAGTGGCTGCTGGAAGGATTTAGCTCTGGAGATTGGTGGTGTAACATTACCTGTGAATGCTGTACCCCAATGCCCACAGAAGAGGAATACCTCTGTTGCAAGGAATGGGACCGGTTGCAGCCTTAGCTAAATGGTAAACAACAAACATGGCACCACACCAGTAAGGTAAGACAACACGTTTACATGTCGTTTTCTATATGTTCTCTGATATTTATCCTAAAGATATGAGGCGGTCTTTGTGGAGAAAAAGCTTGTTTAGTGGACTAACTTTGCACTTGAAAGGATGCCTGTTCAATTAAGTTTTAACAGGTCTGACGCTACGGCTGTATCTAGGCTAACGGCTAACATGCTAACTATTATTTCTATGTCACTAGTGACTTGAAACAAATTTAGGACGATAGGAGACGGGTTGAAATAAACCGAAATTTCCCTTTAAGGTGGCAGATGTATATAAGTATTACTCTTGAGGTAACTGTCCTGGCAAAACTGACAAAAGCTGATCACAATAAAAAAGAAGAAAGAAAAGATCACATTAAGTGTTTTAGCTTTTCTCCAGTCCAAATTGTCAAAGTCAAAGAGATGGTGATTGGATGAAAGTGTATATGGAAAATGTTGATTTCTTTGATTGTTATGTTCTTGGTAAACAAATAGCTTTAGTTTAAGCTGTTGCAGAAATATATTTTCAACACATCTTCAAAATAGATCTGGGTTTCTCTATGCTAGTTGCAAGAAAACCTGTTCCAGTTAACTTACCTTAACCTGGCTAGTTTTTTTCTGAGTGCTGTGATAAGTTTTTATCAGTGTGATACCCTTCACCTGCATCATGAGCTCTTACTGTGCTACTATGTTTATGAGATGGAGAAGTTTCTTGCTTTAACTTTCAAATAACACAACTCCAAAACTAGATGGAGGAAGAGGTCCAAGTATGAAGATCTGATGAAGGAGTGTTGCTACCACAGGTGGAGCTCCCAGTGCTATGCTGGCTTTAGTCTCCTGGAAATGATCAGTCATTAGGAGTGCCATTGAGGCATTGGAAAGATCTGCTAGATGGTTTTGGATCAAATGGAGCTAGCCTAAGTGCTACTATGACATAATTCAAGGTTTGATCAAACCCAGTGCAACCAGGGTGTCTGAAGTTGAAAGACCCAAACAGGCTGTTCTCATGCACTGTTCGTACATGTTCTTATGAAAAATAATTCAACAAAATGTGCACATATTACGTATCGCCCACGTAATCATGATCCAGTAGTTTGTGTATAACCCGAGCATTTGGGAAGGCTGACAGGAGTAAGGAAGGACGCATTGCTTGTCAGGAGACAGGTTGGGGAGGTGGATGGGTCACAAAACACAAGACTTTCCTAAGGACACTGGTACTCAGAACTGTGTGAGCTTTGAGTGAACTTTGAGTCATTTTAAGGTACATCATCACCATGTTTCTTTTCCTAAACCAGTGATTTATGTGCCCAAACCTAAAGTTGTCCAACCATGATTCTTTTCCTAAACCTAACCATAGTTCTTTTACACACCTAAACATAACCTCCATAATAAGTATGTAACTTAACATTAAGCTTGTAACATCATTCATTAGGGCACTTATTTGTAGGATATCATACGGACCATTGTGTGTGCATTTTCATAGGATATCATATGAACAATTGCATGAGGATACATTGACTCAAATCACCCAATGCCCCCTCGTAACACCAATCATTGATTATATGTCCCCACACCAAAGATCCATCATATGAATAAATGAAAATCTGGATAAAAACTCCAACACCAGCAAATTGAAACAATATTTGTTTTTATTTGGCACAACACAAAAGTGCTTTACAATAACACTGCCCATGACTAGTTTGGCATGAAAACAACCTCATGGTTCATTGTTGGTCGCATTCATATAACCTCAGAATAAAACCTGTCTTTATAAGTGTATAAAAATGACCCTCAGTTTTTCTTTTGTTATTGCTCAGTAAGGCACCTTACAATTTTTCAACACATCATTTGCAGATAATTACATTTTGTGCAAATGTTATCGATTAAAGTTTTCAGTCTGTATTGGCTTTATTGTTTGTTGTATTATGGACTCAACATACCGTTGGTTAGTGTTTCAACACTGCAAAAAAATTTAAGCCTAGCAATAATGTTCACATGTTATATATATTAGAAAAAATTCTAAATGTACTTATTGTTTTTGCAGTGTAGGCCTATGGAACATTAGGGGTCTTATATAACAGAGGACATCTTGCTAAGTACAGAATCCTATAAACCACAGAATATTTTTACATAAATATGCTGGTTTTCTATCTAAGTACAAAGTACAAAAACACAGGTTCATCACTTCTCTTGAAATCAATAACTTATCCCTACAAATTGCATTTTTATTGTTGTTATTGCAGACAAACCCCCCAGCTCATAATTTCACATTGTTTGGTCAGATATACAAGTCATTGTCAGAACAGTTGAAAGCACAACAAATACATTTTCCCATTTTTCTTATAAAAACATGAGTGAAAATAAAGAATCTTTGGTAGCTAAGCAAAAATAGAATAAAAATGTCTACATATAAAATGCATCGAAATACAAAGTAACAAGAAGTAAACGGCTACAGCAAAAGGCCGACAAGGCAGAGAAATCCAGCTTTGACTTAATAAGGAAATGCGTATAAAAAAAGGACACCTTTATATTTAATATCACAAACAGATCATAAATTACTTGAGACCTTCAGAATGCATCAGTCTTTGGACGGCATCCTTATGCCTTGATACAATGCAAAGAGAACCACTGAGGTATTTCATCTTAATTACGTCAAGCATCATGCTGGACGACAGGACAGACATAAAAGTGCATAAGTAATAAACTCATGTCTGCTCCTGGTCTGTAGCAAACACTGGACTCGTTTCATTCCAAAATGCTGTTCCCTTCCATCAAGTGCCCTTATTCAAATTCCTGTTATCAGGTAGTACTTTTCTCCCATTTGGTGCTTAATGTATTCCTCTTACATTTGCTTCTTCCCTCGCAGATAAGGGAAGCAGGAAGCAAGGAATAGGAGGGATGTCACTACACTATTCTCAATACAGTATGTGAAAGAAAGGAAGAGAACAAGGGCATACAGAAGGCAAAAAAATAACAAAATCTTTGGACTGGAACACGTCCACCGTGTCTACTTGGTGGTTATCATTCAACTTGGTAGAAAGAAATACATTAACAAAAATAGTGTTAAAACCATTTTGCAACATACACCCACTATTCATAATAAAAAAAAGAAAAACAAAAGTCATTGTTTCTGTAAAAAATAAAACAGTCACAGCAGCAATGATTCACCATCTCTCTTCTGGTCACATGTTCACCTGGTCACCTGATCCGGAGGAGATTATATCTACCAATCAGTGATCAGTTTGAGATTCTTCACTTTGTAAACGTCAAGAAAAAATACTGCATTCACGTCATATGGGAATAACAAAACTTGTAAGTGTCCAGACATTCAGACATAATGGATTTTGCAGCCCCTTAATAGCATGAATGGATACTTCTATGGATGCCTCACCTTTTCACATTCAACATACAGTATAGACACCAAAGTGAGCAATGTGTTTCATTTTAAACTGCATTTCAAGAATTGTAATGTCAAGGACAAACACAACCTGCATCAAATAGCTGTGCGCTGCCATTGAACTATAGGAGTTGCAATTATGAATTGAGTTAAATGTTACACAAAAGTTCCTCTGTTGAAACAGATAAATACATTAATAAATGTATGAAGACTATGAGAAAGTATCTTTCCCATATGACATGAGTGCAACAGAAGAAAGAGAGCAGCTTTTTTTTAAATTTTAAAGCCCTTTCTGTACCCTTTCACTCTTCGTAAATTGATACCATAGCTCTTCCTAAGAGCTCTTAAAACACCGGAAAGGTAAACCAATGCTTTGCCCTCAGAGCTAAGAACTTTGAAGTTGTGTCATTAAATCTTTAAACTGATGCAATTTAACTTCTTAATTTTAGGGTTTTAATGGTAAAGTGGCTAACCTCACCTCTTCACAAGATCCAGAGACCATCCAGATACTTTCAGATTACAATTACACTAACCAGATTGTAATGGCAGCAGTCTCTCTCAAGACCTTTAGGAGTTAAGAATGTAATCCTTGACAGTGGAGACAGCCTGGCATGGCAGGGTGCTAGTTTGACTTCAACTTGAAGGTATGTGGTGTGTTTTGCTTTTGTTTTTGTTTTTTTGCTTCCCTTGGTGGGACAATATGTAGATTTGCTTATAGTCAGGCTGTAATGACATTTCTTGGAGACACAATGATGCTCTGGAGGTAAAATATTCTCATTGGCAATGGCGAAATATTTCATAGGGGTGGCCAGATGGGACCACTGAAAATCTTGGCATGGCACACCAAAACCAAAAGCAATAACTGAATTTCAGAAATTCTATTATGTTGTTCACGTTTAAAGGCTTGTTGAAAACTATGTCAGTATGAGAGTTAAAGAAAAGGACACTGATATGCATTGGTTTCTTATTTAACAGTTAATTATATTAATTATCTAATGTGCACAGAGTAATACCTTGGTCCACCCCCTTGGCGGTGCCACTGCTTACTGATCAAGTTAAACCCCAACGGGTTGTGATAAAAATCCACAGTTTCTTTGGCTGGGTTGCAAATGTTAAACTGGAGCCCAGTGGAAGTGACATGGGAAAGAGGTAGCTAATATTACAAAGCCTAGCACTCTTGCTGCCAACTGCATTATATTCAACCATGCAATTCTGACTTATCAGAAGTTTAGCTAATTAGTTTACAGTATCTGACCTTTAGCTAAACATGTTAGATCAAAAAAATGTGTTAAGCTAATTAGCTAGCATGCTGATGTTCCAAGATTGTGATAACTATGGTCATGCATGAACCAGAAAAAAAAGCAGCCACTGCCATGTTTTTGCCATTCAAGTTTGGAAAAAAACCTGGTTCTTTGCCCATTTTGGTTGAACTCAACCAATTTTGCCTCCAGAGCTGCTCTGCATCTGCAAAACATTTGTATAATAACAACATGGTGTGAGTGAAAAACAACCCATAAGAGAGTTCAGTGGTAAATGATGACAGTAAGTCATACATCCAGCACCATGTCATAGTGTGTTTCCTTCTTCCTCTTCCCACACTTATTTATAAGAACTGTATACAATGTCAACAGTATGACCCAGTAACTGGCATAGACGACTGCTCCTATGACCAGAACAATCTTTTCTGATTCAGGAAAGGGTTTTCTAGTCTGTAGGATTACTGTGTAGATAATCCCAATGAAGAGAATGGTGAACCAAACTGATATAGGAATCAGACCAATGAAGTTCACTACTATTGTTTTCCTCCCAGAGGTCCCCCATCCAGACTTGTTGATGGTTGCTATTGCAAACATTTTGGCTGGCAACAGGCTTGACATGTACAGTACAGAATAGAACGACATAAACACCATGACAATGTTACCTCTGAGGCAGCTGGCAAACGAAGCCTTGATCAGCGCCACCGCCTGCACAATGAGCAGAAACAACAGAATATTCCAGAGCCTTCCTTGGTAGAAGAGTTGGATTGCAGTGGCAATGAGGAAAAACGGGAAGAAGCCCGTGATCACAGCCTCATAAGTCATCCATAGATGGTGTTTGTGGAACCACATGGAGTTGTATAGCCATTCTCTGAAATATGACTTACTCCATCGAGTTTGTTGATTGAGCCACCGCAGGTATGTAATTGGCGTCTCGGTGAGGCACTTTGATCGAGCAGTATATTTGGTTGCATACCCAAGGCTTAGAACTCTGTTCGTGAGATGGCGGTCATCCCCAAAACTGCAGTGGGATCCCATAAAAGTCTGATTGTACCAGTCCTCAAGGAACTCGTGCAGGAGAGAGTTCCGGTACATTCCTAAAGGCCCACTGATGCACTGCACACAACCAAAGTAAGACTGGCATGCCCGCTCAATGTTGAAGGCCATCCAGTACCGCACACTGCTCAGGAAGGAGATCCATGACTCATATTTATTTAGGATCTAAGGAAGAAGTGTTGGAGGAAAAGTTGGAGGTTAACCATGAAAATGTAATCTATATGAAATATTCAGTTTGTAAAATTTATCACATGCAAGGAATGAGGAAATATTCGTAGTTATGTTACCAACCTGCACATCTCCTCCGACCCCTCCCACCATAGGGTCTTCTTCTAGAACCTTCACCATCTCCACCGATGATGCTGGGTCCAACATAGTGTCAGAGTCACACACCTGAGTAAAAGCCACAAAATAAATACTGATTAACCTGGGTTATAGGGCCAAAGGTCCTCTTTTATTGTCACTTAAAAAAGACAAACATCTTGGCAAGTTTTTCCCATAGTCATTTTGCCCATGGACGTAGCTATTATTAGTTGTGGACTCCCACTTGGAAATTTGAGTTCGGCATTTTGGAGACAGCTTCTAGGTGCCATGCAGGGAACTGCAGTTTTTGACACTCCCGCATTGGTTCATTTTTCAGCTCCAGACATTGCCACTTGTTTTTTTTTTATCTTAACCAAATCGAGGGTCTAAGGATAGAAGATGTCATGTGTTGTATTGTAAAGCCCCTTGAGGCAAATTTGCAATTAAAGGCTACAGAAATAAAACTGACTTGCCCTGAATTGACATCACTGTAACCAGTGGATGATCTCCTGCAACCAAGATTAACTGCTTAAAACTAAATCACTACCCACTATCTTTCTGATGACCCCTTTTCTTAGCTCTCTCTATTTTCTACTATAAATGGTAATTTTCCTCCCTAACAAAATCAGGTGATGAAAATAAACCTAGAGCCCAATTCCCCAGTAACAAAACACATCTGTTACAGGCTGAGCCTGATGATAGTAAAACCGCAAACAACACTGTCCCTCCTTTGTTGAAGAGTACTGGCATGATTTCTGGCAGCACTGCAGTAAGTTCTTTTGAAATCTCTGTTAAACAGGAGGTTTCTGGCAAGCTGTATCCAGCTGCAGGTGTTAGACAGCATCATTTCAAAGGGTGTTTAAGCCTCAAGTCCCCTTTTTGTGATGCAAACTCATTAGAATGGTTCCAAATGTTATTAGAGAAATAATGTTTCTGTTCAGATTTACTCATGTCTTTAAGTAATACCACCAGCTGAATATTTCAGCCCAAATGTGACATGATTACACTTTGTGTTTTGGCCAAACAATTTAAGTTACATGGTTTTATATTTCTTTTCTGGATACAGGATAAAAATCAGTACTTCTTTAGCTTGTGTGTTTCCAAGCTTGGCATTGTGATTAATGCTTTTAGCTCCTGTTTATATTCTCAGCCGCACCACCACCACCACACAGTATTGGCATTAACACACTGTATTGGCCAGCCAAACACCCTTGGGAACTAGCTTTTCCAAATAAATAATTTAGGTGTCCTTAACAGGTCTGTCTCAGTCAAGTTAAACTCTAACCTAGTTGATAAGTTTTTCACCAGCAAACAGATGCATACCAATGTGACCTTTCTTTGAAAACTGTTTTGGGTCTTGACTCTGAATACCACTCATGTAGATGATGTAACACTCAGCTCTGTGAAACAGATCTGTTATTACACTTAGACATAAGCTACTGCTGCCCTCCTTCACGCTACACTTCACAACACGATGCACACAGCCACTGTCCGTCTAAAAGCAGCACAAAAGACTCTTTGTGGACCCCATGTTTGGTTTGGCAGAGCCCCCCCTTCCCCTCTCCAGCCATCTCTTTCTCCATCTCTCTTTCTCTTCCCTTTCAATCCCATCTTCAGCTCACACTGATGTCAGCTGTCCTTGTCTTACCTGTGTGTGTTTGTACATCATCCATTTTATCTGTTATGTAATGGTGTCTAATTTGCACCACTGACACTATTGTTCCCCCCTTTCCCTTAGTCTCTCTTTTGTTTTTATGCATTCAATCTATCCATGTCCACTATCCATCCTTCCATCCTTTCACCATTCCTTTATTTCCCTTATTTAAACCCCCTTATTAACAACCATTTCTAGTGTCAGTGTCTTACCTGCACATAGTCCATGCTCCTCCCCAGTGCTTTGAAGGCTGTATACATGACCTCTCTCTTCCCTCCCCACTTCTGCATGATGCACACACACTTGTTGTTCAGCACCAGCCTGGAGACCTGCTGAAGGCTCTCAGCGTAGCTCTCATCTGTCTCCTCTGGCCCTCGGCTGTGATAGTTACTCCGCCACACGTATGTGGCCGACTTGTCCCATCCCATAATCTCTTTAAAAATCTCCATCATGTACAAGTCGTCGTCCGCGTTCCCGTCGATCACCATGATCACTTTGATCCCCGGGTATGTCAGCCTCTTCACTGACACCAGGCATTTCCTCAGGTAGTTTGGGTCCTCTTGATACGCTGCAATGCACAACGCCAAGGATTTGTTGAGTTTGATTGGCGTCTCTAAGGACCGCCTCATGTTTCGGTGTTCTAAAAGCGCAAAGAGACTCTGGATGATGAGGTGGACAACCAAGATGGCACCGTACAGGCCGAAGGATAGGTGATTGCGGGCTGTTGTGAAGAACTGGTAGCCCATGATGTAGGCTGTGGAGATGCCCACCAGGAGGGACACGCCAAACATGGTGGTCCCAAATATCCGCAGGTAGGTGAGGACTCTTTGACACCTCATCTGGGGACACAATGTGGAGAAAAGGGTTACATTCAGTCAATGGAGTACAAAAATTGTAGGACTTTTGTGCATCAATTACATGCCTAATGCAATGGGATGAATAATTAATTTAAATAATTTATTCCTGTTTTACTTTGTACAAACATCGGATGACCATCCTATGATTAGGAGAGGGTAAATGAAAAAGAAAACATTTATGTTAACATATATATAGTAGTTTTTCACATGGTGTACCTGAAAAACACTGATTTCCATACCAGCAATAAAACGTATTAAGCATTATTAAGATACAACATATAAAATAATGCTTATTCGCAGCTTTTCATTAAACTCTATGGCACACATAACTTTGTTTTATTACAACAAACCCAGGTAGAGAGAGGGTAATAAACTTTCTCCTCCTTTTTTTTACTCCCTCATTGCCCCTCTCCTTCCCTCTTCCCCTTCCCAAAATCCCTGTCTAAATGTCAGACAGTTGTGAGTAGCCGATTGTTCTAACTCTCCTTTAGTGTGGGTGGGCGCACATTACAAGTTTTCTTGACCTAATTAACCAACAAGCTGGCTGCCCCTGCCAAACGTCCAAGTGCTCTCTAAATGCCTGGGAGAAACTATTATGATATTTTTTTCTTTCTTTTGTGTTGTGAAGAAGGGGTTGAAAAAGATGTTCAGGACCCAGACCATGACGGATTATTCTGTGTGTCTTTATGTGTGGACAAGTGAGGAACATTCCCTGCTTTTGTGTCTAAACTGTGTGCGACATGAACCCTGCTGCACAAAATCTTCTGCTCAGAATCCTGAAGTTTCTTTCCAGCCCTCATTATGTTGCTACCGCCATCTGTTTGGCAGACCAGCGGAGACCCACTCAGTGTGGCTCAGCTCGGCTCAACGCAGAGCGGACCACCCTGTGATGTCATCTGTTTATATCTCCGTGGGAAGAAGAAGACAAGAGCCTTTTAGATTTTCTAATGCTGCACGTGTGCTTCTTCCCCTCTGTGTCTCCCCATAAAAAGTACAACAAGAACATCATTTTTGGGGCTAAATAGATACAAAGATAAAGATGCACATTTAGCAGAGGAAGGGTATAATGTATTGCTTTAAACATCATAAAAAAACATGCTTTTTTTAGTGTAGCGAAAAAAGGACTGACAGGAGTTTGACCCTTTGACATTATGGAGGTCAAAGTTTGCTTCTCTGGTGATTGAGTCAATAGGATGCCCCCTTGTGGTACATATTTATTTGCATATGTCATCGTCACATATCATTACCTGTAAGTTACGCATGTAAGTTTAGTGAAGACGAGCAAGACATGTAAATCAGAACAAGCAATAAAGTCATCAAAAGAAGAGTACACAAAGCCCAGCAGTGTTTGTGACTTGGCAAGAGGTTTTCACACCACACCTAAACACACAAGACAGATGGAGGGAGGGAGAGAGCAACAGACAGCGAGAAGAAGAGAAAGACTTGTAAAGACAGAAGTGAAGAGGGGCAGAGGACGGCAGAGCCAGAGAGAATGAAAGGAAGGACAGGAAAGTGGGTAAAAGCAGACGACATTGAACAGAAAAGAAGACTGATATCTAGAAAGACTGCAAGAAAGAACAAAGCAAGAGACACTGAGAGCAGCAGAAGCAGAGAGAGAGGCTGAGCTGAGAGAGAGGAATATGCACACACACCCCTTGGCTCAGACATAATGCCTTGTTCATTTGATCGGTGGATGAGAAGGCCACAACCAGTATTGCAGGCCTCCTCTGGCACGTGGCAAGGCTCTTAACGTCAGCCGCTCATTTACAAGACCCCTGACACACGCTACACACACACACACACACACACACACACACACACACACAAATGCACATATAAAAGCTTATTACACCAGGGAAGAGAGAGGAGTGTGTGTCTGTAAAAAAATATGCATTTTTTAATTGTGTTAAGCTGAGGGTGCGTTTCACCTTAGACCTCCTTTGGTTTGCGCACTACAGTGTGTGCGTCTGATGTTTTACAACTATATAAGGTAGTGCAGAACAAACTCTCTAACCCTGTCTCCCTGCATCAACTTTATATGAACTCAGCCACTGCTTAGGAGAAGACATATTTCACCATAACTATACCTAATGATTTGTGAACTGTGTTTGGGTTATAGATTATATTGTTAAAAGGTATTTGGTGTAAGGGATGGAAGTCATTGCAAATCGTTTGATATACCCTCACGACCAGGGCGTGACAGACACATTCACACATACTGGGAATTTACAGGTTCCATTTCACCCAACCTGCACATGTTTGGACTGTGGGAAATATGAGAACTTGGAGGAAACCACTGCAGACACATGGAGAACATGTAAACTCCACACTGTGTTTGCTGCTTTTTGACGGTTTGTTTATTTACGATCCGCACTTTAGTGACGATGAAACGCTCGCTCTGGTTAAAGGTTTGTGGTTAAAATATAAATCCTAACTTTTTAATTCAACTCAGGTCATAATCCTCAGATGTAAAGTTTTTGCTCTTTTCTCGACGCAGATCAACTTTGTGCTCAGTTTTGTAAAATTCAGTTATTCTGAGCAAAAACACACAGCTCAGACATTACCTCTTGTTCGGATACTTTGCTCTTCATAGCGTCTCATACACCCCTGAGCACATGATCCAAAGGTCAAGACTGACAATTAGCTCAGAGTGCAGGATTATTAACTGCAGACTAAAAACTATCAGTCATGATGGTCATCCAAACTTGGCTCCAGCCCCTGAGATATAAAAGCCTCTAATCACAACAGCATCTGTGACAGAGAAGGTGTCAGTGACATATGTGAGAGTGTATCTACGCATGTCAGTATATGACGTGTGAGAGCAAGCTGAAGGTGTCATTAGCACATGTGGATGATGCCTGTTTGTTTTTATATCTTGGTACAGTTGACCTAAAGAGCCCAATCACTACCTCTGTGTGTGTGTCCAACCCTACAGTGACCTTGGGTTGGATGCTTTCGCAGTCCCACTCTAACGTCATTAACAGTCTCTTGGGTAAAATTCTCACTGGCTCTGTCTCAGAGGTAATTTTACAAAAATGAAGGTTCACATGGATGGAGAGTAGATGTGGGTTAGCAAAAAGATGAACTGATGAATGAATGAAAGAGATGTCTGTGTCCTCTGGTGAAAACTCCATTTGGCTCAGTTTGAAATAAGATTACAGTTTTACGTGGCTTGCTGAGATTTAACAGTCAAAACAATGGTTTAATAGTAACTGGCGTGAGTACCTAGGCTAGATGGGAAAATGAGTACGCGCCCAGACATCACTGACAAATGTACTAAACCCTCCAAACTGTAACAGAAGTTAGATGTTGATAATTGTACTTCCCACTGTTGCGCTCACTGTGAAGCAGGAACATTTCTGGAGACGATTCAAACATATGATCTGTTTTAGTCATTTGAGCTATATGATCCGAGCTTATACCCCTATTAAATATGAATAGGCCTTCACATACCCTTTATGCAGAGCAAACGTTAACTGTACATTGTGTACTGTGATGCACAGTTTATTGTTTAACTCAATTATACCATATTACCATACCTCTAACATGTCTTACTGAAATCTTTACTGTACTTACACATACTTCAATCATTTGTGCATTTATATTGAAAATATGTCCAATATGTAAAGGATAGCTGGCACTGAGTTGTGTGGTTACTGACAAACAAGACCAAGACTCATGGTGGGGTTACCACAAATGTGAACCTCATGGTAGTGCCAGAGGGGATGTCAGGGGACCACCAGAGTCAGTAGGATTCATTGTCTGGGAACCATGAAAATGCAGACAAACATGCTAGAGACATGTAGGAGATATCATACTGGATAAATCAAAACTCTGAACAAGTCTTGCTAGAGGTAAAATCAGGGGATCATCCACCAAAGTCAACCTGATTCATCCTCTGAGGACCATGATTGTCCATACAAGATTTTATGGCAACCTGTCCAATAGATGTGAAGATATTTCTCTCTGTACTTCAGTGGTGAACCATCCAAACATCAGATCGGCATTGCTGTCCATAGAACTGCTAGCATGACTGACAGTGCAAACTCAAAAAACAGTTTTCAACACCATGTATTTATGTAAAAAATAATGTCAGCCAGTACGGATACAACAGCGTTCATGGGTATAAAAACAGGTATTCATCTAACTTTTATCAAGTCTTTTAAATATCCGTGTATAACTGTGTGTGTAAAAAGTTTGACAGTGCACTGAATTAAGCATATCAGCACTTCTGGAACATGGGGAACTCTGTGACCCATATAGGTCCTTTCGTATAAGTAGTGATTTAGTAGAGACATGAGAATCACCACATGCTGTAACAACTCTTATGTATGTTACGCAACAGTGGATAGATGTCAGAAATATATGTGGTTTGTCTGCTTAAATGTTGTCTCATCGTTGCAGCTGAATGCTGGCCCTGTGTGCACGTGTATCTATATGTGCAAATGCGTGAGCTAAGCATAATATGTTCAGTACATGTATTTAGCCAGCGTGCATACATGCACACAGGAAGGGATGTATGTGTGTGAGCGTATGTGCGCTGCAGAGAGGAAGAGATGGTTTGGCAGACTCTCAGGAGAGCAGTGGAATCCCTGTCAGCAGGGTCCCAGTTCCAAGGCCTGTGATGGAACGTAAAATCTAACAACGCTCGCCAGACTGTGTGTGAGTGTGTGTCTTTATACAGTAAGTATATGTGAATGTGTTTGTGTGTGTGTGTGTGATTACTGTATGCTCTGCACAGGCAGTATAAATCTAGAAGTGGAGCCAAAAAAGACAGCTTGCTGGTCCGTGTGGAGCTGAGATAACATAAAGCTTACATCTTTATTGTGACTCAGCAGTCACTGACTAGAAGTGTAACATTCGTAAATCAGCTGCTGTGGCCAGATGAGTGCTGTTCACATATAAAAATTTAATGTTGCTCTGAAGAGTGAGCCAGCTCACACCTGTGGCTGGTATACTTTGGGTATGGATACAGTATAAGACTGAGAATGGGCTACAATTCAATAAACTGAGGGCATATTTACAACAGTGACATTATCTCTATCAATCTACAATATATACAGGCAACTGTGAATATGTCAGTGATATTTATGGGTTGCTTAAAGCGTCTTAGTGTTGATCCATTAAAGAAATATTGGACAAAATCTGTGTTATCACCAGGACTGTATCCGAAAGTATGAGAAAAACAGACCTGCTGAGGTCATACACACCTTTGAAATCTCAAACGCATGATGTCCTGCCAACAGAAAACGCACACATGCAAAAATGGAAAGATACATAGTTTGGAACCTGAACAAGCAATGCACATATGGGACCTGTGTGTGCATTAGTTTGTTTGTGCATGTGTGTGTGTGTGTGTGTGTGTGTGTGTGTGTGTGTGTGTGTAGGGGCAAGGCTGGAAAAGACCAGGAAGCATTTTAAAGGCATTAAAATGTGGAGATGGCCCTCGTGACAGTTCTAGCAGGATGCAGGAAAAGGCTCACATGTTCCTAAGCAGATGATGAGGCAGAGGAGAGGGAGCGGCTGGGAAAAAGAGAGAGTTGGCTGCTGACTTATAGGCGAGACGCACTTGACATACTCAAGGCCAGCTTGTACACTTCTGGCTTGCTTTCATGAGCTGCTTTCTAAAACGGGGTCAACTTTATGCATGATAGATTTGTTTTAAACAATCAAATCTTAGTCAGATGAGTCTGTAAAGATAATGTGAATGCAGAATTACATGGCGAAAATATGAAATAGGCTATAAACACAGAGTATTTTTAAATATGGATGTAAAATCAGAAACAGTTGTGTAGCTAAATCTGAATTTTACTCATCTTGTATCGCTGCAGTTAAACGGGTACTTCACTGTTTTAGCCCAGTATGAATGAAACTGCACACTCCAACTGAACCAAAAGGTCATGAGAGTTTTCAAAGGCACCGCTAGGAAGTCACTAACCCTCCTCACTCCTCCCCTTTCTCCTCCTCATCCTTCTCCTTCTCATAAACCCCCCATGTGGTCAGAGTGCGCTGTTGTTGCGGGAGCATTGTCTTTATAAGAACCAGAGCTAAACTGTAACACCACCCACTGCGCTAACGCCGCACTGCTCCTTACATGATTGGAATCAGGTGGACAGGGCCACAACTGGCAAAGGTACAGTGTTACAACGTAACATGGGAGTTGACTTTTACATTCCCCATCTCCTCCTCTGTCTCTTTATATCCTCACCTTCTGTGTGCTATTAGAATCAGGTGTGATAAGGCTGGCAAAGACACAAAGGTTACAATATCCAAGGAGACTGTTTTGTGTTACTCAAACATCTTGTTCCTTTACCACAGCAGTTAGTGTTGCATCATTTCAGTTTTATTTGATGTAAAAGTAAAGGTGGGCAGTGAAGCTGCAACTCATTATTTAATAAAACACTATGGTACATCCATTCTCAATTTTTAAGCCAAACTATGCTGTTTGGTATTTTGGCATGTTGTCCTCCCTTTGACTCATCCCTAGCTCTCTCTCTTTTTTGTGAATGAGCAGGAGGAAGTGATGCAGCCATACTACAGAGAAAAAGATGGAAAAGGGAAGAGCAGCAGAAGGGGATGGAGGAGAACTGTATGAGGGGAAAGTAGGTTGTAATGAAGTGAGTTAGTAAGAGAGAGAGCGGCATGGCAGACACCAAAAGAAGGAGGGGGGAGACTGCGAGGCACGGTGGTGGACTTGGCTCAGTCCACTGCCAGCTGAGGCACTGGACTCCTGCCACTGTGGCAAGCTCCAAGATTTTCAGCCAAATTACAGATGCGACTCAGTCGAGAATGGCGCTCCTCTGTCAGGCTGTTTGTTTGGTTTCTTTCTTATATGGAATTTTCACAATAAATATCACAAAAGCCCCTGTTTGGTTTCTCCTGCTTCTGAAGGCCAGAACATTTCTGCCATAAAAGTTTTTAATTGTTTTTTTTGTTCTTTTCTTTGAATCCAGCCATTCTCTGTCATCCATTAATCCAACACTTTCTCTTATCTGACAACAGACAGTTATCAACAGTGCTAAAATTTTAGGCTTCCTCCCTACATGGGAGAAAATTCTATTCAAGCACTCTATTATCACAGCTAAGAGATAACTTAAGAGATGGAAACCCAGAGGCAGGCTGAATGGCTGAATGAAATAATAGTCAGAGGTATTAAGAAAGAAAAAGATTTGACTGTGACTGAAGTTTTAAATTTCTGAACTTTTGTCGTCTGATCTTTTCAACAAGATGACACCATAAGTAATATAGCCACTAAGATCAAAATAAAAATGTCCAGGAGCCAACTATATATGCTGTGCTGCAAACACAGCTTGCTTTATACAGCTCCTGGGTTACTTTATGGTATACCGTAACTCCTGGACCTATGCATTAACACTGGCATCAGCCTTCCCTGTGAGACCCTGTGACTCAGTATGAGGTAGTGGGAATCTAACTCAGAACCTCACTGACATCCAAATTTTCACTTTTACTGGCTGGCTGTAATGCTGCTTCATTGCTACTTTACCAAGGGAAGCTGGAAAAAAACTGTGGCATTAATGCAGAATAGATGAGGTAGGTGGTGGTGCCGTGGATGTGATGTGTTGGGAGGGGCTGCACATACACTATGCACTCTATGCTTAACTTCAGTAGTTACACCATGCCGGCCCCAAGGCCCTATACACTGACAGACCCATGCTGTGAGCAGTAATGGCACGTGAGACGTGTTGTGAGCCCTAATGGAGACCAGCCATGGAATGCCTTCCTCTGTTAAGTAGTAAACTGCTCTGTGCGCTGTGTGGAAGAACATCCTGTAGCACTGATGAGTCTATAGACTGAGTCACCTATTGAAGAGTGCAAAAAAGTTGCTTTTCTTCCTGTTCTGGCATCAGCAGCTATAGTAGGCAACCTTTGTGGACTACCCACATTGCTGCACATACGTATTAAATCTCTCTTTGAGTGCTTAATGTTCCACTAACAGGCACCAGACATGAATTGCCCCCCTCACAGTGGCACACTGAGCCAAATGCTCAGCAGAGGAGCTCCCTCGAGGGCTCAGATTAGGGACAGTATGTTGGTATTACTCCAGATACATGTGTGCATTGACAGAGGGCACTGATTATACAAAGAACTCCTGCTCTTAAACTATTATTTTGAAATACAATGTATGTCATACATATTGATGCATTTTAAACAAAGTAAATGCTTATTAGTGGCTACTGTAAGTTTCTCCAGTGGTGCAGTAGTACATATTCTTTTAAAAATGCACTGCAGAAGAGCAGCTAATATGAAGAACATGTGGTGGGTAAACTGTATCAGTGTTTCAGATAGGAAAAGCCAGCAAGTTTAAGTTCCTACACAGTAGAGAAGGTGGAGAACTCCCACGCTGATATATTTGTATTGACAGTGGATTAAATGCTTCATCACTCCCGACAGGTGGATGTCACGGTGGTTCCAACGTGCACTGTGTGAGCACTAAAATGCATTATGAAAGGAAAACCTAGCCAGGTCAGTAGAAAGAGGATTCCGTGTGTAGGATAGAAACTCTGTACTGTGCATTATAGATCTATGAAGGAATGTTTAGACATCCAGCTTGCAGATGGGCATTCCTTGTGTGGGTTTTTTTATGAGCCACTAGTTGTATCTGCACACAGAGAGAGATCAGGGTAGGTGGATGGAGAGTATGTCAAAGGGGTGAAACAGATGTTCATTTGCATTCATTTATATGTGCATAATGCACGTTGTGGGTGTTTGGGGAAGTTGTAATGCCAACAGTTAGGCGAGAAATGTGCAAACATTTTGTCCAAATTACACTGTGTTGAGGCGGCACCTACATAAGCTTCCCATGATGTTTGCATGCATCTATACTTTTGTGATTCCCCTACCCCTACCCAGCCACTCAGAGCACATTAATATGAACAGTTATTAAAGTATTATCTAAAACGCGAAGGCCATTCAGTTTTCACGTGTGCGCAAAAAGCTGTCTTTCACATTTGGTATCAAATTACGCGCTCCGACCACGAGGCACGCTGAACGTGTCCAAATCCAGCCTTCCCATTGGCTCGCAAACCTCAAAGAATGACGTGTAAATGTGACGTCATCAATTTAGGTTTTTTTTTTTTTTCTCAGGCTGACGGTGATGACTGGCTCAGCAAAGACCTGGTGAGGTTTTGTATGATTAGAAGTCTAATCTGGGCGGACAAGTGTGACACATTTCCACAGCTGGCACTGCCGGGCAAGGAGGAATGCATTCCAGTTAGGACATATTAAACTTTTGAGACACATATTTTCTTCATTTTACAGTAAAATTTTAATACAGCAGTTAACATATATGGCAGAAAGAGATGAAATTGCTTTTCAGCTTAACACCTGTAAGAGATGCTATTCGCGTTTTACGCACGACCCATAAAGGCGCATAAGAAAAAAAGCACTACTTTTGTGACAGCTGGCATGTCCCCCAACTTCA
This sequence comes from Epinephelus fuscoguttatus, assembly GCF_011397635.1. Lineage (NCBI taxonomy): Eukaryota > Metazoa > Chordata > Actinopteri > Perciformes > Serranidae > Epinephelus > Epinephelus fuscoguttatus. The sequence continues at coordinate 32,020,904 of NC_064759.1, read as the reverse complement.
AGCATCACGCCCTTTATTGAGCCTTGATATTGGACAACATCCTTACCATCTATAATCATGACAAAAACCTCATATATATTCTAAATATGTTCTAAAGTGTGGAGTATCAATATGTCCAGAAATAAATACAATACAGTTATTTCTGACTGGTTCCTGATGGAACATTTATCACTGTCTGTCAGCAAGCTGCAGACTCACCAGACCAAATGATCACTGACCGCCTACCTTGAAGCAGCTGTCGTCCTCTCGTTCGCCCTTGAGGAAGGATGCGGTCAGCTCCGGCGGCTCTGGTACCGCTCCACAGGGAGAAAAAGTCTCGACAAAGTTTCAAAGGAAACTCGTTTAGTAATGAGTCTCATGAATCCGCTGACACTGATCCTCATTAATGAGAAGGAAAAAAGATAAGACGCACGTTCCTCTTAAGTTTGCTCAGTTGGATGCTCAAACAAACAAAAAAAAAAATTCACGACTGCTTGTCTTCTCTAGTTTCTAACAGCCTGTCTGCAGTCAATAACTACACACCGCATGCTTCTTAGGTGTACAAACACAAACATCATGTCAGTCAACTTTGGCATCATTCATGTAAAAAAGTATAAATAAAGAGTAGACTATGCAAAAATGATAAATATTTTTCTCCATCAACTTCTGACAGTTTCATTCATTTCTCAAAAGTTTTTAAAAGTTACAAAAACGCCATCAACCCTGGCACCGTCAATGACACTCAATTTTTAAAAAATAGCCTCCAGCTATGACTCTAATAATCAAATATGAATCAAATCATTTGTATTTGCTGTCTTAAAGGGGTGTGTAAGTATTTCTATAGTTTCCCCAAGCATCCAGGTTACACAGAGCGCAGAGAAGTGGCCAAAAGTCTCTCTGCCGCTGATGTCTAATTCCTTCCAGACGACTGTGTGTGTGTGTGGAGCCTCCTTTATGGCTGCTTCGGCTCCCAAACCCCTTTTACCGGGCTACAACAGATTGGCGTGTTGTTTTAATAAGAGGGGATGGTTTGGGGGGTATAAGGAGGAGCGAAGAGAGAGAGAGACCCACTCATTCAAACTCCTGAGGTAGCGACAGCATGGAGAGAAAGAGAGAGAGAGGGAGGCTGTCCATTCAAACCTGAGCTCAGAGCAGGATTATAGCATGTTCCTGAGAGGCTGTTAAACCTCCATGTTTTGTCTTTAATTGCCCATATACATAGTGTGAAAACTGGCACATGCTCAGAGTTTAGCACTGGGCTTTACACTGAGCCAGTGTAAATTGCCTGACAATAAAAAATGATGAATATGATCAGAAATATTCATGCAAGGAGAAGTTTCTCACTGAGAGAACAGCTGGAAGCAGAATAGCAATCCAGACAGTCATCTGCGTCAGGAGCGCACATACTGTAGGCACGTGTAGACCGGGGCTTGGATGTTATGGAATTTCAGTCATTTCATTGATTCACTGGAGCGCAGTTCCCACCTTTGACCAGCAGGCAGTGCTGCACATTGCAGAACCCAGAGTCTGGTCTCTGCGATGTACAGTGGCTCCTCTGAAAGGCGATGTAAAGGGATTACCCAACCAAAACCAGGAATCATGTCCCACCTACCACCATGAGACAAGAAGTAATCATCATCATCAGGAACTCTTCTGTTATTCATGGAAATCTCTGCAGTTAGGAGAAAAAAAGATATCACACTGTTACTGCCTAGTGAAAATCTGGTCGTTATATATTTAGATAATCTGGATAGCCTATATGTGGCACTCAAGAAGGTAATTACTTAAAAGGCCTTCAATGACTCGTGGCTATTTAGTTATAATAGTTAAAACCATGTCCATGTCTATCTGTTGTAGCTATTATAGGGCCTTCATCAGGGCAAGTACAAAACGGTCAACTTTACACTGTCCCTATACATGCTGCCAAGTGGTCACATGATCAGTATGTTGTAAGGCATCACATAATTAGTGTAGACAGGTTAAGTCACATGACAGACCATGTTCAGCAGAGAAACCACTCCAATCAAAAAAATCTAAATCAGTGACAGAAAAGGCAGACGTCAGGTTCCCCATTCTGTCTTCAAGCTGTATGAAAATATTTTGTCGCAAACCTGAAATAAAATTAAATGTTCAGTGTAGGATTTAGGGGGATATATTGACAGAAATGGAATATAATATAATAAGTATGTTGTTGTTGTGACTTTGGTGTATAGTAGCCTGAAAATAACAGTGATATGTTTTCGTTACCTTAGAATGAGACATTATTATCTATACAGATCAGGTCCTCATCTATGGAGATCACCATGTTGCGCTGCCATGTTTCAACAGTAGCCCAGAATGGACAAACCAAATACTGTCTCTAGATGAGGCCATCAACATTTTTGCATTTTCACATTGGCCACCATAACCAGCTTCAACCAGATGAAATTTCTCCATAACCTGGAGAAGTTTCAGCTGGTTGCAATCTGCTATCTTCACCACTAGATGCCACTAAATCCCCTTGAATCTTACACACTGTCTCTTTAACAGTTTGCAGATTCACAGTTATCACAGGATAGTGATATATGTGTGGATCCACAGATATCTAGGTACAGTATACAGTTGCTTGTTCTCATTTCTGGATGGTATTGTCCATCTTTATTTGCAGGTATCTGTACATAAACCATGACCTAACACAACACTCCCGCTATATTTATTTAGAAATCCTCATTGAGATCAAGATGTCTTTCACAAGAGAGACATTAAGTAAAACTTAAAAGTCCCTCAGAAGGATATATGTCTCTAACTTCAGTTTATTTTGCAGTTCCAGTAGTGTGATGCACACCAGAAGCCAGTCTTCTCACATCATTATTTTCCCAAACTTTGGAAAGCTTCTCCAGCCTAGATGTTATTCAACTAGTGTCACAGGCTGAGTAGTAAAGCAAATGTATAAAATTTGAGTTTTAATATATTTAGCTTTAAACTGAATCAGTATCAGATGAAGCGAGTATGATGCAAGTTTTTCTTATCTGAATTAAGGTTCTTGTATAAATCATAGTCTGTTAAGGCAATATAAAATAAAAAAATAAATAAATGAAACTGACTTATCTTAAGAATAATGTCATGAGCCTAAAGGTTTTCGCTCTTAATGATGTCATTTCTGTGCCAACTCTGGAATGTTTTTCAAAGAGCCAAACTCACATGAAAAGCATCCTTTTTGTAAAACATCACGTTCGGAACATGAGCGTGTATGAGACGAAGTGATGAATAGAAATGGGGCCTGTGGTAGGAAATCCCCTGTAGACTCGCATTGTTTATGTGTGGTGCAGTAAAAACACACAGCGTCCAAGCTCCAGTTGGTCTCTCCCTGACTGTACCAGCCAGTGAGCGACATTACTGTCACAGGGGCCATATATTGTTTGGAGCCAAATGAGTCCACTGCGCTTTGCTCTTGTACAAGCTCATTAACTCAAGTATTTATTTAAACAAGGAAATACACAATCACGTGCAGACCTAAAGGCTTCCTGGAAGAGAGTGTAGAGTTAGAACAGAGATGTCACTGGCATCAAGGGAAACTTCCAAAGTGAGGGCCTCAATGATTGCTTAAAGGTTTCTGTTGTTGGACTGTCATTTAAATAGTATAACGGCAAAGCAGTTTTGGGGGTCTTTGTTGAAGAGCTGAAATAGTTTTATCTACTTGGGGGATAGTTGCATTTAAGTGAACCATGAGTGCCTTTTCTTAAGCCAGACAATGTTGGACATTTTCTTTCCTGCTTGTCAGAGTATCAACAGGACATGTCATTCGTAAACAGCAAGAGCTGATGGGAGCAAATGGTAACATCTGACCACTGAAGAAAAGCTGTGCTCTGGGTATAATGTTGCTTTCAATGCCTCTAAGACCCAAATGTATTCTTTAAATAACCAGACATGGATTGCTATTTACCATGTGTGTACACTGGGTGTTGCTGTGCTTGTATCTTGGGGTCAGGTATAAAGGCAGGAAGGTCACTGTTGTGGTCAGGTGTTTGATCCAGAAGGGTGAAGGGTTCTTGACTGCTGTAGCGCTAATTAATTGTTTGTCACACTGTAAGTTGTGTGTTTGGCTTTTTGATGGAAACAAAGAAAATTGACTTTAATCCCCTTCATGCATGATGTAATGAATAAACAGGATTGTTTATATATGCAATCAAAGCCCAGTTCCTTTACTGAACGCAACACACAACAAAAGGTAGTTGACAGAATCAAATCCAAGCAAGCATGTCGGTCAGGTCACTTCTTGGTCAGACATTTCAGTAACTCAGTAAGATATAGACATAGCTCCTTCAATGCCAGTATTTATCAATAGTCGTCATAAACTGTGTGCTTAGAATGAAAAGTGTTGTTTGTAACACCTATTGCACCACGCACCAGTTGTATAGTCAGATTGCCCATATGGAAATACACAGACTCTATGTTCTATGTTTTCTGTTATACTGTGAGACTCTACAGGCAGGAAACAGCAGGAGAGCATTGGGGAATATTCGGAGCAATTATTCTGGGAGGTATGGTTAGCTGTGGGCCTACGTTCACAAAACATGTCATCCTGTCAATCTGAGGTTTGTTTTACTTTCGCCTCATCGAGTATGGCAGCCTGAGATTGAACACAAATCCCCCACACTGACGCAACCAGCCCTCAACCAACATGTAGCTTGAACATTAGAGAAGCCACATCATTCACAGAATACATCTGATTCAAGTATCCAAATCAAGACACTGTCGCAGTTTCAAGCTATGATCTGGAGCAGGTAAAGGTATGAGGAAACAACAGTTAATGATACCAGGTGAGCCAGCTGACTAATCAGGTGCATTAATTAGGCTGATGATGTCACACGTCCTACAGATCATTAACTGATATCATCAACATGTGTATCAACACCAAGTGCTCATGTATATCTTTTTAATATAAAGTTTGTTCAGGTTTCAAGTCTGCTTGTTATGTTTGGCCTTCTTGCATACCCACTTTAACTGGAAACTAGGGGCGTGCCATATCATCCCGTTCACGATAATATCGTGAAAAATTCATATAGTGATACTCGCGATATTTCGACCTGTTGACATATTGACATCATACTGTTACCCACGGCAACAACAAGCATGGCTGAAGGCGAAATTATTACGGACTGGTGGTTCCAAAAAGAGGGGCAGCGTCAGTAGTGTGGAATAAACTGTGGCATCCTGAATGTTGTATTATGAACAGCCCTGGACTTCTCAGACTCTTTTAGTGCATTGCCACTCAAAAGGAACTCATTTAGCGGCTCTGTCAAGTGGTGTCGTCAGCAGAAAACTGCATATATGTGAATGTGCAATAGTTATGGTGGCATAACAGCCTGTCACAGGTTACATGTTATATTAGGGCCATATCGCCCACCCCTACTGGAAAAGCAGCAGTCACTTAACCTTTTTTAAGTAATATTTTACTGTACTTTTAAATACTTTCATTATCCAGACCACAAAGGAAAAAACACTGTATAGAGAAAACTGCACAGGTCTTCATTTTAAAACAAAAAATAGACATCCTATTTCCATTTTCTCATATTTGTATTGTACATTTTTCTATTTTCTATATTTTGTTCTTGACTTTGCAGTATTTGATTTTTCCCTCTTGCATGAAAACAGGCAAATTCCTAGAAGCCTTATGTGAAAACTGTCTTGGCAATAAACCTGATCTTGATTCTGAAAGGGTTAATACTGCAGCGGTGTCTCAGCCAATCAGAGGGCGGACGAGACTGCATACGGAGGTCAGACGCTGGGTGACACTGTAGAGCAAAGAAGTAACTGCAGAGCCACGGGAGTGAAACTTGACAAGTAAAAAGACGATATAATGTTTTAAAATATGAGCCGCAACAGCATACATTTTGTTATAAGCCAATATATGTTCGCTAGAGAGGCCCAACTCACTGAAACCTGTCGAGTGAAAGAGTGGAACTTATGAACTGGTGAGTGGCATAACATTACAAAGAAATAAATACACTAACATTATGCTAACGTTACCCCATGAGCAGCAATGCAAAGTTTGCTTTGCTGAAACTGTGGTTTTGACAATTGAAGTGTTAAATGTCATTTGTACAGTGTTTAATTGCAGTGTTTTTTTTCAGTGGGTGGTTAAGTTACCTAAAGTATTTTATGCTAAAGTAGTGGTTCCCAACTCCAAAAGTGACTCACAAATATGTCAAGCTTGTAAAAAAACACTTTATTTTAAAGTACAGTGAATTTCTGGCACAGCGTCTACATTTAGAGGTGCTGTTTCTTGCTATAGAGTGGTTGAATAATGTACTTGACAAATATGACAAACTAGCTTAATGACATGGCCAAACACAAATATGACACCAAATATATTGAACTGTGTGGGCCTTGAACCAATGACTAAGGAGAAATATGGACCCTGTGGCTGGACCAGTTGGGAATAACTACGCTAAAGCAACATTTTAGATATATTTTGTCAAATTTTCAGTTAATTTAAAATGAGAGAAATTTACTTAAGCACAGTACTGTGTGTAATCTTCACATTGAACTGTTACTGGTTGTAGAAAATAATCAACAGATGATAAATTCTGGCCACGTTAATAACTGCAGGTCAGATCACTGGAGTTGACTGATGGAGAGGCAGCCCAGTCCAGACCTGTAGATCCCTGGAGTCCTGAGCTGAAGATCCTAGAGCCAAGACCTGCCGAACTCACCCTCTTCCTGCCACGGCACAAGGATAAATCCAAGGTTAGCACCACACATATGCTCAACCAGCTCCACTTTCACTGACCCCGATTACAGCCAGGTTTGACTTGACTTGGAGGAGACTATTTCACTGCATAACTCTTTGAACTAATTCCCTGTGTTTGTGGGAGAACTAATTCATGAACCATCACTGGTTAAGTGGATGGACTGAGCATTCATGTACGGTGTGTTATTGTTGTCCCTTTCGTACAGTGATTTTGTTGCTGTTACCCTATAGTGGATCGCTGTGAGGTTGGATTGATGTGTGATAGTTGAATATTGCAATAGTCTTTTCTCCCTCCTGTTTACTGGTATTTTCTGAATGTCGTCTGTGGCAAATATTATCACTAGTAGCTCTAAATTGTAGTCACTCAAAGTGCTGCCCCTGGGCCAATGGTGACTCTCATGAACATTTTGTGCAGCCCCCAGATGACATGAAATGCATGCATTACATTTTGATCATCATCATCATGGTCCATTTCAATATATTTACCTTCAATAGCATTCATTTAATACTCCACATGGTTAGTACATCAAACTGTGCACCCCTAACACGTGTCTATCATGCTAGGAAGAACTTGGAGAAAGCTAATGGTTGCATGGCAGCTAGTGGCCCCTGTCATGGGAATTATCATCAGTGCTAGTGCTAATATCTAAAGTTAGCGATTTCTGCAGACAGCCGAGTAGTTTAATGTGGAAGTGAGATGTGTGCATTTCCCGCATGCGGCCCTCAGTTATATGCTGGCTACCTTGCCTGGTTTCATAAACTTTGAGAACCCCTACTCTAAACAGTAATTTAATGTTTTATGTCCACTACAATCAAAATTAGGAGACGTGTGCTACATTTAGGTGTAGGATTTTCTGTGGATATGAAGTATGCTTGTAGTCCTAGGCTATATTGTTATGAACTTGACTTATGTAGTTAAATTAAAGTTCTAATTGTTGATAGAAATCCTGCTAGAATTTGTTGTCAGCATCTTCCAGTAAACAGTAGATGGATCCATATCATAGGTCAACAGTCCGTCTTGGTGTTACAACATGGTTTATCTCTGCAGAACAAAGTAAAAGCAGTAAATAAGGTGAGCCCAAGCAAAATACTATCATAGAAAATACATTCAGAGTTTCAAAAAAATAGTTCAGCTTGGTCACCTTGAAGAAATGCTGTTAGTAATTAAAGCTGTGTTAATAATACGTTGCTTCCAGCTCTATAATTTTTACTGTATTTACAAATGTCTGTAGTATTGCTCTATGTTGGCTTCAGGTGTGGAGATGAAAGGTTGCAGGTGTGTAATGGTGCTGAAAACACTGTAGCTAGCTGTCTTCTCTTGCTCTTCTAACCTTAAGGTTTGTGCTTGTGTGTGTGTGTGTGTGTCTGTGTGCGCGCACTGTTTTACTCATCCTACAGTGACCTCTTTGAAGTGAGGACCATTCGTATGATCTCTCATCAACCCTTTGGTTATGCAGTGTTTGAATTGACCAGTTGTGGTCCCTTTTTTTTTTCCACTGACATGCCCCTATAGCCCTGCCAGATGAACTTAAGTACCCCTTTATCAACTCCATGTGTCTTGTTCCAAATGTGTTCCTTTGAACTGATTTTAAACTGGATACTGTTTAACACTTGTTAGTGCAAGATATTAGATAATGTTGCAGCTAAAGATGGGAATTGATAAGATTTTATTGATACCAATGTCTTTATTGATCCTGCTTATTGGTTTGATTCCTTATTCATTTCCTTATTGATTCCTGATCTGTTTTGTGCATGGAAAAAAGTAGGCCTACACAAGTTTTCAGCATCAACTCATTGGTTTTATTATCTCTGAGTCTGAACACAATGTAGATGAAATGACAGAGTATTTGTACAGAATTCATGTTCAAGCCTGCCTCCTTGGCCCAATGTTATTATAACTGGACATTTACCCTCAGTAATGGATGTGCAGCTTGGTTGGGAAGCAGCGGCACTCGTGCATAGTGTCAAATATAATGCGTTTCCAGAATTTAAGCCCATGTTTCTGCATATTGCTGTTGTTTCTACTTGAGACTGATATTTTTTAGACACTACAAGCAGCGTTGTTGTCTTTCTTTGTGAAATGAAGGCAGGCTTTGGACCGTTTCCTCCTCTCTGCCATGACTGCTTGTTGTTGCAAGTTTCCAGCAGCATAGATGCATCAGTCTGATATCATTTTTTTGTAATGCGTCAAATGTCAGAAACATGCCTGGCATCGATTAAATGAATTGATAAGCTCAGAGGCATATGATTCTGATGGATCGGACAGTTTGGAACCAGTTCTGTGATCCCTGGCTGCAGCTTTTGTTATACACTTGAACTGGCAATGTTTAGGTCAGTCAAATAACCATTTCCCTGTTAAAAAAAAAAATCAATTAATTAATTAAAAATTCCCTGTTATGTTTTTCGTACGTAAAGGATGATCAAAAACTGATTTGAAAGTATTTCCTAAACTTAATGTATTTTGCTTGTTGACATGATTTCTTTCAGTTGTTTCTTGTGTTTTTAGCATTCAAAAACTTTGATTTTGATTTGATTTTGATTTTTTTTTATTTATTTCGAACATGTAAACAGAAATGTCATAAGAAAAAAAGCAAACAAAAGACTCTCAACACAATTTCGCAATTCGGTTTACATTTCCAAAAAGGAGTGGGAGGAAGTACATACTTATTTAATCCCACCCCCTATCCATAAATCCATTTTTTGTTAATTAACTAGCTTCCCATTACAATAATTAACAACATAAACTTTTCCTTTCAATTAACAAAGTCTTACAAAATATTTCAAAAACATAAATTCAGTCAACATATACCAAAATACAGTTTTACAAAACAAATGTGAGGTAATCTAGGAAAATAACTAGCACCATAAATAAATAAGGCAAACAATATACAAATAAACTTAATTGCAGTGTCAACAGAGCGATTTTTCTCCATCATGTTTATCTATTAGATTTGATTTGTTTGTTGCTTATGCACAGTTTCAGGGTGTTTGTTGTATGAGCGTAATAAATAACTTAATTAGATTTATTGTAGGAGGCATATATCAACTTGTGTGCTGGAAAATCTACATCCAAAGTAGCTGTCTGGTGCTAAAAGGGCAGTCAGTACACATGGGTTGAAACTGGGTCAGATATTAAAAAAAAGACTCCATGTCCAAGGGATCGGCCTTGAGTTTGATTGACTGTAGTTGAATGGTTGGGTGGTATAAATCAGAGCTCAGTCAAGTTTAACCACAGTCACAAATCAGCTGTGTCTCCGGGCGTGGTTTTAGGGCGTGAAGTGTTGTTCCGAGACAGCTCAATCAGAAAGCCACTAAAAAAAGGCCGCTGATTGGATGTTGACATCGAGTCTTGCGACTGGTGGGATTATGTCAGAGACGGAGACACAAGCACTGACACACACATACACAAAATGGGTTGAGACATACATGAAAAGGGTTGAGTTGGGCGTGACACAGTCATATAGTAATACCCTGCACACACACACACACACACACACACACACAAAGTAGGCTCCATTAGTTTCCCTTCCTCTGTCCTCCCTGACATAAAGTTTAGGTCCAATTGGTACCACGTGTCTGTGCTTTCAAATACATGGCAACCTTCAGTCTGTGATTTCCTCACGTCTCTCTGGAGGGCTGTATGTTAAACTGTGATTTTCCCAAATTTAGGAAAATGGGGAAAATGTTCTTTGCCGTCCTTCCAAGAAGCGCAATCAGTCAGAAGGAGGGAATGATATTTATGCAGGGCAGAAGTCAAGCAGGGACTTTGTCCGATTAAAAAGCCGTAAATGTAACTGTTATCTTACACACACACAGATACATCTTGCACAAACTACCATTTTCAGCAGAGAGGGCTCCAGAATTGTTTAAACTTTATTGTGTTCACAAAGTTACAGCCATGATCTTGGGAAAATGTTGATCCTTTCACACCCAGATGGATGCTGGAACTCGTCCATCAAAGCTATGGTTGAATGGCAGCTGGAATGGATATTATAAAAGCTGATCCAGCAGTTTTCCTCCTCAAAACATGGTGACATTTAGAGCCGTAATTTATGACAGCAGTGTGACCAAAGCAGAGGCTGAGTAAACCAATCAGAGATCTTTGGTGACGTCTTTCATTTGCACTGAAACCTTGTTTAAACCCAAGGAGCTCAAAGTTGAAAAAAATAATTACATTTTCTTTAAAATAGCACGTTATATTCACTATGTCATAGCTAATGTTCACCTCCTCAGAAATGTACCATCATACGCACACCAGTACTATGTTGGCTATGGAGATATCACCTGGAGACCTGTGAGAGACCTGTGATTGGTCTGCTTGAGTTGAGTTTCCTGCTACAAGTTTCTGATGCTGGTAGAGATTGTTGAGAGCGATGATGACAAAGGGCTTGAAAAAAAGCCTCAGTTAACGTCTCTTTTTTCATGTAACACACATCTAGCTGAGCCAACTCCTTTTGCTTACCTCACCGCAAGCAACGCTCTATTAGAATTAATGAAAGGACAGAAATACGGTGACTGCAGGGAATTGTCTCATATTCAGTTATGAAACAAGGCGGGCTTTATCACCCCTGTGTATCACAAATTGATTAAAAGAATGAAAACACAGTGACTTTGGAGAGCATAATTAAAGCACTCATGATACGATCATCAAATGTTGTTGTAGTGATATCAACTGGAGAAATCAATCTCTGAACTATGAATGACAGTTTGGGTTCAACAGAAAGAAAAACAAACATAAATCGAACGGTGCCGACGTGCCTACGTGCAGTCTTCAACAAAGATTCAGCAGAAGTTGTGTTAAGCAAACGGGCTTGTAGGCTGTAACCCTACTGAGATATGGAGTGTTTAACATGTAGAGCAACAGAGGAGTAAAGACACTGTCTGCAACCTCCAGTGATCCTGATGAGACAGGGACGAAACCACACACACATGCACATACACACTTTAATCTCTTCCTCCACACAGACAGTCAGTTGAGGTGGAGCAGTGTCGGTAATGGACAGAAATAACCTTTGAACTCCAAGAGGAAAGCATCTTCCTCCTCCTCCCTCCTTCCTCTGTGTGCTGGCTCAGAGTTTCCACCAATGCCATGATGACCTGGTCAGCTGCTTTCGTGTGTGGGTAGAACCTATAGTCAGACACACACACACACACACACACACACACACACACACACACACACAATCATCAGCTTGGCCACGGAAAAGAGAGTGAGCAAGAGAGAGACTTGTTTTTTGGGAAAGAGCGGGAGAGAGCAGAAGATTGAAGCAATCAGGATGGTACTTGTGTTGATTTGCTTAAAGTGAGTGTGTGCACTCATTCGGGAGTTGTGGTTAGACATGAATGCCTCAGTGCAGGAGAGTATGTGTGTGTGTGTGTTGAGAGGCAGCATAACCGGGGAAAGAGGGTCTGGACGGGGATACCCCACCCATCTTGTTGTGGTATTGTTACCATGGTGATTTCTAAAACCAGACCACCGTGCAGAATTAGGAGAGTAATTTAAAAGTTTTAAAGGATAACGCTCTCCTTACACTTTCATTTGTCTGTCTCTCTCAGTCTGTCCCTCCTTTCTTTTCCCATACTGTTTCCATATCTCACCACCCCCCACCCCCTTCTCTTCTCCTCCAGTGGCCCCAGTTCTTCTCAGTCTGACGTCTCAGCCTCTGCTGGGTGTTATTTGAGGTCACACAGACCTCAGGGCCAAAACCTGTGAGAATTACAGTTGACATGTATTCAATCATCATCCCCCCCTCACAGGACAATGAGCAGCATTTACTAACAGCTCCATATGTTTGCAACATGGCAGCACAGAGAGATTATAATATTACAAGCCAAACATTACTCACATGTAGATGTGTGTCAAATGTTGGTGATGAGTATACTGTACTTTGTGACTGGCAGAAACATTTCTGTTAACATTTCAGCACAGACAAGCTAATTAAAACCTTTTTCAGATATGAAATATGTTAACATATTCCACTTCTCCTTAATGAATCCCTTAATATAGAGGGATAAGCTTATTAGAGTGCTCTCAATAATGCAAACAAGATGTGCTTTTAATTTCTCTGACGACATTCATTTTAGATGTGTGTTGTGTTCAATGTGTTACAGAAATGTTGCCAGGTCTGACCTAGTAAGATTACAGTCATGGCTTTTATGTTAAAGTGACTCCAGAACTTGTTCAGACATGAGACCGACATGTTTAATTGCCCTAACATTTACATATTGAGCTGCATGTCTGACAGGGCTAAATCATAATTTATCAAATATGTCCATTCCCTGAATGTATTTGTGAAGAATATGGTTTGTTCAGTCACGCTTGTATTGACTGATTGACATCAGCTGTTTGCACTGTTTTTGATTGGCTCATTTAGAGTTGTGGGGCTAGTAACATGCAGTCATATTCATGCAGGTGTACAGCACAGACATTGTAACCTTACACTTATCACTGTTACTCTGATAATCATTCATGTCAACGCAGTTTGCTGCCACAGCTCCCTCCACCAACGCAACCTCCCCCTTTTGTGATATTTCATATTATTGATTTACCCCAGTTTAAATGTTCATGTGTTTATTAAGGGGGATTGGCTCTCTTAGAAGAATCCTTGTAAATGTGCAGTCCTTAGGAGTTCCCACAAACAGCACAACCACTTCCATATAACTATCATTTACTGTAAATGGTCATTGTCTTCACATTTTTTTAACAGAGCAAACAATGTAAAACTAAATCAGGGTGAAAGGCATAAAAGATTCTCAACCTTTTTGTGTCAGGAGGTGTCAGGTGTCAGGACACCTATATTGATACACATTGGCCTATGGACCCCCATTTGATAAGATTTCACTTTAGGGACCTCCACCTAAAAAGATTTTGATTGTTAGATATGATTAAGACCAGACATCTATAGTTGTTGTCAACGACAGGTGAGGAGATAACTGTGGAGGAAGTGAAACCTATGATCAGAATAATCACTGATACGACTTTTACTCACACTGGGCCCACTTCTACTGAAAATTAAATAGTGAAATTAAACTATTTCCCATTTTTCTGGGGACTCCCTGAAACTCAAGGACCCCTAGTTGAGAACCCCTGTTTTGAATATGCTCATTCATACATGTAACACAGTGTATTTTTGCCAACCCTGGTGTACTGAATGGATAAACATTCCTAACTTTTGTGCTATTAATGTACAGCATGTAGTGTTTTCCGAGTTGCAGAAATGCAACTGAACGAAATCACAAAACATGTCATAGCTAGTCACTGTTCTTGTATAAAGGATAAATACTTTGTCATTGTCTGTAGCTGACTTCTAAATCATATCATCAATTTAAAATCAGGTGTCTGAGCAATTCTCATGAATATAGAAAAAGTCTTTAAGTATAGACGTGATTTAAAAGATTTAAACATGGCCCAGGGTCTTCAGGAAAGCAAAAAAAAACATTAAGGTTAGCATATTTGTTTCATCGAGGTAAGAAAAATAGTTGAAATGGTTTTGAGTACACAGATGATAATAAAGTTAGTTTACATTGTCTATAAATGTTGACGTATCTCCTCGATTTATCTGGCCGCTTGCTGAGAACAGAGGATGCTGTGATGCACTCATGACACATCAGCTCTGATGCCATGTTGTCATTTGTGTAAAATACCACACCACCATCACATTTGGGTCATCTGCTCCTGTAACTTTTTCTAACATGCACACACAATAGTTTACATTTGGGGTAGGACTAGGACTACAGATTTTGTTTTTATCAAATTTATTCAAAGACCACCAGAGCTATAGAAGCCACGGTTTATAAATAATGACTTGTCAGTCTCCTTCACCAGCAATTATCATTTTCAAGACAGATTGAGACACAAATATTCCCTGTGCAAAGAACAAGTGCACAGTGATTCGACACTCAGTCCAAGATGTTGGCATGATTAATAATCTTCAGAGTATTTAAGACAACATGGAATTAAAGACTCAAATTGATTGACTGCTCCATATATAATTCCAGGTGAAATATGTCATCAGAGCCCCCCGTAAAGTCCTCTGAGAAACATCCATCTTCTTTAACAGCCTCACAGTTCCAATGCCAAGACATTGAAATGTTGGCTGAACTTTTTACATTATGTTTGATGGATTGGTTCAGTCATTAGAATGCTATATCTTGAAACTCTAAGGATGTCAAAGGGGCACTCCACAAATTTTACATATGAAGTCCAGTTTACTTGTTGTGAAGAGATTTACTCAGCCTGTAAAGACGGTTGTATAAAGCTTTCTACAGTAGGAAGTTTTCCAATGTTAGGAAAAAAAACCATTGATGTCACAGTGATGTAATCAGGGTTACTTTACCTTGGGCTTGAGACTAGGGCTGTGTCCAAAATTACTCCCAAAGTACAATAACACCCACAATATTCACTGTCAATTATTTTTTATTAGAGTGTCTGAATTCAGAATGTTAAAATTTTTCCACTTTGCCCAAATATTCAACAATGGGATGAAAAAGCAGTCTCCGTCGCATGTACACTACTTTCTGCTAAGATTCCCACGAGGCAATGTGCTGTGTTTTATAGATGAGAAAATGACTGTTGCGCAAGTCCACCATAGATCTGTATATATATATATATATATATGGCATCAATATGCCAATGCCAAGTGAGCAACTCTATAGGACTGCACCATCTTAGCATCTGGTATCTAGTTTCTAGTAGTACCTAGTCTTATATATATATATATATATATATATATATATATATATATATATATATATATATATATATATACTTCATACAACAATAGCTCCACAGTCCATAATGACTTGAAGATGATGGAGTACGTGACAGTAATAAGGGTGGGCTGTTTGCTGTTTCAAAGCATCATGGTGATTTCTGTGACATGTTGCTCAAAGCACAAACCATTTCCATAACATGAGAGGGAAAAGTGCCATAATACCTATGTTACCATATTTTGGTCAGTTAGGGTTAGGTAGCATTGTTTTGCTTATGCTTAGTATTATAAGTCAGGGCACATAAATTTGGATGGCCTCACAATAAAAAGACCTAGTCAAGGTAAAGGCTTTATTAAAGGACAACTTCGGTATTTTTCAACCTGGGCTCTATTTCCCCATGTGTATGTGTGCGTATGAATCATGGGTACCACTCGTTCTAAAATTGGCTCAGTATTGAGCCGCGAAACGAGCTAAAATAGTAATGGGGGCAATTGCGTCCCATATAAAAGTGCTTTTTTTTGCCACTGACCGGTTCAGATCGCCAGTTTTATCTCTGTAGATAGCATATTGTAGCGGCCCTGGGGCAGTGGTGAGTGTGAATGAGTGGAGTCAGCTGTCAGTCAGTGTTGGAGCAGAGAGGCGGAGGGCATCCCCGCTCGGTATTGTAATGAGTCTCAATACTGAACCAATTTTAGAACGAGTGGTACCCATGAATCATATGCACACATACACATGGGGAAATAGAGCCCAGGTTGAAAAATACTGAAGCTGTCCTTTAAGGTTTAGGTTTGATGCATTTGTGAAACAAAATTCATATGAGACTGCACGCTCATCTTGGTGTTAGTAAAAAAAACTTGCAGTATCAGTCCTTCAAGTGTAGAGAAAAATGGAAATCTAAACAACAACAATCCCACCACAGCTGGGAAAAGCAACTAAATCAGGCTTGCGGTGTGACTTTTTTGTCAACATTCACATGAGCACATTGGTTCAAAAAATGAAATATAGTGGGTCTGCAAAGTAATCGTGCCATTCTTTGGCAGCAAAATAGGTTGTGACACCACATCACAGATCAGTTTCTTTGCTGTTTCATGTGATTAACGATGTCATATAGTTTCTGTCTTTGTGGTACAGATCCATTACACCATGTGCACTGAGCTGCACCACCCCACTCGTCTCCTTTATGTGGCCGGTACCAATGTAAACGTGTCTCACTTCTCATCATTTACAGCCAGTTGACGGCAAAAACAGCAAAAAAAAAATTATGTCTACAAACAAGTAAAAACTTAGTTGTTAACCTTAACCCACTTTTAATAAGGATGTTGAAGTATGATAATAATCACGATCCATTACGCTATGGACAATATTAAAGTGATAAAACATTAAAGACTGTTTGGTCATTATTTCATCAAACACTCATAGTCATCATTTAGGTCTATAATAAGAGTCATATTTCTCATGGAGTACTTGCTCCATCCTTTGTAGCATGCATTACAGGAAGCATCCCACACTGAGGCCTGTTTGCTTTTAATATCCCCTTCCACTCTCACTGTTGCTAGTGAAAAATGTTGTCATGCTCATTTACCAGACAAGGGCTGGGTTCCATTGCAGCGTCTGGAAGTGCTTTCAGCTTTAAGATACAAAACTGAAGTCAAAGCCAGCAGTTGAGTAATTAGTAATGTGTCTTTACAGAAGAGAGTGAGATAGAGAACAATGTTACTTTTAGTGTTGTAAGTTCGAATTACTTGTAATTCTTAACATTTATGTCATCACTCAACCCCAGTGAAAGTTGGACATCTCTTGGAAATAAAGGTCTTCAGGCTGGCTTATGAAAAACATCTTGTAATCCTGAAACACAACATCTATAATAGTTCTGACAACACACTGTATGTCTGTTAACCAACAGTTAAAAGGTCAAACAAAGTCAAAAGGAACCCATTAGTAACTTACAGCTGTCACTCAGCTCTCAGATAAAAGCCACTGAGTCCCCTGAGCGCGACCATTACCCTGATAACGGCTGCTCTTTGAAGCTAGGCAGAGGACAGCAGAGGCAGTAAAGAATGACCAGCAGACTTCCTGCTTCACACATGTTGTTCAGACCTGCTCAGTTAGGGGAGTGTGTTTTAGACTGCGACCATCAAAGAGGAAGTGTAAGCGAGTATTCATTAATACTACATCAATATGCCAATGCCAAGTGAGCAACTCTATAGGACTGCACCATCTTAGCATCTGGTATCTAGTTTCTAGTATATATATATATATATATATATATATATATATATGTATATATATTAGACTAGGTACTAGGTACATAGTCTATATATATATATATATATATATATATGGCATCAATATGCCAATGCCAAGTGAGCAACTCTATAGGACTGCACCATCTTAGCATCTGGTATCTAGTTTCTAGTAGTACCTAGTCTAATATGTATATATATATTGCCCCCATTACTATTTTAGCTCGTTTCGCGGCTCAATACTGAGCCAATTTTAGAACGAGTGGTACCCATGATTCATATGCACACATACACATGGGGAAATAGAGCCCAGGTTGAAAAATACCGAAGTTGTCCTTTAATAAAGCCTTTACCTTGACTAGGTCTTTTTATTGTGAGGCCATCCAAATTTATGTGCCCTGACTTATAATACTAAGCATAAGCAAAACAATGCTACCTAACCCTAACTGACCAAAATATGGTAACATAGGTATTATGGCACTTTTCCCTCTCATGTTATGGAAATGGTTTGTGCTTTGAGCAACATGTCACAGAAATCACCATGATGCTTTGAAACAGCAAACAGCCCACCCTTATTACTGTCACGTACTCCATCATCTTCAAGTCATTATGGACTGTGGAGCTATTGTTGTATGAAGTATACTTGCACTACTGACTGCACTGTCCTAATGCACAGAACTACTTTGTGTTATGAGCAGAAATTCAATTAAATCCAGTTTTTATGTTGGATAAAACAACAGAATGAAGAAACTGGATAATGATTTGAATGGCAGTGGAGAGTATGAGATTTGAGAACACTCGGGACTCGTTTTTTGTAATTTTAAGAATTACCAGATTATGTGTTCTCAACCTCTTGTCCTTTCTTGAATACTGTAACATTTTCAAATTAAAAGTCACATTTAGACACACTATTTCCGCTGCAAATAGAAATACAGACTGTCAGCAGAAAATTTGCTTTTTTCATTTACTGGTTTGGTATCAGCTCATCAAAAACAAACAAGATTTCTCTATAGAGCTGCAGGTAGCAGACATGTTGCTCTTTTTCTCAATTGTAAAAACAATAAGACTCTTACTGACAACCAGAAGCCTCGATCAGGACATTCCTGACACAGACTGACAACTGATGGGTAAGAATTCTTCTTTAAAGGACTGCCTATTCATTGGTTTTGATTTACAGTAGAATGTGTTAAAACTATTCATCAAATTAATCGGCTTGATACATTCAATCAGTCAGAGAATGAATGAAACAATTACTTTGACACACGAGATGGGAGAACAGGTGGAGGAGGGCCTGCTGTGTAGATCACAAGACTTAAACACACACTTCATAGAAAAGCCTTAAACTCAACTGTTCAACAGTCACAAAGCACACAGTGGGTGATCACAAGCATGACATTAGTTACTGATGTTTCACCAGTGACCTGCCCTTCATTTATCATTCTGTGTTATGTAAGAGGTCTTCATAAGGGCAGGTAAGACATGCAGAAATTATGAATGTATTGTGAATTGCCCACAGTGACTGTCTCAATCTACCAATAAATGTTCCGTCACTGCTTGTTTGTAAATGTGTGGAAAATACAACCTGAATTTGAACCTAGTTTTTAGTTTTGTGCTGCACCAGCTGATTATTCTCAAGAAGTGGGGTGTGATGGAGAATATGGGAGACACAATATGACATACAATGAACTGGATATGAACCCAGGCACACATGCATTTATCATGTGACCTCTGGAATCCTGCATTAAAGGGATATCCTGCAGTTTAGTACTTTTACAAATCAAATTTAGGACAAAGAGGACATCTATTACGCAACCAACTACGTCAGCTGCTAATCCACACTGCCTTTATTCTTGTGTTAGCTTTATTTTTGTGGGGTGAATGTTATCTACAGCCTATTTTAACCTGTTAATTATCGTAATCTGTATGTTGTCTTAATTTTGCATTTTCCTCGGGGTGTCGGTGGCTTAGTGGTAGAGCAGGCGTCCCATGTACAAGGCTGTTGCTGCAGCGGCCCGGGTTCGACTCCAGCCTGTGGCCCTGTGCTGCATGTCACTCCCTCTCTCTCCCCCTTTCACACGTGTCTGTCCTATCCATTAAAGGCTAAAAATGCCTCAAAAAATATCTTAACAAACAAACAAAAAAAAATTTGTGATTTCCTGGGTTCGGGTTCAGCTGCAATGACGCAATAAAAACATCCAAACTCATCTCTTACCTTATTTGTGATCTGGACTCTTTGATGATGTTGGCATGTGATATGGGGGCTTTAACCCATTACATTATCAGAGTACCCTGCTGTCTGACCACGCTGTGGACCCTTTTCTGTGTTCGTTGGTCTTATCTGAACAGACAGGTGAACATGTGACAGAACTGGACCCCTGCTAGTCCAGGATCAGAGAAAGTTTGGGTCAAATTCTTCTCTCTGCAACACCTCCACCTTTGGTGTGAGACACATCAGCTCTCTCATGTAGAAATTCACACGCACGCACGCACACACACACACACACACACACACACACACACACACACTCTCTTAAGTCTTCCCAAAGATGATTTGTTGACTGGTTGGCCATAATTATCTGCCTAACACACTCGCACACAAACCAACCAAAGCTCTGCTTTTCCTTTGATTCAGATGTGGTCAGTGGCCAGACATAATTGCCAGCGTGATCCCTAGCCTCAGAGGTCGAAGTGCAGAATGTTCAGGATCCCAGAAGTTCAGGGGTCACATGTGACCCTTCAGGGCTGTGGTCACAGAACCAGCTGGAAAGTAATGTATGAAAGAGCTACAAAATGAAGGGTTCTGAGACCTTTATAAGCCTCTAGCAAAAAGTCTGAAAAGGCTGCAATATATAGAGGTCTGGACCCTTTTTTGGCCTGTGGTGCAAAGTTGTCTTTTTAGAAAGTGGTGGTGCTTTTATTCCAGATGAATATTTGAGTCACAGTTTGCACCAGCTCTGCACATTATTACACACTGAATTACTGACAGTCATACTCTACTGAGCATTATATCAGAAAGTCTGGAGAACTGTTGGTTTCCTCAGTGATTTTACTGCCATTTCTTTTCTGTTTTCCCACAACATTTGTAGTTTTGGCATACATATCCCTGTTTTATTTTATCAGGAGTCAGCCATCAATGTGGTCTCTCCCAGCTGCTTGTCATGAAGTCATCCACCTCAGTTTCTTCTGCTTCCGTTGGTCTGAATCTCTCCCAATGCAGGGATTAGGACCCCATGGGATCTGTTGATGTGAAAGTGGAGATGGATAATGTAATATGATGACTAATATCACCTGACTCCATCTTGGTTGATATGAGGACATAAAATTAAGGTCATGACATGTAGTTTCCTTCATTTAAAATGTGGGAAAAGAGACCAAAAAACACACACCCACAGAGTGGCCTATCAGCTCTACATCTCCTAGATACATCACTGTCACTGATTTGTAAACACTGCTTCCCACTTGAGGATCCTTTGGTGCTGTCGCTCCAACCAGCCACCCTTCAGGATACCTGTTAAGTCAGTGATAAGAGGCACAAAGAACATCCATGGTGTTGTAGGCAGTGGCTGACAGAGAAGAATGTGTACCTACTAATGGGAAGGTATTTAAATTGCACTTTTTCTTTCTGCAGTCCTGTCTTGTCACAGCTTTTTAAAGAGAAGGCCTGTCAGTCTTGTTGTTTTCATTCCTCTCCCAGCAGGCCTGGTGGAGATAAAGCAAAGACAATATAGGCCAAGCAGTTGAGGTGCAGGTATATTTCACCCTAAGGTCAGAGTGGACAAGCCACAGCTGTACAGGGGTCAGTTAGGCTGGTGCCTGTAGTCATCAATAATCTGGAGGTTCCTGCCACCAACCCCCACCTCCCCACCCTTAACCCGCTGACCGACCCATTGATCTCTCACTTTGTGGCTCTTAAGACCTTCTCATTCATGGTCAGCTGATCTTTCATACTAATTCACCCGACCCAGAAACTGAAGTCTCTCAATCAGTACTTTACTTCTGTGTCTCTGTGTCTGTCTTATGTGTTTCTTGTGTTTAACATCATTTCACTAATGATTACACCTTTCATTTCTTTAGC
The DNA here is from genome assembly GCF_011397635.1 of Epinephelus fuscoguttatus. NCBI lineage: Eukaryota > Metazoa > Chordata > Actinopteri > Perciformes > Serranidae > Epinephelus > Epinephelus fuscoguttatus. The sequence goes on along the minus strand of NC_064759.1, from coordinate 31,999,162 downwards.
CCCCCCTTTTAAATAATTTCTACTTCTCTGTGCCATCAAATAGATTTTCCTTTAATTTAACTTCACTCATGATTCTGTCTGCATATTTCCAAAGGAATTTTAGCATTTTGATGAATAAATTTAGCTCTGGAGTAAAAGGAATATAATACAAAAGCTTTTTTTTATTTCCAAAAATCATCACACATCTTAAACCATCCACTAGGGGAGTTTTTCCTTATCTGCTGCGAGGGTCCTAAGGACAGAGGGATGTCGTATGCTGTAAAGCCCTGTGAGGCAAATTGTGATTTGTGATATTGGGCTTTATAAATAAAATTGATTGATTGATTGACATAAGGACTTATAGGGAAAAAAGTCAGAACAAGACTATGATCACATTCAGACCAACTTCAGCCCTGCATGCCCCTTTATTCATTGGAATAGGGTGCCAATGCAAAATAGTTGAACCTGGCACTGTGGTGGCCGGTCAAATACACATAATCACACATTTGGTAGATTACTTTAGTGTATTTCTAAATAGGGGAAATAGAAAAGAAATGTATATTTCTACTATTTCCCTCATGATTGAAAACAAATGCTGCTGTACCTTTCCTGAGTTGTAAAATCCTGTCTCAGGGTATTTTAAACACCATGAAGTGTTTTTGCATCTGTTAACCTTTAAATTCATGGTTCTGTAACATTGGACCTACTGTTGCACTCTAATGCAACTTTATTCTTGGTCTTAACTCTTTCTAGGAGTCCAACCATGCCAGCAGCCTTGCGAGGCTGTATATAGGCACAGTGGTACCTTGAGCTAAAAGCTAACAGCAGCATGCCAACATGCTCACAATGACAATGCTAACATACTGATGTTCAGCTGGTATAATGTTTACATAAGTTCGGCATGTTAGTGTGGCATGCCAGCACGCTAACATTGCTAACAAAGTACTTTATTTTTTTTTTGTAGGTGTAAGTGTAGGTGAACCAAAGTTTTGTACAAATAGGATCTTAACCATGTTAGAATGCTTCGGGTTTCATCTAAGATTAACACTGGGCTACCACTGATAAGTTGTTGACATACCCTGATATGTCATGTTTATGACATATCAGGGTATGCCTAATTGAACCTGATATATGTGTTCCTACAACACTTTTTCAAATTTGTTCAAGAACGGAAAGAAAGATGAAAGATGTTTTAGGGATAAATATAACAGAACTACCAGCAAGCGCCTACCATCCAATTCAAGAATGCATTTAAAACTAAAACCTCTGAATCTATTGTACACTGATGCAAAACTTTGATTTGTTCAGATTTTAAGTGATTACTGACTGAAGTACTTCTACCACTTATTTAACCACCAGACAACAGTCAGGTTAGAGGTTGAAGAAAATGGAGCCAGTCTCCAGTGAAGAAGATGTCCTGGTGCTCTTAGCGTAATCCTTGGTATGAAGGCAGGTTAAAGGTCAGCTGATGTCTATCTTGGCCCTCTTGTTCGCAGTCTAAAACTGTCCGGCGTCATATGAACAAATGATGTGAAGTATCTGTTTTGGAAGAGGAAGTACGGTTTAGCTACTGAGCTAATGGACTTATGGAGCTTCCGTGGTAAGCAAAGTGAATCATTTCTCTGCTTGGTCAGTTTGCCTTGTTTGACTTTGTCCTTTGAAGAAAGTGATTAACGCCTTCAGGGCAAATCCATCATCACTTTGTGTCAGCCATGGTATGAGTCCAATTAGAAGGGCAACAGATCTTTTTTGCCGAGTAATTCCTCACCTAGAGACCTTGTCTAAACTGACAACATTTGACACTCACTCAGCCTTTTTTGGCCCATTGTCCAGCTGGCACTTTACACACACAAAAATGCATTTGTATTTAGCTTTACTAGCATAAAATAATGGTTTGATTGACAAAAATGTAGCAGTGAAATCACTATGTTGTACTTGTTCTGTTTTCAGATAATGAAAACAGAAAAATGTGTCAATGGGAATGCCTGTCTGGCAGAATGTATGTTTAAACTGCTGGAACTAAGTGTACTAAAGGGGCTGTGTCCGTGCCTCTCCTTACCAGATAGTGGCTGCAATGCAGTTTGTTTTTTGCAAACTTAAAAGGAAGGAAATAGGTTTGATTTTTGTCCTTTGTCTTTGTGTGTTTGGATGGAGAACTTTTTGAAAACAGCTGAAAAACACTGGCGTGGACATTTTCAGCTTTACCTTATTTAATTAGACCAAATCAAAGAAAATATATTTATATACTAATGGTTTAAAGAGGCAACAGATAGGATTCGTTTTTGTTTTTTTTTTTAGCTTGGCATCACCTAGCGTCAGCGGTGTTGCTCACACTGTTGCAACAACCAAATTGACCGTGGGGATCAGAGATAATCAATAAAATGTAGGCTGTAAAGCCACCAGTATATCTCTATGTATATGTAGAATGAGAAGGTGTGTGGACACTCTACTAAATAAATGAGTAAAGAGACCGAGCAACAATTATCAGATTTATCTGAAGAAAAAACACATAATAATGCAAATAATTATACCAGAATGCACAGTACCAGTACAAACAACTCACAGTAAATTATACCAATATGTACAGTATCAGTACAAACAACAGTAGACACGTAAGGGATGATGGATAGTGAGCCAGTGACTGTTGAAAAATAACTCCCGACAGGGGAATGGAACCTCAACGCACAGCCGAGTTATTTTTCAACTGTCACCGGCTCACTATACATTATCCTGCTTAGAACATGGCTTACTACTAAAAGATTCAAATGTTACAACTGGCATCAATATTATTAAACTGCTGGCAGAGTGTATTGACAGAGGAGAGGCGTTCACCAGACAAACGGGAGCAGAGGAGAGGATTTTACTCCACTTCTCCCGGTCGGAAATGCTGGGTGTCCAGTAGCTGCTGCGGCGGTGGCGTGGGGGTAATCACTGTCCGAGGGCTGCCGTAGAATGGCAACGAGGATGTCAGCCGACCAACACTCATTACCCAGTCCCCGGTTGCAGTGATCTGCAATGGTGGCCAGATAGGAATTAACTAGTAGCCAGTACAGTACAGTCCTCTCTCGTCTAGCTAACATTAAGCCGTGTTACTTACTGATCCATTAGAAAGAAAGCTAGCTGGACACCGGTTTTGAAGCCTCTTTGGTCACGGAGCTCCCTCCATCTCTTCAACGCCTGACTGAGGTTTACTCTTGTTTTTCCTCTTCTTTTATCACTCTGCTTTTTGCTCTTCTTTTCCTCCTCAGACAGAGGAGCTTGTTTTTTCTTTCGCTAGGCCGTTTTTCACTTGTTTCCAAACTTTGTCCGTCTGCATTTATGCTCGTGACTCAACTATGTCATGCCCAACTCCTCATAAGGACCAGCTCCAGTCCCTGATTGGCTGACTGACCAGTTTCACAATACACAGGGCTCGACAGTGCAAGCGTTTCACTCGCATTTGCGACTAAAAATAGGTGTGTGCGAACTGTAAAAAATATTTAGGGGCACATGTGCGCATAAAAAAAATCAGCCGGAGCAGCCTATATTTTTGTCAATAAAAAAATATCATAATCTAACCGCAAATGTTGGAGGAACTCCAGCCGCCTTCCCTCTTCCCTCTTCCCCGTGTGACACGGTTATGGGCGGTTTTCCAAGCCACTGTCGGCACAATGAATATAAGGCCCACTGTCGGCAGGGTGGAAATAAGTCAAAGTGTGGAGGAAGCGGCGGACCTACGGGGAAGCCTGCTCTGTTCTCCCCGCAGTTAGGGACCGTTCGCTATGGTACCACTGCTGGGCAGGGTGGAAATAAAGCCCTTTTCACACAGAGCGCGCAAAGCACAGACCTCCGCCGATGAACCCATTCATTGTGTATGTGCTACCGCGGCGCAAGAGCGTGCCGAGCTAAGCGGCGTGTGAGAGGATAAGATAATCATATTGCAAAGATAATATAAGATAAAAACATTAAAGACAAAATTAAATTGCAATACTTTTTCAAAACTTGATTATTTTACCATTCTGTACATTTTGTATACAAATTCATTAAATAATTTTGCTTGTAAATGTCTATTTGCATCACGTTTATTATGGAAAACACATTATTTGATCAATTTACATTGTGCCCCTAAAGTTCTTTGTGTGCTCCTTACTTTTTCAACTTTGGAGCACATGTGCTCCTTGGGAAAAAAGTTAGCGTCAAGCTAATGACACATGATACATGACGCATTTCCTGCCGTAAAGCAGATTTCTTTTCTGCGAAATTTCGCACCCAATGGCAGAAGCTTATTACAAAGATTGCAAAGCCACTAAGTAACCTATGTAAACGCTGATAGTTACTGTTACCACTAGTTAATGTGGCCACTACCATGTGCAACCCACATTACTTTCATAATGATATATTTAGGAAAAGATGCTATCTGTTGCCCGTACTTTGATTAAAGGTGACACATTATGCTCATTTCTGCTTCCTGACATGGTTCCCTGATGTCTAAATGGAATGTTAGTAACATGTTTGGTCGAAAAAGCTGAAGGATTGAGCACAGCAGGGTTCTTGAAACACCAGATGGCTGGTTTCAGTGCCTTTTCCTTTAAATGCTAATGAGCTACTGCGTGTGCCGCCCAAAGACGGTATTTACGCTGCCCACCTCTTCCTGCCTGCGGAAGACGTGAGGCCGGCATCGTGTGACCATGGCAATGGCTGAGTTTGTGGAAGAAATTCCAGCTGAACCACCGACTGCGGTGCAACCGTACATGTTCGAGCCGGAGTCCGACCCAGAACAACAAGAGGCTCCAGAAGAAAGTCAGCAGCCAAGAATGAACATGGATGTTTCTCAGTGGTTAGTAGTTAAGTTTGTTACCTCGACATTACTTTTATGTTACTGCATAGACTAACGAAAGTTTTACGGGCTTAGTGGCCATCTTCCTATATTGTTACAGATCACAACCCCCTTCTCCTGCCTCGAGTGTTTACATTATAAAGCTTCGCCAAACCTCGGCTGGCATTTACTGCTGGTTCAGTTGCAGTAACACGGATGCAATTGAGCACTCGCCCATACTAGAGAAAAGCATAACCCCATATTATTTATTTATTTTAATTTACCTTTATGTAAGTCAATTGAGAACCTGCTCTTATTTGCGGTGATGACCTGTAATTAGCTACTGCCAGCAATTTTCAACAACTGTAGTTTTCAGTAAGCCACAGTTTCCTCCCATCACCTCTCTACCAGCAGTATTGTTTTTGAACCGGCTCCAACAGTTTATAATCTTTAAATAAATATTACAAAAGAAACAACGCGATGTGATTGATTAGCTATGTAGTTTCCAATGAATAATACAAATTCTGCTTAAAAACAGGTGTTCCTGTGGCAATTGTGAACAAATGCCTACAGAGCCCGAGAATATCTGCTGTATGGAAATACCACAAGCAAGTGTGAACACTGGGCAAACATGGTTGTCATTTTACAGTCTCTCTTTTCTGTAATCCATTGTCACTCAGTTACCTTTCATAATTTCTAGGTTACACGAAGACTACAGCAGCTTCCTGAGCCACCATCATGCATGGTGGACCATCCTGGCCTAGAACCTGTCTGCCTGAATGTATTTTCACTGCAGAATGCACTGAACATTAATCGGGCAGACTATGGACCTTTACATCTGAGGGGAGTAGTGCAGTAAGCTTTTAGTCCCATAAATACTATTAATTTATTGCAAAAGTGTTATGATGAAAAGTACATAACTGCTTTCTCTATCTTACATTGCTTATAGTTTATCTTTACTATATTTTATTTGGTAACATGAAAACTACATATCAAACAGTGAAAACACACAGAACAATTAGTAAAAATGTTTTATTGCAAGAAACATTTGTAGACATACAAAATAAATATCTGAGGTGGAACAGTTGAACTTGCCAGTTGCCATAGATGTGAACATTCAGTGCTGACTTTCTATTGAATTGTGTCCAGCCAATATAGATACCTAGCCTACAGAAGCTTTGTAAGTTGGTGCTGGGGCTTTCTGGGGCGGAGAGTGAGAGTTGTGTTGCCTGCCTGCGTGGTGCTGAGGATTCGTTCAGAGTTCCCTGACGCAGAAGGACAGTATGTTGGGTTCAGACCTGTCCTTGGTTGAACCTTGACACGTAACTGGCTATAACGTCCAGCTTGTCGGGTCTTTCATACTGAGCCGAGAGGTCTTCAGGGATTGTAAGTTTCAGCACCTCATTCACATATGGGGCAGGGTCCTGGAAAACCACCTCGAAGATCAGGTCCAACAGTGCATCAACGTAGTCTGCAGTGCAATAAACAAAAATTAATGTTTACAAGAAAACTGCACTTGCACACCAAAAAGCCTTGTGCTGCAGTGTTGTAAAGTGTCTCTTTTTATTTCTCCTAATTTATACATTCTCCTTATTTATTATTTATTTTGAAAACCATCTTAAAAGAATTCAGATTTTATTTGTTTGTGTTTATTTTCAACCTTTTGTGTTATGCCTGTGTGTCCATGTTTATTTTAATTTGTGGGGTTCAAATAAAAGATTGTAAAACTTACGGAATGTTGGCTCTGCTTTCACAGGCTTTGCGGTGCATTCTGTGGTGCGGTGCATTGACTCTGTACAGCAGCTCTCCACTTGTAGATGTTGCCTGTGGTCGACCACTATTTTCATTGTGATGCAGGGCAGCCAGGTAGAGTCTTGGGTGGAAAAATAGTACTTTAAAAATCATAGCAAGCACACTAAACTATAATGAACTAAACAGACAGTGATGTTTTATTCACCTGCATAACATTCCAAGGTAGGGGAAGAAAACATTCTTGGGTGCAAACTGCAGAATGACGCTGTGAAATGCCTCCAGCGATGAGGTCTGATAGTGAGGGCTGAGCTTTTCCACATCTTTCAGAATTCTCTTATTAGTCAACGCCTTTACTAGCCTGCAGAAAGCTGGTGTTCCTGGAAAAAAAAAAATCACATGAATTCAAATGGTTTAAACATCTTTTAGATATATAAAAAGACATATTTTACACACAGTACACACAGTTTTGTGTATGTATCTACCTGCTGTCAACCATTTGCTCTAGTCTCTAGAGGTGCACTGCAGATGCAAGCACTGGGGGAAAGCAGGATCTTGATGTGTGTGGATGTCTTGGACATGGTTAAGAATGGAGGTCCACTTAGCCACTCTCTCTGGCCCTGACATAGAGGAGGCTGCTGTCCAGTACACATAGTTCTTTATGCTGCGAAGCCACTTCTTCAGCTTCTCGCAATTTTTGTTCTGGGCTATCTTGATCAGTTTCTTGGACAGTCCTAATAAAACAATATTTCAGTCACGTTCAGACAAACAGTATATGTTGAAAACAAAATACCTAACCCTAACCCATGTAACACATTAGTAATTATGATAGTAGGAAAATATAGTGTGTGGACCTGTGAGCAAGGGCTTTTTATCCTGATTTTCACCTTCTAACACACAAACACAGTAACGAATACCTTTTTCCATGTGCCAGACATTGTAGTACTGTGTCACTTTGGCCTCCCTCAGGAACTTCTGGATCTGAGGGTGATGGTCTGTGACAATGCTGTCCAATGCAACACCACGTGCCTCCAAGAGAGCAAGGCTCCTCTTCAGACCTTCTTTCTCCATGTGATAACTTCCACCAACTTCGTTGCTCTGATCAGAAAAACACAAAAACAGAACATAAGTCTATTAAACAAAAATGATTTTTAAAAGCAGATTAGTTAACTTGAATACAGATCACACCTTTGAACTCACCTGAACCAGCTGTATGTCAATAATAGTGTTGCTCCTCAGGTCCATCACTGAGTAACTGCCAAACTTGGCAGAGTGGCCTTCAAAAATAAATGTATCATTTCACAAAAATTACATTTTACATATCACTTTGTTGTACTTCATAATAACCACTTTTCTAAACAAAAAATTAGAGTAAAATGTATCAGAGAATCTTGTATACCTGGTGAGTCAGCCCTTAAGTTGCCATCTAGGATAACACTCTCCTGCTGACTAAGCTGCTCCATCATGCCGTCCTATGTATGTCCGTGCATGACGGTGAAAAGTGTCATACTGAAACATCTTCAGCTGCATTGCCTGGAAGATCTGAGGACAGACGACAAGATGTGTCATAAGTACTGCTCTATACAACATACCGTCCTCTCTGCGTGTTCACGGCGGAACAATAGCTCACCGTCCGTGAACAACTGAGACCATTTCATACCATCTGCTCGGCCGTGAGCATGTGGAGGAGACGGTATCCCATGCGTGTTCTCGTCGGAACAGTAGCAGTAACAACTGACAAGTTGTTCGCGGACGGTGAGCGCTAGCTAGCCGGTGAACCACTGCTCGGCCGTGAACATGCTAGCGCTAGCAGCTTGATTAATAGCTAGCAGCCTTGATTAATGATTGTCCTCCTAAGTATGAGCACTTAACACAACTAGAAAAGTGCACTCAGTAGAGTGCACATGTCCACCAGGCCGCCGCCAGTGTCAGTCACAGCCACTCAAGACAGTTCTTGTAATTCCAGCAAATGTGCCGAAGCATGTTTCAGAAGTGTCCCAAAAATTAATAAAAATACACATCTTGTCTATTTGTGACTGAGCCACAGGGCATTGCACAGAGCGGATCGAGTTCTTCTGCTAGCAGGCACAGTGTGTGAAATGTAAATATGATGTAATTTTGATTATATGTAATTATGGCCACGGAACAACCAAGTTAGAAAATTTATGGTCCCTACCGGCCGGCTTTGAATAGTAGAGCGGTCAGCAGTCAATGACGAAGTAAAACAGTCAATAAAGCAGGTTTTTTAACAACTGTCAATCACTGCAATGACAAGTCATAAATATGCACACCAAATATTAGGCCCATTGGTCCAGTAGTTTGAGATTAACTGCAGAAAGACCGATACACACACTTCTATACTTAGAAGCACACACATGGCAAAACAATGATCCCCTCCAGGCTTGAAATCCTCCTTCCTGGGGTGGAGGTGTCGATGGGACGTTACAGAAAATTACTCTCCAGTCAGATATGGTTACAGGAGTTGTGGTCCAATTGAGGTTTGACACAAACTTTCTGAGAAGTAAAGTGAAATCTGTCATTGACTGATGAAAAGCAGACTGGACACTCAAGCAGAACTTGTCAAGAATGCTGCCAATATAAATGCTCAAAGGGTGTGGCTAACATTTCAGGTGCTACAGATGGTCTATATGATACAGGCCTGTTTTACCTCAAGAAGTGATTTTGTTTTTTTAAAAGCCAAAATATATTTTCAAGCCATGTTTAGCTGACAGGTAGTATTGGCCCTTGAATCCAAAGACAAGACAATGTTTAATTCAGATTGAATGTTATCCACAGATAATCAGCCAGTGTTCATCAGAATAAAGAACTGTGTCTGTTTCAAGGAAGAATTTAGGTCCATGTTTCAGTAGGATTATCTTTATCAGATGATGATGATGCAGCCCACCTGTTATATCTCTAATAGAGATTTATTATGGCCTGATTAGTAACAATCGATTGATTTGTGCCTTTCACCATGTGTGGCACATGACAATTTATGATCTTTTACTCTTTTCACCTGCTGAGGGTCACTGGAGCATTTCAGTAAGCTCTACATTAAGGATCTATTGGCTCCATTTTAGATGGCAGCAGATTAAGTAATGTATCCTGAAAAGTGTCCTGGTTATCGTCACTCACTACTTAATACATAATGGTCAGGAAAGTTCACAGTTTGAATGACAATGTCTCATAAGTCGAGATAATGTGGGCATACTGAGGTTCTTGGAAATCTGGATCTTGTAACAAGAGAATGAGACGCTGAGCAAATCATACTTCAGGTCCATAAAAAATTTATGTGATACAGTTCTGCTAACCTCATTTCACCTCTTTTTTTTTGCCCCAAAGGGTTCTCTTTTAGGGGGGCAGCACTGTACAGCAAGCATCATAACTATGTACAGTATATCTTGACATTTATTAGGTGGTTGTCTTACAATAAAAATGGACAGAAACAAAACCTGAATTACCCAGATTCCTCTGTGTGAAAGAGGGCACAGATATCCAGCAGTGCAGCAGTATTTAAGGGTCAGCCAGGTCTGGGAACCAACTGACAAAATGTGACCTACCTGGATTTAACATGGCGAGGCTTAGCTCTGGAGCCTCATAACTAGTGCATTTTTATTTTAAATTATGCAATACTGCTCCTAACATGGCTCTTTATAATTAGAACCACATCTTGGTGAAACTCTGTCTTTAAGAATCTTTGAGACATCATGTTGAGCAATCGAGGTTTAGCCTAGAGGTAGGTTTTTTAAGGCTGTATTATTCAAAAACAGAAACATCTCAGTCAGAGACATTTACTTCAAGGAATTCATTATTCATAGTAAAATGGTGATACAGTCAGGTTTGGCGGAAAAGCCGCCACTTTTTAAGGAGGGCTTTCAAAAACTGGACAGCTAATCCCCCTTACGAAACATATACATGAACATAAATCTCAGTAAAGTCAAAGGTTAGGGTGGTGGAGGGAGCTGCAGCAGCTTTGACATAAGCGTATTAGCAGAATAATTGTGAGACTTGTCAGGTTCAAATGGCAAAACTGTACACTTATGGTTGAACAATACTCATCAGCTGGTTGCCAAGCAGCCAGTGAATGGGAATAATAAATCAAACAGGTGATGCCAGCAAGCTAATGCAAGCACATCTTTAGATCTAAAGCTGTTTATGTGCTTCTTCAGACATCATCTATAAGAAGTAAAACATGCTCTTAAGTCAAAGAAAGAAATGTCACGGATGGGCGTCAGTCATTTTCAGATCACTTTTTGCGAGGGAAGACTTGCTATCTACTGCTTGTACTTGTAGCTTTTGTAAGAAGAGGTGACCTTTGAACTTGTTGGGCAGATTTTTTTCTGAAGAATGTGTTTGTGCAGTATGGATTGAATTTACACCTCATTGAGGTCTGATCACAATGCAAACCAGACCAACTTAAGACCGCAATATAGTCTGATAACACTGTTTTCTGCGTGCATTAAACCTTGCCTGGACATGTGTTTTTCTTTCGTCAGATGCAGACACAGATGTAAAAGGGTCTGTGGTGACATAGCTTTTTGTCGTTGTTCTCAAAGCCCACATATTCACCTTTACAGTGTTTTTAAAGTGTCACTCTTGCCTCGTGTCCACAGTACCGACTGTGAGTTTTATTTTGTTTCCATTTGTTCCAGAAGTCCAAACTTCATCTCCATGATCTTATGAAGTTATCTAATAACAGTATTACAGTCCAGTAATCAGAACCATTATTAGCAAGAAAAATCAGAGAGACCTCATGTTTCCAAGCATTCTTTATTCTGTGCACAGACACAGGGATCAATTAGGCCGGTGACGTCATGATGCTGTGAATGCGTCAAGAGCAGAGTTGCCTTTGATAATACTCATTTACACCAGGGAAATGGTGTGTTTATTGTGATGATGTGAGACAGATACTAATAGAAGGACTTAGGATAAGAGAGAAAGTTGGCTGTGGCACAGCAGTGGTTCACTTGGGATCTCTTGTTTCATCCTCTGATTTCCCAACATTAAACATGAACATATGAGCCTCACAACCCCTTTTTTCCACTCTGTCTTCTCCACTTTCTTTGAGTTTCACATTTACCTTCTTGTGTTACACCTTCCTGTCGCTCTGTCACCTCCCTCTCTTCTGTTTCTATCTGCCTTTCTGCCTGCCTCACACAGGGGACAACTCCAACTCCAAACACTGCAGAGTTAAAACAAACCCATTTTGCCACAGTGAAAATAAACCACTTTCTCTTCTTCTCTCCCACTCTCTTTCTCTTCCTCTCTCTCTCTCAGTCCCCCCTATTTAGCTGCAGTGAAAATAAACTGCTCGGTCTCTATTTATTTTTCATAGGAAGACCTGACCACCGCAGAGTTTCCTTTGGGCCATTTCATCCTTAACCTGCTTAATTTCTCTGTTAGAACAATGTAATCTGGAACCTTACGCTGCTAATTTGTGACGTGTGAACTTATTAGGAAACCAATTAGATGTCAGTAACCTCTCATGCCAAAGTCCATCATCCCAATTTGGCGATTACCCTTTACTTGATCTCACAGCAGATGTGATTTCCTAAATAAGGAAATGTTGTTTTAAAGTGCTACGTGTACACTGATGATGCATTGTCCTATGTCAGAAACTTTTGAGGTCAGCGGTGAAACTTAGCAGCTTTTTCCTCTATTCCTGAAAAGGTGACACATTACAGATGCCAGGAAGTGCAGCATATATGTGGACGTCAGTGAATCCATGGCTCATGTGCAGGAGATGCAGGGAGAATAATGATAGCTTTGCACGTGGGTGTGTTGTGGCCAAGCATGCGAAGGGGGTTTCAGCAAGTGTTAATGACCCAGGAGTCCCAGGACACACCGATCTTACTCATTTTGGCTTCAGCAGTCGAAACAACTCAACAGTTGCTGTGGTTACACGAGCCAAATGTTTTCTGTCTAAATAAAATTGATGGCTACCACCAAGGTATTTGCATGAGTGCTGAATAAAATGATGGGATAAGGTGTCCTTTTTACACACTCTACAGCAAGTCATTTGAAAAAGGAGCTCTGACATGCATAATAGTCTAAATCCAGCACTTCATCATGGGCGAGGTTTAGATAGAAATAAAACACACACCAACTGCACTAATATTGGTTTACATGTGTAAGCAAGAATATCAATGAAGAAACCAACGATGTATCCAGAAATTCATGAAAAGTAACAGAAGTCTCATAATCCAAGCATGGATACTATTATGAAAAGACGAAGTAATGGAAAAGAGTAGCATGACATGTTTACATGACTATTTAAATCTGGTTACAGTTTATCATGATTAAGGTGATTACATGACACCTTTTTGAGACTTCAACTACACTGAGTGACCAATGATATAGGGAAATTTTTAGAATGTAATTCAGTGCAAACCAATAGCCCTTAATGGATAACTAAATATTAGGTATGGTGTATGTTGGCACTGCTGCGTTTCTGTTACTGATTAAACTTCTTATTTTGTGCATTGTTAGGGTTCATGTCCATGTTGGTCAGTAAAGGTTGAGCTTGACAGTTCATTCTTGACCATGAAAATGCTGTTTGAGAGAACAATATGAACTCAAAGTCTCCTTACTTGCTTGTTATGGATTTCTAATCAGGATCTTTTTACCATTGAGTGAATTTATGCCTCTACACCGGCGGTAGCCATAGCTGGAGGTGTTATGTTTTTGGGTTGTACATCCATATGTTCATCCGTACCACGCTTGATATCTCAAGAACACCTCAAGGAAATTACTTCACATTTGGCACAAATATCCACTTGGACTTAATGAGCTGATTACTTTTGATGGTCAAAGGTCAAGATCAAGGTGACCTTACGTCTATCTCATTCTCCTGAACGCAATGTCTCAAGAACAATTTTAGGGAATTGCTTCAAACTTGGCACAAACTTTCCCTTGGATTCAAGGCTAAACTGACTAGATTTTGGTGGTCAACGGCCAAAGGTCAAAGTTGCTGTGACCTTACGTCTATCACATTCTCGTAAATGCAGTATCGCAAGAACACCTTGAAGGAATTTCTCACATTTTTTAAATCTTTGTGACATGCATTACCTGTCCTCTAGCAACCATATCGCAACTTTGCAATGACTGAAAATGGTGTCAATGAGGCCTTTTGGTTCGGGCAAAACCAAGGTGTTATCTCCGGGTCTGAAAAGTGAAGCTTTAAACCTGCATTCTTTCTAATGGCCAGCAGGGGATGACTCCACTGATTAAAAAAAGACATCTGATTGCATCAGTCAATCAGTAATTTATTTGTCACATTTAATTACACAAAGTACAACTCCAGTGATGTGATAAAGAGGTCTATGTAGAAATTACCCTACTTCTAGTCACTTCTGGCTCCAAAATAAAAGATGAAGACAAAATGCCAGACTCAAGGCCTCAGAAAAGTAGTCCACAAACCAAGGGGAGACAATGGCTATATCCACTTTTTTATACAATCTATGAACAAAATAACCCATAAATAACAGAAAAATTGGCTAACGTGATCATCAGGCTGAATGAACGGAGTGAAACAACAGCAACTCTGACAATCAAGTTTGATATTGCAGCTGGAATTAGACTGTATGTTGGAGGATCAGTATTTCAATATAATAGTTCTCCATGCAGTCTAAAAAAATAAATAACAAATTGGCATCTAAATAATAACCTGAAGTGGAGCAGATAAACCCTCTGACACAGTGTCAACAACGTTTTAAAAAGTCTCAGTTTCACAGCAGTGATGTATTACATTGTTGGCTTACTAGCGTCTGTATTTTTCCATTTACTCAGTGTAAATGCAGCTAATGTGTTTTGAATGAAACTTCTATTCACTTTATTTGAGACTGCATAGCTCACATGCTCTGTCAACAAATCAGCAAACATTTTATCCGCACATCATTTGTTCAGGCTGATTGTAGGTTGATAAATGTACTGTAAGTATTCTCTGCCATCAACTGTAGAAGGTTGGCAGCTCCATGTGCACCAAAAATGTTGATACTAGTGCCAGAAATTTTCTGTACAGCATAAATTTTGCCATGTTTTATTTATGAATTCTCTCATGCTGTATCTCTTACTCCCTCGTGCCACTTTTCATTCTCCCTTCTTTTGTTGCTTTTCTGCATTCTCCCACCTCTGTCTTTTGGTCTCACCGGACTCTCTTTGAGTTTCTCCTACTTTCACACTTATCTCCCCCCAGCTCTCATTTTTCCATCCCATTTCCCGGGAGCTCTCGTATCTGTTTCTCCTTGCCTCTCCATCTCCCTCTCACACACTGCCAGCTCTCCTCTGTTTTCCAGCTACACCATTATATCATCATCATCATCATCATCATGTAGATGTAGTATGGTGCATTGTTCTACAGTAGAGCTTGAACTGTGTAAGAAAAAGACAGACTACCTTTTGTCTTGTAAAATCACTACCAGCTTGTTTCCAGTTTGTTGGCCATGCCTGTATTTGGGTGATAAACAGCACTGTCTCCTCTTCCCAGAATCCCATCTACTTTGAGTTGATTGTTACTCACTGAATGAGTCATTAATCACTATTTACCCTCTTTGAGGGTTTCTTCTTTGGGGGTAACATATACACTTTTTTCTGTTAGTGTTTAATATGTTATCTTTCCCATAAGACAGTAGTGGGAAAGGCCTGAATCTGCCACAGATATGTTTTATCAAGCCAGTGTGTGCTCTACTGTTTGTGCTGTGAAAGGCTCACATTATTTTTAAGGACACTAACCTTAACTGAAATAGGAAAAGGATGGTTGGAGCATCAACCTTGTACTGACAGCATGTTCAATATAATACCGGCACACAAAGTAAAATGTGAATGGGATGTGTCTTTGTGCACATGCATATGTGTGTACACACTTCCAAGAAATCTGGACAGAGAGCTTATTCATCTGTGCGTCTTGTGTGAGCCTTTAAAATGGAGATAGTGGGTCTGCGGTGTGTCACTTTGCCGGATCAAATGAGGAACACATTGAGGGAAAACTGTGTGTGTGTGTGTGTGTGTGTGTGTGTGTGTGTGTGTGTGTGTGTGCGTGTGCATGTGTATGTGTATGTGTGTGTGTGCGTGCGCATGTGTTTGTGTATGTGTGTTAAAAGCCAATCTAGTAGACAGCTACCCTGGCAACATCTGGCTATGCATCCTTTTTAGCTCCTTTAGCAGAGAGAAAGACAGTATTGTTTTGAGGCAATTACACTAACACACACAAACATCCTGCAGCAAAGCATGTGTGTGTGATTGACCTACCAGAATGTAGGCATACATGGGAGTATTTAAGTGGGCAGTTTAGTGTAGGACAGCGGTGTGTACTTTGACAGTTGATATTAACATGTAACTTCTGTGTATGTATTGCTACAGTTGGATTTAAAACAAAACAAAACATTAAAACACAATACAATTTATGCTTTCTCATAATATATCATCATTAGTTCCTGATGCCATTTTGGAGCATAAAAATAAACACTTGAGTGTAAAGTGCAAGAGACCTTAAATACTCTGAATCAAAGGTTGTTAAGAGGCACTATCAAGCAGTGCTTTCTGCCAAAACTGTCTGCTGCTGCAAACTACATTTGCTGAACTAAACTGTGTCTGAACAGCTCTGGGTTTACACAGTACCTGTCGTCTTGACAACAGTGACCCATGATTGCCTTATGACATCATTGCTGGGTCTAATTAGGTTGCTGGGGAAAATCCCCTGCTCTCAGCCCAAACAGCCAGACCACCACGTTTCACATCAGCTAGCTAGCATTCTAGGAAACACTCTGTGTTTGGGTGGAAACTCGTACACACATTAGAGCCTGCACTAAGATAAAGATGCACTCAAAGACGTTTGACATGCCTACCGCTGGAAGACAGTGTGCAGATTTTACTAAAGTATAAATAAATAGACCTCATAATGTCCAAATACTTTTCAGATTACAATATATATGTATTTTTGCACATTTATCTGTTTACACACATACACATGCACTTGTGTGCATGAACAGCACAGCAGCTGTGAGTAGAGGGAGCCAAATGACAAAAGCACCCCACTTCTTAGAAGGAAGGAAATTGCTCCAACCTTTTCTACCTCACCAAATGTTTTAAAGCAACACATGCATGCTTCAAGCACATACAGCATGTCACATCTGCAGCATAAAGGCCCTCTGTTTCTTCATCACTGTTTTCAAGAACAGAAATTGCTGCTTAATGAGAGACATTTATAATGTTTTGAGTCCATCAAACTTTTTTGTACTTGGTTATTCTGGCTAACCCCCCTCTTTACTTCTGTAATTAACCATTTTTTTAATAGTGCAGTTAAATTAAAACATGCTCTCTTAAACTGAGAATACCAAGCCAAAAGACAACAATAGCTATTAGGTAAAATATTTTAGAAGATTAGTTTCAAAAGATTTTGTTCATTTCCTCAAACTGCAGCTGTCAGCTGACAGAAATAATATGTGTCAGACTTTTTTTATTACACTCAACTTTCCAAATATTGTATAAATGAAGATTTATTTTGCAGAGATGAGAGGAAAAATGTTTTGGAACGCAGTGTCAATATTGAGCCAACGACAAGACACATAAACAGTAAAAAAAGAGGAGAACATGGGTTAATGAGTCTCTGAACAACTTGGCATGTTCAGTGATTCATCTGTCAGTAAATCCTCTTTGTGTGGGTTTTTGTGTGTCTGTGCATGTGAGTTTGTGTGCACGTGTGTGTGTGTGTGTGTGGGTGTGTGTGTGGGTGCTGCACAAAATGCCAAATCACCCTCATTGATATTACCCGATGGGAAAATGGGTTCTTACCCACTTTGTCCAATTGGAACCTGAGCCAGAGAAAACAGGGGTGTAACCTCGTAATGCATCAAGGCGTGACTCCACCAGGGTGTGGTGCCTCAAATTTATCTGTAACTGCATGTGTATGTGTGTTAGAGAGAGAGTGTGTGGGTGCCTCAGTCTGTGTGTTGCAGAAAGATAAGGTGGATGAGAGAAAAGAAGGAAAAAGAAAATGTACAAGGTGGATGGAAAATTGGGAATGAAGGAGAGAGGAAAAATCACAAGAAGAGAAGTACAGAGAGCAAGAAAAGCAGAGGGACAGAAAAAAAGAGCAGAGACGGAGAAGGAAAAGGAAACATGTTCATTATGATGTGGTTTTAGTGATTCACTGATTGATTGATTGATTAACTGACTGATTTATTGTTTATTTGTCTCAAAGACCAGTGACTTAAATCTGAAAAACCAACTAAAATCACAGTCAGGAGCCTGGACAGCTGATTTAGTGTTTTTGCTATTGACTCATCTCAAGTATGATTAATCATATCAATCCATGAATGTCAGAAGAAAGAAACTGGAAAAGTAAATAAAGTGAATAAGCATATTTCCCAAAATGTCAGACTGTTTCTTAGTAGACAAGCATGCATGTTTTAGTGCCAAGAAAAAAATGAAGCTTTCTCTGATATTCTTAAATGGACCAATGGATTGGCACACCTGGGGTGTTAAAGTAGAGGGCTTTAGCATAAAAACATAAACAAGGGAAAAAAAAAAAAAAAGTTGATCCTGGCTCAACCTCTTCCCTCAACCAGCCTTGTACTGTTTACCATGCCGTTGTCTAAACAGAGACAGTTAAAATAATTGCCTCCAAGATGACTTCCAAGATTGGTAAAATGTTGTCTTGTAGCACAAACCATTGTGATGTTTTTAGCATCTGGTAAGTCTTCAAATTTATCTATCTCTATCAAACATGACCCTTGTGGGTTACATTTTTAACCCATTAAGCTCAATCTGCTTCATTAGGACTTTGTGGGTGTGGTGTGGTTTGATTGGATTTTATTGACAGCACTGGCAAGATTAGGAACAACCTTACAGCTGTCAAAATGTTTGATTTAAACGTAATGTTATGGAGATATGTATCATCACCTGTAAGCAAGTTGTAAAGAGAACAGAAGCATATTATCAGCTTTTAAGTTTAGACCATAAACTTGTTAGTGGACAACTGCATATTTACAAGTCCAGTTATCTCTACATATGTATATGCAGAATCTGTATGGGACAAGAATGGGGCAAGATTTTGGTATCGAATAGAGCTGCCCTCTGAAAGTCAGAGATTTGAATCATCAGTCGGAGATCCCTCAGTCAACTGAGATTCCTTCAAGTTTTTTTTCTTTTGGTGAGTCAGTGTGCGGTGTACTTCCCACATTTTGGAACAGGCAGCTAGGGACACGGTGGCACGGCCCAGAGGAGGAGATGTTTTGCCCTTTCAGGCTCAGAGATGACACTATCATCTGCCTTCTGCTTCGAAGTGGTGAATTAACAGCTCACAACTTAATACAATACAGTGCCTGACTTTTATTTGATGTTTGGTGTCGGCAAAAAATGTTTTTGTACATTTCTGAACCGTTGTAAACGCAGTTAACTTATTTACTGTATTACCTGAATGTCACTGTCACTCTAAACATCCTTCTGAACCCCTTTCAAACTCTTACACTCTACGTTGGAAAAAATTTGAACAAATAGTTGAATATTTGTATTGAATAGCCAAAAATGTGGAAGAGAAAGTCTTGGCCCAAATATGGCTACACCTGACCCCTCAAAATAATGGCTGTTGCCCCCAGAGTCTTACTGTTGTCAGATTGATACCTGCAGGGTTCCGAGATTGCACATCCACCAGACACAAAGCAATTTTAGCATTTATTTGTAGATGTGATTCTGCACAGCCGACAAATATAAGCACGGTTATCACACTTTTGTAAACTTTGTTTTGGTCTCCACCAATTCCTGAGGGACGTATCTGGCCCCTTAGCTGCTCTACTACATATATTCACCAGCTGGTTGCTAACTGTGTCTGTCTGCTGCTTTGGTGCTGGGCAGGGAGTGTACAGTGGGATTTTAAGCTTTTGTTTTTTCTGAAAACAGCGGCCTACTTTGGCAAATTAAAAAGATGATACAAGACCAGCAAGAGTGAACCAAGATAGTAAAGGTGCAGATTGGGAAATAGGAACAATGGGCTGCATGATGCTGTGAAGCTCAGTACAGCACACAGGAACCTTTTATAGTGATGTGATTATTTGCTATGTGTTCATCACTAACATTGATCCATTTCATATCACACACAGTGAACAGCTACATTTTTCAAACCAGTTTGATATTAAGCCAAACACCAGATTGGGCCGACATATTGAATTTTACCAGGTGTCATGGCTCCCGAGTGGTACATAATGCACTGTGTTCCAACAGCAAACAAGTGGCAGTCTGTTGTGTCACATCACCTAACATAGGAGCTCCCTGTGCACACCGAATCCCTTGAATATGCACTTGTGTTACTCCATGTAAACAAATCAAGTAAATAGCAGCTGTTTGCTCTAGATCAGATTAAGGACATAACCGCTTCAAAGATGGGCAAGTAGACTATTTGCTATCTTCCTACTTTGTAATGTTACTTTTTCTAAACAAAAAACACACATTATATTTCATGGAAATGACATACATAGCCAACAGCTAGTGGCCTAGCTTGTTATTAGCAAGGGTCATTTAGCCCACCAGACATGTTCAGCTCCCTGGTGATCTTTCTCCAGCCAGCCATCACCTTATTTAGGTTTTTTTATGGTGAAATCATGAGGTTTCATGAAGATAATTCCTCAACTTAATTTCATTAATCAACTGTTCATCATCCATTGTGTTTCAAATCAAGCGACAGATATAAATAGAAAGATGCCATCCAAAAAGATAAAAAAAAAAACCCAGAAGTTTGGCTGCATCACCTGCTGTCATTTAGGACAACTCTTATGTCTGCTTCAAATCCAAAATGTTGCCATATTGGTGCAGTTTGTGTTTTCTTTGCATGTCTCCTCTGGTTACCCCAAAACACATAAACTTTGTTATAAACAAATACCACATGTGCCACTCTGCCTCTCCCATCTCCTAAAATGTTATCTCAGTCATGTTGCCAACACCAACCTCAGCTCACACCTGGTCAGACACTATTGGCTTCATTAGTCCATTTATAAACTCATTAATATGTTAATCACATTGTCATATTGCTTATTATTAATGCAATACATGTTGGCTTTAGCGCTGCAATGCCATCAGCACAAGTTCCCAATTTAGGCTACGTTTTACAGGGCTCGACAGTGCGAGCATTTCACTCGCATTTGCGACTAAAAATAGGTGTGTGTGAACTGTAAAAAAATATTTAGGGGCACATGTGCGCATAAAAAACAGCCGAAGCAGCCTATATTTTTGTCAATAAAAAAATATAATCTAATTGCGCTCAAATTGAAAATTTTTTAATTTCACCGCAACGCGCCGTAACGACACCTCGGCGGGTCCAGTAGTAGAGAAGAGCCTGAAGTAGACCCGGAAGCGGTCACCATGGAGCTGTACCTCTTGAACGAGCCTGTACTCCCCCAAATCCTGTCTTGCGCGCCTTGCTCTCCGCTTGCTCTGCGCTCTACGCTGCGGTGGGCGCCGTGAAAGTCGCGCTCTGTGTGAAAGAGGCTTAAGTCCTGCAGAGAGAGGATAGTAATAACATTATATAAGATAATCATATTGCAAAGATAATATAAGATAATAACATTAAAGGCAAAATTAAATTGCAATACTTTTTCAAAACTTGATGATTTTACCTTTTTGTACATTTTGTATACAAATTCATTAAATAATTTTGCTTGTAAATGTCTATTTGCATCATGTTTATTACAGAAAACACATTATTTGATCAATTTACATTGTGCCCCCCAAAGTTCTTTGTGCGCTCCTTACTTTTTCAACTTAGGAGCACATGTGCTCCTTGGGAAAAAGTTAGCGTCAAGCCCTGTTTTAATTTACCAGAATGTGTTAAAATGAGAAATTTTGTTTCAGTCAATTTGCATAAAATCTAACTGGTTTAAGCTCGTACACCTGACTGGGCCAGCAAAACCGGAAATTGACCCAACTCTAGCAGGTTTAAAAATGACATAATTTATAACTACATTGCAAATTTATAAAATCTTGATCAAAATTTAAAAAGAAATTAAGATTGACTGAATAGACTAATTAATAAATAATTAATAATTAATTTCTCTCTTAAGTCAGTTGAACCAAGACCCCTACAGTACTTGAATAAATAATATAAATATTTTTTGTGAGCAAATCAATTTTGAATATTTGTCTTGACGTGGATGAGTCAAAAATGTGATGATAACTTGATAGTTGGAAATTTGATTTAATGAAATGAGCTGCCCTGTCTCCAGACAGTTTGTAAGAACTCATTAACGGTTTCTGTCATCCAGAAACGTGCTTGTTGAATGCTGTCACCTCTCTCTATTCCATGATGCCATTCTTCTCCTAGCACGGCTGTTGCTTTGGCTAATGGCTCCCATGAGATCACTTCAAAGCCAGCTTCGAAGCCCACTGAAAACTGTCTGTTGATGGAGACAGGGTCAGAGTGACACACATACACAACATTCACACATCCAGGCATGCATGCGCAGACACAAACGGTCAAATGCTCAGAGCACAGAGTCCCGTCTGTCTGTGTTGCTAGCTGACGTCACCTTTTTATGAAGTGCACCCTGTTTTACAGTGGCTCAGACCTTGTTTGGATTGGGCTGAGCTATGAATTGAGCCAGGCTGAAAGTAATACTGCTGAAGGGAGGATCAGGGGAAGGAAACCTGGAGGTGTGACTTAGAGAACGTAACCAGACCTGAGGCCAGGGCATTTTAGGTCTGGGGAAGTTGGGGCCAGAGCAAAGGTTAGTAGGCAGGCCAGAGCATCTAAAGCTGGAGATGGGATTGATTTAGTGGTGGAAGGGGGATGGCTCCTGCTCTGGCTTGGAGCACTTAGCGCAAATACGGGTATTTGTTGGTGCTCAAGGGCAGGATCTCAGAGGGAGTGGGGGTGGGGTGGGGTGCGGGGGGGGGGGGGTGTTTAGTATTGCACTGTTAGGTTTGGTTTGGTTTATACTTATGAATGGTAAGCTGGAGTTACAGAGTTAAAAACAGTAACAGATTTACTCATTTTATTTAATTTAAAAGTGGGCTCTGCCCTATTACAGACAGCACTTGTTGGAGGAGGAGCCATTGTATCCTAATTCTTTTTCTCAGCTGGAGTTTAACCAGCAACCATCCAGGCACCTTCCTAACCAGATGAGCAGGGTAGGAAACATGGGACCTGAGCTGGAGAATGGATCTGAGAATAAAACTCCCCAAGTTGAAATCACATTATATCACATCATTAATCTCACTCATTTTACACTACTCATCATGGCTCTGACGAGAGCAAGGCGCTGCAGTTGGCAGGCCAGCATGTTGAGATAGACATTTTCCAGCAGGCTCTCGGCACACTCTGAAGCAGTCTTTTCAGAGGATTAGACGGACCTTGTGGTATGGTGGTATGTCTCTCATACCTCAGCTGCTCTCACCGCAGTTAAAAGGTTTTTGTCAGGAATGCATCTGGGTGGGTAGCTGTGGGCATGTCAGTCAATGCGTCAGTTTTAGCTGCTAAAAGAGACAGAGAGAGTGACTGAGATAAAGCTAAAGGCCAGTGACATTTATCTAAGCTGCTGTAAAAAAAAAAACCTCCTTGTCATTTTTGATATTTAAAGCACTGAAAAACTGAATTTGAACTCAACAGAAATGTGTCTTTTTAAAACCATGCACTGGTTACTCAAGTTCATATGCAGGGTATAAATTACACAGCTCCTTTCATGCAGTTAATGTGCTCTTCTTGAGCTTTGTGAGCTTCTCTGTTGCTACGGCTACACATAGGTGAGCCTGATTATTCCTCAGTCTGACTGTCACACCTGATCACAGTCAACTGGTTATCCTCCTGGCCATGGAAAAAGACAATCACCATCCTGCCCCAACAAGCCATAAAGAAAAACATTCCACAGTATGTTTGTTATTGCATCTAAAGACAGTCTTTTTCTTTTCCACAATCAAATAATTGCAAATATGGTTGGGTACAAAATCAGTATTTTTAAGGGTACAAATTGAGTTACATTGGTAGTACCGAGTACCCATTCACGTTAAAGTCATCTGTGCCAAACAGATGCCTGAGGGTGCATCTGGGTGAGAAACACTAGATTTAGACAAAAGGTGGAGGTGCTGTGTAGTGCTCCAAGGCCTGAAAACCAGTCACAGAGCTCAGATGCCAACAAAGAAGCTCCACAGGGCTGCCGGATTCAACTTGGGGGCAGAAGTGCCCAAAAGCCATGAAGCCTGCCATGTGGCCGCCTTGTTGGCTTCCTAGCTAGCCAAAACGATTGCTGCAGCATGATCTGGCACGACAGTTTCGGCGTCTGGTCTGTTTCCTTAATAACCCTCTATCACTGCTAGATGAGCAGACGCATACTTAACACATACACAAGCAAGACAGACAAAGACTGAAGATCAGCTTAGCTTAGAAAGTAAGTACCGAAAAAATGTGTGGTGACAGTTCTGCAGTTCTTCCCATGGTGCTGACATAGGAAGAAATGTTGTCAAGGAGCTCTGTAACAGGCAGTCCCATTGTGATTGTATTTTTCAATAAACTAACACCCACTGACTACAGCAAATTGCCTCAGGAAATTTAACAGCTGCCATTGCTGCTACAAACAACGTAGCAGTGTGAAATAACCTGAAAGTTTAATCTACCCTTTGCTAAACACCTACCTAGAACAGCTACTGTCCAGTCCTATGTTGGCAACTGTAACTAGGGTCGGTAGGCCTGTCAAACTTTCAGAACAACGGAAAATGCCAAAACAGTATGCACAAGGACCTTTCATGTCTTGACAGAGAAAGGTGTCTTATTTTTCACTTTTCTGAAGCCAAAAGTGCTAGAGGAGAGATGTGAAAGATCTCACTCCTTTGTTTGTTCCAAGCTTAGACACTAACTAAGGCTAGACATGAGACATAGACATGAGCACATCAAGGCAGTTGAACATTGATTAGAAGTTACTGAGGTTTTAACTTTCAGTTAGGTAATTGTAGCAATACCATTTGAAGTTGGTTGTGCTTTAAATTAATTGAAAAGTAGGATTATTTAGTTTTGCTAGCTATGAGTTAAAACATGTATAAGTTAGACAATGAAAGACAAATTCAGTCATAAATAAACATTGGCAATATTCTGACTTACCCTGCTGGGCAAGAACATTGTTGTTCTGGTTAATGTTTGTCCTTCACGTGAATTGCCAAGATGTGGGGTGCCTGATGCTTATATCGGGACCAGTGAGCTTTTCCCAGTATTTTTTGTCCTCTTCATTCACAGTACTCTGCTGACAAGCTCTCAAATGCACATTGTAGTCTATTCTGTCTACTCCGCACTGATAACCATTATTTCAGAAATTTGCTGTTATGTCCTTTTGAATATCTTTCACTCATAGAGTTAAAGATGACATATTGACATGCAAGGTGCAAAAGCTTGACAGGTTTGACAACAGTAACTAAGTGGGGCAAGACTTAGCAAAGGGTCTGTTTCATCAGAGACATTAACATTTAACATTCACGGTATACTGTCTAAAATGGATCTCTTAAGTGCAACACACACCGCCGCAAAAGGCTGTGCGTCAAAATGTCCGTCTCCATTATATTCTATGAACAAACCCACACCGGCGCCAGACGACGCGCTGCTCTGCTTCAGCCCACTGCTCTATTTCCAGCAAGGCCGGCTTTCAAAGGGGTATCTGGATGCTTAACGTTAAGTTTTTCAAATTTTTAATAAGAGGATTTTGATAAGAACTCCCCCGTGAAATCTAAGTTGTTGTTGCCTCAAAGTTTTTCCTCTTCTTCTTCCGTTACTAGCAGTTGGCAACCATTGGCAACTAGTGTAGGTACAGCCACCTAGCGGGCTGGGGTGGGAAATACACTTTAGTGTCGATGGTGCCGCTGCGCGCTGCTGCCAGTGTGTGTTGGGGGGTGGCACTTGACGGCCACAGCACTACGCCGGCGGCAGTGTGTGTCCCACTTTAGAATGTTGTTTTTGTCTGTGCACTTAAGCATAATATTGGTTGCTAACAGTACAGAAGCTGGGTGGTGGCTCATGGCTCAAGAGCTATACTTGTGTTTGTATAAATATATGTGATTGTACTTTTCTGAAGAGTTTGTTACTATGGATACTCTGCTGCTTATTTTAAACATCAGTGTTCATCAATCATCAGTGATTCAGCTTGTCATGTCTGATCGTGTCTGTGGATGCTTTTTTACGTACTGAACAACTTTAAGGTCATTGGGCATGAGATTACTGATGGGTCTCAGATGAGTTGACATAGCATGCATATGATATAGTTATAATGTTGATGACCTTATATTTAAATGTTCAGGTCATCAGTTACGTGCTAAGACATGTTTTCTAGCAGGGTCTGTTATTGGGTCTATATGTCCAGTGTTCACCACTGACCTCTATATAACATGTTCTCTCAGTAATGCTGGAAAGAGGTAAGAAAATGGGATTTCCCCATGGCTGCATTTGTAGCTTTTGTTTTCATTTGCTTTACCTTCTGTTGGCCATGTGTGTGCACTGATTATTTATGAAGTCATGGAAATGCATAACGATATTCAGAGTACTACTTGTACTGAGCAAATGAACTGTGAGAGTTGGGGTTATGTTTTGATTGTCACTTATATCACCACGTCACAATGGCAACTTAACATAAATGCTCTTTAACTCGCTCAAAACCTGTAACCTCTCTGATATTGGTAACAGAAGTTCCTTTGGCGAGCAGTTTACCTAGAGCCAGTAGAAGAAAGCTTTCAAGCAACTAAATCCAGATGATTTATTTCTTCAGCAATCTCCCTACCTCACCATTAGCAAATGAACAAACTTGGATTAATGATTTTTTTCAGCATATATCACAGAATAAAATTCCAGTAGGTAAAGTACACTTGAAAATGTCAGTCAAATATATATCTGCATTCATGTCTGAGACCCTGCAATTGCTTTGGGAGGAGGTTTGGGCAAAAGGAGAAACATATTTGAAAGTAAAAACATTACGCTTCTCATTATATGATATCAAATACTACTGATTTCCCACTATTAGTGGTATTGTGGGTGACTACTGTATTACAGTTATTCACTTCTAGCAAAGATCAGCATGATTTGGTTTTGCTTTGGCAGAGGAACACTTCTTTTTTAAAGACTGTTGAGAGATAAAGTGGACATAATTCTAACTTGAGTGAAAGACTTAGATCCCCCCTGTTGTTTGGTGAGTGAGTTTCTGAATGAGATCATTTTGGTCATGAGTGATAGCCCTCTTTTCAATTGAAGT
Organism: Epinephelus fuscoguttatus; assembly: GCF_011397635.1. Lineage (NCBI taxonomy): Eukaryota > Metazoa > Chordata > Actinopteri > Perciformes > Serranidae > Epinephelus > Epinephelus fuscoguttatus. The sequence goes on along the minus strand of NC_064759.1, from coordinate 31,972,438 downwards.
CAAAGTGAATTCATCATTTTAGGATATATGCATGAAGCCACTGATATAGGACTGTTGGCTCATGCAAGTGTTAGTGGAAGGAGAAAAAGAAAGAGGGAGAATAAGAAGAAGAAAAAGAAAGAGCTTTTCAGTCCTATAAAGATGTCCCAGGCTAATTGAAACTACAGTGAGGGATTATGCTGACAAAAAAAAACTGCAAGAAAAAAGTGAGGGCAGATCACATACTTTGCGAATTAGTGTGATTGCCAATACACACACTTTTGAGAGGTGATGTGAAAATAATGTGAATAGTCTGAAGACTGATGAATTCTCAGAACACTTTATTTTTCAAAGCTTCTAGGAACGCTCTGAAGGGACTCTGTGGCTTCACGGTTGTTGTTCGCCAACAGGAAGTGCTTGCAAGGATAGTGGTCAGTTTATTTGGTCAGAGTTGGAATGTGTTTATGGCAGATTGACACATTTTCAACACTGATTTGGTTCCATTTTCTGTCAAAGAAGCTGTCATCCAGAGCCATCTGCCTAAGAGTCTTTGGCCAAACAAGTTTCCACCAACAGTTAGTCATTTATACCCCACAGAGTGAAGAAATATAATGTGTTGAGGGATGGTAGTGGAGGATAATCAGTAGTTCTACATTTACTACTACATTTATCAAGACTTTAAACTTTATGTCATATTTGATTGTACCTTACGGAAAAGTATGAAAGAGAGAATAACGCTATTCAGCAAAAGTAGTATATGACAATCAAAGTAACAGTATGATAGACACAGGAAATACACCAAGGTACTATGTCAAAGGTGAAGGTCTTTACACACTGGAGGCATGACATGTAACATGAAAACAACAGCAATGTGAATTTGCTTAATTTTGAACCACTCAAAAAAGGTTTTGATGCAAATAGATTGATAGATGCAAATTTGTGACAACCGAATCTGTCGACTGTCCGGCAGTCTGTCTCAGGTGTTGTTGCATTGCCTAAGATACTGAAAGATGTTTTATAATGTTTTCTTTTAGCTAAATGCCACAGATAAATTAATGTGTATGAAACCATGGAGTGGATATGGTATGTGCTGCCTTTGTCAAGGTTGAAAGGAATAATAAAGTTTGCTGTCTTGGTTTAGACTATGGAGCCTCCGTGTTGTTTATTAATCTTTCTAAGTATAGGTGCATTGGCGTGATTAGTTGATTTCTTTATTTGCAGTACAAAAGCTCAGAAAAATCAACTTTGTTACGAAAAATAATTACGCTGCTTTTTGTCACATAATATTCATGTTCTGCATCAAAGTACTCTTGACAAAAAAAGTTTTTCAATGTGTGAAATAATTAAACAAAAAAAAGATATGCCCCCTGATGTGCCTGATGTTTAGTCTGTTCTTTCTTGGTCTGGAGTACAGATTCAATGCTGCTCAGGTCAACTTTTGTCATTTAAATCCAATGCCATAGTTATGAAGCTACCAAAACTTTTTGTAATCACAATTTTCAAGCTCAAAGGTTGGAGCTTTATGTATCTGTTCACCTCAGGCTGAGAGTAGCTGACTTTTCACAGTGACACAGCAATATTTGCTGACCATAACATCTAGCTTTCACAGGGGTTCTGTGGAACTTGTTGCTAACATCTGTGAACTGTAAAGAGACAGATTGACCCTGATGAAGGCCACAAGCCAAAACATATCTGTCTTGCAGTAACATTGTTCTGTGTGCTACAAGTATTGCTAGACTTGCAACTTCTTCTGACTTCTTTCCCTTCTCCATGCACCCTTGGAGGTAGGCGAAGTTGAACCAGAAACCCCCACTCAACATCTGTGATTTGCCACAACTCTAACCATTAAATTATTGCCGCAGTAAATTCCAGTCAACTTCAACCTTCTCCCCCTGACTCCTATTAGAAATAGTGTAGCGCAAATGAGGCTTTGTGAAGAGTATAACCAAGTATAACCAAGTATGGACCACTGATACCTCTGAATGCCGACCAAATAATATCTCTGATTAGGAGAGATGAAGCCATAGAGGTCAATTAAACAGTGCATTTTAATTTGTTCCATCTGTCCCAACATATCACTGGGTAGCTGAGCTTGCCCCAAAGCCTGAAAAATATTGAGATTGATTTTTTTACCATACCTTCCAGCTGCACTTGGGAGTTGCAGTTATTTTATGGAGCTATCTATCACACAATTATAGGTAAATTACAGATGATTTTCTGTCATGTGAAACACATATTATTCAAACACATTAATACAAGAACCCTCTTTGAAAGAAACAGTCACCTAAATGAAATCCCATATGGTTATTTGGAGAAACCTTTTAGACCTAAAATAGATGCATCTGCCTGCAAGGACCTTTGGATTAGCATGGTGACTTTTGCCCCACATTTGAGGCCACATCCTCTCCTGTGATCTCCAACTTTAATGTCTCCTTTCCTTCCCCTCTCCCTTCACTCTCTTTTCACCTCTTCCCTTGCACCCCTGCCCCCCTGCCCCTTTCTCTCCGAGAACCTCCTTTTTCTCAATTTTCTCTACCCTCTTTTCTAGTTCTCTTGCCTTTCCCTCCTCTCTTCACCCCCCACCTCCTCGACCTATCCTTTTGGTATGTTAGTAACTAATGTTCCTGGGGGGGCTGTTCAATTTGCAGAAAGCCTTACCCCCTGCATTGACATCTGTTGCCTGCTACCAGTGAGTCACACATGAGCACGCACACACACACACACACACACACACACACACACACACACACACACACACACACACACACTACCTCTGCTTCTCTTAAATTGTGTTAACCCCCTCACATTCTCACTTCTTCTACAATCCTCCAAGACCCTGTTTGTCCCCCTCTTTCTCCATCACTCACTCATCAATTTCCTCCCTTTTTGCAAGCTCCCTCTCTCCTATTTATTTCTGGCCTGCTCTTACCCCCCACTTTTGTCTTTATCTCTCCCATCAGGTCTGTTAGGGGAACAGGGCTACCCCGAGACCAAGACTGTAAAACAGTAGATATTGCACAAGATACATCACCTTTGGTCATTCACAGTCCTTCTGTTTAACTCTGATTCACAGTCTGGGTCTAATGTGCACGGAGGTTGTTGGCTGTTAGTATTCCAAAAGTCCATTAATACGCTCTCAGTGTGTGTGGTGAAAAATGGCCCTTGACCCTTTTCCTATTAGCTTCCTTTCATTTTAACCACTGCTCATGGGTTACTCATCTACAGTCAAAGAAGTCATTCGACTCATTGTACAAAATAGTTTCAACAGAGTGGATGAGAAATGTATTTCTCTTTCTTGTCATGTTATCCACGATAATTTCTTCAGTAATAACCTCAATTGCCTCCAGTTTTTAGATGTTTTAGCTATGTGACTTCATGGGTGGCTATGTTGGTTGGTCTTCTTTGGTTCAGACTGAAATATCTCAACAAACACAAATTTATACAAGGTATACAAGTTTATGTAGACATTCATGGTCTCTCAAGCATTTGGTGATCCCCTTACTTTCCATTTAGTGCCACCATCAAATCAACGAGTCATTTGTCAAATACTTGTAAAGTTTGTTACATCACATCATCCTGTGCTATGCTATGCTTTGCTAATAAGCAATTTTAGCATGCTAACAGGTGAAAATAGTAGCATTCTAAACTAAGATGGTGAACACAGAAAACTTTACCTGTTAATACATCAACATGTCAGCACTGTCACTGTGAGCATGTCAACGTTTCACTAAAAAGCACTGCTGTGCCTCAGCGAAGCCTCGAGGCTTCTAGCATGGCTGTAGTATGTAGTTTGAAATGATTTATTGTAGAAATTTTAACTCTTAAGGCAGACAAACTCCTTTCAAAACCTCCCTTAAGAACTGCAGAAAATGCATGCTGGGGGCAATATACAGTCACATGCCTTAGTTAAGCAAACACATGTAACAAACACACGTTGACTGACCAGAAGTGTCACATTGCAAAAACACACATTTGACACACCTTCGTTTAAGGTAGGAATTAGGTGTTGCTTAATCTCGATAAATAGATATTTACATATGTATACAGAATCTAGGCAACGGGACAAGATTTTGGTACCAGAAGCATTCTGGTTTCCCTTTGTAGTCCAAGTAGTATTGACCAGTCAACTTTGAGTGGGCTTTGGTTGCATGCAGCTTAACAGTCCCAGCGGAAACCCAAAGAGGCGGAACGCTTTAGCTGAAATGCAATCCAGGAGCCCATTGGCTATGGTCTGAAAATGATTTATCTTTTTTTCAAATTCATCTGCATTCATTTGCAGATATCTGTTTATGGAGATTAGTTACAATGTTGTCTGCAAATGTTATATCATTGTCATGCCATAAGCCATAGGTTTAGAGACTGCAGTCTCTAAACTATGGCAAGTTTGATTTCAACAGCACCCATGGGTCAAACTTGTGCTTTTCCATGACATTCAACACTGGAAGTACACAGGGCCACCCTGTTATGTAACCCACACAGTTCAATCCCCACAGTCCTCACTGAAATAATCGAATTCGGTTGAATATATTTGAAAAGTAAGTGTAATGAAAATCAGACTGTCTGATCATTTTTATATTATAGAACCAGGTTTAAGGCCAGCTATGCCCTTTATAGTAGAGCACCACTCACAGAGAATAGGACTGAGAGAGTTAACAGGCAACTTTGCGCAATCAAAGATGCTCTTTGCCAGGTGGCATGTTATCTATTAGCTGTTAACTGTTGGCAGATGTACTTTTCCTGATCAAGTGTTAGTTCATCCCATTCATGTTAATTCACTTTCAGTACCAGGCTTCATCACATTTTCAGTTCCTTTGATTGATGTTGTCTGAGGGGGTCCCGGGGGGAAAGAGAGAGAGGAAGTCAAAGAGAGAGAGCGAAAGAAACAAACCCTTCTATCCATCATGATCACTGATCAAATCCATGTCTGAGCCTTATGCCAAGTGAAAATCAAAACATTCCCCCCTTCAGGATTTAAATGAAAACTCCAAATCTTACAGTCAGAGAGCCAGAGGAACTTGTTGTACCCTAAGATACAAGTAAACCACCTCATTGGCCTGCGGGAAGATCAATGGGTGGTCTTATACACAGGCTTTGAGTGGCTCCAGAAGGTTAAGCTGCTGATCTTGTTTAATGAAAACACAAGGAGGAGTGGTTTTCCAAAATCATACAGGTATTATTTTCTTATTTAACCTATATTACTATGGCTGTTCCTGTTTAGCACCTAGTTTCAGACTCCTGTATTGTGTAATTGTCATGTCACATATCAACAGCAGTTATCCAAGTCAAATTCAAAGTGCTCTTATTGCACATGACAAATAAAACTTATACTGTATCTTCAGAGATGCTGTCATTTGACAGATCTGAGTTGTATCAATATGTTGGCTCTGCACCCCCGCACAAGTGTTTTCACTTATGAACATTTTTGGTCTTTAAAGCTCTAAATTGTCTGTCTGTGGATGTGTCTCCATGTGCGATACAGGCCCACCAGCTGACATCAAAAGATCTCATTTTTCTCACAATCAACATTTTTCATCTGGGACAGTTCAGAGTTGTATAGTGTATAGGGTTCTTTCAAGACACTTTAGAAAGGGCAACTTAGTTCAAGGGTTGCATGAGCAAATCACTTTAGTAAGCTAGGTCTGAACAACTTTGTATAAATTTTGTCATGATATTGTAATTTCAAACATTGATACAATACCCTGAAAAATATTCAATACCATTTTCAGTACTACAGGGGAAAATTGACATTGAGACTATACAAGACAAAAAGATAGGAACCATTTAACTTGGAGAGCGTTAGGGCGTGCGCTTTTATGGCACCTGAGGATTATGGCAACTAGTATTCTGACACAACACCCTTTTAGCCTCTGATTTTTATCACTGGACCTTTACAAACTAAAAGAATATTAATAATTGAGGAACGGACACATATTCAGACGTTGCAGTACAACAAACTGAACAATTAAATTGTAGAAGTTTTAACTAACCTAAAGGTATGTATAATGTCCATATTGACAACAGTTTAAATATTTAAATCTGTATGCATGATCTGAGCAGCAAACTAACATTAACTCTAGCAGGTAGCTGAAGACCCGATGGGCTTCATATAGTTTTATACATCCAAAGAACCAGAAACAACCAGATCCAGTGTATAACTGAGACCTCCATTTATTTGTGAAAACATGTAGCCATACCCGGCTGATGAAAATTTGATTGAGCCTCAGCTTTGACAACAGCAGAATGACTGTAGCTGGTACAGGTGTAACGATACTGCAGAAAATTAGTAGAATAACTGTCTCAGATATTTAGAATTTATATATATATTGATGAATACATTTTTGTACACCACCACTCTGTCTTTATTTGGTTACAATGGATAAATAATTGGATGTAAGACTGTCCATAGTGGAACATCACAGGCTTGCAGCAGGGACACAGTATTGTCAGTATTAGTTGTCATTATGAATTAAACCCCTGCTCTTGTGTTTTTTACAACTCTAAAGTTGGTCTCAACATTTTTATTGCTATAACCAACTCACTTAGAGGCATGAATTGCATGATTGGCTTGGAAGAAATTCCTCAAATTATAATATGTGCATAAAGTTGGATTTCAGCCACAATCCTGGCAAACCACTAACACTGGGAAAATTTCTGCATTTCTTTCACGCATAATTAAATTGTCCCTGCCACTTTGGGAATAGACCGTTGAATTTGCCAAGAGCCAAGATGTGTTAATGATTACGCAGTTTGATTTTAATATAGATCAAACAAGACAATGCTTCTCGCAATATTAGGCTCATTTCAGCTTTTGTACTTTTTTCCGTATATGTAGGGTATTTTCATTGTGTTTAGAAGCTATCCTCATAGGGCACATTGCTACAGAGACAGGTATAGCATCTGTGGTGTGATTTTGGTGCTTGCATTAGATTAGTTACAGTAATACTGAGGTTTGATTAAGACATTTTGCAAGTGCAGGGCACCAACTGTGTGTACCCATGATGTCACTGGGCTTGTGGCTATGCTACTTTTCAAGAGACGCATTCACACATGCTGAAGCTCGATGTTTCCACAGGGGACAATAATTGTCAACTTTAACAAGAAAACTCATCAAATTGTGCAAAACACTTCTACTGTAGATTTGATGCACAACGCAAAGCTCCACTGACATTCTGCAGAACGCAATGTGCACAGTATGCCAAAATGAAAGACGTCACCTACATTATATCTTTCTGTGAGTTCATTGTAAATAAATCTAAATCGTTAAGGTTTGTTCAGATCTCACCAGTGTTGGTGTAATCATAGGAAAGTACCACAGCTATATGTTTAGTTTGTATGTATTCAAATTTTGGTGTTTTCCTTTTGCTGATCCATCCCTTTGGCTTCTTCTCCCCCTTCCTGTGTTCATTCTGCAGCCGTCCCTGCCTCTTCTTCGCAGCGCTTTAACGCTGTTCCTCAGCTCCATCGTCATGTCTACCATATGCTGCGTATGTTTCCGGGACTGCAGCCAAAGTTGAGTCAGGGAATTACATTGAGATTTACTGGTGCCAAGAAACACAGCAGTGTGTTGCTTTAGACACAGACACTTGTCCAGTTCTCTGGAGGGAAAAATCAAGTATTTGGCTATGATGTAATGGTATTCCCCCTGAATAGACAACTAAAAATGACACATGCTTCATGTTCAATTAAGAGTCAAAATTAGGACTTTGAAGAGTATGTTTTTGACAATGATTTAGAATCCAGATTTGGTTCATTTTTGAAGCTACTTAATGGAAACTACGGAGTGAATAAAGTTCTCTTAATGGTAAATACAAGTGAATTGTATTACCAGTGAAATGAAATGAAACCATTAATAACAAAACTCACAGTGCTCATGCTCAGGGTGTTACACTGAACCATGCTACTGAACAGAACCAGAGTGAAACAGCTATTCTGAATCATATCCACAATTTTAACATCAGTTAGACTGCTAGGAGTGAGTCAAGGTTGAGTCAACAATCATTGTTCTGAATAAGAAATTACACTGAGGCCTGCAAATAAGTGTATTTAATGCTTCCCACATTTCTTAACAATTAAGCTGTATATATAAAGTGTTTGTGATCACACATTGTGTCGTCATGACCTCTGGGAAAGTTTATCTTACTTTAAAAATTAAAATTATTGCCATGTTTTTTTGGGATGTTGAAGCTTGACGTTCCATTGTAGTTTGTTTCCTCTGATACAGTCAGATGTCTGTCATTTGAAGAAATGTGTGGGTGTGTTCGTGTCTGTTTGTTTTAGTCATACACTGTAGAGAAATGTAACACATTTGCTGCTACGTAGGTTTTGGGGGAGTTTGACACAGCATAGAACAAATAAAAAAAATGTGTCTGTTTATCAGACTAATCTGCCTAAACTCAGTAGTTCAGAAGCAATGACGGTTAAGTTTCCTTGTTAATTTATAACAGCAGACGTTGCAACATGACATTACAGGAATGACTTCCTGGGTGGGACTATGGCCCTAAAGGTAGCTCTGTGTATTTTGCCGTTTTTGTATTGTTAAACAGTATTTGTCATGTCACAGAAATCATTCTGAGTGGATCTTGGGATTTGAATGTTACCTTACTGTCGGATATGTTGGTGTTTGTGTTAACGTGCTCTGTACAGATTTGACACCTGCCTGCCCTTGTTCTCGGCTCTCTAAAGCTTTGTGCGCCTATTGCAAGTTGTGCTGGCTGTGGCACGGAGGTCCTTGAACACTGCTAGTGGACGATAACCTTATAATTTTAGGTATATAAAATGTACCTGAATTCACAAATATATAGGTTATTACTATGAACATTCCTGTAATCTTATGTTGCAACATCTGCACTCACAAATTAACTGGGAAACGTAGCCATCATTGCAACTAGCTGATCTGACCAGCTAGAAGTTGGCAGGCGCGCATTTGGTGGTTGACCAGCCTGGTCAAGTAGCCTTGTAGCTATTGCAGTGTATTTCACAATTGGAAGTGCAGGAGGGGTGGTGCACCACCACCCTTAATGGCCCATATGCCACTGCTCAAATTGTCATTAAACTTTATAGAGTAGTTAATCAGACAAAACTTACAACAGATAAAGATGCTAAAGAGGTTAAGGTTTATGCTTGAAATGTACTAGTTCATAGGACATGCTGTCCATCTTCGACAGAAGGTCAAGTGTTTATAGCTGTTCTTAATGGCCTGACCCAAAGGCGAGGTAAAACGATGCAGTAATTTTTCTAGTGGGGATAAAGTCGCAAGCTTTCAGAAATCTCATGTGGAAGATATTCAGTATTGCACTTGGTTGTATACATTAAAATGCCAGTAATAGTGGTGTATAGAAAGAAACACGAGAGCATGAGTGATATGTTTAAACTCTCCCTGTTTTTTTACCTTCATGCACCGAATAAATTGCTTCATGAAGTGGGTGTGAATGCTGGATTGTTCATTATGGACAGTTATTGATAATGTCAGACGCAAAGTTTAAGATACTGATCGACCATCCAAAAAGGACTTTGATTGGAGTATACAGTATTTGTGCACTCATTCAACAAACTACAAAGCAGTAAAGGAGCAACATAATATTGATACAGTAGCAAATCTTGTCCTGTGACAAATGTCTGGCAAAGAAAAATAAGATTTAAAATTCAATGGCAATAACTGACTTCTTAACAAGGACTTAATCTTAACAAGGACCTTCCACAATGGGAGGAATTTGTGGCACAGTTTCAGAAGATAATTTTTAGCACTTAACCACCCACTTGGCTTTCCCACAGATCTGCCAGACCAAGATTCACTCTCCAGTGCAGAAGCCAATCAGTCTCTTGGCGAAATTAGTATAATTCGACACAATCTGTAACTCCTTGAAAACGTTTTATTACCAGTAGTGTGTAACCACAATCATAGATCTATATTTCAGCCTGGTCTTGCCTTTATATTCTTTGGACATGAGGACAGCCTCTCTCATGGCCAAGTTATAAAAGGTTTCATGAACAGCTACAACCGCGCTGATGATAATGATACACAAAGCATCTGCTGGTGGTCTGCATCCAAACCAAAGCTATATAAAATGGTTACACTAATGGATCATTTTGTCTCAAAGCAAATATATCAGTGCTTCAGTATGGTAAGAGCTGGCTTGTGCTGATGTTTCACACACTCAAGTCTTAAAATGTATTCAGCAGTGTGCAGGACATAAAATGCACTTTATATCCTGCAGAAATGTGACAGAGAAGCTTTCGGAACACTGAAAAACGTGGTTCAATATCCGTTTGACCGTCATGCGTCTTGGCATTTTAAAGTGCTCCACCGTTAGCTTGATTCATGATTGAAGAAACATTCAGCTGTACAAATGCGGCGTTGTCAAAAGTCAATGTCAGGCAAAAAATTACAGACATAAAGTTTTTGTGGGGTGCTGAAAATAGAATACCTTTGAACATACAAATTCAGTATATCAGTGATCTGTGTAGCAGGTGTTTGTGACCAGCCGTGGGATCCAGGCTCTGAAAAAGATATGTGGGTGTCTTCATGTTCAGACAAATACTCAAAGAAATGTTGCCATATGTGATGTTTCATGAGGAGCTGAACATCCCGACAGGCACTGGTTTACCAGTTCTTGATAATTTATCTCCCTGTGGAGTTGGATATCTGTGGTGTGAATATCATCTGGGAACCACTCCCATGATATACGGTCAGCACTGTTAATCCAGCTGACTTCTTCTTTTGTTTTTTTTGGGTTTTTTTCCCCTGAATACTTTGGCATGTTGGACCGCTCTCCACATGGGGCACAATGACAGATTACTTTGTTAGATGGGACCAGTGTATATCCAGATGTAAATGTACTGCACCTGAATCTTTGGCTGCAGTTCCATTTGGATGCATTCCTAGAACAGGACATAATTCATATACTGTATGTATCATGGTCAGAGCACTGATTTTTCACTTGGCTAGTTGACAGATTTGGCACTGCAAATCAGAGTGATGGGTATCACATAAAGAAATACGATGATGCTATACCGTTTCTGTCGGCATCTCAGTCAGGACGCTCTGCTCTGACCATTCAAATTGGATTGTGTCTTTTGCATCACTCACAATGCAACACACTATGAAAAAACGTCAGATCCAGGGTGAAGGGAGTGCTGAGCAGAATCTGTGCTGCTACAAAGTGCTATGTTGGAGTTTGTCTGGTGTGACAACTTGACAGTGTGATTGTGTTGAGGGTGAAATTTCGGACCTCTATTTTTTCTCATGCTTCTGCATTTGAAGTTACCAATGTAGCTAAATAGTTCCTGAAGCCTGCGTCGTTACCACGCCAGTGCAGATGGGTTGGTGATGTCTGGACACAAAATCACTTGCAAATAACAGTGCGAATAACAGATCTGATTCTAAAAATGAATCTTATTTGCCTGCAAGTCAAAAGCCTATCTGAGTGTGGGCATGTGTCATCCATGATGGAGGCATCTGTTTTAGAGAGGGAAAATTCTGGTTTATTTGGTCTTGGGTCTTGTTTTTGTAGCTTTGGCCAATGATACTTACACCAAGTTTTAATGATATCTGAGAATATGGTAATAAAGTCCAAGGTCGAAAGGTGGCAACTGTGTCGTCAGTTTACCCTGAACACTTAATCTGGAAGTTAAACTGAAAGTGATTGCACCCCAACATATATGTAATAATTCCTCATTACACAGGAGAATTATGCCTGCACAACTACAGCAATTGTTTTCAGACTGGGCTACTTTTTTTTATTGGGCGGGAGAAATTGTTTTGGGTGGGTTGCTTAATTTTGGATATTTTATTACCGTTTGGGTGGTTTCCACCAATGAAAAGTTAGGCTATATTCCAATAAATCAGCCCTTTCTCTCATCTGAGTAGTATGACTGAAAATGTAAGGGCACTAAGTTCAGCAGGCTCAGCTCGTCACACAGTGCCTGCTAACTGATGACCGTCAATTACCAAATATCATTTCAGTTTACTACGAGTATGCAAAACTCTTTTTTTTCTTTTCCGAAGTGCATATCACAGCCAATACACTGGCTAAACTATTAACAAATGATCCTGATTATAATCAAACAGAGTTATACTTACAATGTTAATTCAGTATGATAGAAAGAATGTTTCCTTCTGTGTACTTACACCATTCAGACATGAAAATCTCTAAAGCCGGTAGACACGTTTCCTTTTACATGTCAGAGGTCATGATGCTCCAGCTGTGATGCATTTGGATTACATTTCACATTAATATGATGGAGAGTAAAGAGACTCTTCTCACAAAAACACCTTGACTATTGAACGCAACATTTTGGACAGCTCTCATTTAGATAACACACGTTAAAGTGAATCAGTCCCAGTGTCATTAGTCTCACTGTGATATGTTTTACATGGCTCCGTGCCATGTCTCACATACTTTCACAGTTGGAACAGTGTTTTTCATCAGATCACCAGAGGGGTTACAGTAGCTGTTCATTTTTAAAAGTCTGCCTGTAAATTTCAATATCCTCCTCTGCAGCTCGGCTTGTCAGGTATACAGTTTATCAAACAAAGACTGATGATGTCCAACTGGCTGGGGAAGTTTTTATTCTTATCGATATGATAAAGACCCTTTGCTACAAAAATATTATATCTTTTTAATTCTTCTAACTTGCTTTATTTGTATTTATTTTTTACAGTGTTCTCTAACCTGGCACCAGTTTTAATCTGACCTGTGGCAGCAGAGAGAGCATGACGCACATATGCATTGCTAACACTGTAGTCAATTCATTGAGTTGTTAGCTTCAAAGTACAGGAACAGTATGCCAAGTTAAGGCCTGTAGCACAAAAACCTACGTACTCACACACTCACACACAACCTTTCATCCCTCTAAATGCATTCAGCTGCCCAAAGTGACCCTCCCTGCTGTTCTTACACCATCTCGTACTCAGAGGAAATGAAGGAGGCCAGTGCGGCTCTTAATTGCTGGCAACCGATAACACGCAGCATTGGGGATGCACATGGCACTTACAAAAAGTCACAGATGTACCACAATAAGAGCAGTGCAGTATTATCTTATCAGCAGTCACTGGACCAATTTATCTAAATAAGTCAAATGTCTAGTCAGACGGCTGTTCAAGCTCCCATCACACCTTTTCTTATCACAGAGGAGAAGGAGTCTGTGGAGTCCTGTAGTTCAGGGACAAACATTTCAATCATCGAAACAAATGCTGCCATTGTGTGTTTCTGCAAAGCATGAATATGTTACATTTGTACATTTCATGTGCAGTGGATGTATTAAAATTTAACTTTTTTTACATTACAATTTAATTTTTTTGTTGAGTTTGTTATGTTAAAGCCTGGTTAGGTTTAGGTACAAGAACCACTTGGTTAGGGTCAGGAAGACATGTTTTGGCTTAAAATACCAGGTTTGGTCGCCCCAAAGACAGATGGACATGTCTCAAACTGTTGTGAAGAAACACCTGCTTTTGTTGCTACATGTACAACTGGACATGTCTCATTCTGTCATTAAAAAACACCCACTTTTGTCAATACACATACGGCTGGACACGTCCCAAACTGTCATGAAAAACTAGGGCTGTATCCAACTCAGACTTTTGTCAGTCGAATCAGATTCGGCCATTTAATGTGAATAGCCAACAATTCAGGGTTTTTTTTGCCATAAAAAGTTTTAAAGTTTGATCTGGCTCAGTGGACGTTCAGTGTGGCAGTGGTGTTCATGTAATATAGTAAACAAGCTAATGGTACTAATAATAGATAAGAAATGTGCAACATTTTTTGCCAACACTAGATATCAAATAAAAACCAAATACTGTGTTGTATAAAGCACCTGTGAGCTGTAAAGTTACCACTTCCAAGCAGAAGGGGGAAGATAATGTTATTTTGAAGCCTTAGGCCTGATTTACACCGCAAGCGATTTGTTCGCATAGCGCTCACGAACGGTCGCTGTTTACTCGCATTTTTATTTCAGCGAGCATGTTAACAGGTTAGAGCATTCACGCCGCATCCGTTCTACACGCTGCTCGACTTGCGCTGCTTTCGTGAGCAAGCTCGAAAACTGTGTTTGCGTGTGTTGTGACCTCTCTCGGCCACCGCAGACATCTCCCCCTTGACCAAACGAGACCTGACAGCTACATGTTTCATGTTTTGGAGATGGACGACCACAGATTAATCAAGGAGGTCGAAAAGCATGTTGACCTTTATGATGTCCGATAGGGCTGTGATGGTATGTATTTTTTCTCACAGCGGTGACAGAGTGACGTATCACCACCATACCGCGCCCCCACCCCGTCGTATTTCCTCGAGAAACTGATACATCTTTCCGACAAATACGGCATATTGCCTCATCCAAATTCACTGGCTGCTCCTTGTCATCTGGCACAAATCCAAAATGTGCCCAAATTGGCGACTTAAAGGAATACTCCGACGATGTGGGAGTTATGCCCTTTCCCTATCATTTTCATATTGAGACAACATGATGGATATCGTTGCCTACAGTAAAAGTGAACAAATAAACATTACAGAAACCCTGAAGCTGGCATTTCTGCACGTGCATTTAAAATAAACGTGTTTAAACATTAATTCAAAAAACGAGAGTCCGTTTTAGTCGTTTTAGAAGAGTTTCGATACACGGAACTATAGTGTGTTTACGTCCTGTGCGGAGGGATACACCGGTGAGCAACAGCTGCAGCTGGCTCTGGGACAGGTACGCTAGGTCACTCTGTAAAAGCAATCAGAGACACGACACGGACGATATTACTCACTTGACTGAAAGCTGTTCATGAGCTCCTGCGGGCCTGGGCATTTTTTCCAGTTTAACTTAGTGATTGCTGTAAAGTTTTCACTCCTTGTGATGCACTCTCTGTGGCGGTTTTCCTCCTGATAATATATCTCCCCAACGATGGTAGCACCGAATCCCATTGTGTGCAGCAAAATGATTCCACCTCCATAGGAATATGTTAGCTAGCCCCACAGCTACACCACCAGTCCTCCCCTGATCTCCGTCTCCCCTTGGCCTGTGGCCTCTCTTCTCGCCCACTCAGCATCCAACACCTGGGAGTTCCTCATCTGTATGCTCCGGCTCAAACAGGTATGGCTCTGGGTCTGTGTCCGCTCCAAGAAACTCCTCAAAATCGCGTTCAGAGTCGTCCATTGCAGCTACTATAGTCCGGAGATATCGCTAGGCTAAATAAACAGCTGAGTCTTGTTTACAGGCTACGTCTGTGCCTGTGCCTGCTCACCGGTGTATCCCTCCGTGGATCACAGCGCAGGATGTACTGACCACAATGCTAACCGCTGAGACCCAGCCACTGGACGTACAGACACACAAAAACGATATCCATCATGTTGTCTGAATATAAAAATGATAGTGAAAGGGCATAACTTCCAAATCGTTGGAGTATTCTTTTAGCATTTGGCTTGGGAACCAGATCCGCTGCCATGACGAATCAGCTTTTTTTTTTTTTTTTTTTTTGTGCGGTGATGACCTCTTCACCGCGGTAGGCATCACGTGACCGCGGTATTGCGGTGATGCAGTTATTGTCACAACCCTAATGTCCGACATCCATTGTATAAAGACAACCGAAGGAAGGACGAGGCATGGGCAGCGGTCGCCACAGCAATTGGCTTTGATAATCCTAAGTAGCTAATACAGTTTTGCCATGTATGCTTTGTGACAGTTATGCACATGCTAGCGCAAACCTGTCCAACCTGGGTTTTGGGTCCAAACTCACTTCTTCTTCTACTACCACCAACTGTTAAGGTGTGGTTTGTATTTCGATGGGACAGCAGCGGTGACTTCGCAATGCGTCTGTTTGGTTTTGGTGTGAATACATGTGTGCTGCCGCTACGCTTGTTGACCGCTTTGCAACCGCTTTGCTAACGCATCGCTTGTGGTGTAAATGAGGCCTCATGGAGTCCCATTCCCCACCCATCTGTGCTGTTGGATCACATCCACTGCTGACTGTACCAAAGAGTATTGTGAAAGTCAAGAGCGCTCACTTCGCAGCAAAATCTTAGGACCAAAACATCCCCAGAAGTACACTACACATCCCACTGACTAGCAAAAAACAAACAGAAACGACTGCTCGACTTGAAGCAATCTCAGTCGAATGAGGGGTCTTTGACTGATTATCTGCATCTCTGACTTTCAAGGGGCAGCCCGTTTAAAAAAAACCCCAAAAAAACCCAGCATTTTTGTCACTACAAATACGGCTGGACATGTCCTAAAAAAAACCTGCATTTGTTGTACGTAGGGATGGGTATCGTTAAGATTTTAACGGTACTACTACTCTTATCGATACTGCTTATTGATCCGGTATTTTAACGGTACTCTTATCGATACTTTTTGAGAAAGAAAAAAACAAATTAAGAACATAAATTGCTTTATTTTCTCAATTCTCATTATGCAACAAAATGTTTTTTTAACAAAACATTTTACTTTTTACAACTTGAAATGTAAAATACATAAAATAATAGTCTTGTCACGGTACCAAAATTGGGACCCACGGTATGATACCAGTGAAAGTATCACGGTACCACAGCAAAAATGAGGCGGATGTGCCTTTTGTCATTTATAAAAAGATAAATCACTTTTCTATAATACATCAATGATATTTCAATGGAATAAATTACTTATTGACTTATTCATAATTCAAAAACAGCATCAAGAAGTGATTAACATAGGGGGGATCAAAGTAAAATAAATAAATAAAATAAAAATCAACAAGCCACCCTCCTCCCCTGACAAGTAAAGAACAGTCCCTTCATAAGTAAAGAACAGTCCCTAAAGTGCGCTGAGGTTTGTGGGCCGTTACCTGCCACAAAGAGAGAAATGTGAATGGCTTGTTTCCCCTCTGACATGTCACATACCTGTGTGCCGCCATGGCTCTGCTGTTCAGGTACTTCTGGACAGTCATGACACCAACAAAGAGGAAAATATTGGACCTGGAGCCGGGCTTCTCCATCGCTGGTAAGCCATTATCTTGCGCCACGGACCACTATAGCCGCCGTATTTGACAGGAATACGTATTCCTGTCTGTGTCTGTGACCCCCGTTCAACCCACAACCGACAGGATTCGCCTGCTGCTGTTTGAAATCTGTACTCACACAGCGTGCTCCTGAATGATTTCTTTTACTTGCACAAAACTATTTTTATTCACAAATGCAGTGAAATGCTCGCACCGTAGAGCTCTCTCGAAAACAAATCACTGTATCATATATAAACAAATCTAACCTACAAGTAAAAATATTAGATATTCTAGGTATGTTGGTATTCTAGGTATTTTATATGGTGGTGTAACATTAATCAGTATGGATATATAGACCGGGGGGGGGAAATCCCACGCACCCAGCCCAGGCTATAATTATGGTTATATTCATGTATTTAGAAGTATCTGAAAAATTCACACAAAAAAAATCCCAAATCTGAAACCCTATTTAGTAAATAGGGTCGCAAAACAGGTAATGGTTATTAACTCCACGTGTTGGCTGCTACCATAATGTTACAAACCTGGACTGGACGTAGATGAACTAGCTGTCAAATACTGTACATATTTCTTTCTGAATATGATGCACTTTCGCAAGGTGTTTTGACAAATTACTAGTGTTGCCGCCCTTACATGCAAAACATTTGTCACACTTGTGACAACGCACTGTGTCTGCATCAACTATTGTAAAGTAAAGCCACAATTTTGACCTTTTGGCTCTCTCCGCCATCATTATCTATCTAAAGGTAGGCTACGAGCTTGACTTGGTGTATGCGCTGTCTTGTGTGTGTGTGTGTGTGTGTGTGTGTGTGTGTCACTGGAACAACAGCCCTGCCCCCCTGCTCTCCACTCACACACAACAGGCAGCCAGGGTGAGCAACACAGATCTCTTGTCTTCAGGGAGAATAGCAAAAATTATGATACAATGACGGATAATTGACAGAGTTGGTGAGATAAATGTGCAAGAAAACGTTTATCTTGTTTAAAAACAAAAAAAAAAGTACCGATAGCAGAACTGTTAAGGTCAGAGCTTATCAGTACTGCGGTCTTGAAGAATGTAGCCCCAGGGCTCGTTCAATACCGGAGTTCGGTACCCATCCCTAGTTGTACAGTTGGAAAATTTTGTGAGTTGTTGTTAAAAAACACCTGCTCCAACATTTAAATGTTGTATTCAACATTTTTTTCTGCCGACTGGGTTGGGACAAATTAAACTTTGTGTACAGTGTATATCCTATGTTTATTTAAATGTGTTTATTTAGTCATTTACATTAAAATTAGTAGGGCTGTACCCAAATATTCGGATATTCGAATATTTGTTTCTATGGGTAGGTATTCCTTATGAAAATTTGGTATTCGATATTTGTTTTTGTTTTATTTACTTCTTTTTGTTGTTGGTAAATGTAGGTTATCAATAAAAATCAAAACTTTTAAATTGCATTGTTAAAAAATGTGAAAATATAGTATAGCCTACCAACTGAGCTTGTGCGCACAGCAAGCTTGAGCGCATCTGTCTGAGGCTGTGGATCAAAGCCAAGTTTTAACACTTTATCACTATTCCCTCTAACTTGTAGCTGTTTTTTTGTTATCTTTTGAATTTAATATGAATTATGGAACCGTTTTTGTCAACGTTTTTTTCCCCCGTTTTGTACAATAAATTATTGTATAAAGTTTCAACAAGTTTCTTTTGGAGTGTGTGACACAAGTGTGTTTTGAAAACGGCCGCGGACTGTCACCTGCTCAACGCATCAGTACCTTCAGATGCCATGACAGTAATAGCCAATAATGTCAAAATATCATTTACAGACTGATTTAACAGACGATCAGTGCTGCCCAACCCACAGGTCCATTTGCGGGTCCTGCGGGTTCCGCGGGTTACGAGTCGACTGCTCACCTCAGTCTATAAAGGCTGTACACAACAGTAGACACTATATTCTATTCAGGCCGGCAGAACCAGCAGCGCATCAGCTCTACAGTGCACGGTACTGCTGATTAACCATTTAATTGCAGCACAGAGTGTCTGCCAGCAACCAATTACTTGCAGAGGCTTCCTACAACTTGTTTCAATGGTTCAGATTTAATCAGAAGACAAATTAAACAGGATGACTAGCCAATGTGAAAATCAAAAGAAAGCATAGAATAATGTACTGAAGGAGACATCACATTTTTTTGTGGTTTGAGAGCAAAGATCCGGTCGCTGCTGTGCAAAACTCCGCAATACAATTAGGTCCGCAAAAACCCCGGAGGAGTGCTTCGCAAGGAGTCTTTGAAAGGAGCCGAGCCTGGCGCAGCAGCTGCCTGCCCCCGCCCTGTCGTGAACGAATATTCTTTATAAATTCTGCCGAAAGACACATTAACTGTGTATAAGTAAGCATATTGACATCACATATAACTTGTTTTGAAGTAACCACTGTGATGTTTTTTCTCACTAACTAACCATAGAGCCTGTTCCCAGAGACTTAAAGAAGACAAAACATTAGGACAGCTTCCCTATATAAACATGCCTGATTTACCAGCATCAGAAGAGAGAAATTTTTGGGGGTTTTCGTGTCAGTTGTCAACAAGTGTGATAAGAAAAGAAACTTGCTGCCTGCAAGATTACATCAAACCAGTCACTTTATGGCAGTATTTGGATTTTACCACTAACTCACTGGAGTGACGAAGTTCGTAATCTCTATTTCAAATTCAAGCCATGGCAGGGCCTGCGCAGCCACCCAACACCAAATTTCATTGTGTCTGTTGTATTTATTCAAGGATTGGGCCATTCCCTCCTTTTCATCAAGCGCTGTGTTATAACTGGCGGCCACTCTGAAAAGTAAAGACACAGACAAATTGAAGCGATTTTCATTTTGTCAGCTTACTGTGAGCTTGTCCAGAATGAGAAATTAGATCTGTTATTGTTCAAATAAAACAGCAGTGGGAAACTTCAAACTGTTCAATTTGTGTTTCTCCCTGCAGACGAGACAGAAGCCAATCCAGCTGGGGAAGAAAAAACCCTGCAGTTCAGGAGTCAAGATGTTTTGCCAAATCAATATGAAAGAATTACAGGAGAGCCAGCTTGTTAGAGTTGTTATGGTTCTGAGTGAAAAGGTTCACGACTGCTAAAAGATAATTTCAGTTGTGGTCAACATTTCGCTCAGCATGATTGGAGTGGTCACATTTGGATGTTACAGTTGACCCTCTGAGCTCATAGCATGGAATAAATTTGCTAAATCAAATTAGTGCTTACATTAGAATTAACGTTGGTTTTGCTTTACACAAAATATGACAATTGACCATTTTCTGAGCCTTCAGCCTTTAGTTCCTGTTCCTTCTTTCTGCCAGGTTTATGCTCCTGCACAGCACATGTGCAGTTTACAATGTCAGTAGTGCCAGATTTAAAACTCAAAAAATGTATTTTATTTATTCATTTTTATTGTCAAACAATGGGTCCCTAATGTCAGACATTGACAGAAGCAGGTTAACTATTGATTTTGTTGGTGAAAAGTACCACTGCTGCTGGCATATTTTATCTGCTGTTGTTGTCTAGCTAATTAAGCATAAGTTAGCTCCCTGAGTTTAAATGCTGTCTCTGCAAACTTGTTTAAAAACAGGAATGAAAGAAAACCATTGTTCTTGCACTGCAGTGTGAGGTAGTTTGCCCTATTATCAAAATTCAACAAAAAAAAAAAAAGAAGAAGAAGAAATCGGGCTATTTCATGCAAACATAAAAGACAGAGTATAGTAAAGGAATAGTGTGTGAGATTTAGGGGGCTTTAGCGGCATTTTGTGGTGAGGATTACAGACTGCAACCATCTGATAATTCTCCCGGTTAGAATTCTTTCGGTGTTCATTATTCAGGAGGTTGTAACAAAGAGCTGAATTATCTGCATAGGCTTCTTCCTCTCTAAAACAGCCAGACCGGGTGATTAAAACCGATAAAAACACTGAATAAAGCAGTTCCATGTTGCAAATCAGTGTTTCTCTGACACCGTTCGACATACTGGGGACAGGCCGCTAGCCCAGCACCGGCTAGTGTGTGCTCAGCTTTTTCTCTACTAACTCAACATTCAGACGTTCAGGAGATTTTTAGCAGGAGCCGAATTATCCGCAGAGGTCTCTTCCTCTCCAAAACAACCAGACCCAGTGACTGAATAAAGATGTTTCACTTTAAAAAAATCTTTGTTTTTACAACACCTTCATTGCATAGGCCTGCTAACTACAGTGGCCGACACGAAAACGCAAGTGGATCTATCTGGAGAAAATTATTTTTATTTTCAGAAAACATACTTACTATATTATATTCCATTTCTGCCAATATATCCCCCTAAATCCAAACAGCATGTTTCAGTTTTCACTTTACAAGAGAAAGGGCATTCAGGTGGTAAACCAGCGGATGCGTTTGGCAAATTTATTGCTTTAATGTTAAATTTTGGATAACTTTTTTTGGCTGGGATTGCTGGATTACAATGTTCCCAAGTTCAATAAAGAGCAGGACAGAGCTAACGTTAGCCTAAACTATGATAGGCTACTGTATCATCCAGAACCAGCTTCTACATGGTGGATATGCTGATCATGAATGGAGCTTTTCCAAATGTAAAAAAGACACCCCCCCTTCACACTCTTTAAAGTATCGTATTACCACAGCCCCATGCACACCACTACGCCATGTGGAGAAAGCATGTCAGGCCTGCCATGCCTAGTTACATTTGCTAAGATATGATTGGATAACTGCTGTTCAGAGGAAGAGTTTAGTGTATAATAAATTGTCTCCTTTGCAATAATTCCAGCAACACTGTTATCTGGGTTTGTTTTCTTACCTTCAGAGGCCACACTTCTGTCATGCACAGTAGAAAAGCAACTTCCACAGACCTGAAAATTTGCCTGAGCTCCATAATCCATCACAGTAATGACGAGGCCTTTATTTGGCTTTGTCAAAGTTTTTGTTTTATCGTTATTTCATTTTGCCTTAGTTGTGTGTTTTGGTATTAGTGTGTGCATTGTGTTATGCTCTGCTTACAGCCAATCACCTGCAGGATGAAATGGAAGTCTCTGCCAGGAAATAATCCCTCACAACATGACATCTTACAGCCTGATTTGTCACATGTATTTTTACTCCAGGCTTCATTTTTGCCCTGACAACAAAAAGTGATAATTTATATTTCATGTTAAAGGGGAAATAAATTCTTTTTAAAAACAAGATTTATGTTAAAATTGCATTAAACAACGCTTGGGGAATTCTAATAAAACAATAGCATATGAGACAAACACAAAACTAAATGGCACCTATAATTTTCATCCTATTACTGTGTTTAAACACTTGTTTTCTTACATGTTTTATTTTATGTAGAAATAAGAATCCAGTATAAGTTTTCCATTGTGACCACCTTTTTAACATGGCCGGCTTTTCACTGTGTTGGTAATCTTTTAGATAATGTCCGCTGCATGGCTCCTTGGGGTGCAGGGCATGGCTGTAAATAGATATGAAAAGGAAACTAAGTGGGTGATCATGTTGTTTCAGCCTTGTTAACAACACACTAGCGGGGACTTCCCCCACCATGTGCCCACACATCACCCAAACTCCCTATTCCCAAGCTGATTGACAGTTTGCAAACGTCATCTGTCAACCATCCAGTCAGCTGGCTGCCAAGCCACCAATAATATTCTCTGTTTGTCAGCCGGCCGGTCAGTTGTTCAGGCTTTCAGCCACCCAGAGAGCAAGTCAAAAAACAGTGCTTCAACCAGCCAGCCGCTCAGTCAGTCAACACCTTTTGGTTCTTGCTATCAGGAAGAATTTCCTGTCACTGTCCTCCCCTCCTTTAACACCTGGAAACACACACACATGCATGCATGCAGGCACTTGCAGAAAGACGGACACACACAGGCACAAGCCAGCCAAATGGCAGTCCCGCCACACTTTGTTACAACTTACTCTCAAACACACAGCAGTCTCACATCCTTTCAACAGATGTTTCTCTTTCAAATAATCAGATGGTCTACCTTCAGAGCTCTGCGGTCGCTTTGGCTCGCATGTATTCCGTTATGAAAAACCACAGGACATGGAAGGATCTTTGCACTATAGTTGGCTGTTTTAGCTCATGATCTTATCCAGCATGACTCACCATGAGTGAGCAGGACAGATTTTAGTGTTGCCTCAGATGAGCTATCACAGGATGAGCACGATGTCTTATGCAGGGATCAAACCACTGAACTCTATTTGGTGTCTGATCACCACAGTGGGCGGGTTATTTCTCACCTTTTAGATGTACAAGTTTAAAGGTTCACGAGAAATTACAAGGCTGCAACAGTAAGAGTGTTTATATTCAGCTACTCTGAAGACGTTCCTCATAAACAGCAGCTGGTCAGATCAGAATCACTTTGTTACTTGTAAAGATGCAATATATTTAGTTTCAATAACCTCTAGATGTGACAGTTTAATGACGTCACATACACACACAGCTGGCCTTTGCACAACAAGTAAACACAAGCAAGACATTACTTGCACACAGACAAAAAAATTCCATTCCAAATCACATCTCCAACTACATGCACACACTTTCACACTCTGAGCAGGTGTATGCATGTTCCCATGAGACACATTCAAGCCAAAACAACCAGGAAGCAAATGGCTATAGCCAATAAAACAATCCAACTTCTCCAGTTGCTTTTTCACTACCTCGTCTAGACAGAAACGCTCATTTTCTAACAGCCTTCCCAGAGTCTGAAATCTTCTGTAAAAAGCATTGTGAGCTGGTCTGATTCCTGCTCTAAATCCTGCTCATAATTTCCCACCTCTTCTGCATCCATAAAACAAATCTTTTGAAATTGTTTTGGCTGAAGGTCATAAATCTATAACTGTGGTTTAAGAAGGGGGATATATGTCCATTATATTTCAACTACCTCTGGGTAGTAGTGCAAATTTACAGGTTCTTATGGTCTTCTAGTTTTGGATTTGATAATATTCGAACTGTTTAGTGTAGTCACATATTCCTCATGGCTTTAGCACATTATATGATCACTGAAACCTAAAATGCATAATTGTCATTATGATGTTTTTATTTAAACTTTTCTCTATAAATCCTTCATCTGTTTGCACAGTATTTACAGATGTTTCGTCTGAAGTCCATGTTGATATTGAAGTAATATGAATCAGATGCATTCTTAGTTCTGCTGCACATGGGATATGTTCTACATGTTGTCTGATGATGTACGAATTGAACGAACTCCGTCATCTGTCTATCGCCTCTTTCAGCTGTAATGCCCAGCTGTGGTTTTTCCAGTTTTATAGTGTATATAGGTTCAGTGTTTGTAGTACAGGCAACATTATGTCATCATCGTCTCCTTGCTTTCCCAGCTAGTTTGCTGTTTATTGGCTTTCTCGAGCCTGGACTACGTACACCATGGTAAACTGCAGCAACAGGAGCCAAACATATGGCGCCAGTAATGTTAATAGTTGGGAAACACAGGAGAGATCAGACAGAAGACAAGGAAGCCATTCAGATCTTCTCTTACAATACCTCTGGTAGCTATATTTTCCATGCAGTGCAAAAACACTCTGGAAAACAGACAGAGTGGTTTCCTCTGATCACACTGATCACTGATCACATCTAAATAATATTTCTGATTGTGACACTTTGAATTTTAGCACATTATGCTTGACAAAAGGCAGGGCAGACTATCACCCTAGATCATATTTTAAAATCATTGTCCCATTTAGGTAATATTTTACAGGGTTTTTCTGATGGCACCAAAGGGTTTTGACTATCAAAGTGTGTGCAAAAATCAAATGGACCAGCTTGTTGTACTTTGTACTAACAAAAAGAGAACATTTAAAGGAGTAAACAGTTGGGGGGGGGGGGGGGGGTCTCAGCACACTCCACCTCTGCAGGGAGGGCTGACAGTAAATAATGAAGCTGTATGATAATTGGTGATTAGCTCACACCGCTTCAGACTCATTTCTTTGCTAGCTCTTATTGGTTATTGCTGCTTAGTGCTCTTGAAATATTTTAGAAATAACTAATTTTATCATACAACACCTGCTCTCAGATTTCTGCCCTGGCCTCTGCTTAGTTTCAGAATTTATTACAAACTCCACCCATATACAAAGCCCAGAACTAACTTGCTCCACGGTTATAGCAGTCTGACCTACTCAATAAATCTAAACAGAGCTCTTGTTTCATTTCTCTCAGGTCTTCTAGTTGTTCTGAGGGTCACATCAAAAGTTGGTGAAGCCAAGATTAACAGCTTTTAATAGCAGACTGAAAACTTTCCTATTCTCCTCTGCACTTGATTAGTTTTTTTAAATTGTGTTTAAAGTGTATTGGATTGTTGTAGTTGCTTGTTTCTATAGTGTCTACACACGTGAATGTTTTGCATGTGCATACATATGTTTTTATGTGATGTTGTCGGAGTTACAATCTCAAAGATCTCAATTTGTTCTCATTGGCGGCACCAGGGCAATAAATGCAATTGCAGATGTACTTTTAGATATCACCAGAGATTTAACTAGTGTTGCCTGTGTGATGTCATGTCATGTCAGTGAGTGTGTTGCATTAACTTCGCCTTCCCTCTCTGGCAGACCAACCACACAGTGCACCACTACCCAGTACATTGCACTGGCTTTCATCAGTGGGCCATAAGCTCAATCACCATTGTGTTACCTCATTAAGTGATAGACAGTGACTTAACAGATATTTATTAAATGAAAATCTTCAGGATTATTACCTTAAATCTCACCTTGAATGAATGAAATGGGCCATATAATAATGTTTGCTTAGGAGAAGAAGTGGAAGACTTGGGCCCAATCCCAACACACCCCTTGCCCTCACCACTTATCCCTTACCCCTCATTTTGCGCGATCATGTCTCGGAGTAGGGTGTCCTAATTGTTGATGGAATAGAGGGGCACAGAGGTTTTTCAGAGCCTTATTCCAAACCATGTGTTATGAAAAATCATTGGCAGAATGGCTGTACAAGCAACAAGAGAAACCTACAAATGTATTGTCTTTGTTAATAAAGATTTTACATTTAAGATAATAATGTATTATCTTAGGTTATTGTCATTTCAATATATTATGGTCTGTTTTTGTTATTGGATGGTTTTTGCATGACAGTCTCACATTTTGATATATTTTCATGTTGCACCCCTGATTGATGGCATGTGACGCCCCAAATTTAACTAAAGTCCCGCAGCAAAGTTGCTGCATTGGTTAATGCTCCTCTAATATCAATGCAGACTATTGGGGTAGGGGCACAGTTTGCCTAGATGCCTAGTAATGAAGCAGCTTTCAGGTCTGTATATGTAAACACTAGCATACCGATAGAATATCAGGGTCTTGAGGGTTGTCCCATTTCACAGGGGACGTTCTCAACCACTACCCCTTGTAACTCTGTTCTGAGGGGCAAGGTGAAAGGTAGAAGGTTAAAATATGAACTGGGATTAGGCCTAAGAAGGAGGAGGAGGAGGAGCAGAAAAAGGCCCACCAGGACTATCTGACAGCACTTTGTCCCTTCTCCATGACTAACCGCAATAATAACTGCTTATAAAGCAGGTACAGGTCGACCTGCTTAAGTCCTCAGCTCCACTGAATGACCGCCAACATGGGAGCAACTTTACAACGTGAGCTATGTTTCAACATGACAAGGCCTTGGTTATAATGCCTCCTCCTTGTATTACAGTGCTCAGTGCAAGCTTGGGACAGTGTCAACTCAGCATCTGCTACTGTGCTTAGGATCCAAAACTTTTTACTCTTAGATACTTAGAGCATGGTTTATTTCTCTCTGTACATTGACCAGCCAGAGAGTAACAAGTTCTTGTCTTTTACTCAGCCACAGTTACCATTATAACGTGTGGCTGTTTCTTCAGGACATCAACCTCAATATTTTCATTTGTGTCCATCACCGTATAATGATTTTAGTTTGATGATTCTGATGAAGTGCTTGTTTCTGCTGCTACACTTGGTCAAAAAGGATTAACTAGGATAACATATCAAAAAATCTATATGAAGCACAGTGCTCCACAGAGGATGGAATTATTGTAGACACATGTTTCCAATCAGTGCCATGATTTATAATTTGCATGTGAGGAAATACTCTCAAAGAGGCCATAACAGCTTTATTGTAAAAATGTAGATAGACGAGCACAACCACAGTGCTTCATTTAAGAGCATTTGAGTCAGTGCAAGCATATGCTGCCTATTAATGTCATGATCTGATACATATGCTTTGCTTATCATAATGATGTGGTCCATCAACACTGGGCAGATTTGTTACAGCAGCTTGAAAAACAAACCACCATCTACACAGCATACTGCAAAGTGTGCATGTCGAGGGCCAGTATTTGAGCCTCCTTTTTAGTGTGTTTCTCTGCAAAGTTGTGGCGAGCCTCACTGTGAACCACACCTAAGCATGTTGTAAAGACGACTCACATGCATTCCTGTGCTATACACAATAGCAGCTGGAACAGCCGTCTTTACCAGGCTATGGCTGTGGTATTGTTGACACGTGCACCCTCACAATTAAAAGATAACGCTGGTGTGGTTTTATGATTTTCTCACTTAATGCCCATGAAAAGCTTAAACTAACTAATGCAGCCCATCAGAGTCAAAGCTACAGCTGTCTTTCATGTGATGCCAGGAGGAAAGGAGGTTTTCTACGACTCTTAAACATCACAGACTCCCATTGTTTCTAAAGAACAGCTGCACTTATACATGTAGCTGCTTGACTCATGTAATACATCACCACATGTATTGCAGTTTTTCCTAACATGACTTAATAACACAGCTAATTATTGAATTTAATGGTTACTACAATCACTTTTTCCATTACAGCGCACAGTTATTCACCTCTAGTGGCAGTGAAGAGGCAGACAGTCTTGAATACCCACACAGGTGTTGGGAGTTAGTTCTGGTTAATTGCCCCTCTGCTCAGGATGATTATGGGTGGGGCCATGTTGGCAATTATGTGAAGTGCCCAAATCCTGGACACACCAGGATTTACAATAATGACAATGAAATTGTCATAATCAGAGAATCCGGTGGACAAGGCAAAATTAAGCCATGCAAATGTTCTGTGCACAGTTGGACTTTGATTAACTTCGACACGCAAATTAGCGCTGTCCACCAATAACAAATTGTCTTGACAGTGACTTGACCTTTAAGAGGATGGAGAGTCCAAAATAGAGGAAGCTATTGTAGCTTGTGTGTTGTCATTCATTTTCATTTAACCTCCTCTGTTCCTCAAAAAAGAAATGGACAGTTTGGAAACAGGAGTCAATGGTACAAATATGTCTTGTAAATGAATGTCAAGCTACCCTGCAGTTGAGTTTTCAGTCTTGACCAAAGTGATGGACAGACCAAATAAGCCAGCATAGCCAATGGGAGATTTTAAATCTATATGTGCAGGGTTACAAAAAGAGCTGTTTCTTCTGGAAAAATAATGGTGGAATTGACTATTAATGTAACTATATAATAGGGCTCTTGTACTATGGCCAATATTTATTGCAGCATACAAGATCCATTGTGTCAGCAGCTTAAAAGATGAATCCAACAGTTAGATAGAATAAAATGGAAGCATAAGTCCATTGTATAATACATCCAGTGGTGCTATGCTTTACTGTACAACTCATTTTGTTGAAAAGTAATATTTGGATCAGTTTTCACCTACTTTCATCATTTTAACCGCCTCATCACTTTGACCACCTTTCCACTGTAAAAAACTACGGGCAATTATGCCTTTTAACTTCCATTTTACAACCACATCTTATGGCCATATTGCCCTTGTTCACCCATACAATAGATGGCCCATTACTGTCCATGAAATTACTCTCCTCCTCACTTGTATGTTAAAGCTATTCCCCCACTCTGTGGTCATAAGTTATCTGTGTGGGAGAAGACAGCCCACCAATGGTGCTCTGTTACTGTAACAATTTGGCATGTTATGCTTGAGAGCGAGGGAAACCGATAGAGAAGCAGGAAAGGGTAGATAGGGGGGAGATCAGCAGAGTGGACAATGTTTTAAGTGTTGGAGCTTTTATATTACCAAGTTTTGAAACATCATATCTCAGTTTACAAAAGATGGATGTAGAGCCAACTGTTGAACAAATCTTTCCTCTTGCTCTCATTTGTCTATCTTCTTTTTTTATCCCCATCTCTTCTTTTCTGTATTTACCGTGTATATTTATGCTGACTTGAGTATGCAAATACTGCATCAAGATTCATGCTGTGTCACAACTTGCAAATGTTATGCCATCCTTTGGTTATAGCTCTGGGTATAGATCTAACTACTTTGGATTACTATCTATCTATCTATCTATCTATCTATCTTTTAGGTTTGATAAGCAGATAAGCTCTATTGTCAAAACGAGCTTCTTCCAGCTAAGACTATCAGCAAAAGTAAAGGCATATCTCCCCCAAGATTATTTTGAGAAAGTTATTCACACCTTTGTTACATCACGCCTAGACTACTGTAACTCTTTGTTTGTTGGTCTTGACCAGTCAGCACTGGGCCGTTTACAGGTAGTCCAAAATGTAGCCGCCCGCCTGCTGACTGGAAAGAAACGGTGTGATCACATCAGTCCCATCCTTGCATCTTTGCACTGGCTGCCTGTTAATTTTAGGATCCAGTTCAAGGTTTTATTAATTGTTTTTAAGTGTTTAAATGGTCTGGCACCGTCTTATTTATCAGAGCTTGTACAGCCTCACAATACTTCTAGAGCACTTAGGTCGTCAAACCAGCTGCTCCTGGCAGTACCTCGGTCCAGACTCTTCACTCGTGGAGACAGAGCCTTCTCAGTGGCGGCCCCAAAGCTGTGGAACAACCTACCTTTCCAGGTTAGAGCTGCACAGTCTGTTGAGCACTTTAAAGAAGAAGAATCCTTGGCTTTTACTCTTTTTACTCTTTTATTTCCTTTTTTAATCTAATTTTTAGTTTTTTAATTGAGCTCTTACTATTTCCTTTGTTTTATTTATTATGATATTTGTGTATGATTATTTTATATTTCAATAACTGTACAGCACTTTGGTCAACTAAGGTTGTTTTTAAATGTGCTTTATAAATAAAGTTTGACTTGACTTGACTTTGACTTGACTATCTATCTATCTATGCAGTTGCAACACATACAGATTATTAGAGATGTCTGAAAACAGTTTTGTGAACACATGTGCTGATAACAACAAAAAATCCTGTCTTGTATATGGTATTACATCATTTCCCATGTCATTTCTTGCATGTGTTAACATGACAAGACACATTTTGAAACCAGACATACTTATCAGGGATTCCTCCTTGGGAAAGATCTTGTCATGTGTGACCTCCTACTGCCGATTGTGTGAAAACCACAATGACTTAAAGGCTCCAGATTACAAGTCAGCGAGTTGTGGAGTGTGAACAGTACAGCAGTTTGACTTTGAAAGTTGACTTTAAACATCTTGAGGACAGCTGTAGGCCAGGAAGTTATGTAGTCTATTACTTGTGGTTGTCATAGTTTGATTCCTAGCTCATCCTGTCCACATGTTGAAGACCCTTGAGCAAGACTAGATTAACAGGCCAGCGCTTTGCATGGCTGCTTTGCTGCCATCACTGTGTGAGTGTGAGAGTGAATTAGAGGCCTTGTGAAGCACATGTCTTGTTGTCAGGTTGAAAAAGTGCCACGTATGTGTCTTTTACTGTCTGAAAGTCTAACATCTTCATATTCGATGTATGTAGTATGTAGTTATGTAGTTTTCTCTTTTTGTGAGTGATTGTCCACATGACTGAGCAGTCAGAGGTATATGTTGCGGTAATCAACCTCTGCTGTTTCGGGATTAAGTTTGTCAGAAAACACGTTGTGTTCTGATGTTTTGCATGTGGCTGTATCACATGCTAAACATTAGAGCCTGTTTAGCATTAAAGTGTTCAGGAGTACAGTAGAACATCAGTGGTTGTGTGTAGCATTTACACACATAGAATACACGTGTACACACAGACATACACGTAAACACACACACACACACACACACACACACACATTTGCACACATATGTAGTAGCATTTACATCTGAATATTGCAGCCATATGCAATCTCACCCATATGTTACACTAACGTGTGTACAGATGCTGTTGCACATTAATGACGTTCATCCACAGCGCCTAACTGTTACATTTCCTTCCGACCGGACCATTATCCACCATTTACATTGCAATTAACAGTATTTGCGTAAATAGTGGCCAGTGCCATAATGGAAACCACCTACACTTGTTACAGCACCATGACCATGTGATACCAACTTGTTACAAGACTGTTCAGGAGGTCAACCTCATAGCATCTAGTTGAGAATATAAACATTGGAAAAGGGAAAAAAATTGTTGCTAGGAAAATAAAGCAATACAAACAAGTACAAATACAGCTGAGAAAAGAAAAGGAGAAAATAATAATGGCAAAATCCTGAAAGATGCAACTTGACTTCCTACAGAGAAAGAGCAACCAGATCTTTTAAATTTCAGTTAATTAACAGTTGTACACCGCATGAACGTTTAAATATTAATTTTTAATGATAGCTGAGAGTTTGCATGGAAACTTGCAGTCAGTCTGACTGCAGTTGGGAGCAAACAATCTCTTGAAACCATCATAGTCATGCTTGTTCCAAACATGTTCACTCACCGCACTTGGCCAGACTTAAATTGTATGCAGCCTGCAAAGGGTCTGCTGGTAGAGTTTTTTTTTTTGTCTTGACCAAAGGCATCACAATATAAATTTATATACTTGTAATGTAAGTGCTTCCAATTTTAGTCACTCTCAGTTACTGTGTGTGTGTCATGATATAGAGTAGATGTTTTACAGAACAGTAAGGGTCATAAAATTGGTTTTGTTGACTCATGTTCCTGTAAACTTACAGGCACGTTGTTTTAAATCAGTCTGTATTATAATTATGATATATAAAGAATGCAGACACAGTGAGCTGGGGGTGGAATTTTGATTTCAGAGGTGGTGGGGGACACAATTAGTGCAGGTGCAAACCCTCTAATGGGGCTGTAGTTCAGTCAGATACCCCTTTCCAAGGTAGAACAAAACACAACCATGTTTTTTCATAATTTTGATGTGACCCCCTCATTAAATGGATGGTCGTGGGGCATCAGTAGCTTTGTGGGTAGAGCAGGCGCTCCATGTGCAAGGCTGTTGCTGCAGCGGCCCGGGTTCAAGTCCAGCCTGTGGCCCTTTGCTGCTTGTCATCCCCCCCCTCTCTCTCCCCCTTTCAAACTTACCTGTCCTGTCCATTAAAGGCAAAAATGCCCTAAAAAATATCTTAAAAAAAAAAGAAAAAAGGATGGTCGTAACAAAAATATTTATCACAGCAAGACAGCAGAAAGATGAAATTGATCACTATATTGATCACAGTAGACCAGCAACTCCAGTGTTCTGCAAAGTAAAATTACTGTTTTTGTCAGTGGAGTCTGGTGGCAGTGAGATTACAGCTTTAGTTCCCCCTCGGAAATGGTTTGTGTGACAACAGGGTAAAGCAGTGAAAATATTTTAAACATAGCGTACTTAAACTGATATTGATTTTTTTTTTGTGGAGCCTTTTGGCTAAAAATTAACTATTTGTGGCAGTATTTGCACAGCACTGTTTAATTTATGTTACTTTAGGTTTTTCTACCCTGAAGTTATTGTAAATAAACAGTGTGATTCGGTCTATAAGCCTACAAACACCATTTCAACTTCTTTACCTTCAGAATTACACAAACACATGGCATTTTCTACGGCTTGCTGACGTAAAGATGTATACAAAGTGTAATGTAATCGTAATGTAACATTAGCTAATGTAAAATAGATTGTTTCCGAAGTAGGGATGTCAGTTTGGCTTAGCCAGCATGAATAGCCTGACAACATTAATTGGCTACTAACTAGTTAATTTTTTTTAAGGGGGAAAAAAAAAACATGCAAAATGATGTGAGAAACAAGAGGCCTTTCCTTTAGGTCCTGTACATCATTGAGTCAGTGTGACCTTTAGCATCTCGTTTCAAAGCAGGTAGCCTTGGCTGCTCTGCATTGCACACCACCAGGCCCCCAGGAAATTTTCATAGTGGCTAAACAATGGTACTGCAATTTCTGAGGTTCGTCACGCTATACCATTGGGCCCAAAAAGACTTTTTCCCACAGACATACATTAGAAGAGACATCTTTAAATCACCCCGCGAAATTACTTGTTTTACTATTACGATTTAATCCATTCAGTCCAATAACATTTGGAAAGTCTAGAAGAGCAGCAAGATTAAATCATTTCATCCTCATTTAAGTTAGCGAAGCGCTAAACCAGAGGTAGTTGACTCAGCTGTTATGTAGTGCACTTGCTCTGTGGGCCCAATGATGGGGAAGCAGTGGCGATCATTTGGGTAATTTCATACCATGGAAGTAGAGCTTTTTTGGCTTCATGTGCAACTGAACAGCTTTCATAAGAATGAACAGGGTCCTGCCTTCAATGCTGTATCCAGGTCTCTTAACACTTCCATGCATACCACCCAACTTGGGTGGGAGCTAGCTAACAGTGCCACTCATTCACAGTTACCACTGGTAATGCCATCTCACCAACAGGACGGCATTGCAGCAACAAAGTAGCTACTTGCTGGTCAACCTCCATGTAAGTTGGAGACAGTGAGTAAGCAGCTTCATTTTGAGCTGCAAAATCCCTCAAGGACTGTTAACTATGTTAGTACCACTGTCAATGCAGAGACTGCTAATGGTGCGAACAGTGATTACATAGTTAGCAATGCTAAAGGGGTTCTGCAGCTCAAAATTGAGCACTTCTGAGCGGGTGGTGATGTGGGACTGGGAGTTTGACCAGATGCTGTGTCTGCATGGTCCTAGTGCCTGCAGTTTCTACTGTTTTTGGATTGTAAAAAGTGGAAGGGTCCAACTGCCCTCTGATACAGAGCAGAGGACATGCCCCCTGTGTTCCTCCCGTAACTTACGCCTTGGTTTGAGCACGAGAACAGGCTTAACTTTGGACACAAATTATTTGTGAGGTAAAGGTGAAACTTACTGTTTCTCTTCCTGTGTGAACCCAGACTGGGGGGTGTGGTGCTCCTTTGTTATGGTTTCTGAAAAACAATCACAATACAATAGAAAACAGCTGCCCAGCGATACACAGTTACTGGTGAATGTGCATCTGAACGGTTGCATGTGTGTGTGAGTGTGTGTGTGTGTTAAGGCCAAAGGAAATAAACACAGGGCAAGAATCTAATTGTCTCCAATGTCATACAGCACACAGACTGACTGTTAAAAGATTTCTGTGGATCATTTCTCACTGTGTAAAGTTTATCTGAGATGTGTGCATGAGACAGCTGTATCACTTTCAATGTGTGTGTTTGGGTGTAGATATGTGTGTGAGTGCATGTATTTGTGTGTATATGTTTGTGTTTGAACGAGTGGGTGGGCGGAAGTATTGATTATGAGTTGTGTGAGTGTGTGTGTGTTTGTGTGTGTGTATTTTGTCACTGACAGCTGTCATCTCCCATCTGTGGGAAAAATACCTTCCCTCCTGTCTGCAGGGGGTATGACACACAAACAGACACAAATAAACACACACAAACATGTGAATGATTTATTTACAACCACGTCAATTATGAATATCACACCATCATAAACAGTCAAACACAAAAAAATACAATACTTGTCAGTTCCACATGTGCTCATTTGACAGTCATCACAATACAAAATGGATTGGCAGCAAATGCGAAACACAATAGCACAGCACTGTCTTCCCATACGCGCGCGCACACACACACACACACACACACACACACACACACACACAAACACACTCTGTCAGTGTGGGTGGGATTGCTGCTGGAGCAGACACACTCCGTCAAACAGAGCTGTGTAGTTTACAGCTTGATCATATCATCCTGTTGATTGGCTGGCCAAACTAAAAAAAAAAAAAAAAAAGGTCATCCTGGGACAATGCTCAGAATCCCAACTGTTCTGTGTGTCCGTACAGATTTGATTGTGTGTATATTTGTGTGTGACAGAGTAAAAACACTAGTTTACACCATTTTAGTCTACTTTTTCACA
The DNA here is from genome assembly GCF_011397635.1 of Epinephelus fuscoguttatus. Taxonomy (NCBI): domain Eukaryota; kingdom Metazoa; phylum Chordata; class Actinopteri; order Perciformes; family Serranidae; genus Epinephelus; species Epinephelus fuscoguttatus. The sequence goes on along the minus strand of NC_064759.1, from coordinate 31,937,469 downwards.
TTTCATATCCAGATTTCAGACTGTAGACCGACAGATGCTTAAATCCTTACAGTGAAAAATCTGGTAAAATTTAACAAAAATACATTTGATGTTCGGTCTACTTACATGCTTTATCGTGAGCTTTCATCCACATCTCATCACCAGCAGTGGAGTTTCACAGTCCACAAGAGTTATAAATGTCTGACAATAGAAATCATTAACCAGCTAAAGCTGCACAGACATTTTGATCACTCCCAGAGTTGCTCAATAGTACTAACTATCATCCATCTGACTATATTTACCAACTGTGTGTGTGTGTGTGTGTGTGTGTGTGTGTGTGTGTGTGTGGTCCAATGTTTATTGTATAATAACTGAGAAATGCACAGGTAAGTCCAGCTTGCGGCGGTGGTGGATTTTAAATAGAAACTAGAAACTTTAAATAGAAACAAATCGGCTTAAACTGCAAATTCGAATTAATCGATAAAATCGATTTATCGCCCAGCCCTACCAGAATGTCTATTAAGCTCACTTTGTTGGGTGGTAAGAGCTGTATTTGCACATTCAGCCACCTTTAAGGGCACCTGGTGATGCTTGTTGCTATGGTCACCACGCCTAAAACATCTTATGTCAGGTAATGGTGCATAACAACTTATGAAGCAGGTATTTGTGTTGGGTAATGTCGATGTCATACAATTTATTAAAAAAAGAAGAGTAGAACAGTTTAAAAGATGTTTTCAATTAGTGGATTTTGCTGAAATACATTTTGTTTATATGCGAAAATATTAATGTACTGTATTAATCTAAGTTAGTTCAGACAAGAAAGACAAAAATTAAAGAAAACTTAAGATATATATATATATATATATATACACACACATATAAAAGCAGCTTATTTGTGATCCTTCCAGGGACCTGTATATGGAGCCTATATTATATATAATAAGAGACAGATGGAGCACCAGATAGGTGGCAAACCTAAAAAAATTGCTTTTTTTCCATACTGATACACCTTTCTGACATTACACTGCGATATACAGTATGATGTAACTGACCTACTTGTGGTAGAAGTCATTGTAGTATGTATGTCATTGTCTAGCTGATGTTGTGATTCTCATATGCAGTTAGCCTACTTAGTTGAGTCTTGCTGGGTTTAAATACTTACGGCCCATTGAATTTTGATTAGATAAGAAAAAAGCGCCTTACTTGCTGGAGGACCCGATGACACTTGTTGCCATTGCAGACACCAACACATCACTGGGCTCAACAGAGGTGACGTGTGAAAGAAAGTCATGTGGCTAATAAATTGCTTTTGTAGTTGGAACTTTTGTAGTTATGATAATGAGTGTCTGTTAGATGTGGGTGTGGTTTAGACAGGTGGTAGGAGGCAAGGTCAACACTGATGTCACACTTGGGGGTTGGTGGCATTGACTCATTAGCTGCCATCAGTGACCTGTGAGAGATGTTTGGAGGCCTCTGACTGTGAACGAGCACGCCACGAGGGATACCCAAAACAATACATTCTGAGGACAAAAGACACTTAGAAAGCAGTTTGACGCACACCACAGCAAACTATCAATGTATATACATCTTTTACTCTGGATAACCACTTCAAAGAGTGAGCTGGCCAACTGGATTGACAGAAATGCACCCAAGGGGTGTTCAAAGTCGTCTCCAAGCTCGTCGTGGGAAGCAAGAGCGGTAGCCAAGCGGTGAGTCAACCGCACACGGCCTGTGATTTCAGTCACAGGCTTCTAGAGGTAGATTAGTTTTGACTTATTTTACATTCAAAGAAGTGGCCTTAGGACGTGGAACTTTGTGGCAACAGCACATTTAAACTTATTATAACTAAATTCTTGCCAGTCATTCAATAAAATATTTTCAGTAAAACTGCTTAATGCATTCAGTGCCTCATTATGGAGGGACCTGTGAGACAAGCATCCGACAGATGTGTCACAAAGGTCCATATGATTTGATGACTTCCTCTTTTATGTTTGAAGAGGAATTAAAATGACCACTGTGTTTATCTTATTCCTATAGTTTAGCCTAACTTTTAATCATTTGACTCCTCCATTGCTATATATTGGCTCTGAATGAAAGACATCATTGTGAGAGAAAGACAGATATTATGTAAGTGTGTGTTTGTGTTGCGGAGAGTCTTCCAGTAACTGTCAGTAATTCATGGAAGTTTCTGCATCGCTGCCATGTAATACATAGAAATCCACAATGACCCACAAGCTTGGATGCAGTTTTTGTATACAGTAAACCCACAAGCAAATTACTTCACAGATGCAAGAATGCATGGATACGCACACACACACACACACACACACACACCCGTGCATACACTTACAGCTGTGCAAGTTTAATTTGGGTTTCAGCTTTCCATGAACATACATCAGGCGTTAGGCTCCCATCTCCTCTCTCAGCACAGGAGAGCATCAGCCAAAACCAACACGTGTGTGTGTGTGTGTGTGTGTGTGTGTGTGTGTGTGTGTGTGTGTGTGTGTGTGTGTGTGTGTGTGTGTGTGTGTGTGTGAGTGAGAGAGAGAGAGTGAGACAAGGAGATACTCACACAGAAAACAGACCAAGAGTGTGAATGAGCAAATGTGTGTGTGCTCGTTCACTCATACCTCTTTGTATTTACATATGCGATCATGCACGTGAGCATTTAAAGATGGCAGCTTCTCAAACCCCCCACAGATATAAAACATGAGTAATGCAGCTGGGGAATCATGTCTTTTTTTCCCTCCTCATATTTCTCTCCTCTCCTTCCTCTCTGCTGGCTGGATATTGTAATGCAGTAATTACCCTCAGCATGAGATTTATAGAGAGGCTTACACCAACTGTAATGTTTGTGAAGATTGTGGGGGAGGCAGGGAGACCCGCATTTCACAGCACGGTTCCACTCAACATTGACACATCACTGGTGGTAAAAATCATGCTGACCAAACAGTATTAATGCTGATTCTGATTTGAACTTGCACCAGCTTGGATGAGCAGAGATTATTAAGTAAGAACAGACAAGACACACTGGCCACGTTGCTGACTTTTTCATGAGTAATTTTGTTTTTTTGTCGAGTCAGGTCAAAACCATGCAGTATTAGGGCAAATGGATGTCTTTTTTTTTAACAAGTCTAGGAGACCAAATTGTCAAAGACTTTACCTCTCTTGATTTTTAGAGCTGCTCTAATCAATGTTTTTCTATGACCAATGAGTCAAATGAGCACAAGTAATGTCAACAAGTTCCTCGTACTGATAAACACTCTGCAGTCCTCCTCAGTTCTACAGAGGCTTTTTGCATCTCTCAGGTTCATGATAAACTTTGAGCATATTGTCATTTAAGTAGACTGAACTACACTTCTGCAGCTCCTCTTGGCTCTGCTTTTAGGCTTCAGAAAATCTAGGCTGTGACGGGAGACTTACGCCAATCCCAGGACATTTCAGAGAGAGGGCGTTTCTATTTGCTGTTTCTATTGGCGCATCGCTTCAGTGAAAGCCTGATTCAATGATGGAGAATCCTGCAAAGAAAGTTGCTATTGCCACATTGGTTACAACTGCATACACTGCAAAGCAACCCAGAAGAAAGGAAGACATACTTATCAAAAAGAGAGTCTAAAAGAGATTCTGACAATAAACAAACAAAAACACTTGTCAATATTGGTAGAGACTGAGAGAAAATGTTGCTAATAGTTTAGTCTTCTGCAAACCAGAGCTAAAAGCTCAAGACTGTGGCTTCAAGTTCATGTATACGTAGCTAATGTTAGCTAGAGCCTTGAATCAGAGTGTGTTCCCTGCCTCAGTCCCTGCCACTGCAAACCACTTCACCAAGGGGAGAGCAGCTCTGGAGAGGAACCCACAGTTAGCGGCTGCAGCACCCCGAATCAAGACGGAGCAAACCCCAGATAGCTCAGACTCCCGTCCACTTCAGCAAACTTTCTGTTACAGCCACGACACAGTTTAGACCTGGCATTGCCACTGGCCAACAACCTACTGAGAGACCATTCACCAAGGGGTTTTCGCTAGCTAAATTTGAGCCACTACAACCAAGGGTCCGTGTCCCTAACGGGTGCTGCCTGCTCTCCTCCTGGGGAAGTGGTCCAAAGGGAGCAAGGCAGAGGGATTGGACTTGTCTGATAGCTAATCTTTGTCTCATATTTGGACTGATAGAGAGACAGAGAGTGGCAAGGAGGGACTGAGCAAATACACTGTGGGCAACTCCACAATGAAACAAGATTAAATAAATCAGTGGATGGGAAACACTGGGTTACTGTATGAAGAGTGTGCATGTTCCTGTGATCATCTGGTGGTAGGGGCTTAAGGCAGAGAGGGGAACTGCAGGAGGACGGTGTATTGTCAAATTCTGCCTTTTTTTAATGCCTCTACACCAGTGAAAGCCGTGGCCAGAGGCAATATGTTTACAGGTTGTCTGTCTGTCCTGTTCTTGTTAACGTGATACCTCAAGAATGTCAGGGCATTCTTGAGATATCACATTAACAAGAACAGGACAGACAGACAGACAACCCGTAAATATATTGCCTCCAAGAATTTCGTCAAATTTGGTACAAATGCCCACTGGGACTCAACGATGAACTGATTAGAATGTGGAGATCAAATGTCAAGGTCGCTGTCACCTGGTCCATCTCATTTTCATGAAGGCAATATCTCAAGAACACTCTTTGGGAATCTCCTCAAATGTGGCCTACAATGTCCACTTGGACTCAAGGAGGAACTGATTACATTTTGGTGGTCAAAGGTCTCTGTGACTTCAATATGTTTTGGGCCATACTTAAGAATACACACACTTATAATGGCAAAATTTTCACAAATTTCTAATTGGATAAAATGACGTGATAACATTCTATATCCAAAAGGTCAAAGGTTAACTTCACTGTGACATCATAGACACTTTTGTGTCCATTAGTCATTGTCACATCTCAGGAAAGGAAGGGGAGACATTTGGTTGGTTGAAGATGTGTGTAAAGCATTGATGTTTTCAGAATATGTAGCGTCTTTGCAGCAACATCCATATTGAAGCATTATCTACTGTAATGGCTACATATGATTCTGACTGGTTCGTGGAGGCATAAAACTGCGAGGCGGTATTTCTAGTTTTTTATGCCTCTGAGCCAGCAATAGCCGTAGCCAGTGGCATTATGTTTTTGGGTTGTCAATCTGTCCCATTATTGTGAACATGATATCTCAAGAACACCTTAAAGGGATAGGGCACCCAAAAACGAAAATTCAGCCATTAAATACTCACCCATATGTTGATGGAGGCTCAGGTGAAGTTTTAGAGTCCTCACATCACTTGCAGAGATCCCAGGGGAGAGGGGGTAGCAACACAACTCCACGTAATGGAGGCTTACGGTGCCCCAGATTCAAACGTCCAAAAACACATAATTGAAACCACAAAATATCTCCATACTGCTCGTCTGTAGTGATCCAAGTGTCCTGAAGCCCCTACATAAAAAGTTGTTTGGAAAAACGTCATTTTAGCCTCATTGTAGCCTCATTGTAGCTTGTAGCTCTAACTGCCTCTCTGTACACCGCGCTCACGTGTGCGCGCTTGCGCGTGAGACCAGCGAAAGCATGTGAACACACGTGAACACTGTGCCCATGTCTGACGGTCTCATCTAAAAGGAGGATGGATATTAGACTTTTACTAGACAACACTAGACAGTTGTTGGATGGCCAAAAAAAAAAAAACTCCAAATGAATTAAAGTCTACCTTACTAATTTTATGAGGCAGTAACCATATGTTCCCAAGAAAAATATTAATGCAGGTTTAATGAAACAAATCCACTCATTCAGCAAAATAATATACATTATTTCTGTGTAAATGTGCATGTTTGCTTGTACAGTGCAGGTTAGGGAAATTACCTGTACAGCCCTTTTCCAATAACATATCTAAAATTTTGCCAGGATTAGTTACAAACTAGACATTGCAAATTATAATGTAATTAAATGTTGCACCATTTGTTTCATTGTGACCATTTCATGCCGTTTTACTATTAGTGTCTTAGTGGTGACTTCACTAGGGCTTAGTGGTTACAGTTATATCTGCAGCGTGAGAGCTGCCAAAACAAGAAAAACATGCTACAACAGGGGATCAGAAACCTTGTGAATGTTGTTGACGTTATTTACCATGATGTCACTAAACCAAAGAGCGTCACAAGTGATTACTGAAAGGAAGATGCAAAGATATTGATGACAAGCATCAAAAGATATGTGGTATAACACAACAGAAAGTCCCCCAGCTTTCGCACTTCCTGCGAGTATGACCACATCGCCATTTATGTACAATTTGCAAGTTTAATATGCAATGCCAGTTGCATGTGTAGGTGGATTGGTGTGGGGTGTGTCTGGGTGTCTGTTTTTTGTTTGGTTGTTTTTCTGAACAACTTTATTGTGCGGTGCGGTGAGGCTAATGACATTGAATAATGTAGTTTGCATCATCCAGTAACAACAGAACACATCATGGTCATCAGTGTTTCCAGGCCTCTGTCTTTTGTGTGGTGTAATGTTGAAGTTTGTGAACAGAGGCTGCATTGACTCATGAACATGACCCAGATAGTAAGCAGTAGGGTTGGGTACCGTTCATAATTGAACCGATACGGTACCGGTATCTGGAATTCGGTACCGGTACCAAGCGGTACCTTATTTCGGTACTTTTTAAAGTCTAAACTTCTCAGTTTCAACATTTTATTGAGAACATTTAGGAACAGTGCTGCACGTTAACTTTTGTCTGCACATGCATTTATTTTGAAAATTCAATAAAAAGATTTAAATAGAAATAAATACAACATTTAGGACCAGATCAATAGGTCAACATCACAACAAACAAGTGCAACAGGGTTTAGGAGGCGAAGCAAGACCTCTCTCTTCCTCAATAAGCAATAAAGTATTGCACAACTTTTTGAAAAAATAAGGCATTCTTCTGCGCCAGGGTGAAAGGAGTCACCTCTGCCGCTCTCGCTGTGACACGGGGCGCGGGGGCTGAGTGTGGGCCAGGGCGACCTACCCAATAAAACATGTGCTTAATGTGCTTAACAATTAATGATAACGTCATAATACTAGCTTAGCTATAGCTGAGCGCTAACTAACTAGCTAGCTAGCTTAGCTAACATGATAAGCCAAGACAAAAAAAAGCTTATGTTATTTCCAACAACTTATTCACCTAGTTGGTTAGCTAATAATTACCTGAACATGTCGATGATGAACTGGATTCATCACTCGGGACACTTGCTCCTTGACTGGCCTTGGGGGGGTGCCAGACCCGGTGCTGCTTCTAGTCTGCTTCTAGTTACTAGCAACGTTGCTAGCTGACAGTGACGATGCAGCTGCAGCCGTCCCTCTCCAGGCGTCAAACATGGTACAATCCTCTGCTTTTAAATAAATGCTGTGTTTGACCAGGTGCTTCCTTAAATTGGAAGTGTTTCCCCCACCTGCCTTGCGCATTGCGTGTGTGCTTGTGCGAGTCATGCGCTCTCGCTCCGCCTCCACCTCAGGTACTGAAATTTGGCACTGATTCATTTTAAGTGAATCGGTACTCGGTAGTACCGACGTGAATCGGTACCAAGAACAAAAAGTACCGAGTTTTGGTACCCAACCCTAGTAAGCAGGGGAGGCCGCCAATAGATCAGTGTTTATAAGATCGAGATCTGATCGACCCTGAGCTGTGTGCCGCCTGTTATTGTAGAATCTCTTCACAGCTTTGGCCAAACAACTTCCTCAGTGTGTTTATAGCTGCAAGACTCACTCATGCTGCTTTCATCACGAAGGATGATATAGAGAAAACCTAAAACACTGTGTGACACTGCTTTGTGTTAACCTTTAGTTTTCTTCTCATCCTACATACGCAGTTATTTTAACTGAAACCAAAACATTTCAGAGGTTTAGAATGAAGATCCCGAGGCTCCTGGATGTCTTAGTAACAGTGATGAGAGGTAATTAAATGTATTCAAAGAATCACTGTGATCTTTAGAGGAGAGGACAGGGGGCAGAAATGTCAAAGCCTGGATTTACGCAGTAAATAAACTATTCACATCACAGATTTGAGCTTATTGTGCAGGGATTTTCACTCAAAATTTGACAGTTTGTGGTAATATATATGCAAACTATACCCCACCACTGCACACAGTTTAGAGTGATTGTGCGATTTTCTGTCATTAAATGGTGAATTGTTATATATGAGGGAGAGGCGTATAAGGAACCAATTCAAATATCACACTTGGCAGACACATAACTTGCCACACATCTATATTGGCAAGTGAGGCAAACTGACCTTATGAGATCAACACAATTAAAATGGGATATTTCATACACCAATGTTCTGTTCGGAGGAAACTGTGCATGGAATTGGCGTATCAAAAATTGCGACCTCTGTGCATCTGTAAATTATTTGTTAATGTTTCAACCACATCATATTTAATTATTTGTGTTTTTAATGTTTGTAATTACTCTCAGTGACTTTTAAATGACCTACAATTTATTAATGATAACAAGCTGTTTACTGATCAATTACTAATTTAAATAAATTATTTCTCTGTGAGTAGATTATCATTAATAGGTTTTCAGATGATGTACAACAGATGTGATTTGATCATTCCTATAAAGTGTCAAGAAACTCATAAAAGGCATCACTGTTGCTTTCAGTTGGTTTTCTTATTACAGCGAGCTCATAAAACATGTGGACAGTGTTACTCTTCTCTTTCATCCACATCCTTATAATATCATGACTGTATCAATGGTTGGCAGCAGCAGAAATGTCCCTATACTATAGTCCTGGCTTTACCCCTTAAACATGACCACTGCCCTTTTATTTATGTTTCACTCCTGACCTACTTTTTGGTTAACTCCCATCACTCTCATCAGTCGGAGCCAACACACTGCTCTTTGGTGATATCAGTTTTCACAGATCTGCTCAAAACACTTCCAGCCATACAAATTAGTGATGGAGATCAATAAAAAAACAAATGTCAGTATATGGAGAAATGGCCAAACACACAGTGACAGATTGTGCAATCTGTGTGCACACAGCTCACATGCATCCAACTGTAAGGTCATGGACCTCCATCAACGCTTGGACAAATAACGCTGGACTTTTTTGTCACTTGGTTTCATAACTTACATTAATTACCCTAAGACTAAACATGAGCTAACCCCGATCCTCACCCTGATCTTCACACTTAAACCAGAGCTTAACCCTAAAATTTAAAGAAATAGTTCAATGTTTCAAGGAATACAAAAAAATCTTAGAAAAGAATCATACTTTCACATCTGTTCATTAAATCTGAAGCTAAAGCCAGGAGACAGTTAGCTTTGCGGAAGACTAGTTGTCACGGTGAGATTGCCAGACAACCAGCAGAGACTCTGTGGGCTCTAGTTTCCCGGCGCGGTGCAGGGTGGCGCAGGGTGGTGAACCCTGCGCAGCGCTAGTTTCGAGCAGGGCAACCCGAGGCACGCTCAGTTTGGTAGTTTGGCAGACCGAGGTGCGCTGAGATGGGTGTGGTGGGGGCAGCAGCAGGGGGAGGTGTTGACAGATCCAGCTTGGCGCAGTGACAGTTTCATACCAAAAGGCTTCGCTGAAGGTGTGCTAAAAGCTTGCCAGCTGAAACCAGGTCTACTGTCAGTGCAGGTGGCGCGGAGCCAGTGTAAGCTGAAGTTTGGCTGACCGGCGGACAGTGTGCACACGTCACCAAAACCTCACAGGCAGGTTTCCAGAATATCAGGCACATTAACAATGCAATAAATACCCCAAAAAACATTATTCAATGTAACTATCTGCAATCAGCACATAATTGTATCTCTATATCGACTGTCCCGTCACATCTGATGTCAGATCAAAGGGGATTGGCACCGTTTGGCACGTTTGGCACGCATAATGGAAACCCAACCTGATTTGATTATCACAGCTGCAAACTAATGAGTTCACATCCCTCTCAGCCAACCACAAACAGCCACAGCATCAGATAGGGAGTATATATTCAGCATCTGTCATCTTAGAAAAGTCAAAAGAAAAGAAACAGAGTGACACTGCGAGAGAGAAAGAGAGAGTGCGCGCGCATGAGAGAAACGCAACATTGATTTATGATTGTGGTGACCTCCTCCCAGGCTACCTTTGCATCATCAGCCCGTGGAGGTCTGCTCGCAGTTCCTTATCCTTATCCGCTGTGAGGGTCCAAAGGACAGAGGGATGTCATATGCTGTGAAGCCCTGTGAGGCAAATTGTGATTTGTGATATTGGGCTTTATAAATAAAATTGAATTGAGTTCCATATATTCGGACACTGCGAGCTTGGACCTCCTGGACCAAAACATCAGTTTCCTCCTGGGAGAAGTTTGGCCGTCTGACACTGCAGCTCTCTTCTGCCATGGCGAATTGAGTAAACTCTCATTACGCCTTCACGCGGTGCATTTAAGGGCGAGGAGAGGGGCTCATTTGATTGGTGTGATGTGTGTAAATCTGGAAACCTGCCTGTGAGGTTTTGGTGATGTGTGCGCACTGTCCGCCGGTCAGCCAAACTTCGGCTGCGCTCCGCCTGCGCTGACAGTAGACCTGGTTTCAGCTAGCGAGCTTTTAGTGCACCTTCGCGGAAGCCTTTTGGCACGAAACTGTCACTGTGCCAAGCTGGATCTGTCAACACCTCCCCCTGCTGCACCGCCACACCCATCTCAGCGCACCTCGGTCTGCCAAACTACCAAACTGGGTGAGCCTAGGGTTGCGCTGCGCGAAACTAGCTCTGCGTGGGGTTCGCCACCCTGCGCTGCGCCAGGAAACTAGAACTCTCAGTCACACATGTCACATGTCACTCTCAGCAGGGAAAGTGTATTTCCAAAAGTGTGAAACTGTTGTTGACCTGTGTTTGTCCTTAAATGGCTATATGAGAAACTCACAGTATATGAGTTGTCTGGACATGGTTGTCAACATGGAGGTGGCTGAACCAGGAGCTGGCAGCTAATGGTGCCTACTCTATAAACAGGGCCAAACAACAGCAACAGTGCTGACAGAGTTTAGAGTGTTAACCAGGGGGGAACTGAAGGGTGGGGGTTTGACTTTGCACTGACGCCATCCGTATATCAGCAGTAACCACCATATGAGTGCAGTGGTGGTGGTGATAAGGTAGCCAGTAGGATACATACATGCCCTAACATGCTTACCACAACAAGCCAGAGAGAAGCTCAGATTGCAAAACACACAATGGTAGCGTGACTTCTCTGCTCAGGATGTCCTTACTCCACTATATCTTTATATATCAAATAATGGGTTGCTGCTATATTTATACTCTGAATGTTGCAAACAGAACCTTTAAATTGGTGGTGAGTATGTAAAATCATCTGCATCAGGATAGAAATGGAGCAAAAGATTAGAAAAATGGTAAGCACTACGTTTGGTTTTGTGATGGAGGTGGCTGTGAGGACTTTAAAAGTTTTAAACAGTGAATCTGTTCATTGGAAATGTTTCCTGTATTATCAAAGGATATGTCTGTTTCTCTGACAAAACAGCTTGAAACTGAGGAAATCTGAGGAAAGAGGAAATCTCGACCCATCTAAGAGATTATCATGTCTAACCACCTACTAAAAGTCCCTCAAATCATCATCATCATCGTCGGATCAGTTATAAAAAGTGTTATGCAACTTATCATAAGGTCCAAGCCTTGCTCTTCAACAGACCTGAGTGTCCGCCCTGCTTAAGTGTCCTTGAGCACGGTTTCCATGTAAATCAAACTCTGGATACCAGTAGAAGCTGTCAGAGCATGGGTCCTGACCGGATCCACAGTTTGAGAAACACCTTCTCTCTCCAGCCTTTTAGATTTTCTCACAATTATCCACGAGGAACACCCTGGTGAGTATCTCTCTGCCAGACCTCTACATATGTTGGCCAGACAGCAACACACGCATTTAGTCCAGGTTGTGGAAGCAGAGGCGCCACACCCTGCAAGACAACCAGCTTGTCAATGAATTTGGCAGGCTTGTTTATGCATATCCAAATGTATCCTTTATTCTCTTTCCTTTTTTCGTTGAATTTGATTTTTCAATCAACAAAGCGGATGAGAAAATCTGGGTTTGTGCAGAGAATACCGACACACCTAGTTTAGGATGGGGGAGGAGGAGGTATAGGCGGAGGTTTCTCTGTGACCTCTTGCAGTTGTAGCCGGCCTTCAGCGGAGTGGCAGATGTAGGTTAGGATGACAGCAGCAGACAACAGAAAGTGGTTTTAGAGAGGTCAATGCGGGGTTAAAGACAGGCAGGGTGGGTCTGTTTTTCCCCGCCAGGAAAATTTCTCCCATCTGGGACCCCTCCCTCACAACACAGGAATAGCTTTCAATAGTTCTTAATAGCTTTTCAATATTACCTCTGCTCCGGTTGATTGTGTCATTTGAAAGCCTCGTTGAAGGACATTTTGATGGTTGTCTGCTAAGATTTCTTTGGTCTGCCTGTCATCATTCAAGTGATACATTTATCCAACTTTTACTGGGAAAAAAAAAAAAGAATAATTTGAGTTCCACGTCACCTACTGAGAACATGATACAGCTGTTAGAACAATACACAAATGATTTGTGAAAAGAGAGAGAGAGAGAGAGAGAGAGAGAGAGAGAGAAGTTATGACAAAACAAAAAAGGCCAGGGGTGGCTTGTAGGAAAAACAGTTTCGTCAGCAGAGCCAGCTGTGAGGCCAGCAGTCTGAGCGAGCAGTCAACTGTGATGATAAGGAGAGTAGCAGCAGATAAAGAGGTCTAAACTGTTTGAGTTGGCCTGGCTCGGCCTGGCTCTGGACGGTGCTGCTAAAATAAGGTTAAGAGAAGAGAGCCAGGGAGATAAATGTTTGTGAGAAAGAGAGACTGAGACAGAGGGACTGATATTGACCAGAGGTGACACATACACAAAAACACAAGGAGTTGCAGAGACACAGACAGAGTCACAGGACTCTGGAGGAGTCAGGAGTTTATTGTCAGTTTCCTGTTGGCCTTTTGTTTTTTAGAGTCCCACTGAATGTAGTTTACAGACTTTTCTTTACAACCTCTGTGTGCATCTGTGCAGTTTACGATCAGTATCTGGTCAGCTATCTTTCTCATCTCTGTTCAGGAAACTAAACCAGTTCATTAATGGGTGGAGTACTAAACAAAAAGAGAGAAACAGCACTCACTAATAATTCATTATAAAATGGCAAAATTCAGTTTTTTTCTGAGTACTTTTAACATGATCCACATATCAGGTTTGCAGGATGCTAAGAGGTATTCAGAACAGAGCAGAGCGGTACAGCTCACATCCCACCCACCTCTTATGGGAAACCAGCCTGTAATGGTTCAGTCTGCCTGGCAACCAGCCCAAAATAACAGTCTGGATTGAGGATTAGAAAATTGTGTTAGATTTAAAAGACGTCTACAGTTCTGTGTGGCAACTGGACTAGTGCTAGAGTTGTGGTTACTGTAATTTAGCTATTTGGACTTCATGTTGATTGTGGTTCCAGGGCAGGTCCCATGAACAGCATGTTTTCTCACTGCTGTAAGTAAGATCAGGATAGCGTTGTCCTCTGTGATGATGTGATGATCTACGAAGCGTGGAGAGATTTTGTGCAGCTTTTCAGGACAGAGATTAATTGATGGGGTGGCTGCGGCTCAGGAGGTAGAGCAGGTTGTCTATTAATCGTAGGGTTAGTTGTTGTATCTCAGGTTCCTCCTGACCGCATGAACCCCAGATTGCTCCCAATGGCCAGGCAAGCTCCATCAGTATCGGTGTGTGTGGGAACAAGTGAGGAGGGGGGAGAGAAACATTTTAAAGTGCCTCGTCCTCTGAGGCACAAAGCACTATCCAAGTGTAGACCATTTACCATGGAAAGGTGTAATATGATGTATTACATAGCTTAACAAGTCTGTGTAAAAGCCAAAGGGTTGTGTTATTTCTGGCTGGGTAATTTGTTTGTTGCTTGTTTAATATGTGGAATAAATGTATTATGACAATGTCTGTCCCTACTGAGAGCAGCACTGCAGTGGTAAAATAAAGAGTGTGTAAACCCTACCTTACGTCAGATACTCTTTGGTGGGATGCAAGGGCCTTGATGATAAAAGATGGACCTACAGTTTGAGTGTCCGTTTTACAAAATAATCTCAAATATAATCTTCACTACAGAACCTTTAAATCTCTACGAACAGAACTGATGACAACATCACTTACAGCATAAGAAAACAATACATGATTAAAGTAGGTTCATGAAATCTAATCTAAGCATTATACAGCAGGCTCCAGTCTTGTGTTTTTCTGCCCTCTCAGAATTTGTAGCCTCCATGTCTCTCTATCACCTGACTGCTGGGCTGGTTCTGAGTCAGCTCCTCTCTTTTCCTTCATCTTTACTTCCTTCATGTTTCTGTCTCTAATGTTGCATCCTGAGTTTCTCCCTCACTTCTTCTCTCTTGAAGGAGAAGGCTAACTCCGGTTTGTAATTCAGGTTAAAGTGTGAAGAAGCAGCGGATCCGTCTGGCAGCTGAGTGAAGTGGAGTCTGAGGAGGAAGCACCGGTTAGCCTCGATTTCACTACAGGCAGATTCACTCGCTGCAGGGGCGAGGAAATAAAACCTAAATAGCCAACTTAGTTTGGCTTAGTTTAGCAGTTAGCGTTGTCTTTCACTCACTCTCAGTCTCTGCTGTGTTTAGCTATTCCCCTGCCTACTTCAATGATGATGGTACCTGTAATAAATGTAATATATTTGCTGTGATGGAGGCGAGGCTCAGTGACTAGAAGACCTGGTAGAAGTGCTCCATAGCTGTAAGTTACTCCAGTACCCGGTGGCAGCTGACTAGTGCTAACTGCTAATGCTCCTGGGAGCTAACGCTAACGTTCCTACTCTTCTCCGTGAGCCCGTCAGGCCCGTGAGCCCGTGAGCTCACGGAGAAGAGTAGGAACATTAGCGTTAGCTATCTCTAGTTGGCTGCCACGCTAACGTTCCTACTCTTCTCACGAAGAAGAGTTAGTGTTAGCTCCCAGAGTTAGCACTAGTCGGCTGCCACCGGCTACTGGAGCAACTTACAGCTATGGAGCGCTTCTACCAGCTCTTCTAGTCACTGAGCCTCACCTCCATCTCAGTAAGTATATTACATTTATTACAGGTACCATCATGCCATCTGCCATTGCTCACTGGCTGTAGCCTTTTATAGGGAGGGAGGGAGGGCAAAGGGCTCTGAGAAGAGGGAGGAGGCGGCGATTCGCATGAACGTACATGAACGCGCAGCCGGACCGGCTTGTAAACAAGGGCCTGGAGATCAACACAAAGAGAGAGTGTGTGAGGTCATGCTATACTCCAGATGAAGTAACACCCCTAGTTCTTCACATAGCGATTTTTTAATTCCTTCAATCTAGAAATGATGAATTTCGCTTATTGCCCCTTTAAATACTGGCGTAAAATTTAAAATCAGTACTTCAGCTGTAAATTCCTGTGTGAAACAAGAATCCTGCTGAGTCCGGCTCCAACTTCACTGTGAGACGACCTATAATCCTTTGACCTCTTCTAAAGCTTCTGCTCCTTGCCTTCCTCTTATAACACTTATTACTTTGGACCCCCCACCAAAGCCCAATCTTCAGACTTGATTAAGTTTGCTCACTTTCTTGGATGCTGGAAACATATTATTGCTTTGCTGTTTTAATTTAAGCTTTAAGTTGTTGTTATGTAGTTACAGATGCTTCAGGGCAGTTTTACAGATTGCTTTGTCTGACACAGTTTCATGCTCTGAGCAGATTTCACACTTGACGAAAAGCGACTGTGGAGGACGCGTGAACAGACATTAAAGGACTCTTAACGCTAATCTGTTTGCCATCATAGAAGCTATGCTAAAACAGGATTTTTCACCCTTGTTGAAAATTCAGACCTCAGATTTTTCCCGCCAGTCATTGTTTGTTATCTTTATTCTGAATAATATGTTGAAGGCTGAATATGTGAAGGTGAAATGTGGGCAATTCTAACACTGCCAAATACTACGAGATTATTCAAAAGGTTTTCGCAAAAAAAAATCTCCAGTAAAGACTTACCTCAGGATGCACGTATGTGTGCATACACAGTTTGTTTGTCGGGTCAAACCTTTTCCTTTTTAACACAGTATAAAACCTCCTAAATGGATGTGATGCATATGGGCCAACATTAGATTGTTTCATTTTTTCCCCAGTGAAGATGTTGTAACCTGCTCCATGCGTTTGTGAACAGGCTAAGCAACATGTTGCTCACTTGAAAAACTGTTTGCCCTGACTCTATTTTGCAATGCCTCGAGCACTTCCAGCTAGAGCTGTGCGATATGGACAAAAAATAATATCTCGATATTTTGGGGGATTTTGAAGATAACGATAATTAGACGATATTCTTTTAAATATGTGTTTTTAACAGCCTCAGTTATAGCTCATTAAATGTTTCTCATGGATGATATTAAGGAAAAATGTTCTTAACATTTCTTGCTGCTTTTTTACCTGCTCGCTCTGTTTGACTCTGGTGACGGCCTGTTGTAGCGTCAATTCCGGGTCCATTTACAACTGTTCAGATAGGCGTTTATCCCGCAGACTCAGCACAAGCCTGTCCCTCACCATCTCATCATGTAGAGCCCCGTAACCGCAGTGCTCCGCCAGGCAGTGCAGCGCCATAATGAAACTGTCTCGCCTGTTTCTTGATGCCGCTGATTAAACTTTGCTCTCTCAAAGATCACATTCCTGCGATTCTCTTCTGCTTGCGTCTCCAATCCAGAAGCAATGCGGAATCTGTCGAAGCGTTTAATCCATTTAGGCCGGTCTTCAGCCTTGAAGGTGAACTTTTCCGGCGGGGAGAGTTGAAACTGTGCCACGTCACCGCTTCGTTCAGCTAACTGTGGCTAGACTAGGTAGCTCCGTAGATGGTCTTCCGGTACTGCGAACTTTAGCCTGACAGGCTGGGACCTATCACTACAGTTGACCCATGTCTTCTGAAGCTGCTGGAACAACCGTGGGCGGTGGTGTTGCTATGTTGTCTCGCTATTGTTTGGTTAGCAGCAGGCTGACCTGCTGGGAAGGTGCCAGTGAGAGATCATGTGACCACCTAGGCGTACTGCAGCGTGCTGCTGCACGCAAGTTACGTAACTCTTGTTCAGTGAATGAATGGGGTTTCAACCTTTCAACGTGTGTTTTCAGTTATTTTTGTGAAGTCATTTGCATACTCGATAACGTAAATTTGCACATCGTTAAAACAACGACGATATTATCGTTAAAGATATATATCGCCCACCCCTACTTCCAGCCTATTTTCAGAGCAACAGCAAGCCATTCCTCTGGTTCCATCATCAGGGCTATATAAGCTCTCTGAATGTTGCTGTCACTTGTGGTATATCTGGACACTTTATTGCGCTCCATCCACCAGAGTTTGTTTGCTCGCTGTATGTTAGGAATAGGTGCAAGGATACAAGCATTTATGTTCCAGGTTTTTCAAGGCTTCCATGCAGAAGATTAATGAAGACATTACACATTTGAAGGATTTGATACTGTTTTTCAGTAGCTTTGTACTCTGATAATGCAGTGTGTGTGTGTGTGTGTGTGTGTGCGCAGTGGATGCATCCAACATCTTTATCAATTGTTATCAACTATGAGGTCTGTGTACACACAAATATGTGTGTGTGGGCATGAGACCAGAACAGAAAGAAAGGAGAGAGCCAGTGAAAGACAGTGAGAAAGTATTGGTTATCTGATTGTAGCAGCTTTTTAAGGACAGAAATAACCCAAGCCTTCAAGCCCGCTCCCCCACAACTGTAACCTGACTCAGCATGATGACATTTTAGGCGAATTACCTTCCACCCCGTCACGGTCAAATCGATTATCCTCAACATCTCTGTAACATAGACTGTGCTTACGAAATCAAAGTCAAACTGTCTGGCTCAACCTCCATCATAGAGTTTAGCACAGATATGGAAAAACAGAGTCCAACTTAATGTGAAACGGAGTCAAGCATGATGGAGACACAGTGAGAAATTATGTGACAGAAAGAGGACGGTACAAAGTGTGCGGTAAATGTGGTGCACAAAGAAACATAGACACAACAGAGCGACCATATTGTGAGAACGCAGCCTTGTAATGAATCCCATGTGTATAACAATGAAACTAAATCATCATATTAGCCAGAGGGAGACAAAATACTACTGGGAAAAGAAAGTTAGATTCTTTTTTAAGATTAGCTTAAAGGTGAACGGAAATCAAAATTACTTTTTGCTAAGAAATCAGTATAGTTTTGAGGTTTGTTTTGCTTTTTGTGGTTAAGTGGTGAAAGTAATTACCTGGGGAAAAAAAGGAAAATTTGGTTACTAGAGTTGGCAGCACTGTCAGAGTGTGGTCACTATCTATGTAGCATTCAGCTTGGCAGTGGTTATCACAAATAAGTGGCACCGGCTTTTTTGCAGCTCAAAACTCACAGGGGGTGACTTAACTCAGGGGAGGCCAGAGGTTGGCCACCACATCTGTGCAGCTACAATGCCCTGATGGTGGGATTGCGTTACCAGTGTTAATTGCAAAAGTCTGGTGCAGCCAGGTAGCTCCCACCTGACCCTGGTGGTGCACAGTGCAAAGCAGCCATGACTAGCTAACCTGTGGAGACCACAGTGTGGGCAATGGGCACTGTGTATCCGCAGGTTTATGTGGCTGGTCGGCTGTCTGTCAGCAAAGCCAACAGAAAATAAGATAAAAGGTAAGACATTTACAACACAAAACATTAACATTTTACCATCTCTATATGGATAGCGCTTTAAAAATACACCGCTAAAGCTCACTGATTCAATGAGTGCCAGACTAAATGCCTCTTGTTTTTGACATTATTTTGCCTTTTTAATTTTTTTCTCTTTAAAACTAACTAGTTAGTTACTGATTAATGGATGTCAGGCAATTGAAAGCAAAATTAACCAAAATTGACATCCCTATTACCAATGGAAACTAGTTACTCTAACTTTTTGAGCTGAATAAAAACTAAACAGCCCAGTGGGTCCTCCCAAATGTTGAATGTCCTGAAGATGATGTATTAAATTGGTAACCATTGTGTGGACATATTGGGTAAAAAAAAGGGAACCAAAACAAACATTTTTGTCAAAGACATTTCTAGCAAGTCCTAGTTTCCTGTTATTTTTTTTAGTCACTTTAATGTGTCACCTGACCTGGCATCTCAGGCAGGTGTGCTAAGTGAGTGTGAAACGTGGGAGATGCAATGGAGTTACAGTATTTCACTGCTGCCTATTTGGTTAATCTTAGTTTTTATTGTTTGATGAAGTCTTAATACCCCATTGAGTTGAACTTTGTGTAGTAAAAGCCTTTTTTTGGGGAGTGTCTGTTTGGGGATTTTTGTTTTCATTTTTTGAACACGTCAGTCAAGACGATCAGTTCATAGCATCATCCTCCAACTCTCCATACATACTGCAAATCTATCAACTCTTAAATCAACCAAAGCAGCCTAGATCATCAAACCGTGATCTAGTACAAAACTGGGACTCAGTTGTGGAGGAAAACACAAGACACCAAGAGCAATTTATCATATCCAAATATTTACTTAGGAGGTCAGGGGTCAAACACATGATGGCAGTCAGCCAAGGCAGAAAGGTCCATTCAAGGAAATCACACAAAAAGCAAAGTCCACAAATCCAAGCAGAGTCAAAAACCAAGAAATCAAAGATGACACAGATGAAACACATGAAGATGGGAAAACTCTGGAAGTAAAAGAAACACTAAACACAATGAGCACACATTTCAATATTAAACAGGGAGAAGACACAAATACATGAGCATAAACTTCACAGAATATCACACAGAGAGTAAAATTAAACCAAGGACAGCGAGTTTATCATATCTCCCGGTATTGTGTCTGTGGGCGGCTATCTGAACTTATTTGGGAGCTGCAATCATTTTCTATCAACGTTTCTATACAGCTGTACAGGGCGATGAGATACTCCAGTCAATAGCACACCACAGAAGCTGAGGTCAGTTGTTAGTCAGCCACCCAGAGGCCTAAAGCATAGACACTATATCCACAATATATGTCCAAAACCAGTTTTATACATATTTGTAAAAATGTAGAGATATGTATAGTACCATTAAAGTCTGTACACAAAAATTCAATTCAAATATCAATTCATCTTTAAGATCACAACAAGGAAGAGTTTCTAGGGTAACACAAATGCATCTGTCCTAAATAAATTCTAATTTGCCATCCCCAAATCACAGGGGCTATGTAAGCTGTTGTTTAGAAAATTGTGCAGATATTCAAGCATAAACACCAATCACAGAACAGTGACAATCATTCGGACCACCGTTACGTGTGATGCAGACCGCCACGTTCGACATTACCTGCTGTTTATTGAGGCCCAGTGGACCACAGGTGACCCCTTGTTACATAACCCACACAGACAAGCTTAGCTTTGTATCATGGGGCGAAGAATATCCATTTCACTTTGGGGACTCGGCTCTTCTTATTTTCTCCTTGCTCATATCAGACTGTCAGATCTCACTTTCTCCATGCAGATCGGCATCAGCTTGCCTGAAGGATAACAATATTAGTGTATATTGGTTCCATAATAACTCTAAATATGACCTAGTTTCTCCTGTCGTATCGCTCTGTCGATCTGAGGGTCTGCCTGTATTGAGTTAGCGAGATTGACATGGTGGTGTGTTTGGGGGGCCTAAGCTGCCTTCTGTATTACCACACACTGTCAGGTCTGGCTTACATATCCCATTAAGGGTGGAAAAAGAGATAGTCAAAGAGGGATGGAGCGAGATTGGAGGGCTGGTAAGAGTCAACATAGGAAGAGTAAAGGATGGATAGAGGAATTAAAATAGAAGGGGTCAGAGATTTAAGAAAATTGGAAGCAGCAGATCGAGAGAGGCCCGAGGGTAGAGATGGGGATGTGTTATCAAACAAAAATAAGGATGCAAAGACAGACAGCTGGGGCTAAGAAGTTTTTATACCATCACAAAACCTCTTCAAATACGATCACATTATCCTTCTGTTCAACCAAATTGCTGTGCATTGTTGGTTAGAGTGATGCAACCGTTTGTGTTGTATTAACTACCCTGTCTCATAAAAAATAAGTTTATATACTACTATTTGGTATGGCCAGTTTAATTTTGTGGGAAGATGGAATAGCTGCCTGGATTATGTTGTGTGGCAACGTTTTTTCAAGTAAGGGAAATGCTATGTTTTTTTTTACCAAACCTACCTAAGTCACTCGTGTGGCTACATTTAGGTTGTGGTTAAACTCAGGAAAAGACTGTGTTATGGGTAAACATGACGTGTCCTGTGCTTCAAGTCATTGTTGACTTCTCCAGTAATCCATGATCTACTCGAACCTTAACCAAGAGCTGAGTCCCTAAACATAACTATAAAAAAGCTACATGTAAAGTACAAGTACATATTGTATTGCAAGAGTAAATGTTGTAGGAAAACAAATGAAATACACTGTCAGTAAATATTTAACTGATGCGTGCTGTAGAAGCAATTTGCGACTTGCCAGATAATTAAAAATGTTTCTTAATAATTATACAACAAAAAAGACTGTTCTCCCCCCTTAAAAATGACTGTAGGTTATTTTTACAAGCAACATATTATGACTCATATTTACGTTCAGTATACGTGGCAAGGAAGTCAGGTGACCTAGTATAAGTGTCCATTGCCTGCTGAGGCAATATTCATGCTGAATGTGGGCAGTGTGCGGTGTGATGCACATGGAAAGTTAACTTGCTAATGATTACCACCAGTTATGATGTTAATGGCACATTTTCCATTTTCTTACATTCCATGCCTGTCTCCTGACTCACTGCCAACCAGGCGGCATCTCTTATGTGGGGCAGTTTGCATTAGACATAGCAACATTGTATCATCCACACATACTTCTTTGCTATTGATAGAGGCTGCGCCGTCACCAGTCAAATGTCACCAAAGTTGAACTTTGAATTTGCTCTGCCACGTGAAGCAAATGTTTTATTTGCACCTTTACTCACACTGAATTGAAGTGAGCAGGAGGTGAATATTTTCCAATGTTGATTTCATGCAGTTTCTCTTAAAACAAAGAGTGATAAAGTCAGCAGAGATTGATGGGTCAAACGACACAGGACTTTGAGCCAGGAGAATGACCCAACTACAAGTTGAGTTATTTTAGGTTATGTACGTAACTTCTCATTACATACTTAAATATCACATTGTCAAGTACTTAACGTCACATTGTCACATTACATTACAAGTACATAACATGACAGCAATCAACCATGATACTTTTCCTGACCCTTACCTAACTCGTAGGGGTGCTAATTTAGGAAATGCTCCTTTGGGTTGTATTAGAGGGTAGGAACAAGTAATGTCTGTGGTCATATTGGTTGGAGAACTTACTGTTAGAAACATAATTGTAAAGCAGCATTTTGTTTCCTTTAAAACATATTTGCTGTTGCATATTTGTAGTATAAAGACATAATTTGTAGGAGACAGGGTTGGTGTTAAGCATGATTATGTAACATGGTGGAATAACCTCCTCATATCCATTTTCACAGTGCATCGCAGTCTCTGATGGCCCTCCATCCACACCTGCATGATCAAAGTGTGACAAAAGTGAACTCAAGTAACAGGGTGGCACAGGGGAGATGAATGGAACTGGAAAGAAGGATGGGAAATGGGGCAAAGTAGGAATAGAGACGGCAATAAGAGGTTGGGCGCTAAGGAAGGAAGAGGAAATGGAAACCATCTGCAGGCACATAGAATTTGTGTCAACATCTCACTGAGAGATAGAATTGGATGGTAGAAAGGAGAGAAGGGTTGTTGAGTGAAAGAGAGATATCAAGAGGGCCAGCGGTGTGGTTCCTCTTATCCTCAAAGCTTCTCTTTTTCCCTCAGTGAGATACCACCATCTGAAAGTGGGCCAAGGGGGGAAAACACACATGGAGTTAATGCCTTTAATGATAAATAGTGCTTGTAGGCTTCTCTGGTTTGTATTTCTGAAAGTAAAAACACACCGTAATAAAGTCCACAGGGCCAACATTATGTTTCTATATTTTCAGCCAATCACATTCTCAAATCTTAGAACTGATCCTGAGAAAAACATAAACTACAGACCTGGTTGTTTTATAATGTCAGCCACACAGCAGTGTCTGTTTTCCACAGTTTAAATGATTTTTGTTTAGACCAGTATTGGTATCTTGTATTGCATAATTCATGCCCTAGAGAGGCTGTAGGGGTGGAGCAGGGGAGGACAAACCTCACTTAGCGTACAAAGATGGAAGGCCGACAATATACAAAAAAATAAAAAATTGAAATACTTGAATTAAAAATCTAGAACTAAAATCACATGTCAAAACAATACTTCGGCATGCTTTCTTTATACAAAGATTTTATTGTAGTTGGCTGTCCATAGTTTAGCTCCAGAACCTGTCACTTGTGAATTAAATGTGAGATTCAAGACAAGGCCTCTAAATTGCCTAAAAGAATAAAAATTTCACCCAGTTTCTAACAATTAATTTAATTATCTATGTGCTTGCATGTACTGTTAATTAGATATGGTATCTTATGGTATTAATATATCTTCTTTTTATATCATTTAGTGCACAATTTTCAATGACTGCAACTAAGGCTGTGTTTGGATGGACCACAGCACTGCATGAAGAAACTCTTATTCAATTCAATGAGGCCAGGTACCAATACAGACAGCTCAGTTCCTGGAAAATGACATGATTGGCGTACTTCTTTCGCTGATCTGCTAATAATGGCAACATAGGATAAGAAGATTGTCAATGTGAAAATCTTGCATTAACTTCTACGCCTTACCAGGACACCAACCTTTCCTAATCAGAATCAGAATCTGAAATACTTTATTGATCCCCCGAGGGAAATTGTGAAACTATGAATAATGTTATTAGGGGGCCAAGCCCGCGGGGGCCTGGGGAACGCGTATGCAAGCAAACGCGTTTCCCAGGGCCAGCGGTGCTGGGAACCCTATTGTAATTGTAAGGATTTCTATTATTTTCCATCTCTATTTTTATTTTTCCGTTGATAAAAGTGTCGCTGTAGGCTACACCGTGCATGGGAGAGCGGTGCAATTTGGAGGTTGGTCTAGACTCCTGCACGTACCTCAGATGCAAAAAAATGACACATGTATGCCTATAGGGGGCGCTATAACTAAGGCCAGCGTGTTTTGGTCTATAACTTCCAAACGATATGTCGCACATTCAAAAGCCTTATATCCTTGGATTCCTTGAATGGAGCTGCATCACATAGGCTAGGCCACGCCCATTTCCGCTTTACGTACTTTTTCCCTGCCAAAATTGCGGAAACTGCAAAACCCACTTTTTCAAACTCCTCCTAGGGATTTCGTCCGATCTGCATGAAACTTGGCATGTACACTCCCGACATGGACCTGATCTAAAGTTGATTTGCATGAAAGCATGATGTGGGGTCAGTCCTGAGGCCAGCCGCAAAGTTTGGTAATGATTGGTGAAAGTGGGCGTGACTTATTGCAACAAACGCATTCAGCCTTTGGCACTTCAGTGCACTTCACATTATGGTGAATACTGCAGCTCAGACATTGGCCTGTGTCCTGATGGTCGCCCCGAGCCCGTCGTCCTTTTGGGCCGACTTTCGTGGGCTCCATGGGGCGTGGAGGCCGAGTTGCACGGGGAGGCTTGGACCCCGTTCATAACTGCTTGCAGTTCTAGTTTTATGTTATAATTTTTCATCAGCAAGACACATTTGGGTGAATATTATGGACCAGCATTATGTTCTTTTTTGATGTACCTGATGGGACATGTTCACATCGGACTGCATAACATTTACTACCAAGACTTTACAGTTGCATTTTCTGTCAATATATGTGTATTAGACAACCAAAGGTGGTTGAAGATTCACAAGAATGAGATTTTCACTGTCTTCTTTGAGTTTAGAAACTCAACACAGTTCACAGTTGGGATGAAAAACACCATCAAAGTTATGGTTGTAGATGAGGTTAAAAATCTCTAAGGCTTGGAAATAATCGTGGTCTTGTCAACACCAGATAATGGTTGCCAGGTTGCCATTGGCAAGTGATAAATAGATGAACTAAGGGCCAAGTGCAACCACACAGCCTCCACCCCGTTACTTTCCCTTGCACTATATGAAATTCATACTACTCCCAACATTGTCTTTAAATGTGCTGTAAAACGCTGGTGCAGAATATTACCATTTCCTAGGTAGCACAGAAGGCCATTTGCCAAGCTGCTCTTTTAGCAAACCATCTGCATACAGTACAGTCTCACTCCTACCTGCTTGCCTCGTGTTCCTGATCATGGGGCTATGAGGGGGGGATGTTACCTGGACTTTTCAGTTGAAATACCACCTCTATACATTATACATTATACATTATACATTATGTTAACCCTTTGCACTTTTGATGTGGTGCATTAAACACAAAAAGATCTGCTTTAACCCTTTGACCTTTGGCTGACCTGTTAAAGGATCTGACTCAACCTTAAAGTGTCCATCATTTACTGAGTCACTTCCACATGCTTGACACAGACACCACTTCCAAGAAAGAGCCACATGTGATGGCTGTGCCCTCCAAGATAAAAAAAAAAGACACAAGAGATATACGAGATATACAAGAGATAATCTTCTCCCATGTATGTTTCAGTAAGTTAAGCTGACAATGTAAATCCCTTTGGCCTTTAAGTGATGTGTCAAAGCAGTATATTTAACTGTGAGTGTTATATCAGTCCTGCTGCAACATCTGCACGTTTGATGACCCCAGACACTGCCGGGCCATAAAGTGTAGATCAATGTGACATGAAACTTCCTATACAACCCTAACCAATAATTGAAACAACATTATATTAAGATTGATGACACTGTATTATAGGTGCTGTGTAGGTGAGCAAAGGTGCTGTAAATTTTCCCACCACACCAACTCTGAAAAAAAGCCTGAAAAATTCATCAAAGTGCGACTCACTGCTGGGAGGTGAGATGTGGAGATAGATCACTCAGCAGACTCCTGCTGGCGTAACCTGGCTGCCCCAGCATATGATTCATGAAAATGGTCCTTTTAAGTTCAGTTTGGCCACCTTTTCAACCTATAGAGGGCTAATACATAATACATAATATACACAGAACTTGTTCTTACATAAGAGGCTTTGAAATGTGATATAATAAGGCTGATTACACCCCTGCTGTCTTTGTTCAGTGGCTGTGACATTAGAGGAACAAAGAGGACAGATTTTGGTTGTTCTTCAAAAAAGTAAAAGAAAATTTGGGGTGTGTCTCGTTCTTGTTTTGGCAATATTTATTTCAAATCGCTCTTGTTGTGAGGGCCAGTGATATTCCTGGAAACACTAAGTATTACTCAATATCACTGGGCAACCACTCAAGGATTCCTTCAGATATTTATCCACTAATGCACGCTGAATCCTCAATGAAAATATTTAGTCTCAAGATCAGGTCTAATGAAACTATATATCCAACCTCTCTTATCATGCAGAAAACCATTTTGGGTCCTAAATATTTAAAATTACTCAAAATAATGTTACTTTTCATTCCCTCAAGTGCAGCACAGACAAACTTTTGTCTGAAGTAGTGGTTTAGTATGGGAAGCCAACTGTTTCAGAACATTCTGGATCAATTAAAAACAGGGGAGGGGGTCTCACTGTGACGTTGTACTATAACACAGTACAGCACATCTGTTGGTGTGTGTGCATGTGTGTTTGCAGCTCTAAATCAGCCTGTGTGTGTGAGTACCACTGAGTCTTTCTCAGCATTTAGGCGTGTCTTTCTAGTGCATTTGTCTGTGTATGTCTACATCTGTTTGTAGCTCTATATGTTTTTGTAGAAAGCTGCTTTGATACTTCAGCTGGCTCACTACAAACCCTCTAGGGACAAAAAGTCACAGAATAAAGGAAACCACAGCTTTTTAAATTTGTCGTTTCATTAAGGGGCCTGGCACAAATACAATGGAAGCTGAATTTTTCAGAAATTACAGAAATCTTTTAACTTTCTCCTCATAAGATCAAAACTTGTGCACACTCACCATCAATAGAGTAACAGTTAACATAATTAACATGCAGTATTCAAAAGTTACAATCTGTTATATATAAATAGATGTGGCATCTTTCAACTCTTTTTTACGCCCTCTGGGGCTGTACCAAAATGCTCTGCACTGTTAAATGTTGTGAAAGACATCTACAACTGCACAAGGTTTCCATTATTCCATCATTACAATTTTTCTTCCTCACATTATGTGACAAAGCAGGAAAGGTTCAATGTCACTGATGCAAACGCTGCGAAAACTTTTAACAATAGCTTAAGGAAAGCTCAGGGCCAAACATTTGGGCTGTCTATGTTTAATCTTCACATAAAAGAATGTCAAACTCATTATGAATCCTTTGGTTCACAATATGTCAGGATATAAAATAGGAAATGAATCCTGTTATATTGAGGAAGGTAAAATGCAGCACATTGGTAAAATGGCACAATGTCAGGTTCAGGTTTGCTCTCATATTCCCAAGTCCATTCTAAAAGTTTGCTGTAATTACATCTTATATTCATGCCTTGTCACCGATACTTTTATAAAGGTGTTGTTTTCCCCTTTTGTACCTGTAGATGTAGGGCTCTAGTTTCCCGGCGCAGCGCAGGGTGGCGAACCCCGCGCAGAGCTAGTTTCGAGCAGGGCAACCTGAGGCACGCTCAGTTTGGTAGTTTGGCAGACTACCAAGCGCTGAGATGGGTGTGGCAGCGCAGCAGGGGGAGGTGTCGACAGATCCAGCTTGGCGCAGTGACAGTTTTGTGCCAAATGTTCCGTATATTCGGACACTGCGAGCTTGGACCTCCCGGACCAAAACATCAGTTTCCTCCTGGGAGAAGTTTGGCTGTCTGACGCCACTGCTGTCTTCTGCCATGGCGAATTAAGTAAACTCTCATTATGCCTTTGCGCGGCGCATTTAAGGGCGAGGTGAGGGGCTCATTTGATTGGTGTGATGTGTGTAAAACCCACTCCACGCCTTCTCTCCTCCCTCTTTCCGACTTGCGCAGGTAGGAGGGACGGAGGTGAGAAAGAGGAGTAGTTGCGCCAGGCGCACGGTGTGCCAAACTTGCAAAATCCGCCTGGCCACACCCAGTTGGCGAAGCACAGGTGCACTGCGCCTCCACCTCGCCCGGTCTGCGAAACTAGAGCCCATAATGTCAAAAGAACAAGTGAGGAAAAAACATTAATGACAAATGAGATAAAATGACTATTTTCCCAGTTATGTTGCAGATAGACTTTTAGACACAAAAGCTAATATCAACCGATCATTCATTTATTTGACACATGGAATTTTACAATGTCCAGCTCCAGTGAAAAGTGGTGCAACCAGTTCCTTTGACTTCGCTGCATTTCAGTCCTTTTTCCATCCTCTGACATTGTCAGCTGCTATGTAATTGTCCACTTTTACGGGTGGTTCTGGTCATAGTTTCTGCATGTGGAATGATGTTACTGTCAGCACATCCTGACCCCAACAAGCATCACTCCCTCTGAATACGGGCAACACTCTGTAGCTGGGGTCCCAACTCAACAGTGTTGCCGTGGAAACATTGTGCCCACTCTCTGGTCTTCCCCCAGGTCGCCCTGTTAGTTGAGCTAACATTGTTGATGGTACTAACAGAACTAACAGTGATGTTAAAATGCAAAAGGGGGTTTGTGGCTGAAAATTTACCCAATTACTAACCAGAGCCGACGTGGGTGGAGATCAGAGGGTGGTCACCATGTTTCCTCAGCAACTCCGTCCCACCACCGATACAGTGTTGCCAGCAGTAATTGGAGAATGATCAGCGCAGCCAGCTTGCTCTCACCCGACTTGGGTGGTGGGCAGTGTAGACCAGCTAAGGCTAATTTTAGCTTACCAGTGAAGACCAGAGGATACTATGTCTCTGGATTTAAAGTCACTAGCCAGCTGTCTGTCAGCAAAGCCACCAGAAAATAAAATAAAGGGCCAGACATTTACAACAAAAAACATTAAAATTTCACCACCTCTAAATGGATAGCGCTTTGAAATGTGGTGCTAAAGCCCACACTGAGTAAATGGAGCACCGGACTAAAAGGAAAGGCGTCTTGTATTTTACATAATTTTGTTATTTTCTTTTAAATGAAGTGCTTAGTTAACTGACATCCCTAATGTATTAAGTGATCAATCAACTCAATTCAAATTCAGTTTAAAACACTTTATTTATCCCCAAGGGGCAATTTGCAAAGGCACATAAAGTAGTACATTAAAAAAGTACAGCAGAAAGAAGTAAAAATTGTCGCAGGAGCCAACAAGTAATCAGAACCCTTCTCATTAGTGGAACGAGCAGCTCCTGTACCACGCTGCCTCCAGCTGCTGACACTGATGACATGCAACCTTGACTTTCTCTACCATCACCAGTATCAGGACTCTGTGACATTTATGGCATGCAGGGTCCGACATTAACGGTTGCCCGAATGCCCGGGGCAAGTAAAAATAGCCAGCGGATCAGTAGACCCTGTGCAGACATGCCTGATTGGGCAAGCAGCACCGACTCGGATTATTATTTTTTTTTCTAATCGCAGGGCAGGAATTATGCCAGGGCAAAATGGCCAGTGCCGTGGTATAGCCGGTATAGAGTATAGAGTGTGGCCGTAATGCCCCTCCTACCCATACGTCCAGTGTAGCATGCCCTGTTTTTTTTTTTGGTTTTTTTGGGGTTTTTTTTACATTAACATGACAAACACCAAGGCTACGGCTAACAAGTTAACGTACTGACACTCCTCAGACAGACAGACAGACAGACACACACACACACACACATACACACATATACTGGACAGCCTCTCAGTCCTTAGCCGCTAACGTTAGCTTATGTACAACACAGGTACCACACAGAAACTTTTACAAAGGGTCATGATGTGCTTCTAGTGACTGTCAAATTGCCAGCGAAAGTTGTTTAAAATGCGGACATGGAGAGCAGCTGTTGGTGCCTGCTCTCATGGGACAAAGATCCTCTGAGAAGAAAGACGGTTTACTCTGCTCTGCCGCCAGGAACAAACTGGGAGGCAAAGATCCTCTCTGAGGAAGAGGGTTCACTTTGCTGCAGGGCTCACCAAAACATTTTTTTGTTATACATACAAGATCCTGTAGAGAATTAATACATATAATACAATACAATAAACACTGTCAAATTAGAGACATATAAATAATTATATAATTAAAGATATGTAGGCTATGTTAGGTGAATACTCCTGTCAGTGACCCTGACCACTGGCATTGGCAAAAGAACTGGAGTTGGTCCCCGGACGCTGCACTGCGGCTGCCCACTGCTCCTAGTGTATACAGTAGGATGGGTCTGGTGAACATCCAGGGAAAGGACATTGAGATGGTGACATCTTATAAGTACCTGGGTGTTCATCTTAACAATAAACTGGACTGGACTAACCACATAACAGCACTGTACAGAAAAGGCCAAAGCAGACTCTACCTTCTGAGGCGGCCCTGCTTTTGGAGTTCAGGGGGCACTCCTGAAGACCTTCTTTGACACTGTGGTGGCATCAGCCATCTTTTACGGAGTGGTCTGCTGGGGCAGCAGGGTCTCGGCTGCAGATAGGAAGAGACTGGACAAGCTGATCAAGAAGGCCAGCTCTGTCCTGGGATGCTCTCTGGACTCTGTGCAGGTGGTGGGAGAAAGGAGGATGACAGCCAAGCTGTCATCTCTGAGGACTAATGACTCCCATCCTCTGCAGGAGGAGATAAAAGCTTTGGAGAGCTCCTTCAGAGATAGACTGATTCACGGGCGGCACGGTGGTGTGGTGGTTAGAACTGTTGCCTCACAGCAAGAGGGTTGCCGGTTCGATCCCGGGTGTGGGAGCCCTTCTGTGCGGAGTTTGCATGTTCTCCCCGTGTCAGCGTGGGTTCTCTCCGGGCACTCCGGCTTCCTCCCACAGACATGCAGTTTGGGGATAGGTTAATTGATAACTCTAAATTGTCCATAGATGTGAATGTGAGTGTGAATGGTTGTTTGTCTCTATGTGTTAGCCCTGTGATAGTCTGGTGACCTGTCCAGGGTGTACCCTGCCTCTCGCCCGATGTCAGCTGGGATAGGCTCCAGCCCCCCCGCGACCCTCAAGAGGATGAAGCGGTTAGAAGATAAATGAATGAATAAATATGTTCACTTTAATCCATTGCTCACTTTTTTATCCACTGCTCATTATTATTATTATTGTTATTATTTATTGCTGTTTCTTGTATCTTTTGTACTTTTTTCTGCATGCCTAGTTTTTTAAGTTTTTAAATATTGAAATCTTTAATTTGACTCTTTCCCCTTGACTGCTGTAACACTGGAATTTCTCAATTGTGGGATCAATAAAGGTGTATTTTATCTGATCTTATCTTATCAAATGCAGGGATCAAATTTCGTTTCAATGTATGTAATGTGCTGAGAAAGGACAATAAAGAAAATTCTTCTTCTAATTATTTCTTAATAACTAGGAGATAACAAAAAAAATAAAGAGATTTCAAAGACTTAAAAAATAAGGGACATGAATCAAAACTACAAGAAACGAGATTTATCCCCAGTCATGCACATCCAGTTTTAATAAACTCAGTACTGTTTTTCAACACATATATTGTTTTGTCTTCATTCAATGTAATTAGCACATATTGTTATTGCGCCATTGGTTTTGGCCTTAGTGCCCCACATTTTGGCCATGATGCCCCAATAAATTTGTATTTATCAAAGGCCAAAGTCGCCTTGCCCTAAAAATTACTTAATTCCAGGCCTGTAATCGTGTATTTCCTCTCCTGTTTCTGTCCTTGGAGGGGCCAGTTGCAGTGTGCTGCTTTTTTATGTGCTGCCGCCTCCATTGGCTGAGCGTCTCTGCTGACGTAAATTATAAGTCATGAGCGAAAATATGCACCACACAGCCAGAAAAAGAACCTCTTAGGCAGGGCAAGTAAGAATTTAGATGGGGCAAGTAGATTTGAGAAGTACTTGCCCGGCACGGCAAGTAGGAAAAAACCTTAACGTCGGACCCTGGAATGTTTTCTTATGTTATGGCCATTAATCCTACAGTAGATAAACCCTAATTTAAAAATTAACATTTTATAATTGATGCTTTATAAACGAGTCCCTCCCTTGTTTAAATGCTCCAGAGTACAGCACCAATCCATACCCTGTCAAAATGAATCCGAAACAAATGAAAGAGACTTTTGGCCAGTTACAGTTAGCACCACCTTTCAGTCAGCAGGCAGCCAGCAGTGAACTAACTGTGATGGATGGATGCTAAGAAAGAAAAGATACATTAGTCACAACTAACCTCATTAACCCCAACCGCCTCTGATGTCCTCATACAGCCTGACCTCCCTCAAACACAGGGTTAACTGCCGCAGCTTTTTGAGAGGCTAAGTTGGTCATTTGGGGACTCATGGTGTGGTAGCGGGAACCTTGTGACCCTACATCCTTTTTAAATTTAAATAGAAAGCATGGCTGATTGAGAAACCTGACTGTATCTGGATTTGTTGCTCACATCTTTCAAAGAACCAAATCCTTCTCCTTCTGCAGAGTGTTTGAGTCTGTCATCAAGATGGACAATCTGCGTCAATTGTTTTTAAAGCTGTGGGGAGGAAGGCTTCATAAATGTCAAATCTAAACACCCCATCATCATCAGAGACATGGCCATCCACGAGTCCTTCTTTGTGAACCAGAAAGTGACACACTAAATATTTGTGTTCAGTAATTGCATTGAAAAATTAAGCACTCCCAGTGATTATTTTCGTGGCTCTGCAACTTCCAGATGTCTCTAATTCTGGTGTACATTTAACACTTGCTGACAGATCACACATGATGACTTATACAATAATGTATATCAATACAGTGTTTGTACAGTAAGCCCTTGTACTGAGAGTTCAGCCAGTCATTAGGAGAGTGACAAAAATAAATACTCAGCAAAGTTCTTGTCATGTGATGAGAGCCACCCAGGACCTGAAAGCTTTGCACACAGTAGCACTGGTTGTAATTATGGCTGTGCTTTATGGTTGAGCTTTACAATGTTTTCCTATTTGTTTATCGGAAGGGAAACCACAACCTGCTGTAAACCGTGTGGATTAGTTAGATTTTAGATTAAAAAGTACTTTATGTGGCTCCTGCTTGTTATCACCAAGTGCTATAAGATTTTCCACTAGCCCCACTGTCTGTGGTTTAATGTAAACCCAAACACAAACACAAGCTGATTATTATTCTGGTAAAATATTACTAATACTAGAGTGCGTTTGTGTCTTTGTGTGTGTGTGTGTGTGTGTGTGTGTGTGTGTGTGTGTGTGTGTGTGTGTGTGTGTGTGTGCAGAGTTCATGCATTCATATTCAGGGAATTACACCCCCCCCCAGTTGGACAATGTTGACAGCAGATCAAGTTTTGTTTCTGTGGAGAATATAGTCCTAAAAACGGAGCTGGATCATTGAATGCCAGAAAAGACATTTCCCAACACTAGTACACAAAAAGCACCACTGGCTTCTCTGAATTGGATGTGCCGAAGCCAAAACTCATTTTACTGTCTTCATGGGAGTGACTGAGGTTTAAACAGAAATAAATGATGGGTAAAACCTCAGCAGTCTACAACCAGAACAAGTTAACATCTTTATGATGTAATGTGTTGTAGCTTCAGACAGTTTAGTACTGACCCTACAATCAGCTGTTTTTAAAACATTTCCCTCAACATTCTGAGCTCTTTCCAGATTTGGTTTCATTGCAAGACATTTAATTTAAAATTCTGTTGCCAAAGAAATTAGTGTGCATATTCTTGCTGTTTGTTTTGACATGTATTTACCTATTTTGTGAAAGTTGTAATGACCACAAAGAAGAAAGTAATGTCTTTGAATTTCTGCATTATTAGCTCCCCTCACATACTTCAGGGGGCATAAAGTTTTGTTTTTTCTTCTCTGTTGTTATTTATCCCCCCTTTGTGCCAGGGAAACAAATAAATCTTCATTATAAAAAATGGAGCCCAGCTGACATTTGGCAAGAGGCAGGGTGTACCCTGGACAGGTTGCCAGACTATCGCAGGGCTGACGCATAGAAACAGACAACCATTCATGCTGACATACACACCCACGGGCAATTTAGAGTTAATTAACCTAGCCTGCATGTCTTTGGATGGTGGGACGAGGCTGTAGTACCTGAAGAGAACCCACGCTGACACTGGGAGAACATGCAGACTTCACACAACTCCACCGCAAGGCTCAAACCCCCCACCCCGGGTTTGAATGAGGAACACTCTAGCTGTGAGGTGACAATGCTAACCACCAAGCCCAACACAGATTTGTTGTTCACATTGTAGCATTATCATGGAAACAGCAGGGTGCGTCTGCTAATGCAAAAATATTGAGTTTATGGCATCCTTTCATCCCAACGGCATCCCGGGAAAGATCTCTGTTCGTCCTTAACACATTTTGTATCCTCCCTGGGTGACAGGATGCTGTTAGTCTCAAGTCCTGCTTTTTAGCTTGTGCAAAATTGATGTGACACAACAGAAAAACAGCAGCAGCCACTGAACTCACCAGTGTAGTAACATTTTGCCTTCTCTGTGAGTTATGTTAACAGTGAACTTGTCGTTGATGGAAAAGCTATAGTTTGCAGGCTATGCTAGTGACGTGACAGTGAAATTGAAACAAAGATGTGGTGGCTGAAAATCAAACTGTTGTAAAGCAGCCTTCTGCCATCTAGTAATTTATTTATTTTTTGCTCCTAATTAATTGTTAAAATAAGTTATTGTCGTTAAATTTTAAATCAGTGATTTTAATATTATTATTATTATTATTATTATTATTGTTGTTATATTATATTATTATATTATTATAATTATATTATTATTATATATTATTTTATATTATATGTTATTTTACCTTATGGCCTTAGCATGGTACATTCCAAAAATATATGGCAGTTACATCACAGTTGTACAGCTGTCAGGACATGAAAACTAATGATCTGTTATAAATTGAATTGTGACCTTAAAATCCAAAGTCAAATCGAATCATGACTTTGGAGAATCGTGACACCCCAGGTGATCAGTAAATATTTTCTTACATCTGTATGGGCGGACACAACAAATTGTTTATAGGGCAAAATCACTTCAGTGTCGACAGCCACACAGGCAGTTAACCAGCTGGGGAGCTGATGTTGTTAGCCGTTTTTTAGTCCCCCTCCCATCTGTGATTTGATCACCCCCTGCTTGCTGCTCTCAGTGCATGTGACAAAGCCATGAAAGCTGAGCAAGCAACCCTACATCGACTTCTGACACAGAACTGGGTGTAAAAATTGCCAAAGCATTAAAAGTTTCCAGGAGCAAAGGATGTTTCAACATTTTCAACCACTGTGAGTTTTCCTGGAGCTAATTACTGTGTGCCAGTAGAAATAATAGTGCCGCTTTTGTGCCAGCCCACACGTGCACACGCACACACACACACACACACACACACACACACACACACACACACTTCCTGTTACACACTGGCTCGCACACAAACACAGTGTCCAATTTTGTCCCTTTTTGCATTCAAGTGGGATATCAGCTGACAGTCACTGCAGCTGTTCCTGCCTCCTACTACACCTGATAACCACCCTGGGAGGAAAACACAAGCACACACAGAAACATTGACGTATCTCATTCTGTAAGACACGAGATAGGGAGCAGTCACTTTTCCATTGGGCTGGTCACTGAGTCTGTTTCACGTCTTTCATTGCCTCACACACACACACACACACACACACACACACACACACACACACACACACACACACAGCGCCACAAAGACACAAATGCACAAATGCAGTCCAGTATTGTGTTATTGTACCAGAATAATAATTAGCTTTTAATTGTGTTTGGATTTACATTAAACCACAGACAGTGGGGCTAGTGGAAAATCTTACGGCACTTGGTGATAACAAGCAGGAACCATATAAAGTACTCTTTAATCTAAAATCTAACTAATCCACATGGTTTACAGCAGGTTGTGGTTTCCCTTCCATTCCCAACAAATAGGAAAACAGTGTAAAGCTCATTTACTGTACAAGGACATTCAGACAACTGGTAGCTGTGATAAAT
Organism: Epinephelus fuscoguttatus; assembly: GCF_011397635.1. NCBI lineage: Eukaryota > Metazoa > Chordata > Actinopteri > Perciformes > Serranidae > Epinephelus > Epinephelus fuscoguttatus. The sequence continues at coordinate 31,901,429 of NC_064759.1, read as the reverse complement.
AGAGAACCAAATTGTTGGTGTTTCCCTATTACTCAGGTTGGTCTTGAAGGGGCACCCAGTGGCTCAGTGGTTAGGGCGGGTGCCCTGCATAAAAAGGCAAAGTCCTTGCTGCAGCGGCCCTGGCTTTGATTTCAGCCTGTGGCCCTTTGCTGCATGTCATCCCCTCTCTCTGTCTCTCCTCCTGTCACACTTAACTTTGTCCTGTCAAATAAAGGCAAAAGCCAGAAAAAAGTCTTTAAAAAAAAGTGATGGTCTTTGGTTGATTAGGCAGTCTGATTAGAGCTGATCAGATCAGACTGATGGATGAGAGGAGCAGCTGCTGCAGCACGCACAATGAACGGTTTCACTTTCACTGCCCTGACTGTGTCCAGAGCACACTCTGTTCTGCGAGAGTATAGAGCAATGTACAACAAAACAGTGTGTATAATCCAACAGTGCTCCTAATGAACAGTCTAGCTCCAGACAGAGAAAATCAGAATGTGGCGGCAGATGTTTTAATCGTAGCAGGCTGCCTCAAATGTGTGGGAAACCCTCGGTTTATACTGCACTAAACACTGCACCAACATAAAATTTTAAATCATAAAATTTTAAATCTTTGTTATCAGTGAATAAGATAAATAACAAAAGAATAAAAGTGTTTATTAATTAAAAGGAAGAGTATATAATCTTAACAACAAGAAGCAAAACTTTTATTCTATCAGATCATTTTTTTCCTTTGAATTTAGTTTTTAAGTGGAATTTGTAGCCTTTGTGAATAGTCATTGTTTGAATTGATTGACCATGACTTTGGTGAAACTTCTTTGATATGTGTTTATTGTGTGGGAGTAATCATCAGTCGAAAGACAGACATATTCAGTTATAAAGTTTCTGCTGATCGTCAAACCTTTTTCAAGTAAGTGGATAAACTCTTGGCTCTAATTCTAGCTAAGTGAACTGTAATGCTAAATGACAAAGGCAGTGTTACTATTATCACCATTACTGTTATGAAGTTAAATGACACTGACTATAGAGTAATGTTGTGCACATTTTCTAAGAAGTAAATCATTTCTTTCCAAGAAGAATCTTTCCCCAAAGGCCACCCACCCAAAATTATACTATTAAGTTCAGTGACTTTTGAACTCAGTTGGCATTAGTCAGGTAAAATGGTAAAAACGCATGTCTCAGCCCCAAGCAGACATCCTAGATCCCACACCCATAATGACTACAGCCTGATTCTACAGATCCCGCTTTAACTTTCATGACCGCAATTTTCTGTTTGATTACTTCCTCTCCTCTGAAGATGAAAACTCATTCGCAGAGAATAGAGCTCAGGTTGGAGAGCTGTGGTATGTGGGCATGTGTGTATGTTTCATCTACATCCATGCAGGCTGTAGAATATGTGTGTGCCCATATGCATTAGTGTTTATTTCTGTGTGTGACATTCAAGGCAACAGCTGGTTTTCAGATCTATGTGTTTGAGTTCACTCTACCTTCAGGCACTGCACCTCATTCTGGGTCAAGTGTCTATCAAGGTTAACATGCAAAGATCTTACGTTTCACTTTGTGTAATTAAAACTGGAGGTTTGTTTATGACACATTCACCTCAAAACCAGTCACTCTCATCTGCTGATGATTGATGGCCTATTGCATAGAGAGAAAAGTATGAATGTGTGTAATGACAGGACTGGCAAAGTTCATACCCATAGTGAAGTTTTTGTTGTTGTTGTTGTTGTTGTTGTTGTTGTTGTTTTAAGTGAAGATAAGACCAGAAATGAGGCGATCAATTATCAGCTGTGTACTAAGGTATTGTTTGCACTGGATTCTACAGATTCTTCTTCAACCTTTCCATGGTACTCTCATTCAACTCAACGTTTTTATTATTTGCTGATTTGCTTTACAACACATACATAATACATACGTGTTGTATCCTTGAAAACGCCTACTGTGTGATTATATTTGATATATTTATTGACAGCAGCTTGTAAATCAAGCAGTTGCAGCAGGAGTTGGAGTAAAACCTCAGTGATTTAAGACTATTCACACTCAGTTTGTATGAATGTCTAATAGGATTAAATGATGATGTGATGGCATTTTATATCCAAAGGGTCAAAGGTCAACTTAACTTTGACATCATAATATTCTGCAAAAAATGCTTTTCTGGCCATTACTCAACATCATAACTCAGGAGCAGGTGGGGGGACATTTGATGACATACTGAATTGGTGACTCTAATTTTAGGTGTCCACCTTGAAACTGTGCTTGTGGTATAAATCTTCTGTGTAGCTGGACGGAAGATATGCGTGAAGAAACCATGTTTTCACAGACATGAATGTAAATTGTAAGTGCAACTTGAGTGGTTCACAGGCATACAGCCACAAGGCAATATTTCTGCACACCTAATACTCGCTTTTAGAGCAGACTAGTTGTAACAATGGTATACATGGCAAATGTAGTGAGGTAAACAGTATATTAATTGCTCAGAATTATACTCAAGCAAAGAAGAAAAGTGCAGTTCTAATAAGGACCATAAAAAGAACTCCTTATAAAAATATTATTTTTACTCATTGCTACTTGTAACGTGTTACTACCCACCCCTGCTGGGTCATCAACAAGAATTTAAAAGAACTCTTTGACCAAACTCATCGCTTAGCTGGCATCAGTCGCTCCAGAGTCCAGGAAGTCCTGACTAAGAAATATTCCTGCACATAATGGCCATAAAGCTGTGAAAAGACATTGTAATGCTTTTGTTTCTGTACAGATGAAAGATATAACATAATTATAAATGACTATTAGAGATTCTGATTGGTTGACTTTTTTTTTTTTACCTTTGGACAGAGCCAGCCTGTATTCCCCTGATTCCAGCCTTTAAGCTAAGCTAAACCAAATAGCTTTTCATTTCAGCTTTGTATTTATTCTTCTCTTGGCAGAAAAAACTAATAAGCGAATTTTCCAAAATATTGAGTTGTTTCTTTAAGCTGACTACAGCCCCATTGTTCATAAAAGACAAAACTGCCAGCTTTTAACAACCACCTTGCAAACCTACAGGAATGAGATTTGAATACTAAGATACATTTTGGATGAAGTACAATTTTAATGATGCTGCTATGTTGAACTTCAGCCATGTTTGTGAGAGGATGACAAGTTGAGAAGAATAAGTCAACGTTTTTGAAAATATTTCTCTTGGACTTACACTTAAATAAAGAGCATGAAAAGGCCAAAAACACTTAAAAAATTAAAGAGAATGCTGATTATTGCGAAAGGGGACAGAGAGAGCAAAGTAGGAGAAAAACCAGAAAAAGACAGTGAATGAAAGGGAGGGGCTTCCTGCGAGTAAAAGAGAGATTAGTTTTGGAGTAGTTCCTGTCGTAATTTTAAGGGGATTTCCCCCCTGAGCCACACAGCTGATTACACAAGGGCTTTTAACTTTAAAAGGACGATTGAGGACAAGAGGACAGTGATGAAACTGATGTTGACAGTGCAAGAGAGGACGGTATTTGGATAACGACCATGGTGGTAGTGGTCATTATGACGGAGATGAGCTTGAACACTGAGAGGCTTTGAAATATGGATGTGGCTATGAACATAATATTGAAAATAATGATGAGGATCTCTTATGCACTGATCAAAGAGGAAATTAGGCAGGGGTCGATCCTAAAGTAAATAGTCCCATGACCCAGAGCTCGATTCACATGTTAAGACTTAGTCGGCGTATTAGCTTGAGGCAAGTTAACAACATGGGAGTCTACCTGTCTGTCTATTTCTGGTTAAAGAAGATTAAATTGGCGCCAGTGACATGGATGCTCCAGGTGTATGTGTGTGTGTCACAGGTACCGCTTCTCAAGGGCAAAGGCAAAAATCCCATTTTGTATGTATGTATGAGTGTGTCTCTGTGTTCACTTGAATAACTGGTTGGAGTTGATTGGTCACAGATCTGTCAGCCGACCCTCGTCTCCAAGCCCTAAGGCTCTACACAACACACACTCGTGCCCACACACATTCACATAATGCAAGGCCACCCCCTACATAGCAGCTGCTCTATATCCGTGTGCCAGGTCTTGTCCCTGGCATCGTTGGCGGTTGCCCCTGTACCATGGACAAGCAGGAGAATATCAACAGTGAGATCTCCCTCCAATGGGACTGTCCAATGCACACACTGTACGCACACACAGCGCTGGCCAACGCTGGTTGAGCTGTTCCCAATGTTTTTGAAGTGTGAAATTGAGCCCAGATGCTCAATAAAGCAGTGGGAACGAGGAGACAATGTGTGTGCGTGTGTGTGTGTGTGTGTGTGTGTGTGTGTGTGTGTGTGTGTGTGTGTTTGTAGAGCACAGATTCCCTGCCCAGGACTATTCATGCCAGACTTGAAACAACTGTATCAGTCAGCCATGTTTTTATTGTGTTAATGTTTACTCAAAAACAATGTTAAATCACACCTTAGAACACATTTATCACAAGAGATGTGAACTAAATTGTCTGTGTGAGCTCAAAATCAACCCTTCGCTCTTCCCATGATCACTTGCACTCTCTCTCTCTCTCTCTCTCTCTCTCTCTCTCTCTCTCTCTCTCTCTCTCACTCACACACACACACACACACACACATACATGTATGTACAGTAAATGCAGTGCCTTATTTCCGATCTAGTAGTCCACCCTTAATTTTCCCTCTGATGTGGACCGGAGAGAGGTCACAGACGCACAGAAGAAGTGTTTCCACTGGAAAATGAGCTCACGAGACGGGACTGTGTACGTAAAGACGCTCTGGCATCTTGTGAGTTTCCGCCTCTGCTAATCACCAGTTGGAACAGAGTCACAAAGGTTGCCTATCGCTGTCTGCGTGTGCATGTGTGAGTGTTATCCACTTCCGTCTGTAATTTAATTTTAGAAGGAGCCAGCTTGGGTTCCCTAACACATCCATCCACACATATACACACACACAGATTTAGACACATTCTTGCAGGTGGAATTTGCTGTTTTTGTCTAAGAGATGACAGTAGACCACAGATTTGATGGATGTAACAATTTTGACTGCTTCTAGAGACCTGTCATACTTATTTTCAGTTTTCTACTTGAATATTTTTACCCGTTTTAATGATCAAAAAAGACTTTATTTTGCATTACACTGTCACTGCTGGAACACCTGTATTCATCCTCTATCTGAAACTTTAGCATCTGTCTCGTAGCCCCCCTCCAGAAAAAGCCCTGTCTCCTTTGAATTGTCAGTGTTTCCAGGTCTTCCATATCTCGGCATCTCTGCACTGGCATTGCAGCCCAGGGAATGACTGTAACAGAGTAAAGGAACACGTTCTACCATTGAAAATCACCAATTATGGCTTCCAAACTCAACCAGACATGTCCCAGCCTGAATCTGATTGGAAATTGGAGAAAAATTAACATCAGTGGCAAAGATTATATCTTTCCCTGACGTTAGCAATGTAGCTACATGTAGCAGTGTAGGCTACATAATGTAAACACTTAGAGTTGCGTGCCTGGAACAGATGAGCACATAAAGAAAGCCATCATGAGCCCATGTCAGCAGTATTCAGAACAGTCTGAGGCCTGAGGTTTTTGCTCACAGAGTTTACAATAACACACATTTACCTCATTATTTGAAACATTGACCATGTTTAATATGAACATCCAACACTGTAACATTAGGACAGATAATAAGGAAAAGTGTAATAGGTCCCTTGTAAAGGAACACCTGATGTCATTCCACAGCACACCAGTAAGAACAGTGATATGGTTTGTTGTCAGCTATCACTGCTCTGAGTGGGCTCCTTATCCCCAACCAAAGTGTGGCCCCTTGTGATCACTTGTGTTCCACCAGACCATCCAGTCTTATCTGGCTGACCACTGCTTACTGAGATGCAGCTAAAGGGCGTCAACACCAACATGAGATATATTTCTCCAGTATACAGGATATAATTAACCTTTCTTGGGGACAGGCACTGAAAGCCTCTTATGATGCTAGAACATAGTAAGATAACTGTGACCTTAAAAATTGGGATTTTATGGCAACCACTTCGATTCTTTTAACAAACTGACAGGTGGTCAACTGTCCACACATGCGTCATGAGACTGTGATGCAAGTCCAGCTTATATCAGCCAATGATGTAATCATGAGTCATTAAATAATCCTCAGTGATATATAGCCTGTTTCTAGGTGAGAAAACATCAACATTGAAATTTGAAAAACAAACTTGGGTTATTTTACTGAGATGCACTGTTTTACACCACATTTGTCATAAAGCTTTGTTGCTGCCAGTAGGCGGATAGCGTACTTTAGCATCAAGCTAGCCTGCCAGCAAAAAGTCCATCTACCAACACCTCTAAACACCAATAACACATTATCACCACTGTTCTTTTAAACATGGAAAAGTCCAGTAGAAAGACACAGAATCAACTGCAAAGACTAAAGTCCAAAAAGCTTTTTTTTTTAAATCGGAAACGGTGGCAACTTAAAGGAAAACATAAACATACTTAAGTAGATACACATATATAATATGCTACTCCTAAACTGAAGTCCCTATGTGCTAGTGGCCAAGTTTCCAGACCCCAACAATGGTGAGTTCTGTGTCCCACTGAAATCATGTGGGACACAGAACAAATGGCTGAGATGCGATGTGCAGGCTGTGACCAATGGACAGGAGTGGGATAAAGATCCACAGCTGACTGTTCAGCAGCTGTGTAATGGACATTGAGATCACTGCTCCCTTGTGGAGCATCTATTCACTGTGAGGACAGTCCTGTCAATAGATAAATCTACATTTCCTGCTGTGTAGCATTTTTTTTTATTGTGTTGAATTTCCAGTCAAAGAACACTCAGCTGTTAACCGCAGTTATACGTCAGAAATTTATAACGTGGCTCTGTATGATGTGGATGAGTTTTGACCATGTGTTTAGAGTGTGTATGCATTCTTGTCTTTGTATGTTAATGTATTTAACTTCACTGATTTGGGAAACATGTAAGCAGTGTGCACAGATGTGTGTGTGTGTGTGTCTGTGTGTGAAGGGGGAAGAGTTATATTGAAAAACAACTTTTTCATGACTTCATCATGGGGTGTGAGGCCGCCTTTAGTTTCACTGCCAACCATGGCACATATCCCATCCAGGGCACGGGCCAATCGCAAATGAGTAATCATCGTTGTGGAAACGTGCTGACAAATAGGCTGATGTAGTGAGAGCGACTGTGATTATGCTGAGGTCAAAACAATTAGCTGCATCCGTCTGACAGTTCATTGTGCTCAGTCACACAACATTGTATGCATTGGGAATTTGAAAAAAATTGTCCAGGCAATAATCTTTATCCATAATGTTACTTTGCGTAACTAAAACACTCCAATGTAGAAACAGATGTCAACCCTGGTGAGTGAAGCAAGCACAGATCTGCAGCATATAACACTGTTCAAAACACTCTGACCATGGCCAAGTAAACTGTATCTTTATGTTTTGTAATTCCATCTCTGTAGAGTTGAGTATTACGCTGTGTGTTGCAATGGAGTTGGGTCAGTTTTATATACAGTATTATATCCCACATGTTGCTATTTAGCTCTAAAAAAAAAGTGTCTCCCATTGCACCCAAGCTGTTAATACCTTACGCATGCATGTGATGCCAAAGACACCAGTGTTAGGCAATAGCAACAGTGATTGGACTTACACTTGGCTGAGATTCATCTAGCAGAGTGAAACACTACTTTAATGTCACAGAAATGAGTTGGGACAGACAAAGCTGCATGGATATCAAGTGGAGTGGAGTCAGGCTGCCCAAGTGCATCAGCAGTTGGCATAAATGCATTTAAAAGTGACTGAACTGTGAGGTATAAATGTGCAGCTTCAAACCCAGATAGCTGTGCCAGTGTCATTTCAGTAGAATAATCGTTAAATAAATAACTTTAATGACGGAGTCACACAGATTAATTGCAGTTGGTCCCGCTCGGTCCCACAGTGACATCATAGATGCTTTAGGCTTTGCCAATCTGTCGCTCTGTATTGTGTGAATCAATATATGAAGTGATTACTATATTCAGTACCCACTTGAAGTCATCAGTGTAATGCTTGGTGTTTGGCAAATAAATGTCACATCTCTGGTTCAGTTTGGTGTGGAGGTGGTTTGTGGAGCCATCATATCATTAAAAATAAATTAATGCCCTTGGGAATATGATATAAAAGCACTCAGTAAATTTTAACGGCAATCTGCCAGTTACTGTGGATTGTGCAAAATCACTGGCCTAAATACCCAGCCAGTGGCAGGTTTACAGCCACAGTCTAAATCCAGTGACACTGCAAAATGGGGCTCTTCAAGGGTTAATCCTCTCTGAGCATGACCATGAATATGCAAAGTTTCTTTCATGGCAATGTGTACATCAGATGTTGGTGTATTTTCTCTGCATAGTGAAAATTAGAGGGTGGTGATAGATTAGGAAAGGTCAAAGGGTTCACTGAAGATACAGGCATTCACCCTCTGGGGACCAGTGATGTGCACATGGAAGTCTCATGGAAATCGGATTTCATGATCATTTAATTTCTCCTCTATGTCCCTTGTAGATGAAGTCAGCATGATACCCAACAGACAGACAATAAACAAAGGCTATTGTTGTTGCTTTCTGCTTATATTCTGGCTTTTCTGTGCTTAAAGTTACCTTGGCAGCAGGGGAATTACACTGACTGGTGAGCGTTTGAATCCACTCTTGTTGTGGCATCACATGGGAGTCTTGGGGGTAACCACCCACAGACACACAAAAAATACACACGTCAACAGTCGTCAGCAGCAGCATTGGGTAACTGTGTCACCTTGTGAGTCACTGTGACCGGGAACACCCACACAGCAGATTCTAGGGAGCCCTGGGAGTGTAAGTCAGTGTGTGTCTGTGTGAGGGTGCTTGTGTGTGAGTGTGTATGAGTCTGTGGGGGGATTAAGGGCTTGCCCAAACAGTTGAGCAATCCGATCTTCGGGGGGGACTGGTGATAAAGAGAAGCTTGTTTCACTCTGTTGCTCTCGGCCTCGGCTCTTACTACTTTTACTAACTTTCTGTCTTCCCTCTTCTTTATCATCTCTCTCAGTATAAAATCAATACAGCTGATGGGGATTTTTAGCAGCAGCTGGAGAGTTAGTCAGAATGTTGGGTTGATAGTTGCTGGTTTGTTCGTTTAGTTGTTGGTTTTTGATTTTACGTGCTTCTGACTTGATCTGATCTGACGTCTTTTCTACTGAATCACTTTGGTACACTGCATTGTGCAATCATATCGTTGCTGGAGCCTTTCAGTGGCTCTAATGTTTTCCACTGACTGAGAGACACCATACCAGTGTCACAGCTCTCCTGTAGAGTTACATGATGATTTAGACTGTTCCCTGTTAATCAACCGGAGTGAGCTTGATGTTAACATGCTGCCTGATGTAACTGAAGATGTTAAACTGAGCATTACAGACTTTAATGACCTCAAATTTATTGTTGATTGTCTTATACAGTTTGAGAAAAGATATGCAAGATGTGAATACTGTGCTCATATGGATTGGATCATGCAGAGTCTGCAGTATGTTTGTATTCAAGTCCATACTACAAACAACTTTTTATGGCACTCCACTGTGTTGTAGGCACGGAGCCCAACACACTGAACACATTGACTTTATATAGAAAGGAGTTATTTTCTAAATCTCTTCTAAAAAAGAGCATTGAGTACCGATTATCTTAGTAATTAATGAGTCAAATGTTTTACAGTGTGACTGTGTTTCTGACTGACGGTGACAGCCCATCTGTTCGCCATCGTCAAGAGAAATTTGTCTGCCACATATTTCACTGCACTGTCACTGTTTCAATGCTATTGTCAGTACTTTGGTATCCAAGGTCACCATGCGCTTTATTCATTTATGCATGACAACCATTTAACTCATCAGTCATCTTCCTATCCTTGTACATGCTTTAAAGAGGTGCCAGCTGCAGAGACTGATCATGTGCGTGTGCCCATGCTCCACACTGGTCAGTCTTCGCAGAGGGAGTCTAAATATTTTTTCATAAAGCAACACTCATGCATTATGAAAAAAGGAAATGTTTACCAAAATAATGTTGGCTTGCGGTTTCCTAAAACACATTGTCAGGAAACCACAAGCCAACACTGTTTGTTAAACTCTACACAGCAAGTAAATGAATGGGAACCACACAATTAGGAGAATGTAATACTGCCAATTAATTCAACATATCTTTATGTTTTCTTTACAGTCCCTGTTTTATTGTTGATTTTGACAATTGTTTATCCATGTACTAGTGTATATGTGGTTGAGAACATTCCTTTAGCACATGACACCTAAACTCCACTCATTCATAAACACATTCACACCAGCAACTGTAGGTAACATTGTTGTGTTGTAAGGGAATAAACAAACTGTTTCTGATGTTTTTGGCTCTGATGCTGCTGTGCCATATCATCACAGCATCATGTAGCTGGGAGCAAACGTTACTGGCTTGAACTTTCTCATCATTATCGTATCTCTCTATCTGTGCCATCAGCAACTCTTAATAGATCACACATCCTTGGACAGGAAATATGTTTGGCTTTTCACAGTCTGCAGCGAGTAGGTTTCTTTTTCTGGGCACCAGCACTGATTTGGTTATGTTGCAATGCACAGTGGTTTGGAGAATTGGGATGTGCAGTGTTTAGGTGGTTGTCCTAAACAGCCTGCCTTAAGAAAACAGAGTGTGTCCTTGTACATCTGGCTGTAGGGTATCAAAGACTTAAAAACTTAAAGGGCCTGAAAATGAATTAAACATATGTCCTAACTATGGACAATGGGATCCTACAGCACACCATTTTCTGCTTAAGTTAGAATAGCCTTTTTAACATTCATTCACAAGATTTCTTTTTTTGTTTTGTTTTTTATGTCTTTCTACATACAAAAGGCTGTCTCAATTTGAAATTATGAGGCAGAATAGCTTTGCTGCTCTTACACAAGATACTGGTATGGGAAGGATTTAACAAGCGGTTAAAAAAAAAAGGGTGGTAAAAACATCAAGTTTCTGTTTACATTTAGTGTTACTCAGCAAAATGCATTGTGTGTATCCTTGAGGTCTAACAAACATGGTGGTGAACATATTTCTTTCCTTGTAAAAACATTTGCAGCACAGATTTCTCTTTAAAGTTTGAAAGTTTGCTTTGTTTACATCTATGTTTACTGGCTTGCAGCCTTCTCTACTGCCTTTGTTGATTTAAGTGTTTCTTGACATGTTACTGCCACCTGTAGATCAGTGGAGTAGTGTAAATACCATTGGCTGGATTGAGCTAACAAAATGGAAACCCACTCATTAAAGTGTTGCCTAATGGCATTAATACTGGTCAAAAACTCTGCAGGGGAGCCTTTGATATACAATGAAAAAAGTAGTAGTAGCTGTTTGGTGCGGTTTAGTTGAACTCAAGTTCGTTTCACCTTTAAATGCGGTTTGTTTGGGCAGGTGTGAACATAGCACTCGGGTGCATGCCAGAACAACTGGACCGAGACCTTCTTAAAGTGGTGGTTTTTTGGTCTGGTTACAAACAAAATTCCTTTGTGGTGAGAACGTGTTCAGACCTCAATCCGAACCAACTGCAGTCACATTACTTATTGTTTGGGTTAAACAAGAGCATGTTACAGTCCCGGAGGATAATTAATGTGCGCCTCCTCCTGCACTGCCTTAATATGCACATTCGGCACATCCAATGCACCAAAATATTGTTTTCTAATTGGAGCCACGCCGTGTTTTCAAACTGCATGGTTTGACTAAAATGAACAATGCAAGCAATATATTACACAATGACCAGCGCTAAAATCAACCCATGTAGTTGTCCCTCCATTGTGATGTTAGAAGGTGTCACATTTACCATATTTAACCATTTAACCAACAGTTACAGGCCGCCACACCAAAATATCGCCATTCCGACAGTCCGCCATCCCAAATTCTGGTCCCTGAGTCCTGACAGTGAGCTATGGTGAGCCTGGAGAAGCTGTATTCCCCATGCATGTCAGCGATTTTCACCGGGGACGCACGCGAGTATTTCAGGCTGACATTACCTGTTTTTCAGCGAACTCTTCTGGTAATTTTATTAAAAGCCATGGCATATAGGTCCACAGTAACTTATTATTATTATTATTGGGTCTTATAAGAGTGGGCTATGAGTACTGGGCTAACCGACCTTTAAATTCTCTCCACTACGGATATTGGAATTTCATAAATTGACAATGGCCACATTAACCTAGGATATAGCCCAAATTGCAAACACCACAACTTCAACTTTCCTGGAAGTTCTGATTTATCTATTCTATCCAATCCTTCTGCCACATCTTTCCTAAATTTCACCACCTGTTCCTCATCATTCAACTCCACATTGTACCACCTACCTAAGCTCTTCACTGACTTTTCCCTAATTGTTGAGATTGCCTCATCATCTATGACAGACTTCCTATCACTTAACTTCCCTCTACGTATCGAAATGCTTCTAGATTTACTAGGCTTGATCTTCATGCTGGCCCACTTGAGGTTCTTATTTACCTTCTCTAATAGCCTCTTTGTACATGGCATTGTTGTGGTCACCAGTGTCATGTCATCCATGTAAGCCCTAACTGGTGGAAAATGCAACCCGTTCTGTCATCTCTCCCCACCTACCACCCACTTAGAAGTCCTGATGATTACTTCCATTGCCATAGTAAATGCTAATGGAGAAACTGTACACCCTGCCATGATGCCTATTTCTAGCCTCTGCCAACCTGTTGTGAAACCCGCTGTATAGACACAACCTAATATCCTGAAAATATGCTTTCACTAAGTTAACAAATACCTGTGGCACTCTGAAGTAGTCAAACACACTCCAAATGAGGCTATGCGGTACTGAACCAAACACATTTGCAAGATCTAGAAATACTACATGCAGGTCCCTTTTCTTAATCTTCGCTGCCTGAATCTGGTGCCAGATCATGCTAGTATGCTCTAAACACCCTGAAAAACCTGGTATTCCTGCCTTCTGCACCATGGTATCTATTAAGCTATTCCTTTCTAAGTAGCTAGCTAATCTCTGCGCAGCTACACTAAAGAAAATCTTCCCCTCTACATTCAAGAGAGAAATCATCCGGAACTGGCCAAGGTCCACAGACTCCTTCTCCTTAGGAATGAGGACAACCCCTGCCCTGCGCCATGCTCTTGGTATAATTTGTTTCTCCCAAACTATTCTTAGCTGTTTCCACAAAAATTTAAGGGTATCAGGTGCACTTTTATAAACCCGGTAGAGGACTCCATTAGGCCCTGGGGCCGAAGAAGCATTTGCATGCCTGACCACCTCCTGAACTTCCTTCCACCTAGGTGGTCTGACATCCATCTCATGCTCTATCCCTTCTAATGGAGGGATATCGGGTGGGAAACCTACTATCCTATTCTTCTCTAAATCTGAATATGTATTTCTCAAATATTCTTCAACCTCTAGCCTTTCTGCTTTGAGCTGCCCTCCCTTTTCCTGGCTGAACAATCCTTTAACAAACTTAAAAGGGTCCCTGAAAAAACCTGTCCTTACATGTTCCTCCTCTTTTTCCTGAGATGCTCTGCCCTTCTAAGAACTGCTAGCCTGCTTCTCAGCTCCTCTTGCAACACCTTAATTCCCTCCCTTTCTTCTTCTGTAGCCTTTCTCCACACCTTTCTTAACTGTCTCCTTTCCTTGACTAGCTCCTCTATTTCTCTTTGCCACCTAGACTTCCCTGACTGTACCCTCTCACTCCTCTTTCTCTCATGCAACCCAAACCTTTCTACACCATATGAGTAAATTATATCTCCCATCTTTTCTAACCTTTCTATTGCATTTCCTCTAAGCCTACTTAAGATTACTGACAAATCTCTATTAACTATCTCCCATTCTTTACTGTCATTTGCCCTCGGCCATCTAACTCTAACCTTTTGCTCCATGGTTCTCTCTCTGACTGGCACACTGGCCTCAGTGTCACCTGCATCCTCTCTTACTACCCCCTCCTCCTCCTCAGTGGCAGCGTTACTGATATCCTGCAAACTGTGGTTTTCTACCTGCCGCTGGACTCCATCTGACTGACTCGACTGACTTCTTAGGAAGTACTGATCAATGCGGCTACTCTGCCCTTTCTTTGCCACACACTTCTTCTTTCCCTGATGAGTTCTGAGGCCTTTTACTGATGTTACTTTCTGCCAGCCACAAGGACAAACCTGAAGCATCTTGTTCTCAACTGTGCTACTTTAATCTTCTACAGATGCGCTCGCCTTTCCCTGAGTGCTGCTAATTCTAGCCCTGGTGGATAGGTCCATGCCCCTATCCTTCACTGAGTCACAGATCCAATGCGTAGTCATGTCCGTTTCAATGTGTGTTACCGTGTGATCCACCTGTGAGTCATCTTCCACCCCTGCTCTCGCTGACTCTTGGGGTATTTTTCCTATGTTGGCTGTAACTAATTTTGTTTGTAGTAAGGCTGCTAGGCCTCACCACTGCTACCATGGATTGCTAGCCCACGCCAGCACCTTTGGGGTCTTTTCCCTCCTGTCAGCTGTCTTTCCAAGCGGTCACATGGTCTTTCCCTTGTTGTCCGGCGGCTATTTGCCATCGGGCGACTATTTGGAAATATACGGTATCTTGCTAGTGTACTCTTCTTCAACGTTTTGTTTACTTCCTGGATTTTTGCCACACGGAAATTCTGACCAATCAAGAGTAGCTTTCTCGTACAGGCATTTTATGCTGCTGTGAGAACACAAACCAACTCTAGGCGATTTTGCAACTTTGTAACAAAATTTTTCGCTGATTTGGACCAAAGCAAGCAAACCCTAGGTCTGAAAGCACCCTTAGACTGTAAAAAGTTAGGTTTGATCCGAAACAACATTTAATGCCATTATCACTGTTTATCCTGTTATGACAGTTCTTCATAGCATCTCCACAGAGTTCATAATTTGGTTCAAGATGTGATGAAGGAGCCAAACTGCAACTTCATGATCCCTATGCGTGGTAAATACCCCAGGACGCCCCGAGCATCCTCCATTTTATAATGCAGCATACTTTTTAACTCATGTTTGGTGTGTTTTCTAAACAAACCTCTGACTCAAACTGGGGCCGTGAAAATCAATGCATCAGAAACATGTGGTGGACTACAGCAAATAGAGGGTTACAATGGACAGACGAGGGACCCTCTTAAAGGAAATCTGATTTCATCAGTTAGTAAAAAGCTTCAACATCCTGTCTGTCTGATAAGCATGACAAGATTCAGTGCTGTTTGGTAATTCCTAGCAGAAATGTAGGTTAGGGTCTATGACAGTGCCCTATATACTATAGAGTAATGTTTTTTTTCTACATTTTCAAAACAATTTGTAGGCTCCATGTGAAAACTTCTTGTATGTATATGTATATGTATATGTAATAATATAATTTTTACATATTTTTGCCGTAATGTTGAGCAGCCATTTTTATTCTGTTGTCTGACCTCTGCTTCATCCTATTTCATGCTGAGGTGTAAAATGACCAAAATATTTTCATCTTAATTCCTGACCACCAACTTCACAGATAATTCTCTAAAGATAAATTTAAGTGCATACAGATGGTGCATACTGTGAGATGTGGTTGAGTGGAACAGAAAAGCAATGAGAGACTATAATGTATAGATTTTGCGGGAGGGAAGACAAAGTGAAATCCCTCAGGCCGACAGCATAAGAAGGCAGCATTAATGCTAAAGACCATGTGGTAAACTCACCGAGGTGCTACACTGATGCTTTGAAGAAAACAGCTTGAGCCTTGTTTTGATAGACACATGCCAAGTTCAGACACCCAAAAAATAGAGAAAAATTAAAATGTGCTCCATGTGCTTCCAACTTGAGCACTTCATGGCCTAATCCACACAACAGATAATCTGAAACAGGGCTCAGAATAAAATTATGTCTTCTACAATAATTAAAATTTAGAAAGAAAAGATTCTGTCAAAAAAATGAAAAGGAAATAACTTGAAATTAATGTCCTGTTTCCCCATATTAATTCCCCACAACCTTGTGGAGTCAAGATTCACCAAAAAAGCTGACGTTTTAGATATAATCTCACATTCTACTGAACACATGAACCCCTCATCCTCTCAAAAACTGAGCTTTACTGTAAGTGCTGCCAATAGCCTTTATCCCTCTAAAACATGCACACAAACTTTAAATTGAGACTTTTTGGAGATGGAACTGATTATTCTGCCTCCTAACAGCGTCATTGATCATTTTCATTGTTCACCATTTTAGTACATGACTAATAAAGACAGTTTATTAAAAACACAAGGAGTGGGCACATTAGAAAACATTAAATAAAACCCATTTGGAGGAAAATAATTTAATACATCACAACAGTTTCTGTTGTCTATGGCTTAAAAGTTTTCTAGAATTTTTCTAGCAACCCCCTAAAAAGAGACTTTCTGCTAATTAGCCTGAATTTATGTTTTGATTCTAAATGTTTTTTGTTTTTTTTCCTCAAAAACAAAAGTTTTTATTGAACCCCCCAAAGAGACTACTTGGTTATGTAGTTCAGCTGGGGATGCAGGCAGCGGGTCACAGGAGCTGGTGAGGTCATGGACATGGTTTGTACAGGTGAGGAATAGATAGGTCTGAAAAAAATATACAGACAGGATACAACAGAAGACTTTTACTGTAGTTTTCTTAAACTAATTCTATAACCAAATTGCATGCATAGTGCTTAACTTCATTACAACAGAAAAATATTTGATTTATTTATGTAAATTACTGATGGCCAGACTGTACGGACATGGTCACATACAATATAGTCACAAGACAGTTTTTGAAGAGACGTGTTTGTAGTTTCATAGATCACTTTTCACACATTGTTCTCATTTTGAGTCAGACTGAATTTACTATTCAAGATATCTTCTGAGGGATGTCTTAATGAAAAGTTTGAGATGAAATTTCATCATAAAATCAGATCTAAAGACCTAAAAACAAGCACAATATGCTTTTTTCTCTTAGCTGTAAACAAACTGCATGTGTAAGGTATCAAGTGTGAAAGGAAAATATGTAATGTGAGTGTTTCTGACAGAAATGAAGTGACAGGATATACCCCGAGATCATAGCCAGATGTTTAACTTGACAATTCTAGGAAGGTGTGTGTCTGCATATGCACTCCAGTTCCCTGTGATCATATAAATAGTCATGATGGCAGTGGAATGTGGGCACACAGGTCAGTTGTTTTGTACTGTCAGTGTCTCTCACATCAACCATCAGAGCAAAGCATTACAAACATACATATTTATCATGTGAATGGAGGAAATCATACATATTCATCCATAAGTTCTCGTATACGAGTTGTCAACATGCACATTCCTGCACTTTCAAATACAAACAAAACCACAAAGTTTTCAATAGTTCATATTACCAGCTGACTTACAGATGATGGCAATATCACAGGCAGACGGAGAGAGGCTGAATCACAGTGACAGATGTAAGGAGGTAGTTCCCACATGTAAGGCCTAGATCATTTACTGTGATGGGGTCAAGAGGGGTGACAACAGGGAGTGGTTTCTCCCCTTAGAGGGAGACGAGATTACGACAGTTGCCACTGATCAATAATCAGAATAAATTAAGAAATGAAGAAGTAAATAACAAAAGGAAACAAAAGTGCCCACAGTGGTCAGAGAAGGTACAGGGAGGTCTCCATCACTGTCAGGATTTGTGGTTGTAAACAGCAGCAGTGAGAGGACACATCTTTTAGGAAGCAGCATGAGGTGTGCAGTCTGTCTGAATATGTTTCTGAGTGTACACATGCTCCTCTGTCTATCCTAAAATCCAAATGATAAACTGATGGTCCAGATGGAAGTGGTACAGGAGTTTGGGAGTCAGAATGAGGCTGCGTTGTGTTAAAAGCTGATGGAAACAGAAGCAGGCCTCTCAAGGTGTTTATGAACAGAGTCAAAATGTAAAAGCTGGAAACAGCAGGAAACTTGTCTGCGTGATACTGTGCGCATGCTGAAATAGGGACATTTCCAGCACTACTAGGACATACAGTTTATTGTTACTGAAATACTTTCATGTTAGGGCTGCACGGTATATGCGGTAGACGGTAGAAGTGATATAAATTTGGCCCACGGTAGAGATTTGCGCTCTACCGTCCTATCGTCGATGACGTCATCGCACCTGCCTCAGTGTGAAAATGGCTGCAAGCACAGAGACAGCGGAGCAAGAGGAGCTGGTTCACGTCCGTGATTTAGCGTAGCATGTGCAACATGTGTTGCTGGAGAACTTGTGAGTGAGTGAGTTAATGTTTTATGAACAGCCCCGGACTTCTCAGACTCTTTTAGCGACTTACCACTCAGAGGGAACTCATTCAGTGTCTCCTCTGGCAGCAGCACAGCGTCTTGCCCTCTCCTCTCTCGCCGTGCGCACACGGGTGTTGGTTTTCGGCAAGAGAGTTTGTCATAAACCTTTGGTAATGTAAACCTATGTGACGCTAGGGGCTCCACAAAAAACTCCATATGTGAATGTGTGATAGTTGTGGTATCATAGCAGCCGGTCACAGGTTACAGCGTGATGATTAGAGGAGAAATGGCAGAGCATAAAGGTTCAGGTGGAAAAAACACAACTCAGTCATTTAGGATTTTGCTAAAAGAAGGAAATTACCTTTTGATATAGATCCCAGGGGACATTTTGCACCATAGAGTACTGGGTTTTAATTATGAGTTTTGAGATCTGCATTCTGCACAATAAATGCTCTAAAAAAATGCATTATATCTTTGCTTTTGTTGTTGTTGTTGTTGTTGTTTTTTTTTATCAATTTAGCTTTGCTAAGGGACTACAAAACCCATTCAGAAACACTTCTATTATAACTTTTACACTTAAATTTATACCACGATATATACCGTTACCGTGAAGGGATTCGATTTATACTGTGATATAAATTTTAGGTCATACCGCCCAGCCCTATTTCATGTCTACAAATATTTCACTACACACCAACTGCATGAAGTGAACTTCTAGTCCATGTGAAAATGTGAAAACTGACTTGTTGGCAATGTCAATTAGTTGGTTGACTCATTACTTTGGTCTACAGTGGAATATGTAGACCACTATTGGCTGGATTGTTGTGGAATTCTTTACATTCATAACCTCCAGGGTATGAATCCTACTGATTCCCTGGCTTTACCTTTTGTGCCACCATGAAGCTGGGATGTGAGTGAAATATCTCTACAACAATTGGATGGATTGCCATGACATTGGTAGGAACATTTATGTAGGTGCTTAGGTGATTTCCTAACTTTTCTTCTAGTGCCATCATCATGTCAAAATTTGATAAAATATAAGACTTTGGTCAATGGCCAAAGACTTGCAAACTAATGACATTCCCATCAACCTCAGCTGTACTGTGCTTAGATTGTGTTAAGATACTAACATAATTAACATGTCATTGTGACCATGGTATCATGCTAACATTGGCATAAAGCTCAAAGTGAGCACAACACAGAATCAGAATTAGAAATACTTTATTGATCCCCGAGGGGAAATTATTTGTGTTACAGGTGCTCCTTGCAAAAGAGGAAAGATACGTGAAAATATAAGAAATTTAAACAGTAGTATTTACACAGTCAGTTTGTTTGATCTCTTCACTGGTTTGGTGTTACAGGCTCACAGAGCTGGAAGCTGGGCTGCTTTCTTTGTCCTCTCATGCTCCTGCAGCATGACTCTTACAGTCATTTATAACACAGATTTTCTCGTAAATAATATTTAAAAAGATACACTGAATCTGAAACACCTACAGAGGTCATTCAGGAACCCCAGGCTTAACCTTTAAATACATGAGTGTTTTTTCAAACATTCCTACATACCTTGGGTGATTAGCAACCCAGCGCCAATATAATGCAGATTAAGTCATATGTCAAAATCGTCTTGCTTCTCAGAATATGTTATTAGGAATAAAAAATAAACAAAATATATTTTGGAAGTTTCAATGTTATAAAATGAGTTTGTTTTTTCAAAACTCATTAACATATTTAAGCATAGCCTCTTATTATTCATGTTAATACTGTACTATCTTGCACATAGCCTACTGTAACTTTTAACGTACTGGCTTCAACCAAACCTAAATAAATCTGCACAGTAGTCACAACTCATGGTCACTTGCTTGTGGTTATTGCAACATAATTTGTGCACTGTAAATACAGCTCCAATGTTTCACAGTTGAGTGTAGATGGACATATAAGATGTCTCCAGTATAATGTGGGAGTTCCTCAGCTGCAGCAGTTCTGTTACTTGATAAACTAAAGACTTCAAGAGAATCCCTGAGCCTTTGGAACTCCTCACACCTGTTTCCCTTTCTTCAGACACAGCAGGTGAAGGCTGAGCTTTTCCAGGAAAGTCTGGCGCTTGCGAGATCATCTGGCTTCCTGAATTGGAAATTTGGCCCAGAGAGGCACTTGTGTGTCTGTAGCAGTAAGGCTGAGACAGTTTAGGTAACTATATTGGTTCCATCATCAGTCCCAACTTCCCATGGGACTGCTATGTGAACAACATCTTGACCGTCACACCAGAGCTCATGTCCTCCAAGCTAGTGTCGTCATTCTTATGCTCCAGTTCTTGCTTTTAAGTAATCTGATTCATAAATGGCACAAAAATATCCCTCAGTATCATTAGCCGTATCTTTATAACTACAAGAGTTACAAAACCCTCCAACAACCAACTCCGACAACCAGGTGCTGCACGGTCATGTCACTGCAAAAGTTGGTTAATATAAACAAATTTTTTCATCAATGTGTCTATTTATTCATGGTAACAGTGAGAAAACTATGCCATCATGAGGCCAAACAGGAAAACACAGTATTACCTGCTATCGCTTACATCCAGTATGCCATTAAAAAAATATAACTTTACATACCTTAAGTCTTTAGTGACCATATAAACTTTTAAGAGAAAATCATTTGAAAAACAATGCTTAGTATAGTTTTTGACGTGTTGATACCAGAACATTGTTAAAGACAAATACTTGTAGTTTGAGAAATACCTGGAAGTTGACTGCTTAGTTGAATGAAATTAATAAATTAGACAGGGTGTGAAATAGCTACGGTTGCTAAAGACCTGGGGCCGTATTCACAAAACATATTAGCGCTAAGAGTTGCTCCTAGTGGCAAAATTTAAAGAAAATTGTGATGTTTTCTTAGAATTTCCACTTAAAGTTAAGACTAGGTCCTTGTAAAGATAAAAGTTATTCACAAAGCATTTTGGACCGTAAAAGAGCTCCTAAGGTGAAAAACTGTTAGGAGCAGGGAGGAGGACTTTTAAGAGGCTTAAGAGTTTCATAAAGCTACACAATGGAGGATTGCTCTTTTTACCCCACGGGATCCCCCTACAGACAAAAAGACGGTATTGTCTGTTACAACTGTCACAAAAATCTTTCTGCGCGTGCATTTGTTGACAAGCCAACGATACCAGTGAACTTCCTGAAGCTGGCCGTGTAATGCGCGATCATCATGTCTTCAGAACAGGTAAAGTAGCCTTATAGCATTTTGTACATGCATGATTAGGCCGATTGCTTTATTTATTTATTCATTTTCGAAACTCAGAAATGAGTCGCTCTCTGCATGTCAGGGCTGGCCTCCTTCTCACAGCGCACGTGCGCACGCACGCACACACACACACACACACACACACACACACACACACACAAACTCAACGTAGTGAAGTCAGACAACAGCAGAGAGGCCGCAGTGCAGATGAAGAGAATATAACTTCAAGATTACTCTAGTTGACGACAACTACGCTTGTTACTGTACGTAAGTGCGATAAAACCTCTGCCAGCCAAGCCAATACTTTATCAATACATGTGATCAGCATGTAGAAAGCCATATTTCAGTCTGCTCTGTCCGCAGTCTCTCATTCACCACTATTATGATTTATGATCGTAGTTGACACAAGCGCATTGTGCTCGCGGTGCTAACAGCAAACTGTTAAAGACAAACTAAAATGAAAGCTGTCTGTATGGAGGCTAACACTTTATCTTAAAATGTACCTGAGGCAGCCGACCTGCAGACAGTGAGTCTCCTAAGTAGAGGGTAACAGCAGTAACAGCGCCAGGTCACCATCGGTCGGGCATTCCTCCTCCTCTTTCAGCTCTCGCCAGCGTGTGAAAGCCGGGCCAATATTAATCCTTGTTCGAGCTTTTGTTTTATCGCTCTCCCGTTTTTTTTTTTGTCTCCTCGGACAACACCTTCACCTTCTTACTTTTCTTTGTCGCATCAGCCATGACAACCATGTCGAACTTTGTTCACCATGGTTCAGCTACGCTACTGTAAAGAGAGGAGGGGGATATGACGTATGCCGTAAAGCATCCAAATTTTGTAGTCTTTTTTGTGTCTGGGTTCCTGCCTGAACCCCGAAACTGCATAGTGTCAGTGCAAGCGAAACAGATGCTCTCAATCAATGACAGAGGTGTCATCCAACATATTGTGAGTCGATGTACCATCACAAGGATCTTGGATATATATTTTGAGAGCTCAGAAACTTCATTGTGTTGCTTTAATCAGATGATAAAATGGTGGAGAAATGGTCTCTAAACACAAAATGACAGTGAGTCAATGAAATGCTACAGATGAGATTGTGCAGGGATAATGTTTTTGGTCAATCTCACAAAATAACACTATAACGCCAGAAATAAAATTATCATAATACTAAGATATTTGAAAAACTGGAAAAATGCAACAGTGCAGCAGTGATGATTTTTGTCTGTCCCAACCTTCATCAGCAGACTGATTACACGAACACTGACAACACTGTCAAACTCATATTGTGATGCAGTTCATTTCATGTCCACTGGGTGTCCTCACACCTTGCAGGCCCACAAAAGGGCGTGTCTGTGACAACCAATCACATTTGTTAAAAGAAAGCATCACACCTAGCAGTGAGATAAAAGTTTCTATCCCTTCCTTGTTCAGAGTTGCTCTTAGAACTTTCCTAAATCACTCCTAAGCTAGGACTCCTTACCAGAAATTTTTAGTCTAAGCTCTCTGAGAGTATTTAGGCATTTAAAGGTTAATGAAAACACTTTCATCCATTGAAATAACAGTAACTTAGTGTTATGTCTGATGTTAGCCAGCCTGGTGGAGACATTGAATGACAGGCTGGCAGTTCTTAACTTTATTGTCATCAGGCATTATTCAATCCTTTTTTTCAATTGAACTTGATTCAATAGGTCATTTTTTGAACAACTGAAATAAGGCTACACTCATGGGAAGCTATATGATTATTTGTCCTAAATAAAGTTTCTCCTCTGCCACCCTACCATCCATCTTTCTTTATCATCTCCTCTCTCTATTGATAGCTTTATTCTTCACATCCTCTACCCAGCTTTTACTTTCTCCCTGTTTATAAGTTCTCCCTCTACACTCATCTGTTCTTCTCTCTTTACTCTTCCTCGCTCTGATACTGTTTATTAGACTCTTTCTGTTTCCTCTATTTGTTCATTAGTTAAAGCCTCTTGATTTATGGTGGGTGTCACTAGCAACGAAATCCTAACATCTGGACCTCTGCAGGACCTCTGTGATCGCTCACATCAACATGAAACATTTCATAAGTGCGCACAAAACACAGAGCCTACAAGTTCACAAGTGCACAGCTGAATGCACAAACACAGCAATAAAAGCATACAGATACACTGATTTAATTTACACACGCGCACACACACACACACACACACACACACACACACACACACAAATCGCAACCTTTCCAACATACAGTGCGCACATCTCCATTTATTGCCATGACAATGATCAAAAACATTCCCACCCTTTCTTCCTTGTGAACCCCCTGAAGTCAATCACACACGCGCAACACACACAAGAGTTGTGTGGAGTCATGAATCAGACCACAGTGTACAGATCCAAGACCCTGAGCAGCAAAAACATGCTGTAGGTGTTGCCACACATTGCACAGGTCACTGGACAGTCATGATAAATTACCAGGTTTTTGTTTGTTTCTTTTTCTGGTGTTTATACAGGATGTTACTCACTGTCCGGTTGCTTACCATAATGTGTATAATTATAACTCCCTTCTGAATGCTTGGTAAATTCCTTGCAATGATGTAAACTGTCCGGTATATATGTGTGTGATTTCTAGAAAATAGGCAAAAACATTATGGTCTCAAGGCACCTCATGGTTCTGTTCTGATTCAGAGGACTATGATGCGATCATAAAATGATTATTGATGCATCTCAAAGAATCAACATTTTGATTTCTGTACATGGTTTAGTCTTCTCACAGTGCGACTACTTGCTTCTCTTCAAACATAACTTATTTGTAATCATCCACAAATATATAAACTGATGAATGTACTTGTATGCAGTGTGACTTTTGTCCTTGCCTCTTTCCCTTCAATGTCACAGAAGCCAAAATGCCTCTGTACACTAGCTTTTAAACCAGGAGGTAGCAGTCAGAAAGTATCCATCTGCAGTTGCTCTCGCTAACCCGGTATGAGATATTTATACCCACATAGTGTCCAGTGTTTGCATACTGTAATATTTCACTGTATATAGTATCATGCAGTTTACATACTGTTGGTTTCATACTAAGGTTTTGGACACACTAACAAATTTCACTTAGACTACTGTTTTAGCAAATTAAATACATGCCAAACCATCACTGGTGTCCTTATTCCGCTGAAATAAAATCTGAAACATTACCAGCAATTGACATAAATGGGCCACAGCCTTTTTATTTTAAAAAGTTAACTGCATTAATTAATAAATTAATTCATTTGAAGACACCTGTCTCTTGCTTTTATGAGAATAACAAAATAAGGGAGATGCGGCGTGCTCTGCTGTGTTGTTATGAATGTTTTGTCTCCAGCAGTGGAAAGTAGCGTCTCTGCTGTACTGTTACCTCGGGAGATAGCTAAGACGCTGAGCAGGCCAGGCACAGGGTTTTTGAATCAAAACAGACTGCGCATAGAGTTTATTTCTTCACCACAAAAATACTTTGAGTTGTTTAATGCTGCAATGTGTTTTTCAGCTGGTCTCATTTTGTTATCGTTACTGCTGATCGCTGCTCTGCTCCAGTAATAATGATGGCGTAGATAGTTGTCACAATATACTTCACATTCGCCTCACAAATGTAATTATTTAGACTGTAGATTAAAACATGCTTGTAACCTCTGTCTTTTGTTGAAATACTAATGAATGCTAACTTGAGTGTGTCCAAGCTGTAGACTGTTGAGGTGTTGCACTGCCTTTGCAGGTGAGTTCTGCCTCTTTCATTCCGTCAGGTTATTTACTAACACTAATTTAGATAATCGATTACTGACATTTGTAAATCAATACCGGATCATCCACATCCGCATCAGGATGCATCCAAGAATCTTTTATCTTTTGTTGTTTAACTACCCCAACCCTTGTTTTATGTGGGAAAACTATGTTGAACAAAATATTAATCACAGCAGAGGAAAACGAGTAGGAAAGGGACTTTAACTTCATGGTGGCACTTATTCATTGTTTGAAGACTGGACAGTTGTTGTCTTTGGGTTTGTGGACAGAAGTTAAGAGTTGTTTTGATTTAGTCAACTCAGAAGTCAACAGATTTGTGACATGTCATGTGAGTCCACACCTCTGCTTTATAGAATTGAGTAAGAGCATCCTAATGGCCAAGGCAAGGCATCCCCATGATGACAGAAGTGCTCTAACATTTATGCTCCCCTTCTTTATATGCTTTTTTGGTAATATTTCCATGTCCAGGTTGAGATATAAAAATGCACCTGCAGTACCTAATTTTGACAGTAAGGTCATGTGGAAGTGTCACTTTGTCACTGCCAAAACATCAGCTCAACTCAATTCAGCTTGTAGTAGGTGTTTAAAACGCTGCTGACACCAGAGCAACACTCCTTCATCCATTAACGCCTCTTTATCTCTTTTCTTTCTCCCCCTGTCTCCCCTCATTTTTGGTGTTTTCCTGATGGTTTTGGACTCAGCGCTGCCATAACAAATACATTGTTGCTATGGTTAACTTTTGTCAAAGTCCCAGGAAAACCCGGCAGAGCATCATTTCTGAGAATGACCTCCCTACATCCCTGGGCTACAAGTGTTGCTTAACACTATATGATTATTAATAAATATTTTAAAATACCAGTATTTTAAATTTTATTGTACTTTATTTCAGTTTGGTGGGGCAGAAGATTTAAAAAGTATTGGTTTCTATTATGTTGATTGCCTGACAAGTGTCACAAAAGCCTAATGTTTTGTGTTTTTTTCTGTTATGTCAAGCTGTCTCTGTATGATTTTCCCAGATGAGCTCACCTACTTTCTGCTCCTTGACACACCTGACCACAGCTGATGTCTGGTTAATGTAACAGATGTCAAGTGTATGAGGACTGTCTGTGTGTGAGGGTATTGTGGTGTGTCTCGGGGATAGTAAAAGGTAGCAGCAGGGTTTAGGGCAATGAAAATTTAATTCACGATACATTCCCCACAGAATTTCTGGATTTATCCATGAACAAGTGCTTGATGCCTCGTAGCTTGAATGTAATGGTGTATGTGCTGCTTGTGTGTGATCGTGCTGTGGGGAGTCTACTGAGCTGAGGGACTGAGGTGTGGCAGGGTTAAGAGGTTAAAGGTGGTCTCATATTCCGGAGTCACTGGTTATTCCCTGGAGATGAGAAAAACAAGTGAAGCCTTGGCCAGCTGTGGCAAACTTCCCATTATGCATTGACTTGCTATGATGCTTCAGACTGCAGGAGCTTAATATCAGTCTACAGTGTTATTTCCACAGTATTCCTATGTTTCGATAACACTGAACTGCAGCTACTGCACATGGCAAAAACATTCTTAGTTAGCAGGCCCTTTAAGCAAAATTGTGTCTGCAGTTTTTCCAGACTTTTTTCCAGATTTTTCCCCACAATGTGAAAACAACAGAAAACTAAAATAGACTGAATACAAGTAGAAATGTTGAGGTCCCCATTTCTCCTTTGAAGTTAGGCGTTCTCACAAATTCGTTCATCAAGATGACAAAACAGACTGAAATAACAGAAACAGTGTAGCCCCACATTTTCACTGTCACTTCACTTCCACGTATTCTTGGGATCCCCTCAAGCCTAATTTGGTCATTAGAAGAAAACTCACCACCTCACATGCTGTTGGATATTACTGTCTGCTGGTGTTTTTGAGTAGTTTACATAACCTTGTGTCAAATTCCTCCTACTGATTACAGCATTACGTAGCAGCACTCCAGCTCTCTGTTTTTGTGCAGTGAAGGTTAACTTCTCATGCTTTCAGTGTCAGCACATGTGCATGTGTGTATGGTTGTGGAAGTGCTGGTACTTATTCTTTGTTATATTTGGGTAGTGTCATGGCAGAGTAAATAACACTACAGGTCCATGTTTCTTGCAGTGCACATATAGAAACACTTGAGGTGAGTTTGGGTCAATTTGGTAAAGTCTTTTGAAGCTCGAGTCCTTGAGCTATCACTGTGGTTTCAAAACTGGCATTATGGTGGTTGGATAATGATGTTTTTAGCTTGCGTTTTCAGACAGAGAAGTAGCTGGATTTTACCACATCAAAGCCACAACATCAACATGGGTAAGGTAAGCGTTTAAGCAATGACATATGGGCTACAGTGTTAACTTCCTTATTATCTAGTCGTCACCAATGTTATTTTTTGTCACTTTTGTGGCTAATGGCAGACATTTATTTACATTTCATTGATTCATGTTGTTCAAAGCGACATACAAAAGAGGTACAATCCAAGCCACAGTTGATCAAAGAGAAGTAATTGAGAATAAAGAAAGAGAAAGGTATATCAGGTGACTAAGTCCTCACAGGGAGGGAGGCCTTCCAGTGTTTTTTGAAGACAGAAAGAGATTCTGCAGACCAAACTGAGTTAGGTAACTTCCAACAATGAGGTACCACACAGGAGAAGAGTTTAGAATGAGGTTCCCCATCTTGCACAGACTGTAGGGCTTGCTGATGTTCATCGGCTGGTCCAAACAATAAGGTTTGTATTGTAGCTGTCGTTCATAGAGGCAAGCATTAGTGAGTTGAACGTAATGCAAGCAGCATCATTAAAAGAGGAGTTAGATGCTGTTTTTTACAGAAAGGATAGAGCTGGGTATCATCAGCAAAAAATATATAAAAAAAAACATGTGAGCAGATAATTGGATTAAGAGAGGTGGTTTATATTAAGAGAAGGGGTCCAAGGACGAATCCTTAGGGTACACCAGTGAAAGAAAGTGACGCTTGAACTCTTTTCCTTGCCTTGCCGCTCTGATGGATTGCCCTGTGATGGAGGACTCAAACCAAAGTAGCACTTGACCTGAGATGCCTAGTTTGGATATGGTTGACAGGAGGTTTATCATGTCAAAGGTTGCTGACAGGTCCAGCAAGATAAGATCTTATACCTGGGCATCATTTCTTACTGACTGTGTTACATAGGGTTAGTGTTAGTGATTAGAATCAAGTATTCGTCAAAGCTAGGCAATAATCAGCCATAACCTGTGATGCATTGTCACAGATTCAGTGAGACCTTTGACTGTGAGAACCAAGAGGGTGAGAAACATGTAGTTTGTAGTCCCCACCCATGTTTTCCCAAGAGTTCCTTCTTGGGACCCCTCTGTCTGAGGCTAACCAGGTTCAAAAACACACACACACACACACACACACAGCCTTGCTCAGATGCAAACACAGTTACAATCACATATATGAGCACAAGTGTGCTAATGCATATCTCCAAGTTGACATACGGACGTTTGGCCCTCTAGAGGATACTGTGAAAGCGCACATGCAACCCCTCTTAAGCCAGTGGAAATGATGTAAGTTAAAGCATACAAACAATGCACACACTAAATCCCGTCTCTGGTCAAACCTATAAAATGCGATATGTCCTTTAACACACTCAGCTGAAGCCGTGTTAAACGTAGACGTAAAAGCTGTGTTTCCATTGGGGCTTAAATAAAGATTTTACTGCAGTCGTGGAGCAGTTTGAATCATTAACCTATTTCAACACCCAAGGTAACACTATGAGCAGCTCGAGTCTCATCAAAGACCAGCTCTGTCAGTTGTAGTGTTACTCACAGAAAACAGAACACAAACTAAATTACAGCCAATTGTTGATGAGCATTTGATAAACACAAAGTTGTTTTTTCTTAATTCAGACTTTGACATGACAGTATAATGGTTGCAAGGAGGGCAGTGGAAACTGACCTAGTGTGGTGTTAGGAGAAGGTTGACATCAGGTCCTGTATGTAAT
This sequence comes from Epinephelus fuscoguttatus, assembly GCF_011397635.1. Classification (NCBI taxonomy): domain Eukaryota; kingdom Metazoa; phylum Chordata; class Actinopteri; order Perciformes; family Serranidae; genus Epinephelus; species Epinephelus fuscoguttatus. Next base: position 31,872,240 of record NC_064759.1, on the reverse strand, counting down.
GGCTTTTGCTTCAAACATATCCTGGAAAGGCTGGTGAGCTCATGGAAAACCTTGATCTTTTACAAAGAGTCTGCAGATCCCAGCTGGTTTTCTGGCTTCCCTTTAATGGCTGAATCACAGGATGGCAACAAACTACTGAAATGCTTTTGGGGGCAGCAGTAGCCAGATGATTAGTAGAAGAGACATTTACGTGGAATGTAGCCGGCTTAAATTCCAGGAAAGGCTGGAAAAGTGTGTGTGGTGGACGCGACTTAGCACGAGGTCCTTTCTTCTCCCCTAACGGCTCCTGCCAGAGTGCCCATCAGCAAGGCACAGAACAATTGCTCATCCCCAAACAGAACAATGCTTCATTGATTGGCATGTGTAAACACTTATTTTCACACAGGGAAATAAATTCTAGTTTCTCAGCAAATCTAAATGAATATCAAGTTTGATTTCAGTGATTTTATCTTGCCTAAAGTCAAATTCAAACAACTCACAGTCATATTGTTCAGTGTCCTTAAATATTTTGGATTGTAGATGTCCAGTCAGTGTTAATGGTAAATGTAGTGATTTAAAGCACTTAATTTCACAGTACCTGCTATATTGACCAAGAAAGCTGAATTGTCCTCCACACAGAGCCAGAGGTAGTGCCTACATATACCAGGTGAGGTTAGGCTTTCTCGGGGTTGGCATCGGTGAGGGCATCCATCACAAACTGCCCATGCTGAGATTTGTCGTGGAAGTGATTCAAGTTTATGTTGGAATTGCATGGCAATTTAAGCAAAGACACCACTATTCGGTATCAGCTCTCTGCAGCTCAGGCTCTGGAGGGTCCCCACCAGCCATTTCTTCTTATTCGGCTCATGAAGCTGCACCCTCGGTCTCTTCACACTGCATTTCTTCAGCCATATAGTCTGGTTTGAATAAATACAAGGCAGGTGAAATCCAGCCTGCAGTTATTCCTGCTTCCAGCTTTGTCAATTTCTCGTCAAATTACTTTGCTGGATGCAGGAAGACCAAAGGGTTTTGCAGCTGCAATCTCAGCTTTCTCTGTCAACATGGCACACGCTGAGGAATTTATTACTTGAATCGACAGCATTTACCATCAACACTGTCCAGACATCCAATTAAAGGGTGTCAAATTCTCACTTTGAAGCTGCATTTCTTTTACTTCAGAGTCAGTATGTTGTCAAGACAACGCTGCTATAAATTTATTTTATAAACTGGATGTGTTGAAAATGTTAGCAAACAGTTGGCTGATGACTTATCTGTCAAACATGGAGTAATATTAGCACTGACATTAATTGTAAGTCAGTTTTAAGTCACTTTTTTAAGACACTTTGCTGGCCAACTTCTGATGGGAATAGCTGACTCTATAGCAACTAATTACTGCACTTTGTTCATCAGCTATTTGATAACTGTATCTGTGAACAGTTTGGTGCTGAGCAAGCAGTGGATTTTTACAGCTACCTGCTGTTTTTCTTTTTAAGTGACACAAGGGAGATTAGAGCTGTGAGAGTCAGAACAATACACTTTTGGGCCAAAAAAACAAAACAGTGAGCTCAAAGATGTTAAAGTGCTCTGTAGAGCTGAGGGGAACTGCAGAGTTGGGTGACAGCTGTTGGTTTGTACATACAAGTGACACCTTTCACAGTACACACAGTCATTTGACCCATTGTTAATGTAAACATTTATTTGTGCAGCTTTAACTTAGATAAGAGAACGCTATTGCCTTCGTACAATTCCTCAGAGCTTTCAGGAAGCACTTATAATCACTGCTGTATCAATTCACACTATCAGACATGATGAATTATCATTTGATAAACTCTTTAGAGAGGCTGTTGTAAATATTAGTGTCAAAAAGAGATAAATTGTCTGTCGTATCTCTTCTTAGAAAGATCCTTTGCTTATAAGTTCAAAAAGGTAAATCCAAAGTATTTATTAGCTCTTCTTCGGATTTATGTATAGGGAAGTCCGCTGTTTTTGAACTTAGACAAATGGAGGTGAAGTGTTTACTACGTTCTTTTCATTTATCATTAGAGCTTTCAAGTGTGTTTTGGTAGTTTTGGAGACAAATTGAAGGGAATGTTTACTGCTCAGCACAATTTGGGGCCCTGATCTACTGACCCACAGAAGAGGATATGAGAGGAGGAGGAGAGGGTGATAAGGAAAGACTTAACGAGATATGAAAAGGTGTTTCAAGGCAAAGCTGGCAGCCATTCAAACAATGAGTCCATTACAGTTATTAAGCCACAGCCACACATACAATAACCTGCATTGATTTAACAGTAACGGAGCAATTAGGAGGTTATTGCTCCCATTTCTTTGCTTGCTTGTTAGTGTGTTAGTAGGCTATCTAAAACACATGTTAACACATTTTTGTAATATGGAATCTAAATGTTTAATGAAATTTTGGATCCGTGTGCAAATTAAATGTTTTTAAGTATGTTCCTTAAGAAAGAGTGCAACATTTTGGAAAAAATGCGTATTATTTAAACAAAGGTGATATAATGTGGTAACAAGTGAGCTGTAAATCTGCCGGACTATGCTCAGGATTTTCTATGAGTCTGTGGTGGCCAGTGCTATCCTCTATGCTGTTGTGTGCTGGGGCAGCAAGCTGAGGGTGGCGGATGCCAACAGACTCAACAAACTGATCCGCAAGGCCAGTGACGTTGTGGGAACGGAGTGTGACTCTGATGGTGGTGTCAGAGAGGAGGATGCTGTCTAAGCTACGAACTATCTTGAACAATGTCTCACACCCACTCCACCATGTGCTGGTCAGGCACAAGAGTACTTTCAGTGGGAGACTCATACCACCAAGATGTACCACTGAGTGCCACAGGAAATCATTCCTGCCTGTGGCCATCAAACTGTACAACTCCTCCCTCTGAGTGGCCCTGAGACTTTTTCACACACTGCAATAATCTAATTTAACTTGTGCAATAACCCCATTCACCCTGACATTCAGTCAGTATTCAGTATTCTGTTTGTGTAAGTAATCTTGTTTAGTTTCCAATAAATATATATATATATATATATATATATATATATATATATATATATATATTTATGTACGTTTACGTTTGTTAATAATTCCTGTTTATTTAACTATATATTTGTAAATACTGTTGTTTAAATTTCTTATATTTTCACGTATCTTTCCTCTCTTGCAAGGAGCACCTGTAACATAAATAATTTCCCCTCGGGGATCAATAAAGTATTTCTGATTCTGATTCTGATAAAGATGCTAGTAGGTGGATTTTGTTGCATTTGGAATGAGCCAGACTAATTGTTTTCCTTTGTGTCCAGTCTTTATGCTAAGCTAAGCTAACCAGCTGCTAAGAACAGACAGACATTTAACTCTTGGCAAGAAAACAAATTAGCATGAATAAGCATGCTTCCCAAAATGTTGAACTATTCTTTTAATATTGCGGAAATAGTTTAATTTTTTCCCCCATTTAAACTATTACATTAACTTCAATAAAAAAAACTGGCATGTGTGTTTATGTGGACATGTGTTTGCAGAGGTGCATACAGTACGTGTGCTGTGTGCCCACATGTTCATATGTTGTTTTACCCATTTTAAATTTATTTGTGAGGTCCAGAAGTTCTCAGTAGGACATTACATATACTACTTTTGGCTTCTCTCAGTCCTTCGGGGTCAATGTTAGGATTAGCCCTGAGTTAGTGTCTGTATATGTTTCTGTGTGTGGCTGTGTGTGAGTTTCCATTACTTCAAAGGCTGTCTGTGGCCCCTGAGGCCCTCATAGACACCACGCAGGTGTTTTCTTTGAGTAGACACATACTGTCAACATTTAAGTCAGGAGCCAAAAGCTCTCACACTATAAACCCTGGAAGGACACCCGCTTCTTTAAGTATAAAGGCTCTTCACCCACCAAACACTTGTGCTTTAGCTTAAAGCAATCAACATCTGCTGGAGTGAAGTGTTAGATATGGCTCCTGCTGTTGCTATAACATGTGAAAAAGCTTTTAAAAGTTCATTCCTTAAAGTTATACACTTTCACAGCCTGTTGCTTTGAGAATAAAAGCATGCTCAGGTCACACAGACACACCCACTAACTACTTAGCTAAGGTGATATAACACTAATGTTTTTATAGGCCCTGGGGTAGACAGAGTTTAACACGTGTGAAATACTTCAGGTCCATGAACCAAATAGTTTGAGAGAATTTTTAGGTCAGAGAATGCTTACAAAAAAAAAGGTCTAGGTGAAGGACAGATCTTCAGACAGACAACATGGACCCCTGTCACAACATTGTACTGTCTGTTGCTCAGTCAGCAGCACAATCCTCCAGATGCTCTCGCTCAGTTATTTTTTCTCTTGAGTCTCAGTGTGTAAAGCACACACTAACAGGAGTGGGCCAATGACCTCTCTCACCTGGAGGGTGAACAGTAACAGGGCATGTTGTCTGTCTGGCCGTCTGGATGGATGATCGCATGGCTGGCTGCTTGGCAGACTGTCTGTCCACCTCTGACTCTCTGTCTTTCTGACTTGTGCTGTCTCTGTCATGCTACATTTACTCAGAGGGATGTTTCTGGGCAGGAAGTTATAGGAATCTCATTAGTATTAAATTGTCTGGACAGAGATATATAGCTGTAGTCTAAAGACTCATTTATATTCCCTTTATGTATGAAAATAGATTAATTCATTTCAAACCTTGTGACCATCACTGCCTACACACTTCCATGCGTCCTTTATGTTGGCATAGAAACATCCACCAGATGGCGCTCGAGGGCAGAGTCAAAAGTTTATAACAACAAACATTGCAGCAGTGGAGGTTGTGTTAATGTACCTTTTAACAGTGGCAGCGTCGTAGATGTTTGTTTTTATCCACCATTTTTAAAATGTCTTCATCGTGTCCAAAATTTGTGTCTCATTTGACGATTTTTGGTGGTACTACTCTGTTTCTTCTGTGTCCTTAAGCTTTCAGAAAATGTACAAAGATTAGAGCAGAGTATGGACAGAAGGCTCTGTCCATGTCTGTATACGTATCTAACATTGAGCGTAAATGAGCCCTAATATGGCTTTTCCAGTGGCAAGTCAAACCATGCCATGTTGATGTGCATTTCCATTACCAATTGAGGCATGTTGAGTTGCGCTCAAGATGGACCCGAAGTTGGGTTAAAGTGGGCCTAGTCTCCCCCAAGCAGGTTGCGGTGATGTCAGATAGGCTTTGTCATCATTCAGGGATGATTCAGTGACATGTTTAAATAGCCTCTGCTGCTGTTGCCAGAAATAGCAGATACTTAAACGAAATCATAACAACAGCCTGGAAATCCATGATGACACTTAGCCGTCTACCAACAACCACTTCACAGAGCAATAGTAAACAGCACACATGAGGGCATTGCTTTTAAACGTCATTGACTCAAGACAAGCAGATAATCACCTAAAGACACACCTTCATGTAGGTAGCCCTGTAGAACTGAGTCAAGCCAATCCAGCACGTGTATGGAAAAGGGTTATAGATGATACCTCACCTCCAAACTGGTGAAAGCAGCAAGTCACAAGGACATATTTTGCCACCAAGACCCCACATTACTGCCATCATCTAATATAGTAACAATGAGCAATTCCATTAAAACGTATTGCGGTTGGACACAGTGGTTCATTTTGATATTGTCCCAACACTAATTTACCTAAAATAAAATTACCTGGATTTTTAATCTACTATGAAACATTTAAGTCTTCATAACAAAATTGTGTAATTTCTTGATTTTCATTGCTCGTCCACCAAGAATAACTCATTTGTTTTCAAGTTCAAAAGGTCAACCTAATGTCTCATTAGCCTGCCAGAATGAAGAAATCAAAAGTATTAGTCAGGAGAGACTCATTAGCGATGTTTAGTCTGAAGAGAGGGAAGACATGACTGGGTCAAATGGTCCGTTCAGATCACAGTCAAATGATAAGTAGCCACACCTTGAAGAAGAAAAGTTTTTCTTGGAAGGCCACTGATTGAAGCCAAAATTTTAAAAGTCATGCTAGAGAAGAGATTAGAGAGAGAAAAAAAAACTATCATTTAGTATCTATGGCAAATCATACAGGATGGGAAGCCTATGACACAGCTTTTGTCTTGAATAAGACAAAAGTTTAAAATATGCCCCCGGTCTACATTTGGCACCTGCTGATACTATAGAATTTACAACACATACACCTAAATCTCCCATATGGGCAGCAGAACTTTGAGGGTCTAGTTACAGTGTAATCTTATTAAATTCTTCCCAGCCCCCCTTCAGCCTAGTGGTCACAGTTTAACCCACAGGGGCCCTGCAGCTGAACCTGATGAGGGCACCTCCCTGTGGGTTCACCGCAGGATAAAATATCATAAGGATCTTGTGCACTGTCCTAGCAGCTTATACTGTACAACTGAGTTTGTCTACATAAAGAAAAAGGAGGCATTGACATAAACATGAGCTATAACGCTGTGCTAAAACTGCAGACATAGTTCAAAGAGTCCTTCTTAAAATCATTCTCGTGCACCAGAAATGTACCTTTGATATTTCTGGAATGTACAATGTTGTCAAATGGCTTACAGAATACAGTTACCATGTAGTTGGTGGTGTTATCCTAAAACAAAGCCTTGAGTCTGTGGTGCAAAACCCAAACAGTCTGGAAGTCCAAGCAGTCATTTTCCCATGTCCTGATGAAGGCCAACTGGCTGGTTTGTTCATGGTGACATGGCCAAATAAACCCTCTGCATTTGGTGTTTTTATCTTGAATACTCGCAGGCATCAAAAACTGCACATATGTCAGTGTAAATCTATGGCAAAGCATATATACAATGATGACAGTGTATGCTTTACACCTGTGTGTGTGTTTGTGTGAAAAAGCCATTTAACAGCCTTTTTTTTGTGCACTAAATGAGCCAAGGTATGATGCAATATTCCCTTGGTAACAAAGTCAGTTTAACATCTAACATTGGCTAATTCAACACTGAAACCGGAGGGATATGCCAAACAGGAATATGGTGTGTCCCAGAGGCTCTAGTGTCTGTGACCAGTAAAATGCTCAGTTTTCACTTTTGGCAGTTGTGTTCTTTAAAGGGAATATTGAATGATTGTTAAGGGTCATACACCATTTCATGCGCAAAACAAATCCCAGCAAGCTGTTTGCAGAACAGTGCAGTAGTTTCTTAGTAGTAATGCAGTCCAAGGGTTGTAATTGGCTGCAGTGAAAATAATGATGATCTGTAAAAATACAGGTGTGTAATATGTAGTAGTGTCTGAAGTACACACTCACTCTGTGGACATATTTCCTATCTCTAGTCTGCAGTGTGTCGACGTGCATGTTATGATCATGTGGCAAACCCAAGGTCTTTATGATCCTGTGGACTTTGTCTCATTATATTCATGTTATCTTCCTAAACTTGTTTAAGCCTGATTGAATTAATCTGTAAGTCCAGATGGTAATATGTCTGTCAGGACTGTAGAAGACAAACATAATGGGCAAGAAGGCATAGAGATGCTTCTGCAACTGTTGTGATGGTATTTAACTATTGCATTTGTAATTTATGATCATGTTAATAATGAGTGAAATCACTCAAATACATTATGTCTACGAATACCTCATTTTGTTATGCCTCCATCCTGGTGACATTGGCATGACATGGCATTATGTTTTTACGTTGTCCGCATTTGCATCTGTATGGCACAGTCTCATGAATGGGATATTTCAAGAACGCCTTGAGGAAAGTTTTTCAAATTTGGCACACCTGTCCACTTGGACTCATCGATGAACGGATTAGATTTTGTTGGTCAAAGGTCAAAGTCACTGTGACCTCACAAAATATGTTTTTGGCAATGATTCAAGAATTCTTATGCTAATTATGACAACATTTCACACAGATAGATGACAAATAGATGATAAATTGATGACATTTTATTTCCAAAAAGTCAAAGGCCAACTTCATTGTGACACCATAATGTTATGCAAAAACACCTTTCTGGCCATTGCTAAACACAGTAACTCAGGAACAGAAGGGGAGACATTCTAAAACGACTAAAAAGGACTCTCGTTTTTTGAATTAATGTTTAAAGAAGCAACAGATAGCATTTTTGCCTATATATATCATTATGATAATAATGTGGGTTGCACAGGGTAGTGTACACAGTAAAATCAGACTATCAGCATTTACATAGGTTACTTAATGGCTTTGCAATCTTTGCAATAAGCTTCTGCCACCGGGGACAAATTTTTGCAGAAAAAATCTGCTTTACGGCAGGAAATGCATCGTGTATTGCCAAACTGGTCGGTCAGCCAATTGGGGACTGGAGCTGGTCCTTATGAGGAACTGGCCAGGGCATGAGATAGTTGAGTCAGGAGCACAATGGCAGACAGACAAAGTTTGGAGATAAGTGAAAAACGGCCTCCCAAAAGAAAACGAGCTAATCTGTCTGAGGAGGTGAGGATGCACAAAAAGCAGAGTGATAAAAGAAGAGGAAAAACAAGAGTAAACCTCAGTCAGGCGTTGAAGAGATGGAGGGAGCTCCGTGACCAAAGAGGCTTCAAAACCGGTGTCCAGCTAGCTTTCTTTCTAATGGATCAGTAAGTAACACGGCTTAATGTTAGCTAGACGAGAGAGGACTGTACTGTACTGGCTACTAGTTAATTCCTATCTGGCCACCATTGCAGATCACTGCAACCAGGGACTGGGTAGTGAGTGTTGGTCGGCTGACATCCTCGTTGCCATTCTACGGCAGCCCTCGGACAGTGATTACCCCCACGCCACCGCCGCAGCAGCTACTGGACACCCAGCATTTCCGACCGGGAGAAGTGGAGTAAAATCCTCTCCTCTGCTCCTGTTTGTCTGGTGAACGCCTCTCCTCTGTCAATACACTCTGCCAGCAGTTTAATAATATTGATGCCAGTTGTAACATTTGAATCTTTTAGTAGTAAGCCATGTTCTAAGCAGGATAATGTATAGTGAGCCGGTGACAGTTGAAAAATAACTCGGCTGTGCGTTGAGGTTCCATTCCCCTGTCGGGAGTTATTTTTCAACAGTCACTGGCTCACTATCCATCATCCCTTACGTGTCTACTGTTGTTTGTACTGATACTGTACATATTGGTATAATTTACTGTGAGTTGTTTGTACTGGTACTGTGCATTCTGGTATAATTATTTGCATTACTATTTGTTTTTTCTTCAGATAAATCTGATAATTGTCGCTCGGTCTCTTCACTCTCATAGCATTTAGTAGAGTGTCCACACACCCTCTCATTCTACATATACATAGAGGTATACTGGTGGCTTTACAGCCTACATTTTATTGATTATCTCTGATCCCCACAGTCAATTTGGTCTTTGCGACATTGCAAGCAACACTGCTGACGCTAGGTGAGGCCATGCTAAAAAAAAACAAATCCTATCTGTTGCCTCTTTAAACATTTATTTTATTTTATTTTAAATGCACATGTAGAAATACTAGCTTCGGGGTTTCTGTAATATTTATTTGTTCACTTTTACCGAGGAGGCTGCTGACCCCCTATAGACTTCAATCTTCAATTGTATTCACTAAGCTAAGCCGCACTGCTAACCACTGAGACCCAGCCACTGGACGTACAGACATAAAAAAGATATCGATCATGTTGTCTCAATATGAAAATGATAGAGAAAGGGCATAACTCCCAAATCGTCGGAGTATTCCTTTAAAGTGTCTAGCTACCACCACTGACGCATGCTTTTTGGTGCTGGTGTGTTTTGGCCTTTACTTGTCTGGAGGCATCCAACCGCGAGGCAGTAATGCCAGTCTTTTATTGAGATCATACTACCAATTGCATGTCATTTATCCAATAATATGAAGCATGAATTATTTTTCTTCAAAAACACAATACAATGTGATGTCTAAAATGAAACATAGTATATACAGCCATACTAACAAAATGCAGTCAGCAACAAAACAATAGGCAACAGTAAAACAAAAGCAGCCTTTGCGTAAATGAAAACAAAGCTTTGTCTTTTTCCCAAAACAAATGCAAATGACAAACATATAAAACACACAGCACATCCACACAGATTGTACACGTTCACACAGCTGTCATCGAGGTTCTTACATTTACTTTCCACAGCACATCATGAGCGCTTTGATCATCAGAAGTAATGTTTACCTGCAGTGTCTCATATGGCGTCCGCTCTGTGCCCCTTATCACAGCCAAAGTGAGTGAAACCATCAGGTGACCTCATGCTAAGATGTGGCCCGTTTTCCCGCTTTGGTTTACATCCAAACTTCCTGTCTTCTCGGCAATGAACGCAACTTAGAGACCACGAAGAGTAGGGGCGTGTGTGTGTGTGTGTAGACAACGATGAGAAAATTACATTTGTGGCTTTTGAGACTTAAAATTCAGATTATTTGAACCTGTGTGCCTGCCAAAGAACGTATGTATATATGTATGACATGCGGGTTAAAACGAGAGACAGAGACAGAGGGAAAAAAGGTTACATAGAGGGAGGACTTATGAGTTATGACATATGGATTATACACAGATAAAGATAAAGAACAACGCAGAGAGAGAAGAGGGACCGACCATATGCTCAGATGACATAAGGGTTTGATTCCACACTCCAATGAATTATAACATTGTTTGGTTTCTCTACACAGTGAAATGATTTCCACACTGTTACCCGCTACTCCTCTTTGCAGGGATGGAGCCCTGTGGATATGTGTTCATGGGAGAGGCAGAGTGCCGACCCTGGAAAGGCTCATCCTGCTGTGAAGGCTGTTGTGCACTCGAGAGTCTCCATATGGACTTTACTACTGACAAGATCTGACCAACATCAGTGCATGACTGTTATAGGATAAGACAGTGTGTGCCTGTGTCTGCATGTACGCACACATACAAGCCACACCTGTAATCATTATATTGATGTAACAATACAGTCAGTACATGTTGCATAACACATGTTTTTGCTGTATGTGGACACAAAGCACACAGTGTTTTACATTGTGTAAGTGGAAGAATGTCAGACAGAATATCCCCAAAAATGAGCACAGCAGTTATTACTGCAAGGAAGGGTTTATTTAGAGCAACAGTTAAGGTTTAGAGCGAGGATTAAGGCCAGTTTAAGGTCATGACTTACCCATAAAATACAGGCTTGGGTTGTTGCATCAGCCTCCTACATCTGTTATCTTTTTTTCCCACTCTGCTCATAATTATGGAAAGGCAGATATGTCAATTCTCATTCAGAGTATGCAAAAATTAAGCAGTATAATTTTTCCCAATGGTGTCAAATTCACAACAAACTAATCAAGATAAGGTGGAGTAAGATTCTGTCACATGAAGTCATACAAGGTACAAATCCAGTGAAATGCAATCCCATCAGCTCCTTTAACTTGTGCACTGTAATTTAGTCCTTTTTTTTGCCTCTTCTTACATTGTAGGCTGCTGCTTTATAATTGTCCCTGTTTCTAGGTGGTTCTGGTAATCCATGGTTTCTGGTTGTGGAAAGATTTAACTGTAGTTTTGGGGACAGTTGCTTCTATTGTTTTACAAATTAAATCCACCACCACAGAATTCGTTGATGTCATAGGTGACGTTGACAGCGGTGTCCTGGAACAGGCTCCAGACTTGGCTGGAGATTGGCTCCATCTCAAACGCCACTGGGGGTGTGCGCTGTAGTTTGTTTTAATATCTTGACCTCAACAAGATGGCTGCATGGTTGCCCCCCTAAACTGTTCACTGCAGCCACCTCAAACAGTGTTTAACAATGCTCCAGAGTGGTTATTCCCCTTGTGGTGCACAGGGAGTTAGAACAGGGAGTTGGGACAGCAACCTCCATTCTATCATCTCTTGCCAGAGTCCTCTGCTCTGTTAGAAAAAGAGTCACCTGATAAAATGGCACTGTCCAGGATTTAGCCAAGTTTTGGTGAAACAAAGGATATTACAATTCCTGATATACTGTTGGAAACTGATGTGGGCACAGAAGTTGTCCAGTTTATTATCTAACGCCTGTACAATGGCTAGCAGGATGCTAATTCAGCAATAAGATCCACGCAATCTGGATCACAGCTTTTGTTTGAGTCCTCCATGCTTGCCACAGGGCCTTCAGTGTACGTATGGACGCAGAGATGGTCTTGCTTGTCCATGTGGTCAGGATCACAGCTGGTGCTCATCTTCCTCACCTTTTCCTCAATGTTTAGTGATGTTTACGTCACCATAACCAAGTGTTTTAGTTCCCTAACTTAAACTCATGTAGCTTGTGTGTACAGATATTGTACAAAGCAGGAAAGAGACAGAAGGGATGAACATCTGCTAATCCAAACCAGAAGATGAGAGATACGTTGGGATGTAAAGAAAGGCAATTAACAGGAAGATGAAAGAAATGTATTTTCAAAGCTGTGATTGATGTGCAAAGTTTTCATTTTGTGCAGACATTGTGCACACTGTAGTCCAAAGCCAGTACAGCTTGGTATTTTCTCCAACTTTGTCCTTTAATTTATAAATACCTGCCAAGCTTTGTTCCCACAGCTAATCTATTGCGAGGCATCTAGTGTTTAAATTGGCGTGTGTGTGTGTGTGTGTGTGTGTGTGTGTGTGTGTGTGTGTGTGTGTGGATAATTGCATATGACACAGAAGCAGACGGTTTAAGTGTCTTTGAAGTCCCTGTCTAACCTGGCAGATCCCACAATGTGGTTCCCATCAGTACCAAGCGTGACTCTGCAGGGGGGCAGAGAGCGAGCGCGGTGGAAGCCATGGTAGCTACAGTAATTACAGCAGTGCACTGTCAGTCACAGGCCTCACTTCTGTGAAGTCAGAGGACACACAGACCAACATTATATTAATATATAGGTAATGCGAGAGAAGAGTGGCTGGAGAGCAAAGCGTGTGGAAGAAAGGGATTAAAAGAAGAAAGAAAAACCACACTTCCTGGAGGGTATGGAGAGCATACCCAGTGGCTGGAAATGATTAAGTGATTTAGAAATTTATAATAAGCACTGGTTTTTTTACTCTGGGAAAACTCTGGGAGAAACAGGGTCAAACTATTAGCCTTAATCAAACCTGATCCACTGGCATTGAGGGGTTTTAGTTTCATATGAGTAGCGGTCCACCTAAATGAGCTGCCAGAGGACGGCCCTGCTCAAAACTGTGTCACAGCACCACTGTGCATGTGGTCCAATAAAGAAAATGTATGTAGACAAATTTCACTATGCAGACATGATTTTGCTATCGCCTGAGGCAGTTGCTTTTGGAAATTCTGACCACATTCTCAATCATGTCCTCTAACAATGAATTACATTTTGTGGTATAAAATCACCCATAATACTGGAAAACATATGTCTCCTGATTATTGTGAATGAATTTAAATGACATTCAGTAGCAGCATTTCTTCCTCATGTCAACCAATGTGGATTGTGGAGAAATGTTATATACTATTCTCACTATTTAACATTTACAAGCAAACAAAACAATAAAAAAGGTTTATAATACACTATTTTGTGTATATATGATTCGCTGTGGAAACAGAGCGAGGTAATTATTAATTGAAGAACAAAATTAAAGAAAATACAAAGCCCTGCATCACACATTTGCTTGTGTTACCAGCCCTGCATATCAGTTTGTCAAAGTTGCAATGTTGCACACGCTCTTGCCATCAAGCCTTTGTTACCTCTTACCCAAAATCCTGTAACCTGGAGTCTGCACTTTCCATAGACTGTACAAAAATAATGGCAGTCACCACCATGATGTCAACTGTTGGGTTGTGTGGACTCCCGTATTGAAGCCTTGAGTTTGGGATGTTGGCCGTCGCCATCTGGCCATCTCCCTGGAGTCCCTCGCTGGTTTGCTGCTTCTCGTGGTGCTGGAGAGAGCACACCTATTGGTTGCTGTCAGTGTTCATGTCATTGAACTTATGATAGTATTAAACATGTGTGATTTTGTTGGAACTTCAAGATGGGAAAAAGACGAACGTCAGACAGTTTGGACTGAGTTTTATGACCACCTTACACCAGAGAGTAAGATTAAACTTAAAACTGTTCTGGCGTTAACACAAAGTACTAACTGTGCAGCAGGCTCCGACTTCTCCCTCCTTATAGATGCCTCAGATTTGGATATCTTTCAGAGAATACTGCAGTTGTCAAACTGTGTAAATCCTTATCACCTCACAGGTTAATGTATTGTCAGCTCAAGTCTAGCCCCACCACACTGTACGTGGCTACACGTGAGTCCGGTTAAACTCATAAGCATCATCAACCTGATCAGCAGATTCTTTGTTTTGCCACTGTGATGCATGAAGCGGTTGTATGATATGAGAAATGTGAGAGAGTGTGAGTGGAAATTACATTTCAAACCCTGCCAACACCTAAAATGACTTTGCAGAGTTTATGGACATTTGTCTGAGTGACAAAGGAAACAGTGTAACTTTATGACTGTTAATGGAAAAAGGTGTCAGTGACGGACTCTCTCACTCTCTGTATGAGGCGGGATGCTGTTATTTTTACCTTTGTAACAGCTCTCTCCATGATGATTCACTCTCCTCTTTAACTTGAATTAAAACACGTGTGCCTATGTATGCGCATGTCCGTAAGTACTTGAGTGTGTTGTTTTGAAAGCTGCAGAGACCCTGGTTGCATGGTGTAGGACCCTGGTTGACCTGTCCGACTGAGGGATTGTGAGGAAGGCTTAAATTCATCAAGAGCAGGAGGGGAAAAGTTGAAGAGAGGCCAGCACTTGATTCAGTCACTCTATCTGCCTTTGATTAGCACAAGGGCATTTGTGTGTGTTCATACAGATATGGATGTGGTTTGAAGAAGGAAGTCATGCATTTAAACTTATTTTATTTATTGTTTAAATTATACTGCTATTAGCAATGGTTTGGTTTAATCATTGGAGACATGAAAAGCTCTACATGTTGCTTGTGGCACATTTTAAAAGGTATCAGACTGAGATTTTAGCTTCTTTCCATATATTTTAGAGCCTTTTAGATTACAGATCATGTACACACACACACACACACCTGGAGGCATGCCCAAAAATACACACAAGGCTTAATGAGCAGTAGATTGAACCTTGAACACAGTATTCTGTGTTGTTTCATCATTAGCTCTGTCTCAAACAGTCTTTTTCAACACAAGGACATGAGACAATAATGTAATGTTTCTTTGTAGTGAATAACCTCATTTTCTGTGTACATCAGCCTTGAAGAATCATTTTAATGAAACACATATGCAGAATGAAACGATAACATATATATTGTATTTACAGTCCCATAAATTGTACAGCGCAGATCAGCAGTGAATAGATCAACTCTGTCACAACTGGCTATTCAGCTCTTTATGGAGTTTGAGCAAAACAATGCAACAAGATGAAAAACATCTTGATAGATTTTAACAATGCAGCGTGTGTGTGATTTGGAAACCCTGCAGTGGTGGAAAGCCCCAGAATATAATACTGTACACTTCAATGAGCTGACTTTTATTTAAATGACTGTGCTTCTACCTTATCAGGTTTTTCTTTGACCTCTTTAGCCGATGTTTACATGGGCTCAGTGTTTGGAAATCACTGATTTGGACTTGATTAGGATTTTGGATTTGACTTTGTGTCTGGTTGCATTCAATAAAACTGGCATCTTTTCCTACTTTGTTGTCAGAAGTCTTGTCCTTGATGCGCCCTCAGTGCGGAGACCCTTCCTGTGACCTTCTGCAGGTGCCATGGGTGCTTTTTGTGGGTCACTGAGTTGCAACATAGGATATATAGCATAAGTGATAATGACTGAGTGGAGCTACCACTCACCTCCAGTGACCTAGAAAAATAGAAACGAGTAAATCCACGGCCATGTTAGTGACCCTGAGGCTGTATTTGAGCTAAAATGATACCATCAGATCAAGCTGATTCTAAACAGTTACGAATTTACCATGTTCACCATCCTAGTTTAGTGTGTTAGCATGCTAACTGCTAACTGCACTAAAGGCCCAGTCCCAAGACCCCTTGTCCCTAACACGTTGCCCTTACCCCTACGTTTTGCATGTTCACATCTAGGAGTAGGGTGTCCTGATTCTTGTTGGAATAATGGAGTATGCCTAAGTGTTAGGGCTACATGGCCCCTTTCACACAGAGGTTTCTCAGAGGCACACTCCAAAACTTTTGTTAATGAGATATCGTCAGCAAGACACCTATATTTTTCTATGTATTATGGTCCTTTTTTTTTAAAGCTGCTACAAGGAACTTTTAACTGGATATGCAAAAGTCTCTCGTTTCTGCTGATGTCTGTGCGTGACCTACAACAGCAAATGAGACCATCGGTGTGAAGATAAGCTACTTCTATATAGTGTATATCCATACCTTTAGGAAACTGTGTACGGGTCCGCCCCAGGTCGCTTGCAGGACGAAGCAATTTACAGCACTCAGACGGCACACTGCATCTTACCTAGCTGCTTACATTTATAAATAGTCGCTATTCCTCCTCCTTGACCCAACGTCCGTGGGGAGTTAAAATAGCAGCAATCATCGGGTAAAAGTTCTGTGAAAGCACTGGACTCACCAACAGTCAGCCACGTCTCAGTCACACAGAGAAAATCCAATCCTCGGGAAGTCAGGAAATCCTTCTGGATAAACGTTTTGTTCGCTAGCGATCTAGCATTTACCAGCCCAATCCTGGCAGGAGCTGGCGGGTCCGTGGCGTTAGCTGTCCGGGGAGCCACACACAGAGGCCTCAGGCTGCGCAGATTCACCCCCCGCCAGCGGAGACGAGGAGAGCAAGGGCGGCGGGGCTGGAACACCTCATCCGGGCCGATGACAGGTACCAGCCAGGCGTCGACAGTCCAGCAAGTGCCGAGAAATAAAGAGGCGAGGCACCGCTCCATACTCAGTCCAAGAAGCCGTGGAAGTGCTCGCCAAACAAGCTTTCATCTTTACCAGCTGACCGCTGCATTTACCCCAGCGGCAGTGGCACTTATGCCAGAGAGGTGGAGCTGGGGTGCGGCAGAGGTGAGCGGGGGCAAAGTTTTCCCGTCTTGTTGTTTCATTCATCCCCAAAACAAACACATGCGCGAGCCAGGTAAGCGTCTTTACGACAATACGCGCTAGAGCTCATGGGAAATGTAGGCTTCATTCCGGCAAAACACTACCGCTTTTGTCCACAGGGTCGCCAAAATCAACTCAAAATGAAAGTTCCTTGTGGGGGCTTTAAATAACAAGCAGAACTAAATAAATTGCTAGTATGCCAATGCGTTAGGAGCTAAAGTGCTAGCTAGCTAATGTGACATTTTTATTGCAGCTTTGTGCATGGCACATATTTCCATGTCGCATTCCCCCCTATTTGATGGTATATGATGCTCAAAATTTAAGTCAAGTCAAAGTTGCTACACTTGTTACTACTTCTCTGACATCAGTACAGACTGGCAGGACAGGAGCACAAGTGGTTAACATTAGACTACAGAGCACGACTAGTTGCCTGGTAATGGAGCATTGTTCCTTTTTTTGATGACTTGTTTGATCAATTGATAGCGTGAAACTTGGTTGGGAATGAATGGCCAGCATCCTTACAACGGCAAAAGGCTGCCTGTAGCCCACACAAAAGAAAACCACCACTGCAGAAGACGGCATTTTTTGCAATGTCTGACAACACTCGTTATGTCTGTTTAAGTAAATGCCAGCATAGCGATGATGTACGTTCCATTTCACAGGGAAGGTTTTCAACCACCATCCCTTGTAACTCTGTTCTGTGGGGCAAGGTGGCCAAAAACGAGGGGTAGGGGTAAAAATATTAAATGAGATTGGATCAAAGTAAAGTTGCGGCTGATAGGAATGTCATTAGTCTTGCAGGTATTTGATCTAAAAATCAAAGTATTGGCCACTTAAAATTTAGATCAGATGATGAGACTATGGAGAATGACTGGATCACAGATTCATCCTGAGGATGAATAGTGCTGCAGTACTAATTTCAAAAAGGCTGTAATGTTGCAACAACAGTTTTAAAGGTAGGATATACTATGCAGGAATTGTCAGCTACTATTTGTCAACAGCAACGCCAGCAAAAGAGAAAGTGAAAGCCAACCCCAGCTTTGTCCGCTTGGCGTTTCGCCTTGCTATTTTGCAGTTTTTCAGTGCTGTGTCTGATTTTTGAAGCTTCCTCTTAGATGTTTGCTGCTTACGGTCTTGCACCTGGATGCTACCTCTTATGAGGTCTCAACCTCACCTGAGTGCTGTGCCCAGGAACGACCCAAACACAAAAGAAAATGAAGAAAACACGGGAGGAGGACGGAGTCTCTGCAGCAAATACACAGCAGGGTGTCGGTGGCTTAGTGGTTAGAGCAGGTGCCCCATGTGCAAGGCTGTTGCCGCAGCGGCCCGGGTTCAACTCCAGCCTGTGGCCCTTTGCTGCATGTCATTCCCCCTCTCTCTTCCCCTTTCAAACATATCTGTCCTATCAATTAAAGGCAAAAAGAAAATACACTGCTTCTTGTGGGTCCTAAGTGACATCTGAAGAGGATTACTTTTGTATGAGTCTATTGTTTTTTTTTATCAAAATCCTGTATTGTATAACTTTAAAGAAGTGTGGATTCAATCTAATGATAATTTGGGAGGCTGTTGTTTGAGGTGAGGTGCTTTTGAGTTGTACTTCATTCTACTGTAAAGTTTGTTATATTATGTTATATATTATGTTATCAGTGAGGTTACACTAAAACAGACACTGAACGTTCTAACTTTTATGAAGGAAAGCTTAATTGCAGGAGTGTTGTATTAGATTTAGCTAGGTGTACCTAAAAGTGTAAGTGAGTGTAAATGGTTGTACCCAATTTGATGGCACTTCATCCAACAATTGTTGAGACATTTTACTCAAACTGTCTGCAAACTTTTGTGCCAGTTCTTTTCATAGTTGTTGAGATATTTCAATGGATAAATAGAAACTTTTACCTGCTGGTGGCATTAGAGGAAACCTTGGAGGATCACCAAAGCCAGTACCTTTCATCCTATGGTGACCATTTATAATACACTACATTTCATGGCAACCTATCCAACAGACAAGTAGCCTGAGTGTCAGACTGAAGCTCGCAGAACCTTCAGTCTGACATGGCTTCCATTGAAGGCGATTTACAAGGGGGAGGGAATTTGATTTTTCCCTAACCAATCAGTAGAGATCAACAACTCACCCAGAATCTGACGTCATTAGTATCCATGCCTCGGGGGTGCCAAAAACAAGCGAGCATTGCCCGTTTAAAATGTCTCTGTCGTCGTGCACGCCCAGCTGCATCGCCGTTAAATCCAGTTTAGCAGCTTCCTTAATTTGGTCCTCCATTAACGCGAGTAGTGGCGAAATACCTCGATAGCATAGTTAATGTGGTCTGTAGGATCTGTAGCGTCGCCATTGTTGCTATCCTCACCAGTTACCCACCGGCGTACAGCTTGACATCAGCGTGGCGCTGATTGGCTAATCGCTAGACCCCCGGCGTTCATTGGTCCGTCCAGCGTTTGGACGAGATAAATCGCAAATTCATTGAAGTAGAACAGACCAGAGATGCAAGCCTACTCAGTTGAGTGGGCGGGGTCTATGGTCTGGAACCAGGCTAACAGACAAGTGTAGGACCAATCAACTGACAGGCCGACGTTCCCATCCCTAGAACCATGCCACTAGCATGGCTGAAAGAAAAAACAGTAATCGTGCATTAGGTTGTTGGGAAATTTTTCCAATGGTAAACATCAGTTGAATGATGCAACTGTGATCTCATGCTGATGTAATAATGTGGATTTCTAGACCACAATCTTTACACTGTCCATAGGTCCATTAGGCTTTCTCTTATCTAAGAAAGGGCCAGAAATACAGATAAATGTGGCTGTGTGATTTATGACAGGAGTAGCTGTTGAGTCTTCCCATCTGAGACACCAGTGACTCAGAGCTGTTGCATGAAAGCAGTTTTGTTTAATTGACCTAAAACCCTGAAATTTCTGTGTATATACTGTATGAGTCTGAGTCACTAAGTCCAATGAATGACTGTAATAAAGAAACAAGTAAAGCATGTTCGTGAAGAATGCAGTTGTGGAAAAGGTCTTCTTTTTGCTCTCGTCCCCTCTGCCAATCTTATATTCTTTTTCTGGATACAGCTTTAGCAATACCCCCCAAGTGGTCCACTACAACAATACCCTATTGTGTCAACAAGCCAAATGTACAGTATGGCAGGTTTCAGAACTTTTTATGACGGTGAAAGGCTGCCAAAAATGACTGGTAATTTGTCTTTGTGTGGTTTGGTGTGTTTACAATGTGCTGTGGATTGACAAAGTTCATAAGAAACTGCCCTGTATACTTGGGAGATCACATTGGTTCAGTTTAAAGTGTTAGAAAATGCAGTTTATCGGTCAAACATTTAGCTCGGTGACTACTACATTTACAAGTGTCAGGGAATTGCACTGTTCTATAGTTACAAATGATAATCTAATAATAATCTCTCCTATAGATGAATGCAGTGTGAACTTCTCCTCTACTCTCCTCTTGCCAGAAAAGCACACTCATGTAGTTATAAATCATTCACAGTGTCCGTTTTAAAGGTTAAATCAACACTGGTTCACAGATGGCAGAAATGCATCTGACCACACCTAGCTCAGTGTTGGGCTACAGGTGTTTCCCATCAAGTGTTAAAGGGAAAACACCTGCTGTGACATCACTGGGGTGTGACCAGAAATGTGCTTAAAAGTTTCAACTCACGGCAGATGATTCCTGTAGTATGTGATGAACTTTTCTTTTAAGCAGCAGTTTTGGCCGATAGGTCCATTCTCTAAAAATATTTTATATCAATGGCTTGAAATATTTGATGTAATAATGTCTAATCAATGTGTTTAATTGATTGAATGAAAGGCATTGAGAATTTTTGTAACGATGGTTGCAATAAAAGTAAAATACAGCTTTGTTTTCCCACCAAAATGCCAATATTTGCAGAGCATTTAGTACATAATGAAAGTCACCAAACGAATATGTTTGCATTGTAAGTTTCTGCAAACCATGAGTATGTTAGATTTGCATGCTCCATGTATATCATATTAATGTTTCTAAAGTGATGTAATATATGAGCTGACTTATTCATTGGGAGTTGGAGGGGATGGTGGATGGCATGTCATTTAGATGAGACGCCTGCCAAACTGCAGACCAATGTTTGAAACCAATGAAAAAAACCAGCAGTTGTCTTCTGGAGACGCTTCCCAGCATTTCCACCAATGTTTGTGGCACAGAACCTGGTTGTTTTTGCACATTGCGGTGTTTCCCAGCAGCGTTTGAGCCATCAAATATGGGTATTTACACCAAAACATGATGTTTCCCTAACCATAATCAAATGGTTTTTGTGCCCTAACCACACCATTACCACAGCATTGTTGAGAAGTTTAAATGTATACGCCACAAAATAACGTACAAATGTAACGTATATGTGGTTTGCAGAAACATTCAATTTGAACATTTTTTTTTCTGGCGATTGGGTTACCATTGTAGTTCTCTTATCCCTCTTATTATAGATGTCTCATGGTGATTGAATCATTGTGTTTTTGGCAAGACTTCCCTCCTCTTGAAACCTCACCAACTAACAGCTTGAGTCACAGGAACTATTCTGACAAGCTTGAACAACCCAGGTTCAACAAAAGATAGTCTCACGTGTCAAGGGCCCATCTGAGAGATAACCAAGGCCAACTGAAGTTCATTGTACTGTATGGTAACACAGTTCTCAGACTCTTACACATCTCATAAGTAACGTCAGATATGGGTCTGCTGCTGAATAAAATCTGGATGTGTTATTATTTATTCTGGCAAAACAAACAACTATTCTGCTGTTGATCATAACTTCCTGATCTCTGACCCCTAACACTGCGTTAGTGGTGCGATAAGGAGTCCAGTTTAACAGCCATGAAAGAACAAAAGGCCCATCAGAGAAAAAAGCCTTACACAGCCTGCAAATTTATAAAGAGCACATGCACTTAATTTAATTTTATAGATTAATCACACTAAATAAAAAGGGAAGCTGTCGATACAGGGAAGAAAACCGATTGAAGAAGAAGCCTCGAGGCAACAAACGTGTGTCGTGAAAAAATGTGGTGCAAATAGACTGATTTAAATATTTGGATTGTGTGCATTTGCCAGACCAGCTACATGCTATTTCACAGTGACTGAGTATTACAATAAGCATTTCTCCTTTATGGCAACCCTGGGGAAAAAAAGAAAGTGTAATGCAATCTCATGTCAAAACTATGGTAATGACATCATCATCTTGTTTGAAAAATTTGTGTGTGAAAATTTGCAGTTTAGGAATAAAGACATATTGTCTCACTTCCCCCAAACAGTGCTCTTTTGTTAAGTAGTTACAGAGTAAACAGAAGAATTGGAAATAAAAAGGATAATCTGTGGCGAAGATTGATAGGTGCTGTTAAGTTTGTTACAGCCCGGAAAAGAGAAAAGGGGCATGAGGTTCATTAAGTGATGTTCTGTCAAAAAGCAAAACCAGCAAATCCATTTGCAGCAGGGGCATCAAGACTTGGGCAGTAGTACAGTGTGGTTTGTTGTTTTAAGGATTGGCATCCTTTGTTTTGTCGCTCTGGTCTCCATCAGAGAAGCCCAGAGCTGGGTTGGATGCACATATGGAACTGTTACGTTCTCCCTGTGTGTTTATGTTGCTCAACATCTGTTGAAAGTAACAACACTGACCACAAAACTCTGTGCCAAAACATTAGTTCAATATTAGCATATGGGGGGATTCAAAAGCACACTGAGTGAAAGCTGTTACAGGAGATAAAAGCATGAAACAGTGTCACTTCTCAATAGCTTTTTAAGATACTTGGTTTTATTGAATTCATAGAAGGTCTAGAGATGGTTATAAAAGCAATGGATGGGTTTGAAACCAAACATTATTTCAAAAATGACCTGCTGAGCAACCACATGTCCATGCTGTCCTATACCTCCATATGTTACTCTGCTATGTAAAAGAAAACAACTGCCCAAAGCATTTTGTTTTACTTGTGCACTGTAGAACTACATTATACACACAAAAACACTGTATGTCTTTCTTTTTATTGTCAGTGTTGAACTCCTCCAGCCTCACAGGGGATTTCTTCATAAAATCAGATTGTGTTCAAGTCTGGACACACATTAGAGACACGAGCAGCATGCTGCAGAGGTCTCTGTATCACTGATGGAGGCTGGACAACTTCCACCGTGCTGCCAGTGTGTAAACGAAGCATTACTGTGAGCAGCTCTGGTGCACATTAGTGATAGTGCTGCAGTTGACTCAAGGACACAGACAGAGAAGGAAAGCGCGAAGGGAGAAAAGGGGCTTTCCATTGCCCTAGTTTCCATGACCCAGTGTGTGTGTGTGTGTGTGTGTGTGTGTGTGTGTGTGTGTGTGTGTGTGTGTGTGTGTGTGTGTGTGTGTGTGTGTGTGTGTGCGCGTGATGGAGAGTATGATCAGCTCTTTGACAAGAACTGCAGCTTTAACTGGCTCACATTCAAAAGACAAGTGAGAGAGAAAATGTGATCAACAGGACAATAAGATACGCAAAGGAAAAGAAAAGACAGAAAAACTGTGAAATCGTGTGTGTCTGTGTCTGTGTGTGTCTGTGTGAGAATGGGTGTGTGTTTGCACTCTCACAGGTGGGCCAAATGCACATCATTCTTGTGAAGTTACTTTGCAACCACAAACTCTCCTGTTACTTCCAGCACTTTAGTTGCAGTAAAACTCATCAAGCATCAAAGAGCATTCCCATAACTGGATTAACGCAGCGACAGTGAGTGATGCTGGTGAGGAAGACAGGCTGCCGGAGACAAGAGAGCCGGGACTAAATATTTGTGGTGAATATTAACGGTATTAAATTCCAAGGGGTCCACTAAGAACCTTCTGCTCAATTATTGAAGCCAAACGATTGTGAATCACCAGCGTTGTTCCACACTTAGTATACTGTACTGTGAGTTATGATATCCCTCTGGTATAATTTAAATAACAGTAAGAGTATACAGCCACACTAGCAGCTCTGTGAGGCACAGCAGTGCTTTGAGCTAAACACTAATGCCATAATGGTAGCATGCTCACAGTGAAAATGCTAACAACCTGATATTTAGCGGGTATACTGTTTAACATGTTCACCTTAGTTTGGCAAAACTATAAGCTAATGAGTTGTTTATTAACTTAATCTTATCCCAAGAACAAACCTACAGGAGACCCTACACCCTACTGTAATGTCAGACAGACAGTTTTTTTTTTCTTCTTTTTCTGTGATCATCAATTAACAACCATACACTTGGATTTTTCCTCCTCGTTGTTACTGGTACGGCTCCAACTGCGACTTCCCTGCAGATTTCAAATCACTTTTACCCAACTGCTGATAAATTCTCAAACTGACCATCATTATACAAAAAAGTATGAAGGCTGCTAATCGTGTTTTATATTTGGTCACAAACCAATATGGGCCGCATGGCAACTGATAGTCTGCCTTGTAAGCCTGTCTGGGCAGGGCATGTAACGTTATTGATTCAAGATACTACATTGATATCAGAATACAGACCCCCCCCCATTTGAGTAGATTTTTATTGTTGGACATAATTAAGTTCATCTAAAAATCAATATATTTTAGCACTATTTCGTTGTAGGATTATATTCTGTGTGCCGTTATACTTGCAGTGTGTATGATTCAATCTAGTTTGACTAATATTACTTTTTTTTTTTTTAAATAATTCTCGCCCATACTTTGCCACACATTCCAACTTTTCATTTTCGTATTACAAAGTCATTTAGGATTTTCATTCTACGCTCAGGACTTGCGTTCTGCTCACCTAAGCATGCACTGCTACTTCCTGCAAAACCACGCCCATGCAGGTGAAACTGTGTTTTTAGGGAGCCCGAGGCTGATGGACATGTCATTTGGTTTGCAGGTGTATACCAAAGAATTGGACAAATTAAAATTTAGACGTGATGATTATGTTAGAGGAAAATTCAGTAGATAATGAATGTCTGTACTAAATATCATGACAACAGTTGATTAGATGTTTCATTCAAAGCCACAAATGTTAACCTTGTAATAGTGCTACACTTGAAGTCAGAGGATCACCAAAGTCATTAGGATTCATCCTCTGGGAACCTTGAATTTCTGTTAAAAAATTATAGAAATCCACTCAGTAGTTGTCGAGATCAGCTGTTTTTTTCACTCTTGTAGAAAGGTATTTTAACCTTTTTTTTTTTTTTTTTTACCTATTTTTTTACCAAGTAAGATTGAGAAATAGATTTCTATGGAAATAAGTCATTCTGTGCTACACAATGTCATGTAACCTCAAGTGCCCCCCTTGGCTGTGCCCAAATTACCTCTCATCTCAGTGCTGTTCCCAAGGGTTTGATTACACCACTGCTATAATCATATGAAATTATTCAGAACCCTATTTTCAGCTTTTTGTTTGAGCAGTCCTAAAACAACAGATTATACATGCAGTTGCAGCAGTTTTCCAAGCAGTAAATGTTTTGATGCAACACATAGGCTGAATCTTATACATGCCAGACAACTTTCTTTTAGTGTCAAATCAGGTAGCAGTCTTTCTGGAACATAATGAAACCAATCAGACAACCCACGCCAAGCTTTGATTAAGTAGTATGGATTCACAGATGATCTGGGGTACTTTGGGAGCTGCTGCTATGGGAGAAAATAGGGTTACTTTTCCGCTCTCTCTCTGCCCATTACAGGCCATCAAGCCATTTCCACATTAGACATACTGTAACTGTGGGATACAAAATAAAATACAATTTAAGAAGGCAAATGTGCACTGATTACAGTTCAATCTGCAATCTTTGCAACAAATGAAGTTAACATAAGATTCTACATTGTAGCCCAGCCATTTACTACGAATCACAAGCTGATCCAACATAGACTGCGTTCCAGTAAACTGTCACTTATAAGAAGCAGTTTGCTGCTGGCCTGCAGCCTGCTGCTCTACACAAAACACTTGCTCCACATTCATCATGGGAACCTGCTCTACATTGCAGTGGGTGTATTTTGTTTTTTAGTACATTTTAGGATGTAGAAATGTAGTGAGTAGAGCTTGTAAACATGAGGAATAAACAAACAATAAACAACAGAAAACAGCCTGTTTGGAGCTGATTTACAGTCGGCTTCCTGAAGACTGTCAACAAAGACGCCATTTACTCCAGTTCACTCCTGGTTTCTGTAATTAAGGGTCAAGACCCCCAAAATTGCAGTTCCCTACTTGACAAGAGTCAGAAGTCATTATCAGGAGAAAATGAATCTCATTCATGAACTGAGGAAAACCTGAACAGGCAATGTTTTGAAGCTTGGATTCAGGTTAACTGCAGACAAAAAGTAAAATTAGCAACAAGGCCTTACCCTGTCGAGGGAAAAAACTCATTTGCGATTTTCTTGTGACCATGCAGCGGCCATTAGAGGAATTCCCTCTTTGGGATTAGATCAAGTCATGTTGGCTACCAGGCTGCTTATGGTTGCCATCCATTCATTTGAAAAACTAGCATGACTAAGAGTATACAGTCACTGTAAGCATAGCACTGCTTACTGCTAAATGCTAACATGCTTACAAAGACAACTATTTAGCAGTGTGTTTATCATAAGCATCTTAGTTTAGCCTGTTAGCATGCTAACATTTGCTAATTAGCGCTATGGCCAGCTGTGTTCCACATTTTGTATACTGTACTGCAGCTCTGTGAGGCACATCAGTGCTTTGGAATAAATGCTATGCCATCAGTACAAAATTATCACAATGAAAATGCTCACTAGCTGACGTTAGCAGGTGTAAAGTTAACCATGTTCATCTTAAGTGGGATTTATACTTGTGCCTCAGCTCTATGCAGAGCCTACACCGTAGCCCATTCGTGTGGCCTACGACGTTGTGAGCATTTATACTTGTGTGGTGGTGTGTCTGTGTCACTCTGCAGTTACACCCGTTGATTCAAAACACACCAAAAAAACACATTAAACATGGCTTAATAGAGACAATTTCAAACACAAGTACACAAATCAGCTTTGCTGTAACTCGCAGAATTCACAGCATTTGTCATTTGCTGGACACATTTTCCCCCAAAATACAACATGCTAATGTTTTTAGCACAAGCCTACGGCATTTTACACTGTATAAATTAGCCTTGCAGCTAGTGGACTTTTACTCTACTCATATGAAGCCAGGGACAACAACAACATTTAACAAAGGTAATGTTACAAATTCAGCTCCATTACAACTCACAAGGTTCACTGACAAAACAACTGTCTTATACTAAACACGTTTTCCAAACAAATACAACATGCTACCATAATAAGCACAAGCCTATGGCCTTTTACATTGTATAAATTAGCCTAGCTACTAGCGGAGATTTCCTCTACTCATATGACGCTATGAGAAATCACACACAGGGCTTAAAATTCAATTTTAGTGCAGGCTTTATTGTCTGTGGAACAAAAAAGAATATAAAAGTTTCCAAAAATAGACAGGTCTGTGTTGTCGCAATGTGTAGTTACATTTCTGGGTATGGCGTAGAGTACAGCGTAGGGTACGGGGTATGGCTTAGGGTACAGCGAAGGCTTTACGTCAACACAAAGCCTATGCCATAGGTACGGTGTTGATTTGACGCAGGAGTGTAAATCCTGTTTTAGTTAGGCAAGTTAGCATGCTAAAATTTGATTAATAGCACAATTCAACTGAAGCTGATGGGAATGTCAGTTTTGCAGGTATTTGGTCATAAATTAAAGTATTAGACAAACTGAAATGAATGTATCCATTCATGGCAGTCAAACTAATAGTTGTGGGGACTTGTCACTAAAATACAAAAATGTTATCCTCATGTCGTAACCTAAGTGGTCGACCAACAGACAAGCGACCATCAGACCATAAAGCCTTGCTGCTAGCATGACTAAAAGTGTATGACATTTGTCAAAAGCAGGGCTGGCTTTCCCCACTAATGTCGTCATGATAATATCTACGTTTTTTGAGGGTTCCCCCTAAAAACACGTAAATTGCTTTTTTGTGCTCTCCTTCATAAGGGTGTTATCAAGTGTAGATTTGTTTATAACAAATGTGTCATCCATACATTATTTGAATCATATGTATGGCTATTCCCACATGTCACATTACACGCAACACACTATGTTTATCGACCTAAATAACATACATGGGCGTGTTGAAAATGACAGCACACACAGGTACGAGGCTGTGATGTTGCTGTTTGACATCAGTTTATCTCTTAGATCAGTCCCACATTGCAGTGCTCACTCAGCACTTTGTAACTAAACCCAGATGTTGGCCGGATGCTATGCACTGTTAG
Organism: Epinephelus fuscoguttatus; assembly: GCF_011397635.1. NCBI lineage: Eukaryota > Metazoa > Chordata > Actinopteri > Perciformes > Serranidae > Epinephelus > Epinephelus fuscoguttatus. The sequence continues at coordinate 31,844,011 of NC_064759.1, read as the reverse complement.
AGTGACATCACACCAAAGAGTTGTCATATTTACACACCTGGTCCACAGCTACTACACTGATTAGATTAGAGCCTCCTCATTAGTGCGAGTCCTTCCAGCACCCACAGTCACACACTACACAAACCGCATCATGAATTTTGTATAGGCTGTGATTCATTAGTGTAATGCTCTATTAAACTAATACATGACAGGCACCCCAACTTCCTTAAAGAGCCTTGCAACAGGATAACATGTCCGAGGCAATGTCCAGATTTGCTGCTGAGGGAAGACAGCTAGTATTTACACAACCTCAAGAGGTCACCTCTTAGAAAAACATAAACATAGATCGTTTAACACTTGTGAATAAATGAGCAATGTTGTCGTTATTCTGGTGAGGAGCCTCTGTTTTAAATGGCAGAGTTTGGGAACTCAGCCTTTTTTTGGCAAGTTACAATTTCAAAGTGAAATACTGAACTCGATTGTTTACCACGATAGATTTGCACTGATTACAGTGTACTGATTACACTTTCACTGACAGGGGCAGTGACTCTGATAGGATTTAATTTCTTTGGATGTCCATCTGTCCATTACCTATAGAATACATATGATTGAATACAGCATGTGATCTGACTTACCCTTACAATCTTGCATTTTAAGTCTGAGTATGCTACATTTGCTAACTTGCTTTTGACAAAACCTCAGACATCATGATTTTCACCACTGAATTCCAGCATCTAAAATGGCATACAATGACCCAAGAAGAAACTGCATTGCTGTGCAGTTTACAACAATTTTGCATAGTGGCCCACATTAAGACTCTGTCATTGAATGAGACAGCACTGTTCTATGAAATTACCAAATGTGGTATTAATCTGTTAAATTTTCAGTTTTGTTTTCTTTGAGACACACTAGCGCAAATATTAATATGGCAGAATTCATCATTCTCATTCAGTCGCAGCAAATGAGGTGGTTATGCTCTTGTGTGACATCCTAGGGAGACGCCAACTCTTCTGTTTATCAAGCAACCATCTCCATAGCGATAAAGGGAATAGTGTCCAAATCCAGAGCTGATGTTGCAATATTTAATCCTCTGATTGAATTACCAGGGAGGAGCAGAGAGAGAGGGAGAGAGAAAGGAGGAGTAAAGTTACTCCAATTCTATAAACACTCACTCTGGTGAGGCTGTATCTAACAGTGTGAAGGGTCCAGTCGTCACTAAGGAGGGTGTGCCATCATCAGTACTACTGACAAGTTCATGTTTGCTGTCACTGTAAAAGGCCTTTTTATTGCTACAACGCCTCTGCCTTGTCTTATCCAAACTGGAAACTCCTCCTGGAGTTTTTCTCAGAACACTCTGAAATTATTGGAAATGGTAAGGTGTATATTCTGTAAAATCTTGTACTGAGTTTTAAAGCTGCAGTAATCAATAGTTTTATATTATCAGCAACAAAGAACTGTATCTAATGTGAAAAGTGTCGGCTGCTGTGACAAACCTACACATTATAATCACCCTCCTCTGCATTTCCTTGCAACCTTCCATCCATTCAGATGGGATAAACATTACATGGGGAATAGACATAGATATTCAGCAGGACAAAGCCTCCCCAGTGGGTCGCACAGGAAAAGATGTGCGTGAGAAAATTTGAGTCACAAATCGTACTCTTTCATGGTGTCATAACTGAGTAATATCGTAACACTAAGACATGATACACATGTTGATATCATTCACTGTGATTTACACTTCCCAAGGATATCATCATTTTCATCCATCATGAATAAATGTTCACTAATCCACTTAGAAATCAGAAAAAAAAGAAGTTTTAGAACTTTCCTGGGAATCATTAGGCTTTGTCAGTCTTCTTCAATATCAAAGTAATCCAGTGATAGTTGTCTGTACATCTGTGGGTGCATTGAAAACAGAAACTGCTAATAGCTCATTCAGCATACTTTGGTGCCAATTTGCAAAACTGGAAAATCTGGGGCTCAAAACAGAATACCACCTGTAGCTGACATTACATAAGCCCATTTGATGAGATTTTACGGTTTTGCTCTCCCGATGGCTCCAATTTTTTTATGCCTCCCCGCCAATGATAGCCGTGGCCTGAGTTTCCGTATGAACACACACGTCTGTCTGTCCATCCATCCCATTCTTGTAAACACAATGTCTCATGAACACCTTGAGGGAATTTCTTCAAATTTGGCACAAATGTCCACTTGGACTCACAAATGAACTGATTGGAATTTGGTGGTTGAAGGTCAAAGATAAAGGTCACTGTGACCTCACAAAACATGTTTTTGGCTGTAACTTGAGAAATTATACGCTAATTATGACAAAAATTTCACCCAAATGTCTAATAAGATAAAATGACTAAGTGATGGCATTTTATATCCACAAGGTGAAAGGTCAACTTCACTATAACATCATAGTGTTCCTCAAAAACACTTAAATCAGTGTCATATCTTAGGGAGACATTTGGTCATATACTGAATTGGTGACACTAATCTTGGGTGTCCACCTTGAAACTGTGCTGATTGTATAGATCCGCCGAGCTGCTGGGAGGAAGATGTGTGTGAAGCATCTATGTTTTCATAGACATAGATGTTAACTGTAAGTGCAACTTGACTGGTTCGTGGAGGCATACAACCACAAAGCTGCAATTCTAGTCTGTTGTTATATTGGTTCCCAAGTAGGGCTATGTGTTGGTTTTATTGTTTCTCAGCACATTTATCAAAATACCTTCCTAAAGTTATAACACATCAGATTATCTGTGTTCAGATTGTCTTCACACCCCCAAGTTGCCATAACATCTATTAGCTAATGCCACTTTTACTTAACTCATTATATTGGTTATTTCAGGTATTGACTTTTGTACAACTGAGCTTAATATAATTATTCTTTTTAAGTCTTGATTCTGACATAGACATGATTGTGAGGACTGAATGCAACACTATGCAAAAATCTATAAACAAAACATAAATGTTATAAAGCAGATTAAATGAGGTGAATAGTTGTAATTGAAGTAATTGGAGCAGCTGTGCTGCAGATTCATAAATGTGATGTTATGAAAATGTTGGCAGGAAATAGACAACTACTTGTAAGTAACAATGTGAGAACCTTTGCCTTATTTGGCCGAGTGACAGGATAGCAAGTCCTTTAATTCTATTATTGTAGCCATTAAATTCTCTTTCATATGCACACATATTTTTCCCACCCCCTCATTACCCCCGCTCTCGTTCACTCCCTCATTTGCCCCATACTCGTCCACCCCGCCCCCCCTCTCTGAGTGGGTTGTATACACAGTGTGGTTACAGTCTCCCCAGCCCTTTAAACTGTATGGAAGCAGTGTGAGTCTCTGTATTGTTGGTGAAGTCCAGTCCTCTGAGGGCCTTGTTGTGTGTTATTGCACAAATTCATCACCATTAGGCAATCATGGCACAGCACTCCAGTGTGGTTTAAATACACACTGACAGAAGCTGCCAAGAAGAGAAAGTGTGTTCTGTCTATGTAAAGTTATGTATAAGGAATTCATTTAGGACACTAAAATGATTCATTATTTCCTATATCCTAACATAATAATGGCACATATTCTGCTTTTACAAATGACAAAAAATACTGTATGATGCATGCCTGCATATATTTAACCCAGCCTTACTACCATTTTGCGGAGATGACACAATAAAAAATCTGCTTATACGGGCATTGACCAAAAGCAGACTCTCCAGAGCGGGTAATGCAAATTTGATTTAACAGCCAGTTGACAGATTGTGGCTGCAATAAAAATGACCATAAGAGAGAATTTTTGTCTCTATTCCATGAAATGAAGAAATGCTTGGCTGGTAGAAACTGTAGGAGTAATCCGCAGCAGAGTGCCAGTGCATATTCAGCGCCATAGAAGCTCACACAAATGTGCGAACATGGATTAGATGACATGGAAAACAATTAGAAATTTAAATTTAACAAGCTAACTGGGAGATAGAAATGACACACACTAGAGGAGATGAGTTACTTCCGCTTCACAGCAATAGTCTTTTTCTGTCATTATGCTATTTCTTGCCAAGAGTTTAATGAGAAAATTAATATATGTTTTCATGCTAAATATGAGGCTAGGACCAAAGCATGCTTAGCTTAGCTTTAGCTAAAGGATTTGGGGCAATAGCAGGTGGAAACTAGAACATAACTCCTCTTAAAACCACCAACTGTCATTTTTGCATTTTGTTTTTAGATTACTATTAAACAAACAGCATACAGTGTGTTAAATAGTGAGCTGTTTCTTCCTGCTTCCAGCCGATATGCTAAGCTAACGTAGTGTCCCCTGGCTTTAGTTTGATATTTGATGTATGGATATGACATTGGTATCGATCTTCTTGTCTATGCAATCTCTCACAAAGAAAGCATAAAAGCAGACTTTTTATTAGCTGTTTAATAAATAGCCTGAGGTATAAGATAAATAAGAAGACTACTAGCACTTAAACTGGTATTGTTCTCTTATAACAGTACTAAAAAGAAATTGAGCTATAACATTAAATGTTTCCAAGAAGCCAAATAATACCACACTGTCTTAATACTCTGTCTGTAATCCCTCACATTACCTCTCCCATCATCTCTGCCCTGGCTCTCACTCTCTCATGGCTGCATGTAGAGCACCAGGCTCCCATCCAGATCTATTTAATGGTCCATAATGCCGCACCACACAGACATGCACACACATAAACATAAACAGTAAGAGCACGAAAGAAAAAGAGAAAGTTTTCATGCCTTCTGCCAAGTAGGTTGTTTATATGTTGCAAATGCACCCACTTACCTCTGTGTTAAAATCATTCCCACTGACATTATCTCTGTTGTTTGTCTTTGCACCAAGTTCATAGAGCCACAGTTGCATGTAAATTTGTTGTTACAATACTTTTATTGTTATTATATGAATATAATGTTAGGTTGACACAATGGCATATTTGTTTACCCCCCTTCTGCTATGTAATTTAGGATTGCAGAAGATTGAAGAAGTGAGGGTTCATGTGACTATATTGTTTCAGGGCTCTTGCACCATTTTAAAAGTCAAGTTCAATAGTTTTTAAGACCTCAATTAAGACTAAAAAAATGTCAAAACAATTTCTTTGATAGAAAAGAGGGGCAACTTATTGAGCCCATTTTCCTTCATGTGTTCAGCACTGAGAATACTGTAAGGTCAAACTTTTCCATTCTCACAATAACAAGTCAGAGAACAGGTCAAGCATGACAGTAAGTTTACAGGTATAATATGCAGGAATTGTGGGTGTCTGTTTGTAAACACGTGCTTCAAACTTGGCAGCTCCTCCCTATAGCTGATTGGATGTACACTGCAAGGTACTGGGCTGTCGTAGGAAGTAAAGTAAAAGCCAAACACAGATTCACTCTCATTCTGGAACAGGCTTTGTCCGTTTGATGTTTCACCTCACTATATTTACGTTTGTTCAGTGCTGTGTCTGCGATTTCTTGGATTTGTGCTGCTTAAGGTCTGGCAAATGGTTGCTACCTTTTTATGAAGTCCCAAACTCACCTACATGTTGTATTGGCTAGAGGCTTCACACCACTGCCCAAAAGTTGTAGCCCAGAAATGTCCCAAACACAGCAAAATGAGAAGATAAAAAGAAAATTCAGGCAGCAGGCAGGGTCTCTGCAGATAAATACATCGCCACACACTTCTGATGGGTCAAGTGATATTTGAAAGGGATTACTGGAGAGACCAGTTCCCTCCAAGGATCCACTCAAGTACACTGAGGTCAACAGAGGCTCCTTACAAGAAGAGGCCAAGGTGCGATACTGGAGGATCCTTGTGATTGTGTGTGTGTGTGTGTTAAAGCATTTTACAGGAACTTGTAACTTAACATATAGTCATTGCCATTTAGGTCAAGTTTAGGCCATATTGGTAGTATTTCAGATGGCCTGAGCACTTGCATGTTTTTGCAACTTAGGTCTTTTTTTCTCAGGGTTGTTTTGACCATTGTTTCTATTGATTATGATAACATTATATTCAACAGATTAATTGCTAAGATTTGGGACACATGACAATTTCAAAAAATAAGTCCTGTTGTGTAAGAAACAAGCAGCATAGGCCCCAGCTCAGCCAGGTTATTACCCACACTACTGTAAAAAGTATTTTAGTTCCTTTGGGGTTGAAAGATGTTTTTAGAAACTTTGTATCTTGCATTTGTTGTGAGCTTTCAATCACAGCAGCTAACCCAGAGTCACAGCCATGAAAAGATGTCAGACCTTCTCTCTGGTCCCTCATCACTCTCTTTTTGTCTCTCAGATCATACTGAAGCAGCTTGTTGATGCAGCACTGGACCTTCAGGGTCAGCTCATCTTCACTGTGACATTAAGGTGGAGAAAATCCTGATTGGGACATTTGCACGGGATTAAGATCACAGATGACCTTTAGATTATTACAGATCATCAGAGGTCCCCAGGTAATACTTGAGCCATGCAAATAGGGTTGAAGATAGACAACACTTCTGTACAACAGTGTCTGAACACTGAACAAACACAAGGCAACAGGTCATACTAGGCTATAAAACTGAAAAACATCATATTCTATGAAAGTTAAAATACCAAAATACATATAATAATACAAACTCAAACTTGTGCATTAGGAGCATTTCAATTAATTCCACCATGGCTATATTGAAACATAATAATTTGTAGGTACAAAAAGCTCATTCTAAGGTAGCGAAAACACATTGACTAGGACTACTAGGGCTAGGGCTGCCACTTAATAGTCAACCAGACAGAGCTGGCAGACATGTCCAAGAGGTCATCAGATGTGTGGTTGTACTTTAAATTATGCCCCGACAACCCCCAGAAAGCAGAGTGCCAGATTTGCCAAAAGCAATAAAGGTATTTTTTACTGGTGAGTTAAGGGAGAATAGCCTATATATCTCAGACAAGGAAATAGAAAGCCCGACGCACAATAGAGACCTGCTATTATCCTGCTTGAACACAGACAACTAAATTATTTCAACAATGTGACTCAAAATAATGATAAAATAGATTTTATTGATGTAAAATATGCATTTTCCAGTTCCACCAGTCCGCTCTGAGTCTGGTGTCAGAGACACTTCTGATACTCTGAGTTGCACATCTGTTTGATTATGCTGCAGTGTGCGCTGAGGGTTTTAATTTAGTGTTCAATCAAAAGTTAAACACTACTTATCACTGACCATGAGTGTTTTTTTCATTTGTGAATATTTTTATCTTAATTCTAGTGTTGGAAGAAACTATGTTTTCGCCATATTTTTTTTTTTTTTAAACCATAACCATTAATACCGTAAACATGCAGCCAACTAGTCAACTAATGGCCCTAAATGACAACTATTAGTCGAATAGAAAAATTCTTAGTCGGGGCAGCCCTTCTAGCAACACATGTCATTTCTGCCAATATCAAAAGTTGCCAGCCCACACCCGCTCTCGGGCTCTGTGTCACACTGTCACGCTGCCCAAACAAATCACAGTAAATGCAAAGAAGTCTTAAAGCCACTCCTTAATGAAAATATGCAGTTAGCGTGAAATAGGTTAAATAGGCTTTCTCTGCACACAGGCCAAAGCCTGAAAATTAGGCTTTTCCAAATTTTATGAAGCACACACAGACCTTATTAAAATCACTAAACACATTTCACGTATGTTGAGTTTTGCCTTGTTCACTTTGCTCTACAATTTCAACTTTCAGTGCGGTCAAGACAGAGTGCATCACAGGTTAGTTTAATGAGGCTCACTAATAATGTCTCCTCATGCCACTATATGTAGTCTTGGTTTTGCCAAAGTTAACGGGTCCACTGAAGTTTTGTTTGTTGATTACAGCTGTTTGTAGGATTCTTTTGTCTGAGTTTATTCAATACCTGCAGCCATCATACAGCAGCAGGATCGATATGAGTATCTCCAAAGTGCTGTGTGCGTTTACTTTGCACTACAGTGGCAAAAAGATGTAACAATGAAAGCACATTTTACTGTACCACAAATTGCTGTAGCAAAATTGAAAAGGTCAGGCCACCTCAATTCCAACTAAAATTACTATTTTCTCAATAGCCTCTTGTGTCTTTCATCTAGACAGTTTTTTGTCCAGGTTTTGAAGGTTTGTAGATGATTGGAATTTTTTGTCAAGCTCACAGTACTTTAGAAAAGCATTTAAAATTCAACTTCTTTTCAGAATCAGCACCCAATACAATGGAGCTGGTAGATACTCCACAGAATTCTCTACAGAAGAAACGGTCTGTATGAAACTGAGGTCAGTTGAAAATTGCATCTCTATTGTGTTGGGAGAAATCTCTAAGACTCCAACACCACCACCACCCCCGCCAAAAACACAATCTCTCTCCAGCTAGTAGTTGAAAGACCCTCACTCTCTCTATCACTCAAGCTCATAAACACAGATGGGCGCGCACACACACTCTCTCACACACACACACACACAGTGCTCTCTGTCTCCATCTGTGACCACCCACTCCCCCGATCTCTGCAGGAAGTTACTAATCCGTCGGTCAGACTTGATCATGATGTAAACACGGGCAGTGTACCCCCTCTCCCAAAACCTCCCACTCCTGTTTCTGCCTTTTAACAATTCATTTGCCTGCTCAACTACTTAGCAGCAAATTACTGGCATCCAGGATTTATCTGACCCCCCAGCCCTCGCTGCATCATTAACTATGATCATTAGTGGCTTATCCACAGCAGGGCTCAGTGAGATTTGCTATAACCAAGACTGGTTTTGAAAATTAGAATTAATGCCAACTAAGCAATGCTGAAAATGAATCGCATTTTCAATGTTACCACAGTGGTTTTTCAGACAGCATCAAAATGCATTTTAAGGTATGCCAAAAAAACAAACAAACATTTTTCGCTCAGATAAATTGAATTTCTCATTCCTTAGACATTCTTCAGACTCTCCCAGCACACTGATGCTGGGTCAGTGGCATTAATGACATTTCCAAAAGCCTCCACAACAATGGCATCTGTTGTAAATTGTGCATCACTGTCTCACCACTACACTGCCTTTGGTGCCTGTGCTTATTTACATATTCCCACAACATCCCTCATCAGCCGACATGGGAAAATGTTGGATGCAGTCTGCAGTGGGCATCTATCAAAGTCAGCAAATTTAAGTTGCATTTTTTCACCCACATTAACCCTTGAACATGTTTTTGTTTGTTTGTCTTTTCAAACATTCCTGTGCACGAACCTGCAAGTTAAAATACATTTCAGCATGTTTGTACTATACTACAAATCGCAGTCACTTGCTTGTGGTCAGTGCAACATGGTTGTGTGCAACGCTACGCCGTTTGTTGGTCAAGCACGGGTGGACAGCGTATCTGTGGGACTGCCTCAGCTGCAGCGGTTCTGTTTCTGGTTAAGACTTTAAGAGCATCTCCGGCTTTTGGAAGTCCTTGCACCTCTTTCCTTTTCTCTAGCCACAGCCACAACAGCTGAAGGCCGAGCTTTTCCAGGAAAGAGTGTCACTTGTGAGATCTTATGGCTTCCCAAGTTGGAAATTTGGCCAGGAAAAGTACTCACACATTTATAGCGGTAAGGTCGAGGTAGCTGACGTAACTATATAAGGTTTATTCATTAGCTCCGACTTCACTTGGAATCGCTACTTGAGCGGTATCTTGTCTGTTGTCTCATTCAGAGCTCTTGTTGTCTGAGCTAGCTTCGTCATTCTCATGCTCCAGCTCTGCTTTCAGAGGATCTGATTTATAAATGGCACAAAAACAAATTTAACATTGTCAGTAGCCTGGGGTACATCTTCATTTCCAAGGCTGCCGTCATCAAAACCCTTCAAAATCAAAGAAAGTTAAGTTAAACCTGACACCCAGGTGCTGTCCCATGATGTAACTGCAATAGTTAGTTAATGTAAACAAACTTTTTCATCATTGTGTATTTATTTATTCATAGTAACAGTGACAAAACAGTGCCATCATGAGGCCAAACAGGAAAACACAAGACATCATCACTTGCATCCAGCATGCAATGAATAAAAAATAAATAAAATGTAACTTGAATATATCTCAAGTCTCCAGTGACCATATAACCTTTTAAGAGAAAATCAGTAGAAAAATATTTTTATCATTTTGACTCCAGAATATTGTTATAGACAAATATTTTGAGTACTTCCAGGGGGTTGAGTTCTTAATTGAATAAAATGAATAAATCAGATCGGGTGAAATATAGTCCTGAGTCACTGAGGATTTGAGGTATGCGTTTAGTTAACAAACCAGATTGTATTTTTCAGACAAGATATTAGTGTTGGGTGTGAGCTTTTTTTGGAACAGAGTTAAGCGAGAGGGCTGAGTTCAAACTAAAGAGCTTTTTAGTGGAAAATTGGAAATGCCAAAACAAAAGGGATCAGCACAGAGCTACATTACTTCTCTCTTCTTTGTTGACTTTGTAGCAAACAGCTCCACAGTGGTGAGGCTTCCAATGTATACAGAGGGAAGATATCATTTGTGTTCACTGATATAAGTTGTACAGTTTCATTTTGTTTGTACGTACTAACCACATGATGGTTAGTGGCTCAGGAGATAGAGCAGGCCATCCACTGATTGAAAAATTAGTTCGAACCCCTGTGCTGCAGTTCATATGTGAGAGTATACTGAACCCCAAAATAATGTGTATAAGTGCATGTGGCACCTTGTACGGTCGCCCAAGGCAGTGGTTTCCAACTGGTCCACGTGGTCCAGATTTCTCCTTTGTCATTAGTTCATGGTCCAAACAGTTTTATACATTTAGTGTCATACTTGTGGTTGGCCATGTCGTCAAGCCAGTTTGCTGTCTCTGTCAATTAACTGTCCATTCGTCACTCACTCTTCAGAAAGAAACGGCACTTCACAATAAAAAGCTTTACAAACTTGACACGTTTGACTTGACCACTTGTGGGTTCATGGGTTCAAAATGGAGCCATGACCCACTTTTGGAACAAGATCCACCAGTTGAGAACCACTGGCCTAAGGCACTAGTAGCCTCAGCCACCAGTGTATGAATACGTATGTGTGGGAATGGGTGAATGTAGCATGTAGTGTAAAAAGGCCTTTGGAGGACTAGAAGAGTGCAATACAAATGCAAGTCCATTGACCATCTTGTTGACTGCCCTCCTGAAATAAATGGTGTGACCAAGACACATGCTATTCAGTGACCCATTTGCAGAGGAAAATGACCAGAACTTGGCTAGACATAATATTCCAAAACCCAGTTCACTTTTAGACAATGTATTTCCAGACTCTTTTACATCAGAACATAGATGAGGTCAGAGTTATAGATGTAAACTGGAAGCAAATACTGCTCTTGGCTGATTGTATATTACTTTGTGGCCTAAAGGAGTCAAATGTTATCACAGTGGGTGAAAGATATTCATATCACTGTGATTCACTTCACCTTGAGTCAAGCTATGCTGTGGCCAGACACAGATTTTGAGTATTTAACTTGATTTATTACACTTCCTCCACGGGCTGCATCTCTGTCTCAAAGTCAGGGAGCATATAATTGCATTAAGTGTCCTGGATGTTTTCTTAGAGACACTGGGGAATAGAGCCAGTCGCACACCCTTACAGATCAAAGGGCACAATGGAAAAGAGATAAAAAATTAGACATAGAGAAAGTGAAGCCAAAGGAATCACCATCATCATGATTGAAATGATTATTTTTAAGTGATAAAATATCTTGGTGGTGTCCTGCTGCGACTGATATTGCGTGTGAAGCTAAGGGCTGATAACACAAACAAGGACCGCTGTGGGACTTACTCATCAAATACACAAAACAAAACTGTGCAGTGATGGTTTTCTCAGCTCAAATGACAATGCAGAAGTGCTGGCAGATAAACGCTGACAGGGAAAATGGTTAAAATACTGAACTCGTATCCAAAACAATTCAGAGAATTTAAAGTCAGGGGAGATTTTATTCAGCTACTTCTGTTGCAGAAGGATTTCATTAGTGTAACAGCCAGTGCTGTGCATTTTTAACCATTGTGAAACCAGCCTCATCTGTGAACAGCTGAACTAAAGTGATATATTTTGTTTCACTTAAAGCATTAAATGCTTTAAGTGAAAGTGTATCCGCTAAAAGACTGGCACTGTCACTAATGATCTCCCTGTAGAGGCACTGTGGCCTTAGTGAACTCAGAGGTAAGTTTCAGCCAAGTGAAGCACACAAGTGCAGTGTTAAGTGTTGGATACAACAGTCCAGTATACAGTTCTCCCAAATCATACAAAAAACAGATTTTCTCACTTATCTTAGAGGTTTTTGGCCATGCATGCCATACACTTTAAGGGACTATTTCTTCATTTGAAAACAGTTTCATGTCAGCAGTTTTCAGCTAGAGATGTGAATGATTCAGAGCAAGTGAGACATGGGTGTTTTTTAAGGCATGTTACAGTTTTTTAAATTTGAAAGTGCTTTGAGAAACACAAACAAAATTCCACTTTCCTAAATTGTATTAAGATACCACTGAAGCAAAGTGGGAAAATGTAGGATATATATATATATATATATATATATATATATATATATATATATATATATTTATATATATATATATATATAAATACACACACACACACACACACACACACACATAATATATATATATATACAGTACAGGCCAAAAGTTTGGACACACCTTCTCATTCAATGCGTTTTCTTTATTTTCATGACTATTTACATTGTAGATTCTCACTGAAGGCATCAACACTATGAATGAACACATGTGGAGTTATGTACTTAACAAAAAAAGGTGAAATAACTGAAAACATGTTTTATATTCTAGTTTCTTCAAAATAGCCACCCTTTGCTCTGATTACTGCTTTGCACACTCTTGGCATTCTCTCCATGAGCTTCAAGAGGTAGTCACCTGAAATGGTTTCCACTTCACAGGTGTGCCTTATCAGGGTTAATTAGTGGAATTTCTTGCTTTATCAATGGGGTTGGGACCATCAGTTGTGTTGTGCAGAAGTCAGGTTAATACACAGCCGACAGCCCTATTGGACAACTGTTAAAATTCATATTATGGCAAGAACCAATCAGCTAACTAAAGAAAAACGAGTGGCCATCATTACTTTAAGAAATGAAGGTCAGTCAGTCCGGAAAACTGCAAAAACTTTAAATGTGTCCCCAAGTGGAGTCGCAAAAACCATCAAGCGCTACAACGAAACTGGCACACATGAGGACCGACCCAGGAAAGGAAGACCAAGAGTCACCTCTGCTTCTGAGGATAAGTTCATCCGAGTCACCAGCCTCAGAAATCGCAAGTTAACAGCAGCTCAGATCAGAGACCAGATGAATGCCACACAGAGTTCTAGTAGCAGACCCATCTCTAGAACAACTGTTAAGAGGAGACTGCGCGAATCAGGCCTTCATGGTCAAATAGCTGCTAGGAAACCACTGCTAAGGAGAGGCAACAAGCAGAAGAGATTTGTTTGGGCCAAGAAACACAAGGAATGGACATTAGACCAGTGGAAATCTGTGCTTTGGTCTGATGAGTCCAAATTTGAGATCTTTGGTTCCAACCGCCGTGTCTTTGTGAGACGCAGAAAAGGTGAACGGATGGATTCCACATGCCTGGTTCCCACTGTGAAGCATGGAGGAGGAGGTGTGATGGTGTGGGGGTGTTTTGCTGGTGACACTGTTGGGGATTTATTCAAAATTGAAGGCACACTGAACCAGCATGGCTACCACAGCATCCTGCAGCGACATGCCATCCCATCCGGTTTGCCTTTAGTTGGACGATCATTTATTTTTCAACAGGACAATGACCCCAAACACACCTCCAGGCTGTGTAAGGCCTATTTGACCAAGAAGGAGAGTGATGGAGTGCTGCGGCAGATGACCTGGCCTCCACAGTCACCAGACCTGAACCCAATCGAGATGGTTTGGGGTGAGCTGGACCACAGAGTGAAGGCAAAGGGGCCAACAAGTGCTAAACACCTCTGGGAACTCCTTCAAGACTGTTGGAAAACCATTTCAGGTGACTACCTCTTGAAGCTCATGGAGAGAATGCCAAGAGTGTGCAAAGCAGTAATCAGAGCAAAGGGTGGCTATTTTGAAGAAACTAGAATATAAAACATGTTTTCAGTTATTTCACCTTTTTTTGTTAAGTACATAACTCCACGTGTTCATTCATAGTTTTGATGCCTTCAGTGAGAATCTACAATGTAAATAGTCATGAAAATAAAGAAAACGCATTGAATGAGAAGGTGTGTCCAAAAGTTTGGACACACCTTTTGGCCTGTACTGTATATGTGTGTGTGTGTGTGTGTGTGTGTGTGTGTGTGTGTGTGTGTGTGTGTGTGTGTGTAAGGCTAGGGTCAATTGGTGACACTAAATTGGCTGTAGGTGTGAATGGTTTTGTCTGTCTCTATGTGTCAGCCCTGTGATAGTCTGGTGACCTGTCCAGGGTGTACCCCACCTCTCCCCCAATGTCAGCTGGGATATCCTCCAGCAACCCCTACCAGGATAAGTGGTTACGGAAAATGAATGAATGAACCATTACTGTTAGTATGTATTTTTACATCTTCACTGACCAGTGGATACTAGGTCAAAGAACCCCTGCGGATCATGTTCCGCCAGGACAGCTTTCATAGCATCAGAAGTGCTAAATGGACAAGTTAGACTAATTTTAGTTGGTCTAAGGCCAAGTTAAATTTGGCAAAACACTATTTAGGTAACTGTGTACCTGACACCAGCCTATAAATACTGTCTCTCTCTCTCTGTTCACATCATCACACATAGCTTCTGCATGTAGCCATTGTTGATCCAAGCTCGTAATAAATGTGCGTTAAGAAAGAACTCCGTGATCGGCCTCATCCTTGCATTCTCCAGATCATCACAGAAACCCCTACTCTCAATTACCGAATACAAAAATCAAGCTTGAATAAACTCAAAACATTTTTAAAGTCTTACTGTGTTTAAGTTCTTAATGATCAGTGATGACAAAAAATGCACAGGTGATATAAAACACTGACTGATGCTTTTATCATAAGTGTATGTCTGCATGCATGTCAAAAAATAAATAATCTATCTCCTTAAAACTGTTATTAGATTATTAAAAGCCAGAACTATTTTAAGATCAACACGATCACACATGTAAACACAAATACAGACATACACTTGTACGTGTGTTGTGTTTTTTAAGAACTAATGCACTTAAAGCTTTTGAGAGGTTTTCCCATAAGAGGTTGATCCTGCCAGAAACATTCAAGATGTACTTTGGCTTCACTGTCTGAATGATCATATGTTTTATTTCTGATGCCAGAGTTTGTCCTGACCTCTTTTTTTTCTTTTTTTTTTGCTGCTTTAAAACAATAGATACTCTGTTTGACAAAACCTAAAGAAACTTTACGATGAGTGATTTATTCTGAATGTCCGACTCCAAAGTCCGTGAATCACTAAGACTATTTTTTGTTGTCACCTTTGATACTATTTTGTAACTTATGTCAGAGCTAAGGGAAGAAATTTATCCCATATGTTTAAGTTTAGCTGTTGGAGTGCTGAGCCTTTTCAGAGGATGGATAGCTATTATAGTCCACCTTATACTTGATTAGCTGTGACAGGAATATGCTAACTTTGGCAAAAAAACATTTTTTTTTATTAAGAACCCCAGTATCAGGTCCCCTCTGTGAGGTGTACTGTAACTTAGCCTACTGCCCTACAAAGACAAAACAAGGTAACTATGTATGCTGCTCAAAAATTAAGGGAACACTAAAATCACACTTCAGATGCTGATGAATAAATTATTCTTTCACTTCTTTCTCACTTTACTGATGTACATTGTATAATTTGTTGAGAACAAAATGATGTAACATCAGTCAATAGAAACAAAATCATCACCCCACTGAGGGCTCGATTCAAAATCATAATGAAAATAGAAGTAAAAAATTGAAATCACAGGCTGATCCAACTTGTCTGAATTTTATCATGGCAACTCATAATGTGACTCAGTAGTGTGTACAGCCCCCGCGTACCTATATGCACTCTCAACAAAGTCTGGGCATGCTCCTGATGAGTTGGTGGATGGTGTGTGGGGGGATCTCCACCTCGACCTGGATCAGGGTATCAGTGAGCTCCTCGAGAGTCTGTGGTGGTACTTGGCGGCATGGGATGCACCGATACATAACTTCCCATAGGTGCTCAATTGGATTCAGGTCAGGGGAACAAGAGGGCCAGTCAATGGCATCAATGCCTTCTCCATCTAAGAACTGCCTACACTCTCTGGCCACAAGAGGCCAGGCATTGTCCTGCACCAGGAGGAACCCAGGGCCCACTGCACCATTGTAAGGTCTGACAGTTGCTCTCAGGATTTCATCCCAGTACCTAACAGCAGTCAGGGTACCGTTGGCTATGACATGGAGGTCTGTGCGACCCTCTAAGGATAGGCCTCCCCAGACCATCAATTACCCACTACCAAACCGGTCATGCTGGATGATGCTACAGGCAGCTTAACGTTCACCATGGCATCTCCAGACTCTTTCACGCCTGTCACATGTGCTCAGTGTGAACCTGCTCTCATCTGTGAAGAGAACAGGGTGCCTGTGGTGGGCCTGCCAATTCTGGTGTTCTCTGGCTAATGCCAGTTGAGCTGCACAATGCTGGGCTGTGAGCACAGGTCCCACTAGAGGACGTCGAGCCCTCATGCCACCCCCATGGATTCTGTTTCTGACAGTTGGTCAGAAACATGCACACCAGTAGCCTGCTGGAGGTCATTTGGTAGGGCTCTGGCAGTGCTCCTCCTGTTCCTCCTCACACAAGGGAGCAGATACTGGTCCTGTTTCTGGGTTGATGCCCTTCTACGGCCCTGTCCAGCTCTCCTCGTGTAATGGCCGGTCTCCTGGTATCTCCTCCATGCTCTTGAGGCTGTGCTGGGAGACACAGCAAACCTTTTGGTGACCCCACGTATGGATGTGCAATCTGGGAGGAGCTGGACTATACCTGTGCAAGCTAATTGGGCTGCAGGACACTAACAGAACACAAAACTAGAGAATAATCCGTCAGCAAGGATAACAAGAGAGCAACCACATGTAAAACCATGCCCTTTTTGGAGGTTGTCTTGCTTTTGCCTGTCCATTGCACCTGCTGTCACTTTCATTTGCACCAAATCAGGTGAAACTGATTTATAATCACATGTACTGAAAAGAACTGACTTGGTTTTATGCTGTGACAATTAAGTGTTCCCTTGATTTATTTGAGCATGTATTAGTCATGGTGAAGACATGGATTTGCAGTAACTACAAAAGCTTAAAACCAAACTAAACTGCAGTAATTGCATTATGGCTCGGACTCTAGAAGATGCTGTCGCACTCACTGCGCTTTCTCTGAGAGACAGGCAGGTAGACAGCTGACACAGGCAATATCAAGCTAAAGCTAGCTTGTGAGACCAGGCCTAGAAGAAAATTCGCTGAGCTTTGAAGCCAATTTTCACAGTGGAATTACACCATCATGTGATGCCCTGCAGCAGAAAAAGACTTTTTCCCATTGACTTACATTGTAATAGAGTCATCTATAAGTCAGTGGATACATTTTTTGAGCATCACAACAAGTTAATAGGGTGATCAACTGGAAGTAGCCAGCTTGGCTGTTGGAAGTCTCCAGTGCGCCTGCTCAGTGACCCAAATGATGTGGAGCCAGCGCCAATCATTTGGGTAATTTTATACACAGCAGCTGAAAGTTTTAGCTTTATACGACACTCAGCAACTTTCATACAAATAAATATTGTCCAGCCTCCGATGCTGTAACCAGGTCTCTTTGTTCACCCATGGTAGCTGCCACCTCAGCTTGTAACTAACTGTGTTGAAAAGCTACCTTTAAATCACATATTTTATGTCCTACACTGTTAATTAATTTATGAAATTGGTTTCATTCCAAATATTAATAGTAGATGAACAAACATCACCTGACATTGATTAAAACTTGATTAAAGAATTTAATTAGCATTATCTATTATGTGTTATTCCACACTCACACACATAGCCTTCAGACAAGGTCAGTGTCTTTTGACATTTTCATTTAGCCACAGTGGGATATTTTGTATATTTGTTCTTTGTTTGATTTGGTGGCTGCACTCCACTGTTCACCTTCATCATTAAATCAAGCATTAACAGGTGGATTATGCGTGCTTCTCAGAGATCACACAGTATTCGCCTGCTGTGAGTGCACACTTACTGCCTCCACTGTGTCTGCACAAGAGGAAGTGTGTCTGTTATTTGACTGTGTGCGTGTATCGCTGCCTGTTCTTCCTCATCACACAGAGCCTGCTAGAATGAAAAACTAGCCGGCTAATTAGTATTTGGCCTTTGGATTCTCTCTGACGACCCCATGGCGTTCTGTGTCCTGATTGGCTCTGACACTGCAGGTCAGCCACTAATTGGATCAACACAATTACTCACATTCTTCCCGTGTTGAGGGTTTTGCCTCATGTGTTGAATTTCATTACAAACCCATGAAAACACACAAACACAGACATGCATGTACACACATGTCAAACACTTCTACTCAACTTTCCATATGCACACACCAATGCTATTGTAATCTCTGACCTACATCTCATTCTCATACTGTTTGTCGTACATTTGATGATAAGGTGCTGTAAGCGGTTTGCAGAAAGTTGTAATCATATATGTTGAGTAAGTAGAGATTTAAGGAGAGTTAAGATTAAGAGTCGGCTAAGTGCTTTGCTGACAGCCCAAGCTTATAGGAAATCCTTTTTCAACTCCAGTTTCATAACTTTTAAACCAACATGTCAAATATTTCACTACCTCTCTGATTTGACTGTTTTTACAACCCCTTACTTATGTTTTGTGTTTAGCGGTCTTGCCCGCGGGTTCCTCTTTTCTCTCCTCTGCATGTTCATGT
This sequence comes from Epinephelus fuscoguttatus, assembly GCF_011397635.1. Taxonomy (NCBI): domain Eukaryota; kingdom Metazoa; phylum Chordata; class Actinopteri; order Perciformes; family Serranidae; genus Epinephelus; species Epinephelus fuscoguttatus. Next base: position 31,825,173 of record NC_064759.1, on the reverse strand, counting down.
TTGTGTTTTTACTCGAACTTTTTTCGCTTACAAAAATACTCCTTTGCCTCTGTCTGCTCGCTCTGTGTGTTTCAGAAATTCTTATCATAAAAGCCAAACAGATTGTGGTGTATTTTGTTAAATCAATACAGTCACTTCAGACATTTAGATGTCACCTTGTGTAACATCTGCATATTTCCGCTGCTTCTTTTTAAGTGGTAGGCAGACATTTTCTAGTGGTTGCTTTATGTGTTGAAATACGTGGCAATATGATGACATGGGCGCAGACGCTTCAAGTCGCCACTCTCCGTTAGCTTTGCTAAATTTGTGCTAAATATATGCTCTTGTGTCTGTTTTACTATTTTGGTGCTTTTTGTGTTTGGTGTTGGACGATGGTGGTGTGTGGCTGAAAGTCAGCTCTCAGCATGAGGAAATTAACTCACCACTCTTATAACTGTCCTCCCTTAGAGTTATGCTAGCTGGCTAGGTCGAGGTTTTCAAATTGAAACATCACTAAACAGGAAAAGATGGAGAAGATGGGCACCAACTACGGATCCCGATCACAGAGAAAAGCAAGTCCATCTCTGCATGCAAAGCTACACCAGAGGCAATGTAACAAGTGTGGAGGAATCAGACACAGACTGTGATGACTGTGTGAATATTTCTGCTGAAGTAGCATCCTGCTAGCCATTGATTCACTGATACCAAAGACGGTGGATAAACCAAGACGGGCCACTGCGAGTCAGTTTCCTGTATCAGTGTCACGTGGGGTTCGTGATCACCACACCCCTTTAGGAGACTAACAGCAGGTCCTGAGCCCATTGACTTCAGTGGGAGAGATGAACGTGATTACAGATTATGGCCGATTATGGCGGTAGGAGATGATTGCTTCATGGTGAATAAGGACTGATGTAGGGCTGAAACGATTCCTGGAGTAACTTGAATAATTTGATTACTCAGAAGGCTTCGTTAAATCCAGTACAAATATACAGTGCTTTGTATTTCGCATGGATTGTTGTTTCTGTTGTACAACGCGCCTGTTATTTTCACTGCTGATAGCCCACACAGCTGTAACGTGGATGTAAAGCGCGATTGCAAAACTATGGAGGAGGAGGGACATGAAAAGAGCAAGAGACAAAAAGAGGTGACACACAAAAGAAAATGACTAAGTGTCAAGGGTTTAGGATCATTACAAGTTAAAACAAAAAGAAAACAGTTCAGTGTGTAGTGGAAAACGGAGTTAGCATACCACAACAGCACGTCCTGATTGTCACAGCATCTAACTAGGAACCATCCACTGTATGCATTGAATTCGCCGAACGGATCCGACATAACAGGGTACGTTAATGTCACATTTAATTGCATTTAACCTTAATCAATGATAGCTAGCTGAGATTCAGACTGCATGTAAAGAGCGTACGTGAATTATGACTTGATAATTGCTGATGAATAACAGAAATCAATGCGCTGGCTAGTATTACCTGACAGTGTATCATGTGTATTACCCAAGTTTTGTTGGAGAAAATTGGATTGCACGGAAGATAGAATGCTGCAGTCAATTTGTTAGAGCCTCAGCTTCATTCATGTTGTTAGTCACACACAAATTAACACACATGCACCCCTTACTCACTCAGTCACGCACTCATGCACACATGCACTCCCTAAATCACTCTCAGACACACAGAGAAAGTTGAAAATGGAGCCTAAATGCACAAATTCAGTACAGCAGGTATATTAATTTGGATTGCATTAAGAGGGGTCAGCAAGTGTAAGGCACCCTTTGACCACAGTGAATGAGTCTAAACTATTCACAGGAACTTAAAGTATGATAATTATGAAGACCATGTAATCAATATCAATAAAAAAAAAAAATAATTATACTCTAAAGTCGCAGAGTTGTACTTTGGACAGCTTTATCCAGAGGGTTCTTCCATGTTCAACTGAGCAAGAACAAAGTTGTTGCTCATTTATCTAATTTCAGAGACTTTTATTTTATCTTTTATATATTACTATTGCACTTAAATAAAGCTAAAGTAATTTAATGAAAACAGGCAGTATTTTTTATTCGAGTACTCAGTTATTCGCCACAATAATTGACAGAATACTAGATTACTAAAAGAATCGACAGCTGCAGCCCTAGACTGATGTGACAATGGGCATGCGGCGTGCTGTCCCCTTCCTGTTCGCCCTGCGCCACAAAGGCTGGGTGGACACACTGGATTGTTGCTGTGCACTGTTTAGGGACAGATGCAGAGCAGACTTCTTGCCCGCGTTCGCAGGGAGTGACCATATGGCCATCTTGTTGAGGTCGAGATATGTAAACAAACTATTACACCTGCCCCAAGTGATGTCAGAGATGGAGCCAATCTGAGTCTGAAGCATGTTACAGTAACACCACCGCTGACGTCGCAGATGACATAAATGAATTCACTGAGACTGTGGTGGATTTGATGCTTAAAACAACAGAAGCAACTGTACCAAAAACTGCAGTTAAATTATGCCACAACCAGAAACCATGGATCACCAGAACCCTCCAGGATGCTCTCATCAATCTGGTTTACAGCTGATAAGCTTGCTGTATGCTACCTGGTGGGCACCAAATGACAGACCAAGTTAGCGACAAGCTGGTGGATACGGAAGCATTTAGCAGAGAGCCAGAAGAGTTGTCAGAGATGAATCAGTCTAAAAAGAAAAGTAATGTTGTATATTTTTCAGGTGGCCAAAAAAACTCCAGATGCTAATGTAGCAAAGTGTCTGTTTTGTAGCACAATCTTCCTTTTAGAATTTATAGGGACTAATATGCTGCCGTGTGGCCAAAAAAAACCAAAACAAAAAAATACAGTAATTTCGGTATGTGTTCAGTTTAATTTAACTGAGTCCAGGTTGAAGTTCTTTAATGATGCTGTGATATATAGGTCAGTAAATCACATGTGGAGAGAGAACAAAGGAGGAAATGTAGACATATACCACAAACTAATTAGATATAAATCTACTGAAAAAGACAGGAAAAGAAAAGAAAGGAGCAATGAAGAAAGAGTGTGTGTGTGAGAGAGTGAGTGTCCGCACTACAGAGCAAACCACTTCAGTTCATCTGCTGCCCATTTGGCTCCAATTAGCATGCAGCCCCCTCTAGCTCCAGCTCTCTTTCTCTCCCTCCCTCCTTCCTTGCCTCCTCTGTTCTCTCTCTGCAGCTCCCCCTCATTCGCTCTGCTTCCTACACCATACATCCCTGACACAATTACCTCCAGTAGCCCTTCTGATCAGGCGGTCTGGGTGGAAAAGAAAAAGCGACTACGTGCACAGATGCACGTGTGTATCTTAGTCTCTTTGGGGGTATATTTGTGTATGTGTGTGTGTGTGTGTGTCTAGCCTCCTGCTGCCTTTTTCCTTTTTCCATAACAGGCCACCACCAAGGCAGACCCCCCCTGTCTGTTTTAAAGCACACACACTCACAGACTGAACAAAGCCCCCACAGTTAGTCAGTCAGTCCACTGAGCTGCACAGGGGTAGGGGTTTGTAAATGGTAACATATTCCCTTAACTGCATGGGCATAATGAGCACTTATGGGGATTTCAACATGCTAGATCAAAAGATGGCTCAATGGCGATCCATTTTCACATGGGGGAAACAAAACCATACTTTGTCTTACTGTTAAATTGTAAAATTTTACACACAACTGTGAATAGTTCAAACCCAGATGTGTTTAAATGGCAGCATTACTTTCCTTAATTTGACACCAGTACAGCTTTGTGCAAGTCAGTGTTGAGAATTTTGCAGTTTCAGTATTATGTCATGTTTTTGTATGTGGTCAATTGTGTTGTCATCGTAATCAGTCAAAATATCAATTATATTTCTGCACGTTAGAGCACAGGGATGTGTTTGTGTTACAGGATGTGACTCCATAACTATTAATTGGTTGTTTAACCACTGTGACCTTTCATATTAAGATGACATCATTCTGTACACACACGCACATCCATGGTCAAGTTATTAATTCAGGTTCTCTCTTGGTTGCTTGTGTTTGTGCTCACTCTGATTAGCCTCGGGTCCCCTCAGGATGAGCTCTTATTGAGTCATTTGGAACCCTGATCATTTCAGACCACCCAATGATGAGCACTGCACATGACCTCTGACTTCTACTGTGCATCACGCCCTTTCTCCGTGGTATCTGTTCCAGTCAATATTTAATATCAATACAGGAGGTCACGAAAACAGCCTCAACATGAAAGTACCAAGCAATTGAGACTCTGAGTTGTGTGGTCGCTACATCTGCTCACCATTTCTGTTAATGTAAAGAGGGCTCACTTTGCAGATCCTCAGAAAGACTAAACAAGGCCAAGGGTCAGTCGTGCTAGGAGCATGTAGGCACAGTGGTGCATTGAGCTAAATGCTAACAACAGCATGCTAACATGCTCACAATGATGGAATCAGAATCAAGCTTTAATGGCCGAGTAAGTGAGTACACATACATGGAATTTGACTCTGTTTTTGTTGTGTTCTTGATGTACACAGAAATAGACATACAGTTAAAACAAGGACAACAAAACTGAACAAACATTTGACTCCTATCAGAATCAGAATCAGAAATACTTTATTGATCCCCAAGGGGAAATTATTTGCATTACAGTGCTCCTTGCAAGAGTGGAAAGATAAGTGAAAATATAAGAAATTTAACAAGAGTATTTACAAATATATAGTTCAAATAAACAGGATTATTATATATATATATATATATATATATATACAGTACAGGCCAAAAGTTTGGACACACCTTTTCATTCAATGCATTTTCTTTATTTTCATGACTATTTACATTGTAGATTCTCACTGAAGGCATCAAAACTATGAATGAACACATGTGGAGTTATGTACTTGACAAAAAAAGGTGAAATAACTGAAAACATGTTTTATATTCTAGTTTCTTCAAAATAGCCACCCTTTGCTCTGATTACTGCTTTGCACACTCTTGGCATTCTCTCCATGAGCTTCAAGAGGTAGTCACCTGAAATGGTTTCCACTTCACAGGTGTGCCTTATCAGGGTAATTAGTGGAATTTCTTGCTTTATCAATGGGGTTGGGACCATCAGTTGTGTTGTGCAGAAGTCAGGTTAATACACAGCCGACAGCCCTATTGGACAACTGTTAAAATTCATATTATGGCAAGAACCAATCAGCTAACTCAAGAAAAACGAGTGGCCATCATTACTTTAAGAAATGAAGGTCAGTCAGTCCGTAAAATTGCAAAAACTTTCAATGTGTCCCCAAGTGGAGTCGCAAAAACCATCAAGCGCTACAACGAAACTGGCACACATGAGGACCGACCCAGGAAAGGAAGACCAAGAGTCACCTCTGCTTCTGAGGATAAGTTCATCTGAGTCACCAGCCTCAGAAATCGCAAGTTAACAGCAGCTCAGATCAGAGACCAGATGAATGCCACACACAGTTCTAGCAGCAGACCCATCTCTAGAACAACTGTTAAGAGGAGACTGCGCGAATCAGGCCTTCATGGTCAAATAGCTGCTAGGAAACCACTGCTAAGGAGAGGCAACAAGCAGAAGAGATTTGTTTGGGCCAAGAAACACAAGGAATGGACATTAGACCAGTGGAAATCTGTGCTTTGGTCTGATGAGTCCAAATTTGAGATCTTTGGTTCCAACCGCCGTGTCTTTGTGAGACGCAGAAAAGGTGAACGGATGGATTCCACATGCCTGGTTCCCACTGTGAAGCATGGGGGAGGAGGTGTGATGGTGTGGGGGTGTTTTGCTGGTGACACTGTTGGGGATTTATTCAAAATTGAAGGCACACTGAACCAGCATGGCTACCACAGCATCCTGCAGTGACATGCCATCCCATCCGGTTTGCGTTTAGTTGGACGATCATTTATTTTTCAACAGGACAATGACCCCAAACACACCTCCAGGCTGTGTAAGGGCTATTTGACCAAGAAGGAGAGTGATGGAGTGCTGCGGCAGATGACCTGGCCTCCACAGTCACCGGACCTGAACCCAGTCGAGATGGTTTGGGGTGAGCTGGACCGCAGAGTGAAGGCAAAGGGGCCAACAAGTGCTAAACACCTCTGGGAACTCCTTCAAGACTGTTGGAAAACCATTTCAGGTGACTACCTCTTGAAGCTCATGGAGAGAATGCCAAGAGTGTGCAAAGCAGTAATCAGAGCAAAGGGTGGCTATTTTGAAGAAACTAGAATATAAAACATGTTTTCAGTTATTTCACCTTTTTTGTTAAGTACATAACTCCACATGTGTTCATTCATAGTTTTGATGCCTTCAGTGAGAATCTACAATGTAAATAGTCATGAAAATAAAGAAAACGCATTGAATGAGAAGGTGTGTCCAAACTTTTGGCCTGTACTGTATATATGTATATATATATATATATATAGAATAAATAGATAATACACAGAATATATACAGTCAAGGTGAAATGGGGTTATTGCACAAGTTAAATTAAATTATTGCACATGTTGACAGTGGGTGAAATAGTCTCAGGGTCACTCAGAGGGAGGAGCTGTACAGTTTGATGGCCACAGGCAGGAATGATTTCCTGTGCCTCTTGTGCCTGACCAGCACATGGTGGAGTGCTATAAACATCTGACTACTATGTACAGGCATGCTGTTAGCAGGCATAATGCTTACCATTTTCACCATTTTATTTTAGCACGTTAGCATGCTTATATTTGCTAATTAGCACTAAATACAAAGTACAGCTGAGGCTGGTGAGAATGTCATTGGTTTTGCATGTATTTGGTCATATACCAATATATGAAATAAATTGAACTAACTTTGGCCTTCTGGCCCTGTCTACACATGTACAGATATTTCTAAAAGACGATATTTTCCCCCGAGGTTAAAAAAAAAAAAAAAAAATGTCCACATGACCATTGTTTTACATAATATCTCTTTACACACTATAATGCAAAAACAAATCCAAATGCTTGCTGGCGTTAGCTCTTTGGCAGTTTCCACTTGTTGCAACGTTACTAAACTGCACAGAGCAACATTACCTTTCTCAAGAAAACAACTTGAAATTTAATCACCATTGATTCCCCTTTAATATAAGGATGAAGGAGCTCTCGCAACAATACCAGTGTCATAACCCGGCCCAAAGGCAATGACAAACATGGAGAGACACAGCGCGAACTCAAATACAAAAGTGTATTTATTTAAATAAAGCAATGTAAATAAACATAATGCAGGTATGGGGTGTGTTAGTCAGTGTGATCAGTAGTGTACATGTGGATGTGTGGAGCATGTGAGATGTAATGTTGTGGAGATAACCTAAAATAAAATAGAAAAGCCAAACGAAGTCTGTCCAGGCACCGGGCTCAGGTGCTCATGATCCGGACAATTAAACAGCTGATGACCTCAGGGAAAAGACAAGACATCATGTCACCAATTACATCATCAACATAGCATGAACTAAACCAACCAACGCAGCCAAGCAGGGGCCGTCACACCAGTGATGCTCTGGACATTCAAAAGTTTTCCTTCCACTCCTGATCGACAACACCCCACTCTTGAACATGTAAATGGTGAATGGATCTGCATTTGTATAGCGCCTTTCTAGTCATCCGACCACTCAAAGCGCTTTTTACACTACGAGTCACATTCACCCATTCACACACACATTCATACACTGGTGGCCAAGGCTACCATACAAGGTGCCACCTGCTACTCAGTTTTTTTTAACACACTGATGGAACAGCCATCAGGAGCAATTTGGGGCTCAGTATCTTGCTCAAGGATTCCTCGACATGCAGACTGGAGGAGCCCAGGATCGAACTGCTGATCTTCCAATTAATGACCCGCTCTAACTCTGAGCCACAGCTGCCGCACCATCTGTTGTTACTGTTTCTTTTGCATGCTCATTACACAAAGTATCAATTGACATGCGCACATTGTCTAGATGACATCATCATTTTCCAAACATCAAGTTTCACATGTCCACACAGATTCACAGTAACTGGAGTCTCTAAATATCTGCATCTTAGAAGGCGCTAAAAATTTTTTATTGACGTAAAACTCCACTCCACTCCAGAGCTCAAAACAAACTAGTAAATGTAAATATCTGTATACATGTAGAGAAGGGCTTATAGTACTGATTCAATCTTAAATCTCTGGACACCACAGACATTTCTACCAAGTTGCAGGACTTTCTGTCCAATAATTGTAGACAAATTTTACGAAAAACAAAAAATGTCCACCTCATGGTGGCACTAAGGGACAAGTCGGGGGTTTGAATGTTAGTACAAAAATTTCATGGCAGTCCGTTGCCATAGTTGTTGAAGTATTTCCGTCCTGACCAAAGTGGTAAACCAACTTTGGTCAGACCTACATCATCATTCTAAGAGCCACATGTATAGTATGGCTACAAATTGTCAACAAATGAACTTGAAATAAGCTATCAGCTGTTTTTGCTTTAGCTTGTTTACTTTGGTAGCTGCTGATTTTAGATTGAGGTCAGATTAAAGCAGTTTGTGGCAGCATCAGACCTCAAGGCTTGAAGGTTTTACTTTTCTGTCCACCGTCGGAGAACAGGATGTTGCCGCACTGTGCAGATGTTCTATGAAATATTCCTACCCTGCTCACCTTCATCCAGCTAAATCTCTTTGTTAAGTGTACAACTTTTCCTTTTTGGCTGTCACTCTTATTGTAGTATATGGGCTTTTAGAAATGTCTGTTATGCATTCATATCACATCAGACCCTGGTCATCGGTCCCTTGGGATAAATAAAGTTCTATCTTAACTTATCTTACCCTCTGTGTACAGGATGTGATGTGAATGCCTCCATTAAACTTTGCATGATGCAACACTGATGAGATGAATTGCATTGTCACTTTCATAATACTGTACACTGTTGGGCTTTTTTACAACTGCAGAGTTTTCCCTCAGTTGTAATGGTTGTAATGTGTTGAGTCACTATGTGTCATTGTTCAGGGTTACAAAGTGTTTATCTGGTGTGTCAGGTTTGGGGATTTTCTCTTAACTTATCTCTTGGATAGGACAGAACATCCATGGAGGAAGTTAAGGTTGACAAGATGAATAGTTGCTAAACAAAACCCAGTTTTAGCTGGTCTGATCAAAGTGGGACTTGATGAGTCATGAGTGAGTGAGCATGTATCCCAAGTCAAATGCAGAGTTTTGATGTTTGTACTGGACAGAAAGTTGGGCATGAGTCCAGCTTACACTCTTAATTTTCTGATTTATACCATATTTGAGTGCCATCATGCACAACAAATCATATATACGTTACATCCCTAGAGGATTTGGATTGATGCGCACTCCAGGCAGCTGGTGGTTTTCATCTGTTTCAATACTATATCAAAGTCATCTTGCAAAGGAGAGAATTTGACAACATCTCCAGAACAGCTGCCATGATTTCCCAGTTTGAAAACTGGAGGCAGAGAGGGGGTCAAATGTCCAGTCAGGCATAGGGAGAGTTTATGGTGATCTCTGAGTGGAGGACAAAACTGTCAGTCATGTGTCGTACAGCCTATTTTAAATGACTGCGGTGGCTCATGCAAAAATTGTGGTATACAAACAGTTAACTGCCACAGGAAACTAGTTACATTAATGCAATGTGTGCTATGTCCATATCACTATCCAGTGACTTCATTTGGCTTTGACCAGAAAGCTACAGTACATGTGTTTGGTAATGAGCACAATGCACAAAAGATATCCAGAGGCTGACCATTATGTTTTTTTTAACCAGATACGGATGTGAATCATTCTTCATTGTAATGCTCAGCCTCAGTTTAAATATTCAGATTCAGAGAATGGCCTGAGGACTACGTTAACTCAATATTTAGAAAGCACTTCAAAGAAACCACCAAATGGCATAAAATGCTCCAGCCTGCAGATGGTGAAGGTACAGCAGTGTGGTTCACCTTCTCAAAGCTGGTACAGATGTCCAGTGGTTTTTATTTTGGGTTAGAGTGGGGACAGAGGCTAACCAACTGACAGTTAACAAATGGTCTCCCAGCTTTTATTGAGCTGGGGAAAGGAAACCAGAATGCCACTCAACTTCCTCTAGCCGCCACACACACAGACATACAGTGGCTCCCATACATGCCACTAAAAAGAGATGAGGAGGGGACTGACTGCGGTCACATTTACAAGAAGACTCAACAGCAGCCTACAGTTTCAGTTTCCCAGGCAGATTTATGAGGGATTATATTTCAGTTTGGGGTTAGTGAATATCCTGCTAAGCACAGATACTCTGATCTTATCAGCTCCTGCTTCAGATTTGTGATTGTGTTATTTCAGGAGACAGATAGACAAGGAGCAGCTTGTGACAGTAATGTATTTTGGATGGGGCCTTAAAGGGGCCCAGAAGTGGACAGGGGCCCTGAACGTGTCAAAGGTTCATGACATGTATTATGTCACAAGTGTTGCTGAAATGTTTTCAGGGGGCCCAGGATTTCCCCAGAGATCAAATACCTCCACCAGGACTGCGCAATCCTCTAAGTTTATATTATTGTTAATAATAGAAAATGTTGTCCAAAATGTTGTTTTTATGGGGGTTTTTAAGTTCTTTTTTTATTTGCTGCAATTCATATGCAAAAAAAACCCCAAAACAATGTTAGATACAAGTACTGATTTTTTTAAAATAACTAAATAAATACCCTGCTACAGTCTCCACTCAGGGAATACTTACTTGTTTTGGAGCTTCTGACTGTATCTCACAGTCTTCATCAGCAGATTACTGTTGTCAGAATCCTCCATTATTTATAGTACTTTAAGGACTTCTGGTCTATGTTGGCTTAAAAGTTGACCCTGACAGTGTATTCTTGACCTTCGAGGCAGCAGTGGACAAAACAGTTTCCAATCAAGATCCACTTACTTGCTTGTTCTGGGACTTTTGACCATATTGCATGGTCTTTATCAGCAGATTACTGTTGTCAGAATGATCCAGCTACCAATAAGCATGGTCTATGTTGGCTTAAGGCCTTACACAGTGTATTCTTTTGCGAGGCAGCAGTGGATTTGCAGCAATCAAGTCCACTTACTTGCTTTTTCGGTCTTTATCAGTAGAAGATGTGATATGATCAGCTACCAATAAAGCATGGGATCTTAAGGCCTTACACACTGGGGGTGTTTTTGCGTGCAGTTAATTTGCATGTCAGTATATTTTTTTTCATGTTGATTTGTCATGACTACTTTCATACAGAATGCCAATATTACTCTGTGAAAAAGCAACGTAATTGTTTTTTTTTTTTTCAGAACTTGGTTAATTTTTTATGAGCTTTTGTAACACAAATAAAGGCATCAGTCGTTTATGTTGTGCCTATTTATGAGGCTTATAAGACAACATGAAGGCTCTTAAGTCCAAACCAGTGCAGCTAACTTGATTACTTTTTTTGCTTTCAACCTTGACAAAGCAGTGTAGATCAGGGTATTTATCAAGCCTCTTATCAAAATGCATTAGATAGATATGAGTGAATAGGGTAGCATGCAAGCAAATAAAAAAGAAGGACTGCATACCAGTGCGCATGGAGCAGGCCTTGAAAGCTGCAATTTCAGTTTTTTTTAACATGGCTCGTAAGCGTTTGGCTGAACTTGCCTTTAATGATGAGCTTCCTTTCCTCGGTTAACTCCACTAATAATAGTATATCTTCTTCTCTCCAGTTTGGTTTTCTTTTTGATTCCATGTTGGTTTCAGCTTGGTGGACTGTGGCTGCAGTATATAGAGCCACTCAATTAACCGCACACCAGTTTCAAGTAAGTTGCCTAATTAATGAATTGAAAAGATAAGGAAACATTTATTTTTTATTCAGTGCCAATGTATGTTTTGTATTATTTTGTAGATTATTGTCAAAATATACACTCCCATTGTCCATTTAACTATTCACTGAGATATTTCTAAGATATTTCTATATTCTTAGATAAGGGATTCCCTTCAGTGATTGGTCATTTCTATGGACTTGGAAGTGACATCACCTAAAATTCTGTTTACGGCACATAGTACTGTCATAATTCAGCTCTGAGACCGACACTTACGATTCAGTCCTACACTTCACTAAAAGAGTGAGTAAGACTCTTGATAACTAACTTTTAAGTGCAGCTTTCAGCAAAGAAGTTTTTTATTCATAAGTCGACTCTTAGCAATGCTCTTAGGAGTATTTCTAAGAAGCTTGATAAATACGGGCCCAGATCCACTTCTTTCATTCTTACCTTTCACAATAAAAGCCCTAACATTCCTGTACTGTGGAACTGTTTATCAAAGGGAACTCATATTTACTCAGAGCATTTTGATAAAGAAGACTCAATAAAACAGCTTACAGTCACTTAGGCTTCACAACAGCTTATCTCAAACAGACTGCCAGAACAGACTGCCAGACATTGCTCCTGGTCAAAAGGCTCACGATAATGATGGTTTTCGCAAATTTGCATCACTGCTGGCAAATCATTTCACATCAAAACCTTTTATTGAACAATCGTTGCAAATGTCTATTGCTGCCAGTGTGAATAGTTTTGATATGAAATATTCACAGGTAAGAATTTTGCATTTTTGTGTTGTTTATTCGTCACACCCCTGATGTGTTAAGGTCTTTATTCTTCAATCGTAAGCAAACATGGAGACAGAGCAGCTTTCTCTTACCTCCCCCTGCACTCATCTCTTACTGACTGTAGCCAGTGTAGCCTATATAGATACTACAGGCAGCACCTTTGATTATGACCACTCTAACAGGATCAAATGACACCAAGATTAAGTCCTGAACCAAAAGGATGACGCTGTTAATCTATGCAGGTTTGTCACTTTCAGACAGTGCACATCTTTAAGTCCAGCTTCAGTATAATAGAGATGCACAGTACAGTACAGTGTATCCACTCCCCCAGGCACTATGGCGACCTCCTAAATGACCAGCCAAAACTAAATTTGTTACACAACACCGAGAGGAAACAGCATGAAATCAGGTAGTACTCCAGATCCCATACTGGACATCAAACAGCGTTCTCAAAGTTCAAACAATTTTCCGTTTCAGCGACCACATGTCCATTCACTCCTGTTCCTGTCCATTATTCGAGGAAGCTGTTTAACCCGTGTCTGTGACCGTGGGTCAGTCATTTAATTAAACCAGTAAATCTGAGTGAATCAAGCTGGAATAAATCTTGCTTCCCAGGTGAGTCCAATTCAAGTTGACCGGCTCAGGCTGCGGTCACAGCAGTGCCCCCGTTCACTCGTTTGTTGGGTTTGGTTCACTTGGCTGTAAACGGACACCATTAGCTGGTAGGGTTGTTAAGCCACTTTAGGCCAATTAAGTTTCCTTTACACGCAACACGCCCAGCTGGAAGGCGCATGTTTGGGTTTCTGCAAAGAGAAAAGGAGAGGAAGACAGAGAGGAGAACAAGATGTGGAAATATTTTTCCCCCGCATTTTTACATTTACATTTTTTGATCTTGCATTTAGCTCAGAGTTTATTATTGTGCAATGTTGGTGTACTAATTAAAGACTGGCATGACCATCTTCTGGTGCAGGAGTTACCACGGTTATTGTTATGATGTAGATGAGACAGCATAGGGAGTGAGAGGGTGGATAGGAGATTGAGAAGGAACAGCTCGGCAGAAAGGTCAGCTGAGGTGAGACTGAAAAAGTTAAAGCAAGTTAGGGAGGAGTGGGAAAGGAAGAGGAGAGGAAGCAAGGCGGCGAAACAGAACTTTGGTGTTGTTTTTATTCTGTATCCCACGGTAATTTGTAATATTTCAGTCTTACTGGAGGATTTTGACATGCCTGACTTGACTAAATATTCACCGTCGTTGTTTATTCAATATCTACAAGACATAGAGGGAAAAGCAAAATGAAGCAGGTTTAGAAGTGAGAGCTGACAGAGGTAACAGATGGTGCTTTCAGATATGTGTCTTCCTAGTAACTTTCTTTTTTTTTTTTTTGTGCTTCTTGTGGGATGACATGTTACTTATACTGTGAACATTTACATCCTCCTGGACAATAATTTGCACATTCCTGCACAACTGTACACTGTAAAAACTGACAATTTATTAACATGTGTACATCTTACATATTACTATATTTTTCTATATCCTATTCATCAAACCATTGTTTATTCAGGGAAAATTGACTGAGCATTAATGCCCTGAGATCACATTCAATGGGGGATCTTTAAGGGATAAAGGTGTATAATAGCAATCACAATGAAGTGATGGAAAAAGCCCATAAAAACAAATAAATAGCAGCAATGTCTATCAAGACTACTCGTTACATTTATTTGGTGCAAAAAACTAAAAGCTAATTTACTAAGCTCAGTACTGATCTGAGGAGTTTCAAGGGACTGATTAAATATGGATTTGATTTTTAAAAGAGAAGTGAGGTAGAAGGGTAACTTTCCAAATGATGCCTTTTTTCCCCTCTATCAGTGATAGAACACCACCCTATATTCTTACGTAGCTCACAGTGGTGTGGTAAATCGGAGAACTGTGGTAGTCATATCAAGTGATTTCAGTGTGAACTGAGCTGCATGCATATACAAAATACCACTATAATCTAAGACTGATATTATAGTAGATGGAGTAATTGTCCTTCTATTTTCTAAAGAGAAGCATGGCCAAAATATGTACTATGCACCCAATTCAATTCGGACTTTCTTTGTGAGCTTAAGCACATGTGTTTTGAATCTTGTCATCTAGCCAGATGCCAAGATATTTGTAATCTGTCATGCGTTCAGTGTGGGCGCCATTCAGGGAACAGATAGAGTATGCATCATGATCACACTTCCTTGACCTTGTGAACATGAATTTAGTTCTAGGTTCATCAATTAGTCTAAGGTTTTTTTTTAAGGATTTCAGCATGCAGTCAAATGCACACTGAAGGTTTGAAACAGCTTCCTCTATAGAAGGTGCACAAGCATAAAGAATCATATCATCTGCATAAAAATGTGCTTTACAGTTTTCTATAGATGCATAGATATCATTTATGTACTAAGTGAACAACAATGGGCCTAAAATTGAATCTTGTGGCACACCATTTTTTAATCAAAAAACCACTGAATTCACTCCTGCAGCTTTTATACACTGGGTTCTATCAGTGAGGAAATTCTGAAACCATTTAAAGGAGACTTGATCAAAACCCAGCAAAGCCAATTTATCCAGAAGCAGCATGTGATCAACAATATCAAAGGCCTTTGACAAGTCTATAAATAAGGCTGCACAGTGTCTGCTACGATCTAGAGCTGAAACTATGTCATTTACAACCACAGCTGCTGCTGTAATGGTGCCATGGCCGGATCTGAACCCAGACTGACAGGGATTTAATAACATTTGCAGACAAAAAAGTACAAAGCTGTTTATTTACAAAAGATTCACATTCACAACACTTTAGCTAGACATGATAGTTTGAAGATAGTCTTATAGCTGTTCAGATCATTTGTGTCTCCTCCTTAATGTAGAGGAGTCACCTGGGCTGACCTCCAGACCTTTGGAATTGAACCAGAGCAGAGCGTTAGATTAAAGATATGCATCAAGGGCACAGCAATGATGGGGGCAGCGAGCTTTAAGAGACATGAGTGTAACTGGTCTGCATCCAAGGAGCTTTTCATGCACTTGGAATTACACAAAGCGTGACAGACTTCAAAATGGTTAAGTGGTCTAAATGGGAAAAGAAACATTTCTTGAAATTAAGACCCCCTCTCTGACATAATAGAGACATTATCATGAGGCTCTGGTGTGTCATATATGGCATTTAGTTGATCAGAGAGCCTGATTTGATAAAATGATCATTAAAAGCATTACACATTTCCAGCACAATCTGTTAAGGGAGGAAAGATGAAGTAATGCAATTAAAGAGATTTAACCACTTTCCAGAATTTTGCTATTTTGAATTGTCTTATTTTTATTTTATATTAAGTCTATACTTTTGCACCCTTTATTGTTATGATCCAAATAACCAAGTCAAATTCCTTGTATGTGCAAACCTGCCTGGACATAAATCATTTCTGATTCTGACATCTGTGAAATAGGATGTGAAAGCTGAAACTTCAAAATACAGTTGGGATATCTGTAATCAGAGACCAAAATGATAACATGTACAAACAGATAAAGGACTAAAAAATGCTGTGGCTTCTAAATAACAGAGGAGAGAGGAAGACAGCGAAAGCGAAGACGGAAACACTTTAATGACTCTGAGAAATACTGTATATACTGAACAAGAACAAGCAGAAACAGCAAGACAGATGGGAATGTTGTGAAGATTTAGTGTTCTTTAAGAGATTATAGCCTTACTCCCGGGCCCTGCAATAAAAAACGTAACAATAAAAAAAAATCCAAACTATTTACTAAATGTATCCACAGCACTGTTTACAGCCTTGTCTTAATTCTACTGCTGGATGCATGTCAAGTTCCTACCAGACGGGCAAGAGGAGGCTCTCCGAAACACTATATACACAGACATGAAAGGGAAAACACACCCCGTAA
Source organism: Epinephelus fuscoguttatus (assembly GCF_011397635.1). Classification (NCBI taxonomy): domain Eukaryota; kingdom Metazoa; phylum Chordata; class Actinopteri; order Perciformes; family Serranidae; genus Epinephelus; species Epinephelus fuscoguttatus. The sequence goes on along the minus strand of NC_064759.1, from coordinate 31,808,752 downwards.
TAGCCAGCACATTGCAACAGATTACATGACGTTTGTCTTGTATACTTTGATTACAGAGCAACAGCGCAAGTGCATCATGCATATGTAAACCACGTAGATACACACCGAAACCAAGGGAAGAGAGGGGTATCTGCACGTACAAATGACTTGCAGGAAACCAAGTATCAGTGACAAATGGGATAGTTGCACAACAGAATGATACCGTATTATAATTTGATATAACACAATGCTTTAAACAGTAACTGTGTCTGTCAGGCATGTCCAGACTGCTGCACTTAATAAGCCGCAAAGAGAGTATTGTTACTGTGTGTATGTTGTTTTCTCCCTGCTGAACCACACTGAAGTAAACTTACAGGCTCTTTTGGCTTTACACGGTTTTTAAGTTGAATGTTTTCAATAAATGCTGTTCAGTAAATTGCATATCAAAATTCTGAGGTCTTGGGAGTGATCCATGCAAAATACTTTTGAACATAATTTGCACAATAGATGTTTTATTTTTTATTATAGTGAGTAGATAAAAGTGATAGAAGTGCAAGAATATTGCTGCCCTAGGTATTACTTAATATCATCTTCTTTCTCTTGTTCTTCCCCGTCTTCACTGTGGCGTCCTCATCCTGGACACTGAACAAGCTCATCCATCCATTCATTTATTTCCCTCTGCTTATCTTAGTCTGATTCATGCTGGCAGCAGTTTTATTATGTACATCTCCTATTCTCTAGTTCCTCCTGGGGGATCCTTAGATGATCCCAGACCAGATGAGATAATACTTAATAATACTTCCAGCATGGTTTGCTGCAGGGTCTCCTCCCAGTTGGATATGCCTGGAATAGCTCCACAGTTTGATGTCCAGGAGGCATCCTAATCAGAAGCCAGAATCACCTCAACTTGCTCTTTCTATACTGAGGAGCAGTGCTTCTACTTCAAGCTCCCTCCGAATGTCTGATCTCCTAACCCTATCTCTAAGGGTTAGCCCAACCCATTGCGACCTTACAGTGAGTGTCCACATTGTAAGGGACACTCAGTTTGGTTGCTTGTATCTGCAGTCTTTCAGTTGTTACCCAAAGCTCATGACCATAGGTGAGAGTTGGAATGTAGATCAACTGGCAAACAAAGAGCTTCACCTTCGGGATCATCTTCCTCCTTTCTGCAACAATCCTGTACAGTGTCTGTATTACTTTGGCAGCACCAATCCACTGGTAATTCTCACGCTTCATCTTAGAGTGCCAGTATGATCCAACTTAGGTGCTTGATGGATAGCTCAACATTGTCTGGAACCACATCCATCCACACCTCTTTGGCGTCAGAATTAGCAGGGCTGCAGCCAATACTTTCTGTAGCTTGCTGAAACCGAACATCCGACATTGATGCCCACTTCACATAGTGATAAGCCAGGCGAGAAGGCAGATAGGATTTGAACTCTCAGGCTCTTTTTATTTGTTGTCAACACAACATTTCGGATATGCAGAGAGGTATTGTGTCTCATCTGTCTTTATAAAGGCAGGCTTTTCATGCCATCTTTGAGTGCAGCCATTCTGAACAGCCAAAAATACTTTTGCATTTTCAACATGGTGGGATGACATGTCAGACAAACAATCACCTTAAGGCCTTACAAGTGAGCCTAGCAACCCTGTGAATGAAAATCATTTCAGCCACTTTTGCCTGTGGTTTGAATCTTTGGTACTAACTCAAGCTCATGGCCATCAGTGAGGGTTTGAAAGATGATCGACCATTAAATTGAGAGGCTCAGCAGCCTTTTTACCGCGACAGTGCGGTTACTGCTGACGAGCTATTGAAGGTCAATCTCACGTACCATTTTACCCTCACACATGAACAAGAAAATGCTTGAACTCTTTTATTTGGGGGAGTTACTTGCTCACAAGCTGAAGGGAGCAATCCACTGATTTCCAGCAGAGCACTGTGGCCTCAGATGGGGGCGGACAGTCATGGTCTCATGAAGTCAGCACAGCCACATCATCTGCAAAAAGCACACATGCAATCCTGGGGCCATCACACCAGTATTTCAACATATGCTTACGTGTCACGCCCCCTCTGTGTCTCATAGTGATGTGAAGGCCACAGAGCTGAAACACATTGTAATATGTGGGTAATGCTGCGAGTCGTGGTTACATTCAGGTAACAAAACTACTTGGTTAGGTTTTGAGAAAAGATCACGTTTACATTTAAAATCAGTATGTAACGAGACATACATATGTCGTCTGAGTTACATCAGTGTATGACGACCTTACATTAATTGCCCAGTGTTACCTTTAAACAACACTGACTTAAGGTTTCACACTGGACATAAACTGTGGTCTCCTGGCTGAAAGTCCAGTTTTGTTTGACCCATCCACCTCCACTCCCACCCACCCTTCATAACTATTTTAGATTTAGTCTTAGTCTTAGTCTTAGTCTTGAGATGAAAAATACTAGTATACTAGTTCTGGTCACTTTTTAGGCATTTTTATCCTTCATAGTTTTAGTCGACCAAAATTCATGATATTTTATTCATTACTTTATGTCAGTATGTTTTCTATATGTTTTTTTTTATCTTTAAACTAATCCACTTAGGGTACTTCATGTATGAAAATATGAAAAATTAGAATCAAGGTGACAAGTTGTTTAAAATTTTCTTTTGACAAATAATTTATGAACAAACTGACATTTCTCCAGCATTTTTCGACAGGTGTAAGTTGTGATTTATAAGCACACACTAACTGATCATCATTTGAAAAGCTCAATATCTCTCTATTTATAGTTTCAAAAACTTTGACACAACAAATAACTAATCTGAGACAACTAGGATTTGTACCCAGGTTCATTGTAAACTCTGACTGATCGATTTCACTGTTAAAAATACCTTGATTAAAGCCTGAATTCGTTCGAAATCTGCAACATGTTAGTCTAGAGGTTGTAACTCGTGTCCTTTCACAGAGTTAAACTAAAGTTTCATCTATGTCAGAGAAAACTTATCTGAGTTCAGACTGTTTACTTACAGCACAGCTACACTCACAGATACCTGCTGCTCCGATGTGAGGGTTTTTATTGGCTAGCAAAACATCCTGGTGCAGACTATTTACTGGTGTTCACCAGCCTGTCGCTCATGCAGCATTTAAAGATAATTACAAGCACCATTCTAGGCTTTCAATGTCCGATAGTCAACCACTAACATTTTCGTTTCATTTTTGTTGACAAGATGAGATGTCATCTTGTCAACAAAAATGAAACATAGATTTCGTCTTTCGTTATCAAGATCTATTTTTAGGTCATTTCAGTTATGGAGAAAAAAAAAGAGGTTGAAGAAAAATGTTTGTCAAAGTTTTCATCAACAAAATGAACATTGCTTTTCAGACTTTATTGCTATTGCTTTATACTACACCAGTTGCTCTCAGCATCAACTATTGCCACAGATGGGTTTACACTTGAGATAGCTGACAGCCCGTTGTGTCTCACAAAGATACCAGAGGCTGCCTTTGGTGCCAATATCACACACCAAAGGGCGTGACAAAGCAGCGATATTTGACACCCTGTGAGTGAGAATAGGCTGGGTATCCTCCACACTGTGAGTGCCATATAGTTAAAAGATGACCAGTAACACCTGAAAGGAAAAAGAGGATATAAAAGAGAAGCTGCCAGGAACCCCTCTTTTTGCTCTTTTTGCGACCTGTTTTCTTTCTCATCATTCTTATTTCCATTCTCTGCTTGTCCTCATCCACCAATTTCATTTTCTTTCCATCTCAACTCCATGTCTTCTACCTCTTCTTTTTCCTCCCTTCTCCTCCTCACCTCTTTCTGCTTACCTCTCTGACTTCACCCTATTTGTTTCACCTCCACTATCTCTCGCTACGCTTTCCTTTCTCTCTTTTCTTCTGTTACTGAAAGCCATATGGTGTGATTGTAACCATGTGTGTGTTTGATGATTACAGTGGTAGCTCTGTCAGGCTCTGAGAAACTTAACTATAACACACACACATGTTCACATACTTGCATCATGCCAGCGATGACTCAAGACAAAAGATGCACATTTCAAACACAAAGCGGAAGCAATTCCAGAGAATCTCCTCCCAATTCATGTCATTGTGGTAAATATTTTCATATCATGTTTTTGTGAAGTGACAATAACCTAAACCACAAGGATAAGCGTTTCACAGAAATGGAAATGGGGTGATGAATAGTCTGGTAAATTGCCCTCTTCCTCTTTTGGTGTGCCTTGGGGAAAAATAATCGTGCCAAGCTCTGTGTATTGTGCTGCTACTTTGCTCAATTAGAAAGAATGCTGTTTTTGTCTTGCAAAACAAAAGAATTACGTAGAATTGAAATCAAAGAAAGCTGAGTTAAACAAGGACAGAGGTAAGAGTGGAGAGAGTGAGAGAGGAGGAGAACAGTGATCTGGTTTCCTCTTTGTAATGACTTGTAGGATTTTCAGGCTACGGAACACACTCTTCTTCATCAGGTTAATAAAAAGAGATAGCGTGTTTAAAAAACACTGTATGATAGTGTATTGTATATTCTCACACTGTGTGAAATCACTGTGTGCAAGCCAAGGAAATCATCTGAGGAATGTTGCTCCTTTGAGCAGTGTACAGTAGAAAGATGAGCCAAAGAGTTCGGAGTCAAGCTCCTCACCTGAGCCAATAAGACAATATTCAGTATTGTTTAAAAGGCACAACTCCATTGTAAATAGTTTAACACAAGGCTTGGTCCTTTTCTGTGAAACTAGCCATCAGTGATTCTGTGTATTTCCTAAATCTACCAGCACAGTGAACTTAATTGACCTTGAGCATCTCTGGACTCAATTATTTTAAGCACTCCTCTCCTGTGACTGAGAGAGGGTCTGTGCAGTAGTCTTTTCCAGAAAATGTCCTCTGCTGTACTATTCTACTCTTCATTGTGTTTGGTGTCTAGCTCTTAGAGACTTCAGCGTGATACTTTGCCAGAACACATTGTGGGAGCACAGCTGTGGCAGGATGGTCTCTTTAGCCGCTAGGTCATCCCTTCCTTCTCCTCGTGCTCTTGTGACATGAACAGTACGGAAATAGAAAAGTCACAATCATTTGTGTCTCTCCTCCTCTTCTTTTGCTGTAACAGCTGTGTCATGGTTAAACCTGGATGTGGGAATGGAAGTTGCTTTGAGGTTACAGTGGTGATAACAGGATTTATAAAAAAACGCCCACTGGATGAGCTGTCTGTGAACGCATCGTTACCAAACAGCTTTCTTGACTATGATCCAACTGTCTTCTGTCTGAAGTGGCCAAAGCTGCTCGCAGGGGAAGTACATGCACAACCTGCAGACACACACACATTAGCACATTCACAAATGCACACTAACTCAAAACAAGTCATTACAACTACAGCATCTCCATTAAACAGTGTAATCTTAACAATGAAATACGGCAATAGTAAAACACACTTTTATTGTAAATATAGGAAAGCCATCTGGTCAACTGACTGTTTGCTAAGCCCCACCCCTCTTAGTTGCTGTTGCTACACCTTACGCTTTGCTGTCTAGCACAACACCAATCTCAAAACCCGCTGTCTATCGGTCTGCGCCTCTGGGGGCAACAACCAATATTTTAGTTGTTCCTATGTAGCCAGCAGATATCCTGATACCTAGATAACAGATGTCTGGGCCCAAACTTTCTCTTCTATGTGCCGGTCATTGTTTACAGACCAATTAGCAACTTGAGACCCTATATACACAGAGTCATGGCTCCCTATAAACAGATATCTGCATGTGATGCAAAGAATTTTTAAAAACAGCTAACAAAACAATAAATTGTCATCAAATGATAGCAGATGGGATCCAAGATTGCATTTCGGCCAGTGCATTCTGCCTCTTTTGCTCAGATTGTATAGCAGTTTGTTTACCTTTACCTTACCTTGTTTACCTGGGGAGCGTGTCTGTGAGAGAGACCTATATTCCCTCAAATCAGTACCTCTGCCAGTGAGGTAATGTTTTCACAATTGTAATAACATGAGAAACCCTAACCCCAAATCCTAACCCGGTCATGGACGGGTTGGCTCTGATGCTGAGGGAATGTAGGACCTAATTTTGGATGAAAAAAAGAGTTCATGAGGGAGCATTGGGCTGACCCCCCTGTGTGCAGCCAGAACCTCCTCAAATGTGAATGACCAATACCACTCGGACTACAAACAGAAACCACAATGCTTCTGATACCAAAATCTTGTCCTGTTGTCGAGATTCTGCATTCATATGCAAATATGAGTTTATAGAGATAAGCACAATGCTACAGTTTACAGTAACTGGGCATATTTATTACACAAATCTACAATATATTTTAATGTATTTTAATTTTATTCTAAAACTATGGGTCTTTGATTTCAGACAGACAGACATGTCATTTTTATCTCACCACTGCCGACAGATTTTTTTTTTTCAAATGTAGCTAGCTAAGTGGTTCTTGAGCTCTTTAAGTTGTGTACAAACTCTGTTCTCAGTTAACTTTTTAATTTATTCTACTGAGTCATTTGAAAATGAAGATCTTGAGAAATGTTTTTAAATATGCATTTGTTATCTGCATACAGCATGCTAACTCTGCGCCATCTCGTGATACCATAAAGACTGAGGCAAAAGAAACCAGATCCGAGGCAAAAAGTGAGCGTCCTCATCACTTGATTATCCAAGAAATAAATATCAGCTTTGTTTTAGTGTTGCAAAGTAGAGCTAGTCAGCTCTGGTGTTATAGTTATATGAAAAAGAAGCAATTTATATTTAGATGCTTATTATGGAAAAGCATATTTGGATAGGAAACTGTCGATTAAAAACCTTAGCCCTTTCAGCTAACTTGTGTGCATTTACATTTGTTAAAATGTTGATTCATTTACATTGTCCCTTCTCAAGTAAAGAAATAATTAAATGTTAACACAAAGGGCAGATTGATGCTTTATTGTTAGCATTTTCAGACAATTTGAGGATGTATGTATGTGTAACTAATGAGTCTGGAAAACAAATCTCAGATAAACTACAATTCAGTAAAAAGCAAAAGACAGATCTATTGCTCAAAACTTTGCTAAACATGTGGGACTGATCCTCAGATAGTGTAGGTTGTACCAGTCCTGTAGAAAGCTTTTGCTGATGTTATTCCACAAAATAGCGTAGTTAGCTAATGTAATGCTACTGTTCTTTGAAAGTAACTGTAGGTTTTAGTTTTGGAGAGGAGGAAAAAAAATCATGATCTTCCACACTCATTGTGGACTGAGTATCATTATAGTGGTGCTCCATGCACTCCTCATTAGCTTGTTGAGAAATCCGAGGCTTGATAGAACTGCTGTGCTGAGTTACAGTTGCTTAACATTTGCGTCAGTGGCAATCAGCAGCATCTTAAAAAACCACATCGTGGACAAACAAAACAACAGATGAACAGAAGGAAAGATCTCCGCTGATGTCATCCTGTGGACAAATAAAATACCAAGGAGAGCAAGAGAGAGGAGATGCTATCCAAGTCTGGTATTCCCTGCGTGTGTTCACATGCACGCCATCTATTATGGGCCAACACAACTTCTGTCTGACCACACACTGACACTTGAACTCCTAATGAACTATTGCGACCAAGTCTTCTCTAATGTAATCTATCGTCTTAATTCTACTCCCCTCGTTCTCTCTCTTTGTCTCATCCGCTTCACTTCCAGCCTTTAATCTCAGCGTTGTCAACTTTCCAGTTCCTGAAGTGATTTTAACCCTGTCATGTTAATAAGTAACAAGTAAAAATGACCATACACTCTTTTATTACTAAAGCAAATATAACGGTTGAAGACTTTGTTGTAAAGATGAACTGTAAATGATGTGAATAACCTCCAGTGACAGCAGTTATGAATATGTTTCAAGATGGTTTAAATATAAGCAAAGTTAGATGCTCTGAAAGTTGGTAGCACTTCCACCGTCAGTGTGCCTCAGATAACAAGAATACAACCAGTTCAGTCCCAGATGGCAGGTTTAGGGATCCTACATAGGAGTGGTTGAGCAGCCATGTAGCACCATCTAGTGACCTTCTGTTTTTATCACATTATAGATACACACACACAATTTACTGTCTATGGGATTATGTGTTTTTCTACCTTTATTCTTTCTCAAGGGCAACCTGACGAGAAAATCTAAGTTAAAGAATTGATTTTTTTTTTTTTAAACAAAACTGTTAGATAAAAGACACAACAAAGTCTGTCTGTCTGTCTGTACAGCAACCCAAATTCATATCACCTGGGAGCCCATGAACACCTTAATCATGTTCACTCTTCCTTTCATCATCTGTTTTCAATTAATCAGCTGGATGTGAGCTTGTCAAAGGAAAGTATGCTTCTAAAAGATGCTGTACTTTGTATCCCTGCAGGGTAGGACACTTGTGGCGAGAAATGGCAGTGAAGGAACAGAAAATTAGCACCAGGGTGACCATGAAATCAAAAGATTATGGTCCAGTTGTAAAAAAAAAAAAAAAAAAAAACAGAAGAAAAAAAAGTGTTATAAGTGTTCTTAATATTACAATTCACAGGAGCCACAGTTGCTATGGAGAAGAGGTGAGTCAAAGGCATGAATCAAAGCTGTAGCCTACCAGAATCAAAAGTCTTCATTGCACTTGGGAACAAAACACTCTCCCATCATAATCCAAAATAAACCCAAAATCTAGAAGGGATGTCATTTATTATCCTGAATGTATCTCTCAGGTATCTACAAAACATAAACTTAAGCTCTGGCTCGTCGTTAGTCTTGTGTACTACAGAATTTTGAGCTGGGTGATGATGATGTTTCATAAATGCACCACTGGGGTGATAGCTAATTTTTTTCCTTGTATTTTAAATTTACACAGGCTTGTATCTCTGACTTTTTATTAAAGAACCAGGTATTTTCCAGCTCAGCTGCTCATATTTTGTAGTGCTGATTTAAAGGACCAGTGTGTAGGATTTAGGAGGATCTATTGGCAGAAATTAACACAATATTCATAATAGGAATCGTGTTTTTTGTAAGCTTAGAATGAACCCTTTGTATCTGCATAGGGCAATGCATCCTTGTACAGCAGTTTATATAATATCTAACAAATTAGCACCCCACAAATGGCATTCTCACGTGACATACTTGATGTAAAGCTACGTAGATTAGGTTTAGGAAAAGAAACATTGTGACAAAGTACCTTCAAATAACTCACTTGGTTTTACAAGGTCACAAACACCTGTCTCCTAGGGGAATGTCCTGTGTGGGTTGACCCATCCACCACACAAACCTGCCTCGCTTGTTGACTCGCTCCTTACTTCCTTCTTTACATCTGTCAGTGCATTGGTCACGTAAATGAAGCCTTCCCGATCATGTAGGTCATGTACAAATTACTTTATCATGATTATGTGTGTTATATACAGTATGAATTGTAGTGCAATACTTGTCATAGGTATATGTACAAACAGTGCATAAGAGCAGCTTGCATGGGGAGTGGATCCTCTTCCAAGGAGCCCACCATGTTGGACTGCCATTATCCTACAGAGGCTCAGAAAAGACAAACCAAACACTGAGTCCAGAGAGGGCCTTTTGCATTTTTACATTACCTGAAGGCCACCATAGTTTCTTCACACTTGAGAAGGGAGAGGTGAAAGGTGAGGATATTCAATTTGTTGCAGTCTGTAACCTTACCACTAGATGGCACTAAATCCCACAGACTGGACCTGTAACCTGTAGTGTTTAATGCCCATCCAAGCCTTGGATGTGTCCCGGATGCCAAACATGTCACTACAGTAAGAAATGCTTTGAAGGACTTTTTAAAAAGAGAATAAAAAAAGGAAACTTACTCACTGTAACTTCAATCACTGCGGATTCTTGACTGAAGCTTATGTAGTTTGGCACATCTTGTGTTTGTATTTTTGTTCTGTTTCACAAGTCATTTCACATTTTCTATTTTTCAAAACTTAACCCTGGAAATGTTAGCATCTCTCAGTCAGTACAATATTAGAGCATGACTGCAGCAGCACTGTGCACACATACAGAGTGCTTTGCTGTCTGACCTTATGAGAACAATGTGCATGATCTGGTCGTGTAAATGTAAAATACTCTGACAAAGTTGTACTTGATTTAGAGATGTGACTGCTCAGTCCTGTGAAGGTGAAGTCTGACCCTCAGCTGTGAGGTGGTTGTTTTGTCCCAACTAGTCTCCGCTGTTTCGGCTCCTACTGGTCAAGTATGAAGCTGTTTTGCTCTGTCTGGCCTGAGTTTTGATGGATGAGTTCACAGAGTAGAGAATATCCAGACCAGCAAGTAAACATCTCTCTTTCGCATTCTGACTTGGTCCTCCTTTGGAGTATATCTCTGAGACTGGTAAGAGACAAGAAGGCTTGTGACACTTTGTCAGCTCAATTGCTTTCACATACTGTAAAAGAAGAATGAGATTGGTGTATTGCAGGTGAACTGTGTCTTGTACAGAACCCAGACCAAGTGATCAACAAAGCAGATGCCTTGGTGGATGAAAGCACTTCACAAGCATTCCACTGATAAGGATTCACACTGAAACACACACTGAACAGGAATGATTTGGAAAAACATCAGTGAACTGAAGTCTAATAGATAAATTGACCACTTTAACTGATTCAAATAGTTTGTAAAGTGGTTTTGTGTGAAAGGATCAAAGCAGACCCATTGACAGCTTCATAAAAGATATTTTGGTCACAGAAAAGACCTGAATATTAAAAATCTTAACCTCCACACAAGGTTTCAATGCCAGGGCCCGAAGAGACATGAAAACCTGAATCAACACCAAAATAAAATATTCTGGAGGTGAAACTGTCCTTCAGAGCAAGGTTACAGAAACATACTGCTCTTGAGCTTAACTATGCCCTGATGTTTTAGCATTTCCACTCATAATATTGTTGGACAGGCAATTTATCAGCCTTCCTTTTATGTTTATTTTCATCTAGCCGAGGGAATTTGTCTCCATGTTCTGGTCTGAGTGCAAGGAACAGTGTTGAAAATACTCAAGCAGAATATCAAAAACAGTATACTCAGTTTGACGTGTGGCTTCAGGAATAGCTACACCAATATTGGTCAGTCACAAACTGAGCACGCACTGCTGGATAGATAATGGATAAAATCATATAAAGACATGTTGTTGCCCTTGTACAAACAACTGTTTCTGGTGAACCTTTGTGGTGAACTATTCTTCATATTAAAAGTGATTTGTGGTTACACTTGGAATACAAATCCAGCTGACGCCACCATTTGAAATGAACCCAAAGCTCCCAGCAGCCAGAGATACCTTGCTCTGCTAATAGTAATTAAATACAAACGACATTGACATCGCAGAGCAGACGACTGTGCACTCAATTACAGTCAGGTTGGAACCGAATAAACCAGATTAGACTTAAGTAGATTAGCCTTTACACTGCACAAGTACAACATTTCATGCAACACACTCATACATTTAATCTGTATTACCTTAAGCATGTGTGATGTCTCAATTATCTCTATCATCTCTGTGATCGGACCATCTCCCTAGACTGCTATTAGGCGTGGGGAAATCAATTAGGAAACTTCATTTTTGCCTGGATTCACCCGATGGCCAGTCTGGTTAAGTAATATGCCGAAACAACACACCGCTGACTGACATAGACACAATATTGTGACACACGCAGAAGTAGGCTTTGCATAATAGCTTCAGTGGTGAATAACTGAGCATACCTCGGCCTCTGCAGCACTGATCTCAACAATTATTTTTCAAAATCTGTCTTCAGGTCACCAACTGTATAGAAGCAGAACACTAAATTACTGAAGAACCTCTTTAAGATAAAATAGTCACGAGTTGTGCTCTTGAATCCTTGCATCTCCACAAATAAAAAGCATTACAGTCCTGTCCCATTGCACCAGAATTCTGGTCTGCCACACATGATAATATCAAAATGATCCTTAAAATTAGACGTCCCATTCTGCCCATGCTTGTTAGTTCTGGTGATCCTGTCCCTCTACAACCCTTGTCTACACCCCAGGCAGACTGAGTCCAGACAGCCCTTGTATTAGGTCGAAAAGTTATTGTAACAGAATCAAAGGTGATCACCTAACCGCCAGCCAGGGTGTAGTTCTCCCAACGGGGTACTGTGGCAGCGCAGTAACGCAGTAAGTCAACTCAAAGGCCAAACCTGGTCTGCGATAGGGTGCCAGGTGGCCTGCTGACCTTTCTTTATATCACAATGAAAATAAATAAATTCACACTGAGAATTATTTTCTTGTACTTTGAATGTAAATAAGGTGCTAGAGTGCATAAAAAGGCATCAAAGTACAGCTTGTTCATCAAAACAAAGTGGCAGGGAGAATCTCCTGAGCCCCCCCGACAGAGGCTGGCTAATTAGTTAAGTTAATATATCATTTAATTTGAAAATACAGTGTTTCAAAGAAAGATGAATCATAGGAATTTTAATGTTTATTCATTTTATCTGAAGAAATATTATTAGTGTTTGTTTAATAACTAGCCCCTGGCATCCTATCATGAAGTGAAAGTAGCCCCCGGGCATAACAAGTTGAGTGTCCCTGCCCGCAAGGCTAAAGAAAGACTGTGTCAACCAGAGACTTCAGCCCAAGTTCAGGCCTCATGTCAGCAAACCTCCATCCTACTTGAGTGTCCCTGAGCAAAATAATAATGCTGTAACTGAACCGGCACTCTGGCCTCGCTGAGAAAACACACTTCCCGCTTTATTAAAATAACACTTACTCTGTGATAATATAATATTTTTCATTCTGCAGTCCAAATGTTGTACATGACTCCACCACTGCTACATGAACAATGTGCTGCACGCATGAGCCAAGGTCAGGATCAGTTCTGAGGAGGAGCCAGTGGAGGTCACTGTTGCGTGTGAGCTCACTGAGCCGTCTGTGTCATTTCAGGGCAGTTTGTCTCACCAACACAAACTGTGAGTATCAGCTGACCCCAGACTAACCTTTGTGGATCCAGATGTGAGTGTGTTTTGCGCGTGTGTGTGTGTGTGTATGTGATGAAAGGCGGGGATGTGTGCAGTTTCATCACTGCAGAACAGAGCAGCTTCCACTTGAGAAAGCACTGCAGCAACTCCTCACCTCACATCACATGCACATGCATTCAGAGAGAAACGGGGGGAGAGGAAGAGGGGTGGGCGGGGTGACGGAGGGAGGGTGGGACTTTTGGGGTAACAAACGCCCCCTCTTTTATACTGTAATATTCAATTAGGTCGGAGCGGAGAGGCAGGCAGGCATCAGCACGGGGACAAGTTGACGGCAACAAGGCGCAGTTCATTCATTTTTACACCAGCAGGCATGCTTCATGGAGACACCAGCACTCCTCCCGCCGTCTGGACACACACTTGTCTCACTTTCCTCAGTCTCTTTCTGAACTTTTCACGGCAATAACACTATGGACCCGCTATGGACGGACACCGGCGCTCCGGTACGGCATGCAAATACGTACTCTGACGTCGGCGATCATGTGGCTTTTGGCGTAGATCCTCCTTGTGATCGCCAATTTTTTCTTTCCTGTCGCCTGTTGTCTGCTCGGGTTATTGGACCGCCGTGAGAGTGTTCAAAACACATTTGGCTCGTTTGTGTGTTCAGCAGTCGCTTTTGGATTGTACCGCACTACCTGAGCATCGCGCCAAAACGGTGGGCAGGTAAGAAATGGATAAACTCTTCCTCTGTTTTTCTCACGGCTCTCGCCACACGGCTCCCCCCTCCTCAAAAGTCCCTCAAGTTAAAACTGCATGTAGTTGTTTTTTGTGCCTGTCTCTTGGCTTGTGCTGCCTTTGCGTGGCTCCCAAACACCCACACGCCTCTGTATAAATATTTTAACTTGTCTAGCCGCATGAACTTTGCCTGCCCCTGCCGTTTACACCTGCGTGCTGAGACAATGTGTCCGACAAGTTCTTAATTGGACGTTTTCTCCCCCGTGTTTAAGTTTCACTTTGATACGTTGTGACCGCGGTAGGTGAAGGCAGAGAGGAGAAACATCGTGTCTACTTTTCCTCCTCCCCGTGTCGACATAACCAGCAAAACATGGCCGTCCTTTGCCGACATGTTGTTACGTCGATGGCGAGAGGGGGAACATTTGGGGAGAGTGTTTTTCTGCGCCCCACTGTCACATCTCGGGCTGGCCGGTGGAAACGGCCGCGAAACTGCGCACCGCCGCCGGTGGAGCCCCTCGCATTCAGCCGTGCTGAGGTTTCACTGCAACTTTTGGAGTCCGACGTTGTTTATAGACTTTGATTTGTGCGACTCTTGTGATGTAGGCGTAACGTCCCCCTGGTGATGCCTCCTCCCCTCCGAGACCACGGCTCTCACACTGCATGCAGACACACAGACACAGTGCTGTAGCATAGGGGCTGACTTATATCCTGCCAGTGCAGTGGGCCTGCAACTGCTGTGAAAAGTCAGGCGTGGTTCTTTATATTCACAATATCAACTTTGGTAATGAACCCAGCGCCCCGGACTGTAGGCAGTGTGTATGCCGCACTCCTCTGGAGTCAACACACTCTGCTTCAACCAGAGGAAAATGTGTCCTCAATGCACCCAGTTAAACCCTGTCTAGGCATAGCTGCAGTTTGATTTATTTTATAGTGCTGTATCCTTCATATTGTCCTGCACTGCATGAGACAGCATTAGTGACTGAGGAGAAATATGAGCAGAGACAGATTGAGGATCACAGCATATGCCATGATTATAAACACGTGTACAGTGGAGCTGTAAGTGCCATAGGTCAAATGGGGAAATTCTGCTTGCTCTTAAAGGGCAGTGCATACTTTTCTAGTTTATTCCAGCATAACAGTAATTTTCATTTCATGTCCTATAGGTTTATTACTGGGAGACAACGCCACAAAGTTTCTTCAAAGTCACTGTAAACTCACCAACTCCCCAAAAAGTAATGAGTTGCATGTAAGACATAAGTGAACTCTGTTCAAGCCCTACATAATTTGTCTTTTCGCTTTTTGGAGATATGACAGAATTTGGGCAGCAGTACTCAACACTACCAAGAGACAATATTCAAGACTGGCATTGTACGGACACTGCCCATATTATGCGTCTTGGATATCGGCCATGACTTGACTCATCCGCATTTAATACAGTGTATTTGCCAATATTGTTTTGAAATTAATTCAGTTTCCTCTATTTGTTACATTCGTTTACTCACAGAAGGCTGCCGACACAGTTCTTGGTGACACCGCAATCCCTGTTCTCACACTACATTACAGTTCCCTTCAGCAAGCTTTATTAAGCTAAGATTTTAGATAAAAGACGTATTGGTACATGCCCTAAAATGAGGTGGTGCAAGAGGAAAAGTTGTATCTCTACAAACTACCATACGTCTAGCATTTATGGGCCAGTAATTGTGTTTTTTTCTGTATTCTGCCTGTACATAATATGGGTTTATTTTAGTCCATAAGTATTGGGGATGATGACGATAAAAATGAAATTGATGAGCAAGTAAAAAGACAGTTCCAGGAACAGAGACGCTCTGGCTCCCTTTTCCATTTACAATCAAATATTGACTCTGACAGCATGTAGGTTTGGTTGAAATAGCATTTCATATCTTACATATTGCCTGCTGTGATCAACAGTCCCTGACACAGATTCACAATGCTATAATTCAGTGCACCTGTTGACAAGTATACAGTCTCAGACCTCTGACAGGTCAACACACTCAGTCCCTACAGGTGGCCCAATTAATTGAAAAGCATTTAGTGTCTGTTATGGATGCTGCTTTTCAGAGTAAAGCTGTCACCCAGTCTGCACTCGCATTCTTACTGCGAGTCTGATGAAACATCTTGTTCATTAGATGACATTCCCCTCATACTGGGATGACCTACTATGTTGTATTTCTAAACATTCCTTGATCAGCAGCCCAACAGAGCTCAATCCGTAAAAGATGTAAGTGGTTTTGATCACAGCGCAGTTAGCCCCCCCGTCATACCCGTTACCAGCAATTCCTCTGGGTATAAACTTGGCTTCGCTCACTAAGCCATGCACTCTTGCTCTTTCCATGTGAGTAGTAATGTGGCTCATGTTTGTTCTTCACATGGTTTCCACGTGTGATCTGCCAAATCACAGATAATGTTATATAATTCACAATGACAACTGGCTCGTTTTTATTGGTGGCTGAAAAATCAAAGGGTTTCTGTTGATAAAAGTGAACCGACACATTTTAAATTACACACAGTTGCTCAGCGTATTGTGTAGCCAAGCTTTTTTTTGCAGAACAACGTGGGGAATTCAGCCAAAACTAGGCCTTTAAGGTGAATTATGAATGATTTTCTTGCTTGCCCAGACAAATTGACTGTTATCAAATCAGTGTACTAGAATGAAGTGGTGAATATAAAGGCTGACAATTAAAAATCCCTGTTTTTGTCCAGTGTTGGGCATAAAGGACATCACTGAATTGTTTTTTGAAGGTGCAAGATTAAGGCTGTTGTTAAATATTTTTGGGAGGAAATTGTTATTCTCAGTATTGCACAGGGGATTAGAGAAATGCACAGATGTCACTACCTTGTTGTCCATAACCTCAGTGATTGTCCCATCATCACTACGCTGTGACAGCAGTAAAGAGAGACAGAGAGCGTTTTAGTCAGGAGGGATTTTCTGAGCAGCCTAAAATCATTTAGTTTGTTTACAGTAAGGAGTTTGGCAGCTATTATATTTCAAGTGAAACGGCATAAAAAATAAATCTACTCGCACTGAATCGCCTCTTTTTCCAGTCTTGCTCAACCATGCAGTGTTTCTCAGTGTACTGTGACCTCTTAGAATGTCACAGCCAAAACATCCAGCTGTGAGGTGATCTGCTCCGTTTGTTCCTAGAGGCGTTTATTCGTTTACTGTAGTCAGATGGTGGAAAATGAACAAGACTCAGTCTGTTACATTCATTTAAATAGAAACCATTGGTGTGGTCTGACAGCGAAGAGAGTGCACCACAGTCAAATATCATTTGTATAAATGACGTGTGAGATCTGATTGTTGGCGGTCGTCTTGCCTCCAGATGTTGCATGTGTCAATCATGGCAGCAATTGAAATTGTCTGACGCATTGTCTCACTGCTAACGGGAACTAACCTGGAGCAGGAGACTGACAGCAAAACAATGAGAAAGTATGTTTGTTTTTGATAAATTAAAGGGGGCAGGTAGCTCTGTTTAAATACTGCTGTCCTTTACTTGCAGTCAACTTCAAAGTCAATATGTGTCTAGAAATCAAATAATTTGCTGTAGTGTAGTAAAATTACTTTGATTATTCTAATTATTCATGCAAAGTGTCATATATAGCCTAAGTGATGATAGCTGTGTACTTTACCAATTATAGTGATAATGACAAACTGCTGGTAAGTCGCATTTGACAGTTAAAGCTGAAGATATTAGATATCATCTAAATTGATCCTGTTGACAGCCGTCAGTCTTGCCATTAGCTGCTGAGCTAATGTTACGTTATCTTATGTTACAGTTTCAAAGACTGACAGGACAAGCTGCTGCTCCGTACTAAATGTCCAAAGATCTCAATCAAAGTAGGGATGTTCCTAACGACTAATTTCACTGACATTTAAACAGAAGTTTAAAATTAGACTAGTCGACTAGTGTAAAAGTAATCTATTCAGTTAAACATTTTCCAAAGAAATATTGCATATATTTTTAGAGCCATTTAAAATCGTAAATCACATCTTTGAATAACCAGGGCAGTAAATCCTTTTGGAAATGTGCCTGATTATTACAACCACATTTTCATTTGGTGAATGCAGTCGCATAAAATAATAATCATTTTAATCATAAGTTGTACTGACTAGTATTTTTGGTGCCAACAACCAAGGGGAGCAACGTCTAGTCAACTAGTCTACTAATCATGCACATCCCTACATTAAAGTGATTGAAACGTTAATGTGATTTACAGCTGAAGGATTCCAATTATTGTCTTTCATCAGCTAGCATTAGCAGTAGAGCACTGACCAACAACTAGCTCGATAATGACATGCTGCTAACGCTATTCTAACCATTGTTTGTAGCAGCTAAAAACAAGTGCAGGTGTACATGTTTACAATGCAGCTTTCCCTGGAAATTGATAGTAGCAGCCAGTAGTACATTTTATAGTTTTCATAACTCACAAAATAAGTGTTACAGGTTGTTAAATCTAAAGAATCTAAGGCATGCTAATGACATTGATCCTGCCATTGATTTATATAGGGACAGTTTGGCACAAAGAGGTTTTAACAACAGGACATTTTATGTTTTAAAGGGATCATAGTTTAAATGGCACACCCTTGCTCAAACTGGCTGCTGATAATGGGTTTGTGGTTGATTTTATAGGAGTATATTACAGTGAACTATATTTCCTGTTTTGTTCTTTCACTACTTGTTTAGGCTTTGCCGACCAAAGTACCATATGCTGCATGTGAGACTACATGTACTGGTCCTGTATTTTTGTGTTTGTCTTTAGATCAGACCTCTTTCTTACATGATGTGCGGCTGTTATTTTTAGTGCCAGCTGACCTACGGTGGGTTTCAACACGTTTTTGTTTTTCACATTCATCAGGAACATCCAGCATTTCCTGCCCGCACATCACACTTCCATGTCTAATTCCGAGCCATATAATAGCCGTCCATTCTCTTGGTGGAACACTGGAGTGAGTCATCACGGGTTGGAGGACGGAGGGTTGTTGTCATCACGGCCTGTCGTGCTCAGCTTGGCTCTGTGATGACATCACCAACATCTACGCTGTGCTTTTGTTCCAGTGTTTTCGGCTCAGGTCCTCTCTCCGCTGTGCCTCCGCCGGCTCCTCAGACGTGTTGTTAGGTGACTAAGGCAACCACAGAGATGAGCTCATCACCTGTAGGTGGGGCTGAGCGGGAGCGTGATGGAGGGAAGGAGACAATTAGAGAGGCAGAGCTGAGGGGTTACGTGGGGACAGGAGGAGAGGGAGCGTGAAATCAACACTGTATGAGAGACTGTGTGTGATGTCTGAGAGAGACAGAGTGATACAGAGGAAGAGACAATTGAGTGACACCGCATGAGGGTGACAAGGGAGGAAGACAGAAGTGAGAAGCCGGTTGAGACTAAAGACCTGACCTGTAAAAGCAATTTTCCGTGTTGGTGTCTTGTCAGTTTCTGGTGTAAAAGGCTTTGATTTGCTAGCTCATGTCATAGCTGGATTCCTGGAAATATTCAGCCGCAGCATTAGCAGAAACCAAAGCAGCAACATTTCTAAGTAAAGCACACAAAAGGTCACAATGCTCCTACGTATGATGGTTTTGTGTGTCCACTAAGGCAGTCCCCTGCTCTGGTGCTCTGCTGGAGACAACGTTGCCCATCTGTGCCCATGCAATTCTTAACAGACAACTGCAGTAGAATATAAAGAATTTAAGTTACACCTGTGGTCCGAAATCCAACCGAACTAGAGGTGTCGCAAAGAAAACTGGCGACACCGAGAGCCAGAGTGACAAAGAAAAGAAAGACGACACGAGAGACAGGATGTCGAAGCGGTGTGAATGAGAAATAAGAGACAGTCTAGCAGTGAGAGACTGCAAGATAAATGTGTGTGTGGGAGAAAGAGCAGGTACACCGGACCCCACCATTAGTATCCGCAGTCGGTCATTTCATAAGCGGTGTGTTTTATTAAAGACCTGCTTCATTGCTGCATTGATTATTATTTAAGTCTGTGGGTGCAAAGCAGTTTGTACAGCGGTGTGCTTCTACACGTGTAAGCCTGTATTAAATTTCCCTGTGTATATATCACCCAGCAGTCTTTGCCACTGCAGTCTTTTAAAACTCGAAAATGCATCTGACTGTGGTTGACAAATTAAACCCTCAAAAATTAAATTCTGAACCTAACCAACACCCCATGCAACTGTCAAAAAAGTTCACACCCTTGCACACAGTTGGTGTCTGTATGTCGTGTATGTCGTTCATGCCCGTGTGAGCATGTGTGTGGACTGTGGAGTAGCTCCCCGTCTCCCATCCCACTGTGTCCTCCAAAATTCAAGTTTGGAAAAAAAGAGACAGAGTGGGGGGAGAGGAGAAAGGGAGAGCTTACTAAAAGGCCTTCTGCACTGCACCACGTCAGCCGCTGGCAGAGCACAGGCACACCCCTCCTGCCAGCGTGAGCCCAATGAGGAGAGGCTGGAGACAATTCCCAAGCCACACCCACTGCAGGGAAGGCAGAGATTGACAGGTTGGAAATCTGGCAGCACAGGAGCACTAAATGCTTGCTGAGACGCTTATAAACAAAACAAAGGACTCCAAAGTCTCCAGGCTTCCACATTTGGACTCGAGACAGAAATATTCCCCCTCTCGTGCGTGCGCACACAGGCAAAGGATGCATTGTGTACGTTAATATTCATAATTAACCTATACATTACATCATGTTGCATTTGCGGTGATTACACTGTATTTACCATCGGGGCGAAGTTATCTAGATCCCCTCCTACGTCCCTTGTCATTGTTGACCTAATTTGGAGGCTGCTGGTTGGGTGCAAGTTGACCCTTGCCCTACTCTATGTGTGTGCTAGTGCATTCACTGTAACTAAACCCTGCCCAAACAAAAAAATTAAAAACAAATTCAGTAGCATTTTTAGCAGTGGTTTAAGCACTTAAAAGTTGACATTGTGGAGAACAAGGTTTCCGTGGGAGAGTAATGTGGTGTTATCAGTGTGACTAGCTGTCTGTGCATAAGGCCATTAGGGAGAGTGAAAGAGAGGAGCATAGAGCTGGACAGGGGGAGCACAAAAAGGACAGTAAAATCAAGTCAAGGGGGCCCATTATCATGGAAGCTAAATAAAACTGTTTGAGAGGGATGGTTAACCCATGTATTATTCTGTTTGCTGTAATGAAACTCTGCCCTGCACCCCATCTGCTTTTCATTTCCACTCGCAGCCGTAGGATCAAGTGAATGCTCGCTGATGCTTGGCCTTCGTCATTGGGGTCACTTTGTGAGTTTATATGGGGTTGCAGCAACAAACTGAATTGAGAGAGCCTTACATGTTCCGTGACAGCGTGTGTGTTGGATACATATCAGTTCCTGATGTTCAGCAGGCAGCAAAATCTGAGCCATAATTTGACTCTCATGTTTGCTAAAAACGTAGTTACATTGCTTATTCCGAGTCTTTTGTCTGAGTTAGATTTTGAAATCCATTCAGATGATGATGTACTTCCTGATGTTTTACGTGTGCACTGGCTTCCACAAGATCGTTCTGACATACTAATAACGTAAACTACTTGTTGTCGTGTACAGACTACATGGTGTAAACCTTACCACCATGCAGAAAAAGTGAAGTTGAGCTGGATTTTCAACATCGCTGCTGTGGTGACACTGATTGACCTCTGCTGGGTTTCTGCTTCTGGATACCAGCACACACTCACGCACGCTTTCTGTTGGTTACAGTGTTACCATAGTAACACAACCATCAGCAGCAGAGTGGGTGACACTTGGATATTTTTATAGCTTGCCCTTTGTGTGTGTGACGGTGCTCCTGTGTGTGTTCAGTGAGGAGACAGGTCTGCCAATGTGAGACTAGTGTCTGTGTTCAATGTTACGTGGACCAGAATAAACGGAAGACTGGATTTTTGATCCTGTGCACTTCAGTCTGCTGGACAGTATCTCCATCATGCTGTATATAGGTCACTGTGTTTCTTACGGTGGTTGTAGATTAAATAAGGTCACAGCAGTGATGATGACCAGTCTGGCTTTCTGGTACTTCAAAGAGAAAGTGTGGCGGCTGGTCACAAAAACTGATGTGTGTGTGTGATATTGCAAAAGTAGCCCCTGCATCTTTAAGTAGATGAGATATAATACTGAAGAGGAAAAAGTGCTGATGTAAGAAAGTCAAAGTGTGCAATATACACAATCTACAGGAAAAAATGCTGATGGGACCAAATCTAGTTAGAATTGAAAGAGCATGTAGTAGTGAAATCCGCTTTGTCACTCTCATACTAGCGTATATATGTCAGCCAAAAATTAACCAGGAGTTGCAGTTACTGAAGTTTTAAATTTAGAATCACTGCTGCCATTAGTTTCTCAACGGTAAAAAAAAAAAAGTCCTGCTCAGTACATATCTTGGTCACAGATCCTTAAAAGGATAGTTCAGATTTTATAAAGTAGGATTCATTGTATAAGGTATTTATCCATAGTTAGTGTACTACCTACAGTAGATGGTGGTCAGAACGTTCCCAGTTTCGAGAAGCAGGCAGGAGTACTGTCGTAGAAACTAAGCAATGTATTGCTGTGGACAGGGTCAGTAGCAGAACGTATTTTAGCCACCTTGAAAAGTTCTGACTAAATAATCAATAACAGTTTAAGTTTATGCTACATTCCTTGCCACAGATGGCTCTTTCCAATATAGGGAGGAGCTTCAGTCTCCCATCTACGCTTGCATCAAAGCCACTGGACTCCTTTGACAAAAACAGTGATTTTACCTTGCTGAACAGTGAATACAGGAGCTGCTGGTGTGTCGCTGCCTCAATCACTTTGTTTGTGTTGTTGTGGGACTTTGGTGAATCCAAACTAACGCTTTTAAACGTCATAGTCAAACAATGACATAACAAACTAACTTAAAGAGGCAGCAACTCCTGTGTGTTCAGTGGTGTTAAATTACTGTTTTTCTCAATGGAGTCTAGATTTGAAGATATGTACCAGCCTCAGTTTCCCTTCATAAATCACTGTCTGACAGTAAGGTAAAGCCCTGAAAATATTCTGAATATAGTGTTTTCTTGAACTGATGCTGTTTTTTTTGTTTGGGTTGGAATTTTTTAGGTGGCTAAAATATGTTTTGCTGCTTACTCCTCCACAGCAGTACATTGCTTACCTTCGTGGTAGTACTCCTGCCTGCTTCTCCGAACGAACTAGGGGCATGCTGACTGACATCTATTGTATATGATACACTGACTGTGGATACGGATGTCATACAACCCTAGTTCAAAAAATCAGAACTATCCCTTTAATTACCTATATTTAATGGAGTAGTTTTCGGAAATACACTTCTGTACTTTAAGTTTTGTTCATGTTATGTATGAATGGAAAAATAATGAAAACCATCCTATATTCCATTATCTTTTTTTCTTTACCACTCATTATCAGCATTGGCCTCAGAAATCCATTATAAGATGGGGTCCAATGACAAAACAGAAATTACCATCATTTATCCACGTTTAGTCTTTATCCTAGCCCAGCAAAAGTAGTGCTGCTCTGTTGCTATGCAGAACATACCAAGCACTCAAACACAGTGCAGCACTGCTTTGCTCTAGAGGAGCCGCGTGATGAGATTTAAATCAATTCTGCGACGGTCCGAAATTCTGCCTCTCCCACCCCTGCTGGGACACGTTGTATTAATGGTGGTGGTGGAAGTGGTGGTGGTGCTTCTCATCACCCACACAATTCAGACACACACACACACACACACACACACACACTGTCCTCCTCACTGCAGTGGCTGACTTGTGGACTAAGCAGTCAGGAGGGAAAACACACTCGAATCAGAGAGCGAGAGGGAGAGAGAAACACACCCCATACAGCAATGCCCAAAAAGCAGTGTGTGCATGCCCTCTGTGTAATATGGGTTTGTTACTTGTGAAGTTAGGTGTGTGATAAAGCTACAAAGTTTAAGGTAATGGAACAGAAAAGTCAAGTCACTGTTGCAGTCAGTGTTTTCTGTGCTGCTTTCTTGTCTTGTTGTGCTTGTTATTAAAGAGCCTTGGTGTTACAGCTGGTTTGTACTTCATGCATGGCTTCAAGTGCGAGAGCTGCAAAGGTTACCATCCATATGCCTTTGTGTTTGTGTTGACTGCATGCCTGAGAACTCTGGCACTCAATTGGCTGCGTGTGTATTTCAGGCAGTGCATAGCCTTGCAAGAGACTCAAGTGCACCTGATCAGTCTGGCTGCATTATATCATTTTGTATTTGCTTTGTGTTGTATCAGCAGTGTGCACTTGTTGAATGACATTTTTTCATGAAGCAGGGCTAGTCTAAACATTCTTTCTACTGCCACACCAAATTCAGCTCTCAGATTTAACACTAAAGAGTTTCTTTAAGTATTCATCAGTTTCTGAAATCCACATGAATGTTTTTCACATCAACATCAGTTGGATCCATAGCGCAACATTTTTATATGTCTCTTTTAAAGTTGGTTTGTGTTGGAGTGGTGAAGAACATTTTATTAAAACAAAATGATGACCACTGTGTTAACTGCATGCACAATTAATCAGAGCACACAAGGCTAAGTTAGGGTAAGATGGGGCAAAACGCCCCCCTTAAGAGCAAAGTCAATTTACTGTAAAATTAAAACATATTTGGATATGAGTTCACCATGATGTTGCATAAACCAACACACTGTTGGGAGAAATAAATTGGTAGAGTAGCCAGTTTTGTTGTAATAACACAGAAATTTAAATCTTGTTAAGGGGCCCCTTATTGGGGCACCCCAGGGTCATCTCCAGCCATTTTCTAGCATTTACAAGGCTATTTTTTTTAACAATGTCTGGCACAGTGCTAACTCCATACGAGGGCTACATCACATCACTTCCAGCAAATTTTACAGACAACAATGAGGGCAAAACAGCATCATTTTTAACTGAATATTCTCTGGTCCGGTTCAGCAGGAAAAAACACTGTAACACAAACTCTTTCATGTTAGTGTGTTCACCACAGAGCCTGTTTGTTACCGACACTGACAACATTATCTTCACTTCACCTGTTAAACTGACTTCGGCAGTTAAGATAAAAGACACTTGACTGTCCTGCTGTTATAACCATACAGACCTGTGAATTAACCACGGACACTTGCCTTGCTCATGGACTCAAGGTGGTGTGACACTGTAGAATTAAAGGGAAATTTCGGTTTATTTCAACCCGTCTCCTATTGTCCTAAATTTGTTTCAAGTCACTAGTGACATAGAAATAATAGTTAGCATGTTAGCCATTAGCCTAGATACAGCCGTAGCGTCAAACCCGTTAAAACGTAATTGAACGGGCATCCTTTCAAGTGCAAAGTTAGTCCACTAAACAAGCTTTTTCTCCACAAAGACCGCCTCATATCATTAGGATACATGTCAGAGAACATATAGAAAACGACATGTAAACGTGTTGTCTTACCTTACCGGTGTGCTGCCATGTTTGTTGTTTACCATTTAGCTAAGGCTGCAACCGGTCCCATTCCTTGCAACAGAGGTATTCCTCTTCTGTGGGCATTGGGGTACAGCATTCACAGGTAATGTTACACCACCAATCTCCAGAGCTAAAGCCTTCCAGCAGCCACTCCTCCTCTGTCGTCCTCTAACGTTACCTGTTGTGCCTCTCTCTCTCTCTCTCTCTCTCTCTCTCTCTCCTCCTCCGTTCATCAGTTTCATGAAGCTCTTCGTCAGTGTATTCTGGCTCAAATAAATGGGCGGCCATCGACTCTCGATGTGGAAAGCTTATATACTAACATTCCACATTTAGGTGGTCTTCAGAGTTGTTGTCTTACCTTACCGTGTGTTTACCATTTACCTCTGCTTCCCAAAGCGCGGCCAAAATATAGCGCGAACAAGCAGCGATCTCATACCGTGCCTGAAATCTCGCGAGAACAAGCCGCAGCAGCTGCAAGGCAGAACCGGACAGTAGCCTGAAAGGTTCATTCATTTATTTTATGAAAGATTTATAGAATAATGGCTGACTTTTTGCCAGACTTTGTGGAGGAGGAATTTGATTTTGCAGAGTTTTATGGCCGCCCTTATTTATTTGAGCCAGAAAACACTGACGAAGAGCTCGTGAAATTGAAAAACGGAGGAGAGAGAGAGAGAGAGAGAGAGAGAGGCACAACAGGTAGAGGATGACAGAGGAGGAATGGCTGCTGGAAGGATTTAGCTCTGGAGATTGGTGGTGTAACATTACCTGTGAATGCTGTACCCCAATGCCCACAGAAGAGGAATACCTCTGTTGCAAGGAATGGGACCGGTTGCAGCCTTAGCTAAATGGTAAACAACAAACATGGCAGCACACCGGTAAGGTAAGACAACACGTTTACATGTCGTTTTCTATATGTTCTCTGACATGTATCCTAACGATATGAGGCGGTCTTTGTGGAGAAAAAGCTTGTTTAGTGGACTAACTTTGCACTTGAAAGGATGCCCGTTCAATTACGTTTTAACAGGTCTGATGCTACGGCTGTATCTAGGCTAATGGCTAACATGCTAACTATTATTTCTATGTCACTAGTGACTTGAAACAAATTTAGGACGATAGGAGATGGGCTGAAATAAACCGAAATTTCCCTTTAATACAAGACAAACACAGGAATGGATATGTGGCATGAGTTTTTTTTGTTTGTTTTTAATTTAATTTTATATACTTTATTAATCCTTGAGGGGAAATTCACTTCTTTCACTCTGTTGTCAATTACACACAGGTCTGAACACACACATGCACAAACAGGACCTATACATGCACTAAGTGGAGAGATGTCAGAATGGGACTGCCCATGACGAGCAATTGGGGGATTGCTCAAGGGCACCTTGGCAGTGCCCAGGAGGTGAACTGGCACCTCTCCAGCTACCAGTCCACACTCCATATTTCGGTCCGGATGGGGACTTTAACAGGCAACCCTCCGGTTCCCACCCCAAGTCCCTATGGACTGAGCTACAGTTGCCCTACTGAGCTACTGCTGCCCCAGTAAGAAGGAGTTTTTTTGGCCTGGCAGGGGTTACCATTGGCCTAGCAGCCTGTCAGGCCTGTACAGTTGTAAGTGAAAGTAGGGCTGAGCAATATGGAGAAAATCAAATCACAATATTTTTGACTTAATACCTCAATATCAATATTGCAACGATATTGTAGACTATTTAGACTAGGTTAGACTATTGGTGCTTTTACAAAATACACAATGAGATTTTTGATAATCATCAGTAACATGGATATAATGACTAAAGGACAATTCATAGTTTACATGTGTCCACAAGGCCCCATGAGGTCTCTCTGCAGTCCATGTGATGTCAGTGTCGTCATCCGTCCATGTGAGGGCCTGCGCTGACTTCTGTGTTCAGCCCAAAGTTTGTGACTGTGTAGGAGTGTAAATCACCAGTTTCATCACAACACGATATTATATATTGATTCTTTGGACAAAAATATGGTATTACAAAGATTCATTACAAAGTTGCCATTCGATTTCGATTTGATACAATTCAGGGGTCTGCAATTGATATTAGGCGATACTAAATGCCCATTTAACAGAGTCTGTTACAGAACAAGCTGCCACCCCTTTCTTTTTTACTTTTGGCCATAAAACTCACAAACAACACATAAATGATAAGTACAGTAAAGTTCACTTTAAACTGACTCCACTAACACACATAAAACTGCAAACGGAATAAGTTAACCTTCAGGGCATTCTGTCATAAAGTCCTTACTGTAAGAAATCTTTTCATTTGAACTCAAACCATCATCTTTTTCATAAATCTGGCTTCAAGCCCTGAAGGCAAACTTCTCCAAACAGCCATAAAACACAGATCAACAACAAAATCGTTCAACAAAAGTGCAACATTCAGCTCAGTAGAAGTAGCTAAATCAAAGAAGTTAACTACAGTGCTTGCTAAGTGGGTGGCAACTGTGTG
This sequence comes from Epinephelus fuscoguttatus, assembly GCF_011397635.1. NCBI lineage: Eukaryota > Metazoa > Chordata > Actinopteri > Perciformes > Serranidae > Epinephelus > Epinephelus fuscoguttatus. Next base: position 31,781,213 of record NC_064759.1, on the reverse strand, counting down.
CAGACAAGGCAACATCATGAAAGACTCTGGTGTACGGGACGTCCTCACTTTGCCATGTTGTGACCAATCATATGCCTTACCGCCGCGGGGAATAATAGTGTCAGGCATACAGTATCTGTATGGATCAGAGAAGGCAACTAAACTGGAACTCCTGAAAAGTGCAAATGCTGTCACATTAATCGGCGATCATTGGACATCAGTGCGTAATGAACATTATCTCAGAGTGCTGCTTTGCAATTCTAAAAGTGAAGATCATTAAGTAAATTCATTTGTTTCCCAATCAGGATGCTCTAGTATGAATTGCTTTGCCATGTTAATATGGACTTCAAAACTCTATTGAAATGTGGAATAATGGTATTTAAAACATGCAATAAAAAATGTGATTTTTCGCAATTAACTATGGAAATTCAACAATTGGCCATGTTTAAAAAAAAAAAAAAATTCAACAGCCCTTTAAAATATTGTTATATATTACCCAGCTCTGAGTGAAACACTGCTCATATTTGCTTCCCTTTCACATCACTGAAAATAGAGCTGCAACCTTTTACCTTAACATCTGAACTGCAGTTACCATAGTGATCCATAAGAGAAGTGCTTTCCCAATAATAACATCATTACAAACTTTAGTCATGACCAGTTTATTCAGGGACAGGTTGGCACAGGGCCATCTGGTTCAGATCGATGTGTTCTAACAGTGGATATCTACAACAGAAGGCCACAATGCCTTTCCAAAATTCCAGTTTTTGGAAGCACAGCCTGAGTTATATTTTTCCCCCTACTACACTTTGAGATTACATCAATGAGGCACAGAAATAGGAGCTGAGTGGAGGGTGCTGCTGTGACTCATCTGTTCAGTGTCATTTTCTTCTCACTGGTGTTTGGATAGATATCCTTCCTATTGCACCACTATATTTCTGTTGTATTAGATCATCTGTCTGTCTTCATACATTAGACAGGCTCAGTGGTACGGAGGATTTGTATTGATTTCCCCCGTGTTTCTCTCCAGTATGTATGCCAGTGTGTAGCCTAAACTGATTACTGCCAGGGCTGATAAATGTATCTGCTGCCTGGCAGCATTAAAGGTAACTCCTTCAGAGAGATGGCTCGACTAATATAATGCACCAGTCAGACAGACAGCCAGACAACTGGCAAGAACAGAGAGACGGGCAGGCAAGGGGCTGCCAGGCTGGGTATTCATACAAGTTTAATGAGCATCCAGACAGTAGGGAGTTTGTGGCTTCAGCATGGAGCTCGCTCTGCACACAGACGCTAACTGGCTGACTAGGTTAGACACACTAACGAAAAGGTGGGAGACTGACTGTCTGACCTGGGTTATGAAAGTAGCCGAGTCTGAGTGCAATTATTTTTTTGTACTGGATATAAAGTGAAAATAATTATGTGAAAGGCTCAGATGGCTGACTGAAACATTAGTGTTAGCACATTTCTTTCAGCTCCACAGCTGAGATGTTTACAGTCAGACAAACAGCTCAGAAAATAAAATTCGTCTCTCAGGGACGACGAGTGATTATTTTCTAGACTGGAGCCCATTAGTAACGTTATTATGAAAGTATTATACAAGTTATTTTGATAAAGTTAATGAGTGTCAAATAGACTTCTACATTGCCCTGCTTACTAATCACACTGTACCAATTATCTTTTCCACGATAGCATTCAGTGCTCCCAAGTAGTCAGTGAAGGCAGCAGTAGAGCGGCCCCTGGCCTGCTGCCGCTCTCCTGATAGAGCAAACAGAGAAAGAGGATTCTGGTGCCAGTGTATCGTCAGTGTTCAGCACTCTTTACACAGGCTTTCCTCTTTGTTTGAGACAGTCAGCTCACACAAGTTAAATTTGACCGCAACATCTCAAACGGCGGAGCTGCCCGTGTGTGTATATTGTGTAAGATAATGTTCCCTTTTTTTCTGAGGCAGCTTCTGCTCAAAATTTGTCATGTTGTGAATTTCTGTAAATGACTCAATAGGCACTTATTTAATATGCAAACTGGCGTCTGATGTCAGACAGTCACTTGTAGCACATTTTTGAGAAGCCCCAGGCAGCATTTATGAGTTGACAACAGTGACATTGTTAAGCTATAGAGCAGTTGTTTCCTGCTTACTAATATAGACGTTGCATAAATGGAACTGCTCATCCTCTCTCCCTGCGTTTGTGTGGGTTCAACACACCAGTAGGAGGTAAAAACAGTCCGGCTACCAGCTTTCTCTCTTCCGTTGTGCTCACAGTCAGATCCTCATCCAGCCACTGTGCTGTCACCCATCAGCACACATGTAAAGTGTTGACGCTGTGTCAGCAGCGAGGCAGTAGAAGTTCAGCAGGTCGGATAAAGTGGCACTTCAGATGCAGCTGACAGATGCATCTCGAGCTCCCCCTCACCAGATGTTGGCTACATTGCTGGGTTTTGGCCGGACTTTGAGGGATAGAGTAAGTGGAGGACTGAGTATGTACACTGCGGTGTTTATAACATGCATGTTCCGAAAACAGGGTTGGCAGGATAATCAGGACACCTGTAACCTTTTCTGCCACTGGACTTAAAGTGTCTATGTGCTGTTCATGACTAGCTGCTATTATTTTTCTCCGTCTGACTGTTCCTTGACCTCCCCCATCGACTTGAGTGAAGCTGTAGAAACCTCACAAATGCACCACAGCATCATCATTTTCATTCTCATGCCTGTCAGCTATTTCTGCTAGATTTCTGTTTCCCTGAGTATTTTTTTTTTTTCTGTCTCTAAAAACACCAAACACAGGTGTTCTGGTCATCCCCGAACATACAGTGTCTGTCAGTGACACGGATGTAGCAGCTACTTGACTACAGCTCTACGTCCACGGTTGCTATAGCGACACCATGGCAATGAGTCTGCATTCTAATGATGCCTCAGTGGGTTGTATGAGGAGTTGAGATATCTCGGGACAATGAGTCGACTGGCAAAACGACAGCCTTCGAGCCTTGAAGGGTACAGTGCAGTGTGATTAATGCGCAGCTGGTGAAGAGGCCCAAATTAAGCATGTGACACTTTGGCGGGACTACAAAGTACAGTTGGAACCTGCTGAGCTGGCAGAAGACCCTAAAGCAGTGATACTCAACTTGCTAACGACGTCTGCTGACCATTTTCTAATTCACAATGTCAATAAATTGATTCACGCTGGGAATTTTTTCCCGTACTTTGAATGTAAATAAGCTGCTAGAGTGCATAAAAAGCATCTAAATAGAGTTCATCTATCAAAAAAAAAAGTGCCAGGGAAGGATCCCCCCTATAGCGGAGGTCTGGGCTGAGCCCTGAATGTCCTCATGCAACTGAATTTGCCTCTTAGCAAAGATGAGTGAGGAAAGCAAACGTCAAAAGGCTAGAACAGGCAATTCATTTATTATATAAACAGATTTTATTAATGTTTGTGTATTAACTGGCCCCTGACCCTCTGTCATTCTGCAAAAGTGGCCCCCAGGCAACACAAGTTGAGTATCCCTGCCCTAAAGTCTTACTTTTTTCATATTTACTGTTACCCCACCCTTTTGCAGTGCAACTGTACAGGTTTAAGTATGATCACAGGGTGGGGTTAAACCTATTTCTTCTGTCAATATTTACCCATAAACGTCATATGTTTAGGTAGTGTTGCATACAGGAGATTTTAATTTGGGGGAGGACTTTCCCTTGTGCTGTGTGCTGACTTGGTTTTATGGAGCCTCATTACATCTTGATAGAGGAGCACCACTGCTGCATCGACTCATTTGATTTTTACTCATGTGAATATGAAGCTTCTGCATGAGGCCTCCAGAATATCAATAGACTTTTCCAGCCAGATAAGCTCCTCTCTCTCTGCTCATTACAATATTACCCTAGGAAAGTTTCCTCTGCTCACTCTCCCTCAGCTTCTCTTAACTGCCTCTCCTTCGCAGAGGTGTCATCTCAACAGAACCCAAATAAAAGCTGCTGTCGGCTTTTTAAGATATGTATCTGAAGCTGCTTTGTCTCTGCTTTCTCACTGTGTTCACACTCTGCGGCACAATCTGATTTATGATTACTCAATATTTCTCAGGACAACTTGTCTCACTGACAGCTGTAGACCTGTCAGCTGCATATATTTGCATACCAGCTACACTATCAAACCACTGCTATCAAAGTGTGATGATAAATGTTTTTACTCTACATAAATAGACACTAGAAAATCCTTTTTGTCAAACTTGCCCAAGCTGGTCCATGAAGGTATTATGTTTTCGTTTTTCAGTCTGCGTCACCACCTAAACTCTTCTAGTCTTTGCCAAGTAACTGTAATTAAAGCAGGTATGTGTTTGACGCAGCCAAAGTTCATGGTCGGTTCATGGTCTCAAAGATTATTGCTCATGTTGTTGCCATGATTATACAACTGCTTGTTTTAATGTATCAGAAAAACTGTGCCAATATTTATTTCAGCAACTTGCTTACTAATCAGTGAATAGTTAACCCCAATTTATCATAGACATATGCAGTTGTTTTTTCATCACCACATGAGAGGGAAAAAAAACAAGACATTAATAGACATTCTCAAGGTGGCACTCCAGAACATTTTCCAGTGTTGGCAGTTTTGCAGAAAATGTAAATGTAGCAGAAATCACACAACACAGAAAATACAAGAGCCGGTATCCTAGGGCTTCCATTATCGATTAGCCTGGTGATTATTTTGACAGTTAATCTGAGGAGAACACGAGCTGATATATTCACACTGCTTAATTTGTCCAGCCAACAGTCCAAAACCCAAAGATACTCAGTTTACTGTTATAGAACACCAAGAAACATTCAAATATTCACATTTGAGAAGCAGGGACCAGAGTATTCCTGGCATTTTTGCTTAAAATGTGAGTTATGCAGATATCAAAGTTGTTGGCTTTAAAAAATATATATATATATCAACCAAGCATTTCAGCTCTACATTGCATTAACAGTAGCTTATGCATTGTCTCTTCTCCAACACGTCTGCCACTTCCTCCTCAAGGTTTCATGATTCATTTGAAAATGTGTCATATAGTCTGAGATAACAACACTTTGCGTAAAGTTGTGGGGTTGTATGTGTCTGGATTTCTCAACACACCACTCCCTCCATCAGCATGAAACAACAAATACTCATTAAGTGAGGTAGTGCTTCTTCAGACCTCCAGTGTCCAATGATTGCTCCTCAGCCCACTGCAATTAGTTTGTTGTAAAAGGCGTTGGCTTCTCTTTTCTTTGCAGCACCAGTGTTGTACTGGTGAGGTGATCAACAACCTGTAGTCCATCTGTTTGTTTGTCAGCTTCCTTTGACCGTCTTCACTATGAGCCATTCTTGCCAGCCGGCTGACTGTTTTGACTCCTCTACCATTTTTGGGTTGTGGCTTGCTGCAGATCCACACGGGACACCGCTGAGCTTAAATAACGCAGCATGTTGCCTTTCTTGACACGCTCAAACCAGCCTGTTTGTTGCCTAATGCAACGCTTACTCAGAGGCACAAAAGGTTATCTGAGGTGTTTCCTCTCCCATATTTAATTTTTGTTCACTCTCCCTTATGTATAAGCCAATAACTCAGTTGTCTCAAACGTTTTTACAACAGATTCATTCTCATAAAGTTGATATATGCGGTGAAAGTGATATTTGCTCCATCTTAATTTCTGAAACTTGTATTGATTGTTCATGTCAGTCCAGATGAAATCTATAATACCTCACCAATGTCCTTGACATTTTTGCTTCCTAATTGCACTGAAGACATATGCTGCATCTCTGCTGCATGGTATGGCACGGCTTTACTCAGTGTGATTAGCTCTTTTTTTGGTTTTCAGTTAGCAGAAGTTGTGGATAGTAACTGGTGCTTTGTGTTTTTTTTGGTACCACCTCAATCGAGGTTCCAAGTGAGCTGAGTTGATAGTAGAAGGTGGAGTTAAAATACTGCAGGTCCTTGATTGCTGCCACAAGTGTGACACAGACATCCTGCACAAACCCGCTATTTTTAAATGGCCAAGCTATGGTCCATAGAGGTCTCTAGTGATGACCTTTGTCTGCGGGCTGAGGTGAAAGTTAGTGTCACCCTGGTTCCCTCGTCAAAAAGCCAATGGGATTTTTCCTATCGATTTTGGATTATTGCAGAAAATAAGCTCTGTGGTAAGCAGACATGATACTGTCATTTTGTTTCATTCATCAAGATAATCTTAACAAATGAAAACCACTTTCATGATTTTTGAAGCCTAAATGCAATCAGCAGAATTAAAAATCTAACATTATGCTATAAACAAACTATAGCATGGTCACATAACTTAACATCCCTGCCACAATGAGGGTGTAAAGTCATGTTTGCTGTGATGACGTTCTGTAGTGTCATTTGGCCACTTGATAGCAACTGCCTTTTTTTTGACACATAAAAGCTTCAAAGTTCACAGCATTTACTGACATATTTTATGTTATAGAACAAAACATGCAAGATAAAGGAAAAGTCCGCACACCAAAAAAGCTCCAATGCAAATAAAATTGAATTAAATCACTTTATGTATGGGTGACGTTTTGGGCACAAGGCCCTTCCTCAGACCTTATGCCCGAAACGTCACCCATCCATGAAGTGATTTAATTCAATTTTATTTGCATTGGAGCTTTTTTGGTGTGCGGACTTCTTTTCCTTTATCCTACACGTTTCGACTTTTTTGTCCAGCACCCAATCCTTATTTTTGGATGTGCGCGCTTCCTCGTTTGTAATAGAACAAAACATGAAAGTCTCTTAAGCTTGTGTTAACCACAGGCATTATTTCTGGGACCTAACCCAAAAGCTCATTCAAAAATCCCACTGACTTCAAGATGAGGAAACCAAGAGTGCAAAAAGCTAACTCATATCTGGGTTTTTGGGACTCATTCTTGGGGCACTCTACAGTGACAGCAGTTTTTTTTTTTTATTCACTCGAACCAGATTTTTAAAAAATAAAGCTGTACACTACGCTGTACAATTGACAAAGTGCAGACGTCCCTCTGTTTGGTTGCTGATGAAAGGATTCAGTGGGTGTCGCATTGAAAATGATGCTGTGGCAGTTTCAAGTGTCGTTGTTATGATGATGAGCGGAAAATGCCACCTACACTGAGGGGGTTCTCTCCCCAGTGGAAAAAAATAGTGTAAAGGACATGGTACCAAAAATGAGTTGAGCTGAGTGGTGTAGAGCCAAACTATGCAGAGGAAATGAGGCAATAGCTAGCAGAAGTAGAGGACATGAAGGTAAAATAAGGCTTTGTAAACAAAAGAAGGCCCAAATAAAAATGTTGGTCTAGTTGTCATAGTAATCTGTGTTCTGTCTTGTCTTTCTTTTATCCAGGTAGCATCCTGTCATGCAGTTCCAGGAGGTCTGCCAGCACTGGAGCTGACACTGTCAGCGAGCCTGGCCTACTCTACGCTACAACAGTCCTATCTTTACCAGACCTTCACCTTCCTCTGCTCTCCTCTCGCTCCAGCCACTAATCTTCCCCCAGGGGACCACTGTTCTTCAGACTCCTTAGCTGCTCACTTCCATCCCAGAAACTGTCCTGTGCTCGCTACCTCTCCGAAAAGAGAGCCTGGGCCTGTATCAGGCTTCTAGTATAAGCCAGGCCCCCTGGCTATTCTTCGCCACCTGAGATTGTTTATCCACCCACCACTCTGTGACAGTAGTCCTGCATCCTGGGCACCTCGGCCTCCTTGATATCATCACTGGCCCAGCAAAGGCACCAAGTGAGGGCAGCTGTCCACCTAGACAAACCCAGGATCCATCATCATGTCCAGTCGACGGAAGGCCTCCACTCCTTTAATGATCCGGCCAGAGCAGACCATGGTGGAGCTGGATGATGATGAAGAGGAGTCACATGACATGGAGGTATACTCTCAGTATGCCTTAGTATACCAGAAGCAGCTGGCTTTTCTTAAATAGGATGGGCTAATTAAATAAGGGTTCATACTTCCTTGTAATCATCCTAATCTTTTTCTTCTCTAGGATACATTTTCTTGTGTTTCTGTGTATTTCAGTGGATGTGTAGATTTCAGAAAAATTTAATTCATAAATCTATGAGATAATGCAAACACACATTTGATATATTAATGTGTATTTTTGTACAGGGAATATACAGTATTAAAAAATGCCATTTCTTGTAAAGTGTCTTTTTATTTCTGAAAACTGCCATCTTCTAGAGAACAACAGAGAATTACACAGAGGAGGGACCTATGGAAACAGATCTGTCAACAGAGGCAGAGCCCTCTGTGGAGTTGGACCTGATGGGCAAGGCCT